>NC_053455.1:41708365-42342740 GCF_015227805.2 Hirundo rustica | reverse complement strand
CTCACCTGCCTTTCCCCACCCCTCTCCTACCCCTCCCTGCACTGGCATCCTGATGACTGCTAATGTTGGGACCATCAAGACCTGCTACTCTTGTTAGCTTCTCTCTGCTACTGTTTTCTTCAGGACCTTCCACAGCCAGCTTTTCCCATTCTCCCTTCATACTTATCCAAGGCTTCTGTTACAGTTGTCCTCAGAACAACAGGCTGGGGAACATCAGACTGCCAGGAGGCTGACAGAAAGGAGTGATGAAGAGGGGCAATAACACACACAGACATGTTAAGGCTGATGGAAAGTTCTTAATGGACATCAATCCATCCTGATGTTCATGGAGAATAACTGTTTCACTTAGGTGAATCAGAGGCATAGCAGTATTGTGGTAGATCTACAAGGCTTCGTGCAACCTCTTGCAGTATCAAGAGCGTAAACTCTCAGGAGTTTCTAAATGTGAGTTGATTGAACTCTTACCACTCATAGGTAAGAGTCATGGGTATAATTAACTACGGTGGAATGATGTATAAAAGCTAACTTCATAAAAATAAATGGGTTTGTACAGTTTCAGTGTATAATCCCTTTGACATAAACCCTCCATAGTTTTATAATGAATGCAGCATATAATTGTTCACATTTCTTTTCAGTATTTCTCAATGGGAAAAAGGAGTTAGACTGTCATTGGACTACGATGAGTAGTTGTATAACCTTCACGTTGCCCTTCTGTAAGAAACCTTATTCCACACTAAGTATGACAAGCATTCGCTGTTTTCCTGTCCTGGAAATCCATGCTGTAGTCACAGTTTTTCCAAATGCCATAAAAATATGGGTTTGGATTATGTTTTCTCCTTGAAATATCAGAATATGCCATGAGGAGCAAAAATGAATCTACCCTTCTTCTTCTCCTGCCTCTTGCTTAACATCACATAATTAACCCACTATATAATGAGGAACTAAAGGTCAGCCAGGACACATCCATCCATCTGTTTACATCACCAGAATACTATACATGGTAGAATGGGAAACTCAGAACCTTGTTCATGATAGAGTAGTAAACTCAGATCATGCTTCCCTTGTTCAAAAAAAATATGACACATCTGTAATGCTAGTTGGAGACAGCCTGACATTGGGTATTTAATACTAAAAGAAAAATATTTTTGTTCAGTCGTCAAAATAGGGAGACTGGGACTGGGTTTAGCAAGAATTGTTACCTGAAAAATTTCTTCTGCACCTATGAAATTGAGAGAGAAGATATTTGAGCAATTATTATTGGAAAATGTGGATAAATTAGTGTCTATATTTTGCATATTGGTGATGATTAAACTCAGATTACTCTTTGTTTATATGAGCATAAAAAATAAATAAAGGCTTAAGGGAAATAAAAAGGTCATTTTCTTCAACAGTGCGAATTAAGGAGGAAAGAATAAAATTTTGAAGTAGGTACTGGGGCAATAATGGGAAAAATGAAGTTCTAATGAATTACAGCAATTTCAATTAGGAGTTAGCTGGAATGGTTAATAAATCAAATTATAATCTCTAGGATGAGGATGCAATTTTTCTCAAGGAACTAGTTCTGTTGACCCATACAGAAAGCTGAAATATTCAGAAACCTGAAAATGTACATTTACAAGTCCTTTTTGAACACTTTGCCACCACCCCCTCTTCCTCATCTCAACTAATGGCATGGATGGACAGCATGAATTATTAAATTGGAATTTGGCTTGTTAAGTAACTGTGTTGTGTTTTTTTCATTTTTATCTCATTTTGTAAATGTTTCCCTAGAGTCCTTATTTGGGGGATGTATTTTGAAAGACTTTTATGCTCAGTCAAGCTGTGGAAGGCATTTTAATTAAACATAAATCACTTTTGCTTGTATGTATTTGTATCAGCTGTGTGGATGAAGATCTCTCTGTGTCAAAACAGGTATAGAAAAAGTATCATAAAGTAGTAAGGCTTGCCCACTTAGCACTGTCTGACAAGGTGCTACTCCACTACCTCTTCAGGGGCAAGCTGTAAAAGCCTGATTAGCTCCTCAAAATTGTTCACTGACTGCCAAGGTCACCAAGGTATGAGGGCAATTGCAGTAGCAAAAGGGCGGCCGTTGAAAACAACACGACAACCATTCAGGAACAATAGGAAGCAGATAGGGTCGGGATTAATATGAAATACTGAAGTCAGTATGATACATGTGCAGTACAGAGTGGATAAGACAAGATGATTTTGTGAACTCAAGCACGAAGACACATTGAAAGCATTTGTAGAAATGAGAAATCAACAATAATTACAATCATATTTTCTGATATATAGAAAATGTTTTCATATAACTTTATAGCTGCTTATGTTGTCCTGGCTACTTGTGAATGTCCAGTCCTGGTCCACCTGTTCTCCAGTGGACTATTCCAGAGTCTAAGAAAACTAAGTGTGTAATTTTTCTATGCAAACAATTATATAAAATATATAAGATCTCCAGTAATCAAATTCAATTAAGTCATCCTACACATAGTTGCATGCAAATTTTCATTAAGTAAAGATGATATTTATTATGTTTGGCTTCTTAAACAACATGTCCCTGTAATTTACTGTTACTTATTTTAATTAAAGTGTAAACCTTTGATAAAGACATTTGAAAAAGTGAGCTCTAGTTGAGAATCACTCTGGTTTTCCAGCAAATTAGTGGGTGACTTTGTTTGGTCAAAGATTTTTGATGCCTGTTTAGAAGACCAGAATTATCTCATTGAAAAGAAAATTAAGAAAATAAAATGAGAAGGTGAGAACCATTAGTTAGATTTTTTTTTTTTTTTTTTTTTTTTTTTTTTTTAAATGACTGAAGCATAGATAAAGTGGTAAGGGGATCTGGTTTTATGCTTGGCTGAGCTTCCCACAAGCCCTAGCAAATATTATTTAAAGAAGCTTTCTATTTCTTGGGCATTATGAGATTAAGTTCATCAGGGATTGCAATGCCTTTTGAGATCATATGATTTATAACTTTATAAAAGTGAAAAGTATAATTAGAACTTCCAAAGATTTTTGAAGTGAAAATAAAACACCTTTTCTCATGCTAAGCCTTTTGACTATGAATTTAAAATATTCAGTGTTAAGGATGTAGCCTCAGCAGGCACTTGCAGGATTAGATCCAACCTCATTGTACTTTGATGGGGATACCTCTTTTTTCCCATGGTTCACATTTCTATGAGGTTCTGTAGGGTTATAAATACTGACATTTATAACCAGTTAGCAGAGACTAACTTGACTTGAACTGAGGCTGTACATCCAATGATTCCATTTTATGTGGTAAACCACGAGAAAAATAATATTTGTTTCAATTATGATATTCACATAGCATGCTGTTAGGGGTTAAGTTTGCTTTTGTTTTGGTTTTTTTTTTCCTTTCCCTATAGAATTTATCCCCCCAAAAGTTGCTAAGAGACTAAATACTGATGCTTAAAGGGTACTTGACCCACAGAAAAGAAGTGGATCACTGAGTTTGAGGGGGGAGGGAAAGGCTCAGGGGCTCCGGGAGCTGAGGGTGGTCTCTTCTGCCCTCGGTCTCGGAGAGGACGGTCGGGCGACTGCTGGCTGCGTGAGGAGTCCACTGCTAACAGAGAGTCCGGTCCTGGGAATTCTATCATCTGCCAGAGTGCCCAGGAATTCGGAGCTTTTTCACCTGCCCTGCTGGATTTTGGGTCGGCCCGGGTCCAGCCGCTGCGGCTTCTCCAGCACTGCTCACTTTGCCTGCCGGGACACTCCCTGCCTGCCGAGGACAAATCCACTGTTTCCAGCCATCAGCACCGGGGTTTCCACCGTTTCGGCTTGGTGCTCTCGGGGTCCCAAGGGATCAGACTGCCCGGGACTTGTGAGACAAAGCCCCTCAGGGTTCTTGGTTCTGTTTATTATTATTATAATTGCTGTTGTTGTTTGTCTGTCGTGTTATATTTACTAGTAAAGGACTATTATTCCTTTCCCCATAGCTCTGACTGAAAAGCTTTTTTAATCTTCCAGATTATAATAACATGGAGGGAACGGGTTGGAATTCCCCATTCCTAGAGAGGCCTGCCTCTCCCTAGCAGATACCTGTCTTTTCAAACCAAGACACCTGCTCTCAGGAAAACATTGGATGTGTCACTCTACTCTAAAATACCCAGCTCATACTTCTGTCTCCAAATAGAAGAGAAGATTTTAAACACAAATTTATGTAGCATTTCAATGGCTTCTGTAAATATACTGGGCTTCTATTAAAAGAAAAATCACCTTGAACTACAGCTACAGGTCCAGTTCAGAGGCAGTCTTGCTTAAAGAATTCCACCCTGTGAAAAGCAGTGCGTTGAGTAATTATGCTGAGAAAAATTACTGGAAAGGCTTTACTTAACCTATTAATCATACAGTCAATTGCAGCCAAGTTCTCCAGTTTTTCTAATCCCTCCAGCTCTGCTTACATAGTGCATTCATATGCTTGGGATATTGCCTCTGTGATCTGAAAGTATGCCATCCCTGGTGTGTGCATGCGTGCAAGTGCATTCTGGCTTCTGTTCTAAACATTTTGGCAAGATCATAAAAGTTAATATTGCATGAGCAGTAGCAGCCTTGGAGGCTGATGACTATTACAGGGCAAAAGCAGGTGGAGTAGGAAAAAGCCCTTATGTACATAGCAGGTGATAAATAATAAAATACAACAAAAATCATAGGAATACTTTGTACGACATTAATGCTTTTTCCTCTTCCTTCTGCCAAATCCACAAGCCCATATGGGCAAAACCAGTCAAGTAAGCTTGGAATTGCCATCAGAGTCCCCTCTGAACTCTCCCACAAGTATCCTTATTACGATAATTTTTATAGCTGAAGGAAATCTCTGCTTTAATGTGTCACTCCCTAACTAGGTTTCCTCTCATGCTTCTGTAAGAAGTTTTAGGATACTGCAAAAAAAATGTGAGTAATAGTCAAATTCTGAATGTTTCTACTTTTTTCATCTTTACAAGAAAATTTATTTACAGTAAAAATAAATGTTTATTTTTGGAAGGAATTTTTATACAGCATGTACAGCTCTCTTGAAATGTTATCTCCATTTAAATTACCAAAAGACAGGACAACTGATGCTGTTCCAGAATCAAATGGGCACTTCTTAATCACCATGTGATATAGGAACTTTTTTTATTTACCTTTTTTTTCAATTTCCCCCCCATATGTATGCTCCCTTAAAAAACTAACCTGAACTTCTCTGGGAATCATAATATTTGAAAACTTGGGTTCATATACATTAAAATAAAAGCACTGTTTAGTAATTGTTGACATTGAGAATGTCAATATTGACCTTAAGAATCCTTTCTGATATTTGAAAGTAGTGGAGAGCAGTTCCCACAAATAATTTCAGCAGCTATTGCCCTAGAGGATGACTTCTGAGAGCAAGAATGGATTAAAATATTGCTTTGGGTAATTCATTTAGAGGTTTCACCTAGAGCCAAATGACCATTCAGAAACTGAGTGAGAAAATAACCTGAGGTAAGCACCTTCCCCGAAATATCTGAACACCTACCTGCCTTGTGCTTCAGATCAGATGAATCATATGAAACATAGCTTTTGATAGAAACTGCAGGAGAGGCAGAGAGAGAGAGGAAACCATACACCAGCACCAGAGAAAAGAGATTTAGGAAAGTACTGCAGCGAATGTGCTATGTGTCTGCCAGGAATCTGGCAAAAAGGCATTTTTGCTTAGCACTGTTGCTTCTCTGTCCAGATGACCAATAAATGCCACTTTGCATAAAAATATATAATGTCCAGATGATATCTAAGGGTCTGTGAATGCTTCTGTTTTCTTTGCAGAGCTTGGAGGGATCACCAAATTCAGGAGCTCAGGTCTCGGATTTCGATAAAGTGAATGGGGGGGTGACTCAGGGAAATGTTGAACAGTTTGTGACTAGAGCAAAACACACAGAGGTACAAGTCTCTGACCGTCCATGATGCACAGGAGGAAATAGTCATCTCATGTCTGCCTTTGGCTTCAGGATCATTCTTGGATTCTATGGGTGAGCTCCTCAGGAAGCCTGATAATAAATCTAGGACAGCTTCACATTAGGGCTTTTTTCTCTAGACGCATTGACCTTTTACAGTGTGAACCTGCACATTAATTTCATCATTATGACACAGTGAGAAGAGTCATAAGGGAAATCAGTGCCAGTCAGGAAAAAAAAATGCATTATTACTTAGGCGCAGTTTTATTCCTCTGTTGCTTGTTGCCAATTTCTGAAATGTAAATCCAATTTGACTGTTTTTCCAGTTAGAGAAACAAACTAGTACTTTAACCTTTAAGTTAAATATTTTTTCTTCACACAATTCCTCACTAACAATATCAAAAAGTGAGCATGCCTTAGCACCAAGAACCCAGTCTCAAATCTAGAGGGGGACTGATCATGAAGTAGAATAGTACAGGAAGTCTTACTTTTCCTATGATTGATTATACACCTTCTTCAGTAATAACATTCTAGTCATAGACCATCATGTACTCTGCCAGAGAGCACATGCATTTTATAAATTAAGTGGTCAGTATTCAACAAATAAAAGCAAAGCATGATTTAAAAAAAAAAATTACAATCAGGGTAAGATGTAAGATTTATTTTTCATCACACACTGAAACCTGAACGTGTACTGAGAAATGCAATGCACTCTTGTGGTGGTAGGTAAAACAATGCAGACTGATAATTTCATTGTAGGTATCTATGATTTATAACTTTTGGGTTTAAGAGTGGGCAGACACAATATTGCACATTGCTGTTTTTCTTCCACTTCTGTCAGGAATACTAACAAATTACACCCTTCTGTCTACAAATTTTAGCTAGGTTTGTAAGGAGCAGATACATGAACACAAAATGGAAAAAGATAAGATGGGCTGTCATTTCTTCCATTTTGGATGTACTGTCAATGTGGGTATTCAGATCCTGAGAGCCTAGGAAAGATGACCTTATGTTGAGAGTGTTCCTGACTGGGTTTTTGGTGGACTAATTAACCTCTAGAGGCCCCTTTTCCCTGATCCCGTGATGCAGTTCTGTCACTGACTTTCCAGGATATATTTTCTTATCAAAATTGCAAGTAAGCAGGCAAGGCTTACAATAAGTCCCATTTAATAGGACTAAATAACAAAAATTGTTCCAAAACAAAAAAACTTTGGAATGTATTGTCTTCTCACACTTCTTGAAATAACTGTCTTACTTTGTTCTCTTCTGTTTAAAGTTGTTTTGGATGGGAAGGCCTGGGCAAAAGAGCTAAGAGAAATAGATCATCAATGTCAGTTAATCTTTATCACATGACTGTCTGCCAGCAGAAAGAATGCTGGCAAGTGGCCACTTAGAATATGAAAAGAGGAAAAAAGAGAACTTCAGCTGAGATGCAGAATTTCATCTGTGGATAACTTGAAATACAAACTGGGGCTTAGTTGTAGCAAAACTTCTCTAAATATTTTTAAAAGAATACATGTAGTCCAAATATTTTCTAAAAGCTTTAGAAAGCTGGGGTGAAGTGTTTATTCTGGAGTCCAGAAACAGCAGGGTGAGTACAGATGTCTGTTTAGTTTACTCTGTCACTGAGCTCCCGGATGCTGGGCTCAATCAGTGACCATCCTTGATGGATCAGTTAGCTGATCACTTAGTGTTAGAGGATAAATCATCATCTAATCTCCTGCAGGGTATGAAAGTAGGGATTCAGAGGGGTCACAGAGAGGGACCAGCAGTTTATACAGAAGGTTGTGTAAGAAGGGCTGTGCATCTTGTAGATCCACAGGGATCTATCTGTAGGTAAATCTGTAGAGCCCAGTGAAGTGTTCTATTCTCTGCCAGGATGGTGGGCAAGTAAACTTGTGTCAGAGAAAAAACAAGTGTTTCTACAGAGAAAGCCCCTGAGATGTCTGATGCTTCCACCCACACTGGACTGGAAACGAAGGATACTTCAGTACAGATGGTAGGTTGCAATGAATCTTTGGTCCTTTTTTCTGGAGAAAATCAGTACCTTAAAAAGATGTGCACAGGTTGATGATGTGTTTCAGGATCTGTTTAAATGCTGCACAGCATTAGAGCAGCTGAGGAAATGGATCAGTGGTTACAGAACTTTGCTCCTGTGGCAGACACCACAGAGAATGAGGCACTTTAGACCCTGGTCACCTACAAAATGAGTCCTTCAGTCTATACCCTCCAGCATCACAACCAAAGCCAGATCTGAAGCTTTAACAGCTACAGGCAACCCAAAAAAAAAAAAAAAAAGGAACTGCAAGAACAAACTGTACCAGCAGCCCTCAATGGATACAGCAGGAAAAAAACAAGGAGTGCTGGCAGTGAGTGACTGTTAAGGGACACTGAAGTGCCCATGTGCCACCCTGATGGGGCTGGGAGAGGTGCTGTCCTTGGGGAGCGGAGGCTGTGGTAATGCTGAGAGGGTGTCACCACATTGCCAGGATAGCAGACTGCTCTCCACTGCTGCTCTTTGCTGTGGGCAGGAATGACACTGCAAGCCAGAACCCAGAAATGTAGAATCAAGGAAGAATACAAAGCCCTGGGGTTTCAAGTGAAAAATGCTGGTGCCCAAGTTATTTTTTCTACCATCTTACCAGTCAAAGCAAAGGGTGCAGCCAGAAACTGATGTATAGTGCAAATCAGCTTCTGGCTTTGTGGCTTATGCCATCATGAGAGTTTTGAATTCTATGTTTCTATGAAAATGACTGGGATCAGAATATTCCCTTTTTCTTGAATAATACAGTTCTAAAGGCTCAAAGATGGGTGTTAGAATAGGTCTGGTTTTGTCATAAGCCGCTGTTTTAGCTTTTGTCATTTCTGGCCAAGATAAACTTAGAATATCTTTAGTCCTTACACAAAACTGTTTGCTCATTTAAGTGTATCCTTCATGTTTTAGACTTAATGATTCTGAGTTTAAAATATGATTGGCCCATTATGAAGTTTAGCTGTCATGAATACAGAACCATAATAGGTGGCTCCTGTATATATCAGTGCATTTATCCTTTTAAATGGCATGTGAGGAAAAGTAAATTGAAAAGTCCATTCTATGTATGTAGACTCTTTCCAAGTTGCTGTTGTATTTTAGTGATATAGAGGAACAAAAGAAAGCAGAGTAAGATGAAACTTCCTGCTTGTGTTTGGTTATTTAATGTATTACCTCCCATTCTGTTTTTAATATACTAATTCAGAATATACTGAGGAAGTTAAATGGGAGAAAAACATACACAAAAACTTAAAGTTGGAGAAGGAGCATGCATTACTAAAATTAATATAATTTTTTCAATTTCTTTTGATACTTTATTTTCAGTTTCTTTCTGAGGTGTTCCTTTTATTGACCAGATAACACCTGGAAAAAAGTATTATGGTATTGTCTTTTTGCGTAAAGAAGAAAAAAAAAACAGTTACAGTACCTGATTTAAAAGACTAAAATAATTAATAATACATTTTAAGTGCTCTTGAAAATATCAGTTAGAAGAAAAAAATGTTATGTTCCGCCATAAAGAGAACTCAATAAATCTGCAGAGGTTTTCCTTGTTGCACTGTAATTTACTCTGTGTTTGAGTGTATGAGTGTGCCACTGCAAGGGAGCTATTCATTCTATTATTTCATTAAAGGATCAGGCAGAGGGAGAGGATTTCAGACATAGCAAGAGTTTCAACATTTCAAATTTTAGATATTTTGTTTCAGATATCTTGTGCCCAGTTTTACCATGATTCTAAATTTCCCATGATCCCTAATACTTTAAATCTTCTCTTAGCTATTTCTTGACATTTTCCTGTAAGTAAATTTATCTGAACTGAAGTGCTGGAAAAATCTCACAAGTACCTCTTCTAGGGGAAGACTTATACCAAATAATGGTTTTACATATGAATCTCTGGGTCAGGTCTCTTTTCACTCTTGCAAAATGCCCTTTGGTATTTTCCAAGAAGATTTAGATTGTCCTTAGACCACAGCCTATGGTCAGAATTAGTGAGATATAATCTCACAGTCACTTATTCTCAAAGATGCTAAAGAAAATGAAGATCAAGGTGAAGGTTAACTATGCTATTTAAAAAAACCAAAACATTATAAAGGATGCTGGGCAGTGGAGTCACCTATACATCTTTCTCTTCATTAGAAACAGTCTGGAATATCCTTGAAGCAGCCAAATACAAAATTCTTAGCTACAATGTAGTGCTATGCAACGCAGTGCCATGTGCCATGAAAAGAAAATAAAGAATAAATTGCAAATATAAGAGCATGCTGCAGTTTTCAAGGGTTTCTTGCACAGGCATTTATGGACTTACAAGGCTCTCTTCATTCTAGTACACAGAACACAGGAGTGGAAAGCAACAGAATTATCTATTAAGTTATTTAAATTTATACAAGATATTAAGATTTTGCAAGTTAGCCTTCCATACCTTTTCCTCAGCTCTGTTAGATAACTCATTGTGTGTGGTGCCTTGGGATCACTCTCAGGAGAGGTTTTGAAACCCCTGGTGTGACAGTGCCTAGGAAGCTGCACAGTGCACTATGGTGAAAGGAGTGCCACAGCTGCGTGCAACAGCACGGAGGGAAGCGGTGAAAACTCTGTCCTCCTGCTTCCCTTTGAGAAGAGGTCTCTGCAAATTCATTATCTGACTGGGAATGCTTCCTTGTCTATTTCATGTCAAGGAAGTGATCATGCTGTTGAATAAAGGGTAAGATGAGAGTCCTGAGCATGTTGTTCTTGGGAGAAATAGCTCAAATCTTTTGTCCCTCTATCCCATAGGATTTAACTAGAAGGTTTTTATATGGCTTCACAAATATGATTGAATTTTTTTCTGTATGAAAAATATCCAAACTGAGCAAAAAATAAGGGGTAAAAATATATTTTTTAAAACTATACAGCAAAGCTTGATCCTGAAACATTTATGTATTCATGCATATATATATATATATATACACACACACACACACACATATATATACAAACATATATATACACATTTGTGCACACATGAAAAAGGCACATAGACCTAGGTTTAATTTTGGGAGCTTGAGTCCTCTAATCACTTGACTATTTGCTGTGTGAATCTACAATAAAAAACTTTTTAAATTTATTAAGGAGTTAAAGCAAGTGTCTTACAGGGAAGCACTGTGTTTTACATGGTTCAGCACATCAACTAAGTTGTAAAAATGCACATTCCAGTTCAGAAAAAATATTTCAGTTACTTGGTTTGTAGCTGGGCAAAGGCAAACTTGCATTTTTTCTCTATGTCTTTCCAAGCAGAGGTTTCAGCTGAGATCAAAGAGCTGCCAGATTAACAAGTTTCAGAACTATCTGAAAGTTTATTATTCAGGTTTGCAATTTCCCACCAAAGCTTGCTACACATAGGAATTTGTAGATGCTTATCCCACTCCATAGCATCCATCAGCTTATATAACGGTTATGAATGTTTTGGATGTCTTAGAAGTGGCAGACCAATCTTTTGCATAACCGTATCTTATATAAAATTAATTATATAATTAGGTTTGTGGCAATTTTTTAATTACAAATTAATTAGCTCCATCTGGTCTGTAATTTTCCACTTAGCAGGTAATAACTTTTAAAGCATCTGTTGCTTCTGAAACAGATAAGACAGTATTGAGTACAGCAATTCTTATCTGTCAATGTTATCTGGTTAGACAGTGGTGATCTTGATTTTTTGAGAGTTTTTTTATATGAGATCTTCTCTGTACTGAATTCTAAATGTCTTCTGGCTCATTACTTGCTGCTCTACTTGCTGTTGATTAATGCAAGACATTTTCGAAGCTGGAAATGTGTGATTATTAAATGTTTAATCTAAAATAGACTGACTGATAAACCTGTTTATATATATACATATATATTTCCTGTTGATGGAGTATCACTACTACTGTACCTGATATTGAGACACAGTTGGGGGGGGTGGGGGGGTGGGGGAAACGTATTTCCTTAACATAAATGTATTCATTCACAAACAGGAAGGTTAAATTTTACAGCAAGGTCTCATGAAGGACATTGTAGAGCTCCTGAAGAGAAGAAAAATTTTGTGTAAATTAAAAGAAAGCAGATTTCTCCTTTGACTTAATCAACATAAGACTCTGAGATTCTTCAAGACTCTGAGAAAAATTCAGATCTTCAGTAATCAAGTTTATCAATTCTCTCCAAAATCACGTTGATTTTCTGTGGTTTAGAGATATCTTGTTTTTCCATCTCTTTTTTGAATGTATTGAAAAGCACGTCCTAGTGGAGTGTTTAATGCTGTTATATATGACTGCTGTGGTGTAGGAATGGTAGTCCTCAATTTAGGGCTTCCACTGAGACTCTCCAAATCACGCTCCCACCCCCTCCATTGCCCTGTGAGTAGCCTGAGAGGAGAACGGGAGGTGCAAAAGGTAAAGATCATGAGTTGAGATGAGGACAATTTACTGGAAACAGCAGTGACATAAGAAAATGAACAGCGGTAATGACAGGGTACAAGAGAGGGGTGGGTGAATCTCTCTCTTCTCTCAGGAACCGCCCCTCCCAGCATAGAAAATACCTGACTGCTCTCTCCTTCAGGCTATGCTGAAGAGATCCCTTCCCTTCAGAGGAGACTCCCTCTCCACCGCCCTTAGCAGTGACATCAGGGGTGGTATCCATGCCCCCTCCTGGCTACTGCAGAAATGAACTATGCTCTGGCCAGGACCAGGACGATGGCAATGTATCCTTTGACTGGAAATTCTGCAAAAGGTTATGCCTCCATATTTGTGGTAAGCAAATCTGGGTGCATATTAATTTTATAATTTTAGATGTAGATTTTTTTGAACAAATGTTTAGAAGTTCTTCCTGAAGTATACTAAAACTTGAATTTATGGAGGCATATTTTCTGTAAGTCTGGTGAATATCCCTATTTTCTGTCATACATATCTCCTACCACTTATTTGATCATGTTTTCAAATATACCACAAATTACTTCATTCTAACAACTGCTCCTATTCACAAAGATGATTTTTTCTTGAGGTTTGTGACACTAGATTCAATTGGTTTACCTGATGGCTTCTCTCTTGCAAAGAAAATAGCTTTCTCAAATTGACATTTGCACCAAGATGAAAGTGTTCTTTCTGTTTTTTTGAGTATCAGAGGCTGGCATTATCCTGGCCGTAATAAAATGTATCATGAAACTCCAGTGCTTTGACATACAGCAGAAGAGGTATTAATTTATGTCTGTGCTCACTATGTGGTATTAAGAACCTTGGAAATCCAGACTGACAGTTTAGGTGTTGGATAACCAAGTTTCCTATTTACACATATACAAGACTTAGTTAGAGGTGTACACTGGTGCACTGCAATAGAAGGTGCCACCAAGGAAACTGAGAAATGTTTTTCTCTGACAAATTCCTTTACCGGTGGCTTGATTTCCACATTTAGCATACAGTTCTTTTCTGATGACTTATAAGAAGTTTGGTCAGAAGCAAAACTGTACTTAATCTCACATATTTGAACTGGATGCATGATACAGAGCATGTTTTTGTCACAAGTCCTTGACCCTTGTGGTCACTCTTATCACTCATTTTTCATCTCACAAATCTGAACAAAAGTGTGCTGCATCCATATCTTGGACTAGGGACACCTTTGTCTTAACTGGCATTACTTGGTTTCTCTAATATCATTCATCAGTGTGATTTAGGATTAAAATCACATTCAATTCCTTTCACATCTTGTGAAAGTGTTTCTACCTCCACAGGATGTGGCACTTTGGAGAAGCTCGTACTTTATCTTCTCACGCTGTTTGCTTTGACCTTATTAATACTCCTGAAGCAGTTACAGTTCAGCACAGCCAGAATGTAGCCCATGTCAGATCTTCCGTTTAGCAGCATTTTAAAGCTGGTCTGGACATTTTTCTCTAATATGCGTCACTGCTCTTTCCATCAAAAACCTTTAGCTCCAGTAAAATGCCAAGAGTTAGTTTGTAGTGAGCTGGATGGTGTCTGTATCCAACACTGCCACCTTAAGCATGGATAAAGCTCTGTTAGGTGTTTGTGAGTCTTTCTTAGAGCAGTCTGAGTCTTGCAAAGATGATGCAAAATTTTACCAGTAGTGAGAGCTGATGAAATTCTACTTGTCCAATTTGGTGAAAAAACCCTAGAGCACAAAACCCAATAATGTTTCTTGTCTTGTACATATTTAATGAACTGTTGGTTAAAATATGTCACACTTGTGAGAAATCATGGAAAATAAATTTATGGAAAAGACCACATAAATGTCACATGACAAATTATTTCCATTAAATATTACAATTTCTTTTGTCAACACTATGCACAGCTGAACAACTGATTTTCAGAAAAAAGTACCTGTGAACTCAGAATCCAAACAGAATCACGATATGACAGATGGACGCAAAATTCTAAGGATAGGGTTTTCTGCACTGGAAAAAAGACCAACCAAGCAATCAACCAGCCAACAAAACAACCAAAAAAATCCATAAACAAACAAGCAAACAAACAAAACAAAGCAAAACAAAAAACCAAACAAAAACAAAGAAACCATCCCCAGGGAAAAAAAAAAAAAAAAAAAAAAAAAGCCCCAAACCAAAACAAGAATCTCAACCCAACAAAAACCCACACCACATTTGAGTCTGGCCAGGAAACATAAAATTAGGAATTTGAATGCAAACATTTCAGGTAGGAACTTTCCTGTCCACATAATTGCTCTGAATATACAGAATTCTCAGGGCTCAAAACTCAGACTACGTATCTTGTCAAATAGCTGTAGGAGTCTCTTAGTTTTAGTGAAAGTAATACATAGAGCAATATTCACTCGGATAATTCCAAAATGCTCTCCAAACGTCCATGCTGTCTGGGCATGGATCTATTAAAGACCATTTCCCAACCATAAGAATTATCTACCTGAAATATGATGGAATTGCCCACAGAACACATTTAAGCAATGCACTTCGACAAAATGTTTCTAAACTTGCTAAAAGCTGAAAAATAACTTAAAATTGTTCTAGAAATACTTTTTTTTTTTCCAATTCAACTACTTGTAACAAGGAAAAAAAAAAAAAGGAAAGGAAAGGAAAAAGGAAAAAAACCCTTCTATTTGTGAATAATTTGCAGATAACAATATGAAATGGGAAAAACAACATTTTTGCCAAGGCAAGAAAAAGTTTGTTTCCTTTAGAAATATTCATAAATCAGCCTTTGTCAGGGGAAAACCAATAATCATAATTTCTATGGTAATGTAAATCTGGGAAGTACCTGAAATGAAAGGAAATTTGTATCTTGCCTCTCAAGAGATAACTGACTAATATGTGTGGGAAAAAACAACAACAACAACAAAACCACACCCACCTTTTTCTTTCTTTCTTTCTTTCTTTCTTTCTTTTTTTCTTTTTTTTTTTTTTTTCCCTGGGGAATACTCTTTATAAAGAAAATGTCTCAGACATTCAGTTATTCTGTGGGGTTTTTTTTTTAATTTTTAAAGATGACTCTGTTTTTCACATGTCTTCTTAGATAAATCACATTATCTGATGCTTGTAAAACTCTTCCTCCTCCAATTGTCTGCTTTATTGACTTCTATTATTTCTGTTGTATAATGTGTGAAAACAGGCTTCAGCCTGTCCCTCAAAGCACAACCAGTTCCATAGGATTCAGTTGGATTTGCCCTTTAGGACAAAAAAACAGCCTCCCCGCTGCACTTTCAAACAAGTGTTTGGGGTGCTGTTCTATTGACTGAAAGTATACAGTTTGCTCTAAGAAAAATAGAGCATATAAGAGTGAATAAAGCAAGATTCCTTAAACAGCAACATCATTTATTTTCTGTAGAAAGGCCTGGCTTTTCACCAGACTGAACTAGGACAATAGGAGTGCAGTTCTGAGTTTCCACTGATGAACTCAACTACCAGGGAAGTTACCAGTAAACATTACTGCTGGATCTTCTTTCCATTCAATTTAAATCCCCCCTTCTATTCCCAGTTAATATCTTACTGCTTTTACCAATGTTCTTTTCCTTTGGAAAGAAGCCTTTTCCTTTGGACCCTGCAAAGGCTTCAGTTTCTCCTTTGGAGATTTTTCTTTGTTAATAGAGAGATAGCCTTAGCCACTCTAGGATTTTAGCTCCTTTTGAAGTACACTATCTTCAGCTCCCTTAATACCTCTGGCTGAATGACTGAGCAGTTTGTCATGTCTCATCTAATGATTACTCACACTGAATGCAAGGTAACGCTGCACTGAGCTCTTAAACAAAACTCAACCAGCAGTCATATCCTGCATTTCAAGCTGTGATATTCAGCAGACCTTGAGGCTAATGTATTCATAACTGATTGTTTTCTGGTGTATACTGGATGTCCAAAATGTCCTGAGGAGCCCTAGGGGCTGTCAGATTGGAAGATAAGGTAGCTGGGTGACATGTTCAGGGTGCAGTTCAGCATGCATTCCTGAGATGAAGGCAAATTACTCCGGTTATTATACAAAGAATGCTGTTACCATTGTGAACAAATATCTCTCCAAACCACAGGTAATGGCTAGAAACTGGAACTTTTGCAAACAATCTATCAGATCTGGATCTCTTTAAAGAACAATTTATCTTAGATAGAACTGAGCACCATGGCTGGTGGATTTTCTATGAAGCAGTTCTCAAACCCTAGGGTAGGTTGTAAGACTGTACTCCATAAATATCAAAAAAATTTTTCATGAAAGTTTTGGAGTTCAATAAAGTAACTGCAGTTCTTGTAGCTCTGCTTAAACATGAAATTCTTACAGAATCTGAGGGCATCTCAGCAGAAGCACGCTGTACTATGCAAATCTATTTAAAGCCCATGGCAAAATCCTGAGTACCTTCTCTGAGTGTATAAAAACTTTATAATCTATGTTTTTTCTCAAAACAGTTCATCTTTTTGAAGACAAAGGCACCTTGAAGCAGTCTGAGATGCTTATCCTTCCAAAGCATTTCTCTGGGGACTGAAATGCTTTGCTTCAGGAAAACTGGCAGAGGTGACAAAGCTGTCTCTTATGCCAGTTGCCTCTCAGAGTAGATGAGATAGTGAGCAGAATGCTTCTGTATTTTGATTTTCTGCATGAAAAGGTCTTTTTTCCTCTGGAATTTAACAGAACACAAATGTTGTCTGCCTGGCCCTCAAGGTGTTTGGCACTAGGATTAGCTCACAACAGTCATCATTTTGCTTCCTGTCCACTCAGAGCAAAGGCTCAAGGAGCATTAGCTTCAGAGGTCAATTCAGATGGAATAGACAAGGGGCATGAGTTGTAGAATTAAGCCATAGACACGCGAAGCAGCTTTTTGAACATCATAGACAAAGCAGCTGTGGTAGCCCAAAGAGTGGAAGAATTCAAAGAGACTAAAAAGAATAACTTATAAACTGTGCATTAGAAAGATTGTCTTTAGTGCTTATGTCAAGGAAACAAGCAGGTGAGAAGTTGAAAGTAAGCTGGGATAAAAGATAAAGACAATCTGTCAAGACAGGGGAGCTTCATCATCACCAGAAAATTTATCTATATACATTCTTTCTGAGGTTATCGACAAAAGAAGCACCGTAAATTTGCTTCATTTCTGAAGAAAATGATATTTGCTGTCAACAAAGGCAGTTTTACACTTCCCTTTAACAAATGCGATTGACTCCCCAGTATGCAACAGAACATGTCATTATAAACCACCATTGCTTCCAAGGTGAAAGTTTCTTCCATTTTGTTAGTATACTGGAGAGCACATTTCAAGAACTAAAGAAAACTGTAGATTTCTTTGAAGTCTGCTTCCATTCCTCCAACATGAAGACTCTGTACAAGTCAGTCGCAAATAAAAGCTGCTTGGAAAATCCCCAGAACCCAAAGGTGACTTAAAGAAACCGACATTCAGCAAAAACAAAACAACTCAGTCGTCCCCTTTGATCACTCCAGCCAGCTGCCCTAGGCAAGTCTGGAGCTGTACGAAGCTGCCTGGAGACCTCAGCCAATACACCAGATGTCACCCAGAGACAGAAGAGAGAAGATAGATGGGGGAGGAGAGAAATTTTCAAGCTGAATTTTTGACATTCTACAGAGGAACATTTGAGGGTATAAAACTCATTATCTTTGCCTATAGGAACAGAAAGTGAAGGAAAGAGAAAGGGACAAAGCACTCACTGAGACAGCTGAGAGCCTCAAGAGAAAGACTGTTTCTGCAAATAGCCCCTTAATGTTTGGTTTATGTCTAGGTCAGGAGAGTAACCATTAAATGTCACCTTGTCACCATCTGCAGTCATCACAGAAGTTGTAAGGGAGTATTTGGACCCATTCACAATTGCCTTGCTCCCTTCCTGGGCAAGATTTCGTGTTCTTTAACTCACATTTTATTTTCGCTTTCCTGCATTCATTTAATTTCAGTGTCACTGCATTTATTCTCTACCATCCTCTTTCCTCAATAATTAATTCCTCATATCCACTGCCTTGTAGCTACAGCCACAGTGGTTTCAGCTGAGAAACAAAATCAGGTAATTATGAAAACCACAACATTTCTGATTAAAAATAAAAGAACAAATGCCCGGGAGACAGATAGAAGAACTGTCACTTTCCCACTCTCTTCCTATATCTTCTTCTTCAGAAAAAGTTTTCATAACATGTGTCATGATCTAAAAGCAAAAGCAGACTCAAATATCATGGCTGAAAATAACATTTCAAAGAAGTAATACTTGCACTGGAACAATTTCTACCATCTCTAATGTGTTTGATTCCATGTTTAGGGTAATCTATATCTAGACAATGATATCTAAGATTTTTAAGTGTATTTTTAGATGACAGCAGTATAGCAAACAGTATAACTTTCTATGCTTTGTAGTTGAGATGATGTGAAATACGTGGAGTCTCCCCTTCCTACCAAGACCAAGCAGAAGGTCCAGGAATTGTTTTGGTAGGTGGGTTAAAAAGGGACTAAAAGGGCAAATCAGGACAAGGAGTCTTTACCGTGAGAACAGTTTTCATGCAGGGAGTTCTATAATTCTGCACTACAAAAATTTCCTGCCAGTTTAGATGCTATCATCACATCATCAAACTGGTCCTTGGCAGCCCTAGAACTGGAGGGAAGCAAGGCTATCTGGTTTTTTCCCTGGTCTTTACAATAGAATATACCCTTGATTCTTCCTGTATTCAGTCTTGAAACTGCAGCAAATCGGGCCTCTTAGAGATATTTGTTAACTTTACAGTGAAGAAATTGAGAGTTGTGAAATAGCTCTACTGCTTTAAAAATTCTTCAATCCAAAAAAAGGATAGTAAGTAGAATTAAGCTTTTGAGAAATCACACTTAGATACGTAGAAATATAATAGATCTTCAGCAGTCCTAAATGGTATATCTGTTATCTGATTAGCAAAAATTTCATATTTCCACCAGCTTGGATTGGCCAAGCCAAAACTTCAGTCATCTAATTTTAAGATATTTCACAGAGGATTTATTTGTCCATCTGGATAAAACCTTTACCAGTGAAGAAGTTCCAGAAAAATTTTGTTAAAGGTATAAACTCGTGTCCCACTTCATTGCTGTACATTTTGGATTATTTGATCTTGTTTTTCCTTGCTTGTTATTTTAACTGGATAGCAGCCACAGAAGCAGCAATGTGATTTCAGGAGCAGGCTCTTGCTGGTATATTATGTCACCTCAGCCAGTGGGCTATTAGGGTGACTCACTGAGAAGTGCTGGTACTGCCTACGAGTATGTGTTGCCTTCTAATTTCCCCACATGGGACTCCAACAATGAGCAAGAACTCAGATTTCCCTCTCTGATCCCCAATGGCATTGTGTGGATGATGCAGTGTTTAAAAGGACCCTGATGGTGCTAATTGCTAATCCCACTAGATTTTCTTATTGAACTTGCTACAAAGGATTTTTTACTTATGCTTCATAATTAAAGACAGCACAGAATCTTTTGTTTCCAGCCCCTGTCTGACTCTGTTCCGTCCCTCAAACTGTCGTTTTGGTTTAATGGCTTTAGATGTGTGTTTCCATGCTAGCCTAAATCAGTGTTGCTTGGGTTACATTCTTTAAAAAGTGATGTGACCTATAAAACAGGTCCAATTTCTTCTTACAAAGGATTACAACAATGCCCTGATGTGACTAGCAATTCATGTTGCCAGCCTTATTGCTAAGTGGCTTGAGTAAAAGTGAGTCTGTTCCTGGAATTTCTCTTCCTGTTCACTGGAGTCTATAAGAGGAGATTTATAGAGGGCAGATAATAAAAGGAGGGGCAGAAAATCTGAAATGGAGAGTAAACTCCTCACTTCTGCAAGACTATGGGTTTTCTTAAAAAAAATTCAATTTTAATTGTGCTGATGGCCATTTTGTTTCCTACATGTCTCTACCCCTAAGTTCCTTCTACTGCTCTCAGCTTTTTGCATTTCTCTTGCTTCTCACTTAGTGGTCCCTCCTCAGCCAGTTGAAACTCTCGAGTCTAAAACACATGCAAGCTCCAAAAGAGCCTTTAATTTCTGATATGGAAAGCAGAGCTTGCTGCAGACAATGTGTACCCAATCAGGCCACCTTATTTGAATACTGCTTTCAGGTCACAGACATAGTGTCTTGGTTTTGAAAGAGAGTTTTCTGCTAGGGAAAGCTAGAACTTCCCTTGGAATGGAGAATTCCCTTGGAACGGAGAATTCCCCTTCCCTCTAAATTATTATAATTTTGCAATTAGGGGCTTCTAGGCAAAGATGTGGGAATAGGAGTAACAGTCCTTTACTAGGAATACTTTTTTTTAAAAAAAGGAAAAGACAAATGTAGTAAAAAAAAACAAGCAAGGAAGTAAACAAAGATCCTGGAAAAACCCTGACAGAGTCAGGTATATGACCTGGCACCCTGGAGGTCAGGGTGTTGGAAGCAGTCTAATGAAGTCCTCCTGTAGTAACAGATGTGGTTCCGTAGAGCAGGGATGGTCCTGTAGAAAGTCCAATAGCAACAAGATGGGTCCAATCTTCCTCCAGGAATCCAGTGGAAAAACCGGATACCTTGTGTCCTTCAGTCCTAGTTTTTATCTAGATAGGAACAGCTGGCTCCTCCCCCACTGTGTGGAGCATCTCACAACGGGATGATGGAATGTGTCATGTCATTGGTGGGCCCTAATGGCCCATTATCAGAAGATGTCCCCCTGGAGGATGGAGGGGTGATGAAAGAGATAAGAAACACTGCCCCACCTGAGTTTAATGCCTGGGCCATAATCAGAAGGCATCCTCCTCCCTCCCCCCTGGGGTAAGAGGGATAAAACTTTTCCTAAAAAACAGCTTTCAACAGACGAAATAGAATACACATTTTTGGGTTACATAATCCAAGACACATAGCCTTTCAACAGTCCTCTCTTATCTGAGTTCCCAAGTTGTCAGCTCCTACCCACAGCAAAGGCATATAAGCCCTGAAAGTACTGATGACTGGGTGGAAAAAGAAAGTTAGAAATGTAGTAGTAAGAGTTCTGTCCTGGAGTCACTGAATCTTGTTAAAATAGGCTTTCTGGGATTCACTGTGTCAATTTGAATTGAGAAGTGCCCTCTTTCACTTCTTTATTATGCCATCCATCTTACAGGCAGTGATGTGTAGTTACATCTTGTAATAGATACTTCCAGCAGATTTTGCTGATGTGAACATGGCTTTGCTTTTCCCCTGAAGAGCCACAGTAGCTGTACCAGCCTGTGTCATTTGTAGTATAATTCAACAGAATGATCCTCATGGAGGAAAAATCATTTTCATACAGAGGAAATCTGTCCTAGGCATGACCATACAACAGGCAACAAGTAACTGACGATTGTGGTGAGGGCACATTGACTGGCCAAATTCACCCATCTTGGCATGACCCACATTTGTGTTTGTTCTTTACTTTTAACTGCACTTACATCAAGAGTATGTCAGGGATAGTAGAAGCCGTAGCTATCCCTAAGGAAGTTCACCGCGATCTCTTGACTTTGGAGGAATGGTGACGGAATGTGCTTGGAGCTATAATCTTCATTAGAGACAATCACATGTAGAGCAAATGTGTCTATATGCCATAGCTTCTGTGAAGCTCTTTTGTGTGAAGTGGATGAAATAACAGTGCACGTAATAGCTTTCAGCTATTCTTTAATCCAAATTGTTCCTTACAGACTCTTCACATTTCTTAAGTTTTCATTCTAACTAACTACCTTCTATTGTTATTTCCTACCACTGTCAAAAAACAGGTGTTTTTAGCAAATTTAAGAGTGGCACAGCCTTATGTCTTCTTTTTCTCCCACTCTTTCTTGGTAATCACTCCCTTTGTGGTGGTTTTCCAGTGCCAGGTGGCAAACCAGCTGAACATTTTGGAGGAGCGGGGTATATATGAAAGACTCTTTCAATAATACACTCCACCAAGCCAGCTCCATTTCATCACAATTGATGTATGAATTCATATAGGTAAACGAAAAGTCAGTTTAAACTTTTTTTTTTTTTAAATCTGCAGTTTTCTTTCTAAAAATTAATTTTAAACTATGAGGAATGAAGAACTCCTCTTCAAGGAGTCAGAAAGTATCTTTCACTGGTTCTTTTCAGCTGCCAAGGCTCTGCCCCAGACCATCTAAAATATTTGTTTTCTTGCTGTAAGAAATGTGATACTAAATTAATCTCTCACATTTATACACAATCTTCCATCTTTTTAGGAAGCCAAAGTACACTGAAAAAAATATAGGGACTTCATTTTGGACTTGTGGCAGCCTGGGACTTCAGAATATTGAACTTACACCTCCTCTTCTTGTTCTCAGAGAACATTTCCCTGTAGCAGACAATGAAAAAGAGATCTGAAGAGAGTGAGTGGGTGAAACATATGACTGCATTCACTGATGCAATGCATCCATTTAATGTGGCAGGCAGAAGGCAGCTGCTCTTTAATTTCTTGCAACTACTCTGAGCAGCTGATTTGAATGGGAAGTGACTAAATCTGTGTCTGGCCAAATGAAGGTCAATGTAAAAAGAATACAATTGCCCAACGCTTTGACATTATATGCATACAAAGATAACTACGATATTGCTTAATTTACAAAACCACTATTTAATAAGTCATATATATCTACTGGTAACTACTAGCATTTGTAATGGTTACCATAATATTAGGTGGCACAGTTTCTTTTGAACTGTTCTATTTTCTGTAAGAGGAATGGCATATGAAAGTGTTTGAGTCTTTTCTTGGGAAATTTTGTACTACAGGGATTGTCTGATGATTCAAGGCCATTTGTGATACAGAGACAAGAGCACCAGTAACTAGACAAATACGTGAGTCTAAATTTTGAATTGAAATGACAGTTGAAAAAATTAAACTGTCACCATCATATATATAATTTCTCACTTAGCTTCTTAGCTTGTTTTTTTTGCTAATGATGTTATTATCTTAAAAAAAAAAATATATAAAGTCTGACATATGTAGAAGTTTTTAACTCCTTAGAGTCTTAAATTTACCAAGATTTCCTATCCCATCTACCTGGCTTTTTGCAAGGCCTGCTTCTTTTTTGTTCACACTCATACACTGTATAAATTGTTGTATATATAATGCCTTCTTTTGAAAGATATTGTTTACACTAAGAAACTCATAAATTTAAAATATTTTTGTGCTATAGCTGATAATTAGGATCTAGAATGATAATGAGCACTAAAAATAGGAAGAAAGCACAAAATACTACATTACCCTAAAGTTTTGATCATGGATCATTCCTTTTCAATATTAATAGAATTCATGATTGCAGTTATAATTAAGAGTATTAAAATTTTTATACTTATCAACTGTGAGACTCGATGTCAGGTCAGGAACATTAAAGGATTATTTTTACCTTCTTCTTTGGTCTAGAGGCAGCTTCCAGCTCAGGAAATCGGGCTGGGAACTGTGTTTCAATGGACAGCTCATACAGCTACGCTGTGTGTTTCTTCCTAAATATTCTGAAATAAATGTTCTGCTGGTCTTCCTCTGAGAGAGGATCATGGTCTAGCCCAGTATGATAACCTATGCTCTTCTGAAGGATTTGGCATTAGGAGGTGCAGAGAGTGAAACAGCAGTAACCATTAGGTTGACAAAACCTTTGTTATTACTATAGAGGATGTGAGAGCAAAACAGAAGAAACTGGTTTTGTATAGATGACTCTATTAGACACAGTTTAGAACACTGTTTGTTCATCCTGAAATTATGTATGGAAAACACTGCTAAATAATTCTATTTGTTATTCCACCAATATAGTGTTTTTCTCTTAAGTGTTTCCACATTTAAATAACCTTATGAAATGCATCTACCTTTCACAAAAAATAGATTTGTGAATATTTTTTCTGCTCTGGTGTCCTATTAAAGCCCCAAGGGATGAGGCTTCTGCTTCTTCTCCTCACAGTCAAAAATGTTTCCCTTTTAGGAAAATTCTGCAATTATTCAACTTAGATCTTTCTTTTCTCAATCTAATACCTACACTTAGACACTCAGACATTTATAACTCATTTTTGTTGTTGTTCTTTATACTACTGAAATACTTGATCTAGCTCCCTCATAAGGAGCCAGGAAGCAGACTGGTGTATATGTTGAAGAATCCATATGGGCAATGGGGCTCGGGATTAAGGGAGGAGAAGTATATTGAAAGCACAAACACATTTTCTGCTTAACACTGGGCTCATCACTGTACCATCTGAATTAAACATTCATTCTAAAGCAAACTAAAGGCCATCAGCCTGTTGCCTATACCCAGTTTCTAGCTTAATTCATTCTGTTTATAAACTGTAGCCTCATGGTTTACAAGCAGAGAGTGTGTTAAATAAGCCTGATCTGTTCTCAATTTTTCTACCACTCAGGAAAACTTTTTTATTAAAATAAAGAAGCAAACTACTCACTTCACTTTGGATTATATTTTTGAGTAAATGCAATAGTCATGCAGAAGCATCTTTTAAACAAACGATTTAGTATCACTATTGCCAGCTTGTAACTCAACAGCGATATGTTTGTGTTTCTCAGGATACAGAACTTTCCTACTATTCTGGTGTCTGATTGAATTTGTCATGAGACGCTGAAGAAGAATCATTAATGTTCAGTGCAGCAAAAAGGAAACAGTTTGTGGTTACAAAGTAAAAACCTTTTTCTAATCAACTCGAAACCTGAACACCTCCAGAGTGCCCCAAGCTGTTTCTGGGAGAAATTAATGTCATCTGAGAAGCCAGGATATATGGTCACTTAGCTAGACTGAACTCTGAGACACTTCAGCTGAGCAGCCTGAGAATACTTTGCTATCTTTTTCCGCTACCTTGAGGCTTCCTTCAATAAAAAATCGATTTCAGTTTTTAAGTCTGTCAGCACATAGTTCTTTTATTTAGCAATGAAATGCACATAGTGATCTTTAAACTATTCTCATAAGGAATTTGGGGCTCACAGGCCTAAGCATCTCCCTACTAAAGGAAAACAGAATCCTGAAGTTATAGATTATATTTTTATAGTGTCAGATGGAATCTTTATTATTATTAGAAAAAGCAATTATTACAAACCAGTTGGAAATCACTTATCTACACAGTTTACTGCTGCTAAAGCAGCAAACAAGCTGTTAATTTTAAAATCTTGTAACTGTACAACATAAATACAGGGGATGTTTATATACTGCATAATTTTACTTTCCTTGATGTAAGTTTCCTTTTTCTTTTTTTAATCTGTTGTTCCTCATGACACAAAATAATTCCTCAGAATGAAGGTTACAATCTTTATGTGTATTTGGAGAGACAATGATTACAGTTAAACCTATCAGCTAGGTTGATAACAATGGCTGCAGGTAGTACTTCTGAATGACAAATTCAGAGGGCAGTCCTGGAGCCAAGTATAGCTCTGCTGAATCCCTTTACACTAAACAAGGCCATGCAGTGTCTTATATTATATTTCAACTATGATTAAACCATTGTGCATTTTGGTAAAGGATCCTCTGACTAAAATAACCTTTCCAGGTATTAGGAGACTTTGATTTTCTTTCTTTTACTAATGCTCCATTAACCTCCAACATCTGTTCTCTCTGTGCACAGTCAGCAGGTCCACTAATATCTCCCTGCTCTTCTGTTCTAGAAGGAGTAGTCATTTTTAATAAAGTTGCTATCCTCTCTCTCTCTGTCTCTCCCCTCTACAACACCATCCTGGTGTATGAGTTCATGTCGTGCCACAGGGCATCAGTAGTGCTGTCTAGGCACTGCTTTCACTTTGTTTCAGCACTTCGTGAAGCTGAAACTACAGGTCCATTAGAAACTTTCAGTGTGAACAGATGCCTCCAGCACTGAATGTGAAACGCTTTGGTTGCAGCCTAAGGCCATGGTCATGGATATTTGGCCAGATTTGTTAGTAAGTGGTAGTAGAAGTCAGAGACTTAGAAGCTCTTAAAAGTACTTTGTCTTATAAGTTGCATATTTCTTTCCTGATGATTCCTAGACTGCTGACAAAGTCATGCAAAAGTATTACCTCATCTGCTACCTAAGTAGTTTTTCCTTGAAGCTTAAGGCAACAGTTAACAGTTCACAGAACCACTGTGCACTGCATGAAAAATTGAAGGACATAATGATAATGAAGTCTGTGTGCTGGCAAATCTCAGATCTTTTGCATTCTGTGTGAGAAACAAGAGGCCTGGCTATGCTATTTGGCATGCTATGTTGTTGCTATTTCCAGAGCTGTATACTCTGTTGATGGTTTTAATTGCCTGTACTACCGTAATGATGACTGTACTACTAATACAATAGATTATTTGTATTCATGAAACTAAATAGCATCCATGGAAAATATACTCATATAAGTTACATTTTTCTCAGTTCTGAGGTAGATCATTCTCCAAGGATGGAAGCACAAACCATTCGGAGGAACTTCATAATTTCTAGTAAAATTTCATTTCATATTCTTGCTGTCCTGCTGTCATGGGTTAGTACAGTTTGGTTTTTTAGTTATAGAAGAATGTAGAATAATTCTCCAGGTCAGGACCTGGGAATTGCTTTAGAAAAGACAGGGACCTATCAGAGAGTTGGTTGGAATATTGGCATCTGTTCTGACCACTGCAAATTGTTGGCTACGACTTTGGGAAGTACCATATAAAAGCCCTTGATTTCCTGTAGGTGGGTCCTTTTCCTTCTTTCCTTTGGCCAGCGAGAGACAGGTAACATCGAGCTGGGCCTACTGCTCCCCCCTTTTGGAGGGGGAGCTGGCCTGAGGCCTGGCCGGATTCCATCGGCTCCCGGGTGAAGGGGGGGAAGGAGAGGTTGCTGCTTTACAACAACTACCTTCTCTAAACTTCCCTGGAGCAGGGAGAGATCTCTGCTGGACCCCTGATAAGAGCTATGGGCACCATTTAGGCTGAGGCCACCCTGATTTACACCGAGGGGTGGGCTGAGAAGGCATTTATGATCCTGCCTGGTTTTTTATGATTCCGGACTGCCTGAGTGCTCCAATCTCTGATATTTCTGTGAGTTCTTCCTCCCTCACCAGCAAGGCCTTGAACATTTAACACCACAAGCTACAGAGAGAGAGACAAAGACTCCGAGCAGATTTAACCCTTTCCTGGCAACATGAAGCTTCCAGAGCTTAGCCCTTCTCTGAGAGAGTAAGAAAGGACAGAGTGAACATAAAGAAAAAAAAGAGTATGAAGTCAGTAGAGCAAGAGTAAAAAGACTATTGAGACAGAGGGTTGAAGAGTTGGTTGTTCCATTCTTACTTGAGCCATGGAAATGAACTCTATATTTAGATCATTCTTTTAAATCACGGGAAAGATATGCATTTGGAGAGATGATTGTTTTCATTTGTGTGTGGATTTGAGCAAAGGTGTTTGTGATGGACTAAGTAATATTAATCTTATAAGATGCTTGAACAGAGATAAAGATGAGAAGCTCTCTGCCACCAGTGAAGAACTGAGAAGATATCTCTGTACCTTGAGGTGAAGAATCCTTTGCTTTGGAGTTATTCATCTTTAAAAGGTGACACCCCAGTATGCAAAAGTCTAAAACCTATGACCCATAAGCAGCTTGGGGACCTGCTAATGGGGGAGTCACAAAGGCAGGTTTCTCCGGGCAGTTGTTTTTGTGACAGTTTAAAACCCACAAGAGAACTGTTCTAGGTTGTCAGTGGGATCCATGACTCTTAAGAGAGACTCTTCCCCTAAAGAATTGATGAAAGACTATTGTCAGATAGTGAAACTGACTGAAAAGTACAAGTTTTGTCTCTTTATATTGTTTTGTAGGAAAGTTTACAGTTTGTAAAAAGAGGGAAGAATGTTTTTGGAGTTTCATTCTGTTTTGTTTTAATTCTTTTTTTCCAACTTTCTTTTTCTATTATTTTCGTGTGTGTTAATAAAACTGTTTGTTCATTTTTAAGGTTGAACCTGCTTTGTTTTTTTCCTAGTCTCTCTCCCACAGAAAGAGTAAGTACTAAGACCAGAATTTAGTGAACGTGAAACCACTACATTAATTGGTGTTTCTGCCTGGTTTCAAAATTAAAACTATTACACCTGCCCTCATTAGTTGCAATAAACCACAGTTCCTTAATGCCTATGAGAAGTTAGGGCTGTCTTTTAACATCTCATCTAATATCATCTAGGGAAATAGAGACTTAAAAAGACTTTCCTGCGACTCTGTTCTTTCAAGTGTCTTTTTTCCTCATAGTCTTGCACAAACATCTTCAGTTATTTTTTGGATGGTTGTCTATTAGCTATAAACTAGATTTTGACAACAGTTGACCGCAGATTCATCCAATTCCCTGTACTCTCTGGGTGATTTAGAGAGAAGATGAGATACCGGTGTAGAATTTTCTGAAGAAGTAATAAAAGAGAAATTAATCTGCCAGGTGAAAATTCTTTATTGTCAGCATTTCTCTGAACTAAAGGATTAAATGTATGCTGAATTTTAAATGGAAAATATGTTTACACAGTGCTGTGATTAACGACCACAGCAGTGCTCCATACTGTGTGCAGCTATGTGCAGCAGGCCATTTTTAAAGGATTCCAATAACCGTAGGCAACCCAGAGTTCAAATCTGACATCCAAACTTTGGGGTCCTTTGAGATCTGTATATAAAACAAATCTATATTCTTGAAAGGCCTTCTCTTTTTATAAGAGATCAAAAAAATACATATGTGATCCTGTAGGTAAACCACAGTACTCTGAGTTCAGTCAATTAGAATTTATTTCTGTTTCCTCTACAAAATTTCTGGATTACCCAAGGCAAATAATTTTTTTGTTTTCCAGTTGCCTAATGGTTAAAACAAGAAGATAGCATCTCTGTTTAATAGATGCCTTCTGAGATACTGTATCGACACACGGACTGTATGCAGTTGTTATCCAGGGCAGCAGTGATTGCCCTTGGATTCAGCCACGCTCCAGGTGCACATGGAGAAGGCGGCTTTGGCCAGTCTGGCAGCACCTAGTTGTAGGGCAAGGCAGGCAACTTGCTGGGCTGCTGGAGACAGCACTTCAGGGAGGGCTGTTGCCTGGAAACACCCAGGTGCCTGGACTGCTGTGCGACATCAGCATGCTGATCCTGCTTAGGGCACACCGTGGAACAACCTTAATTGCTACATGGATAATCCACCTAAAGCTAGCTTCTAATGCAAAAACAAGGACCAGTTCCAAATATACCTTGTAGTTTTAATATAACCTTAGAGTTAAATAGGCAGATTCACAAAATGAAGGTACATTGACTGGGAGACTTCTTTAAGCAAAAGACAGGAAAGTGAACATCCATATATGTGAAGATTGTCAGAGTCAGTGTTTAGCAGCTGATGAACCAGTCCAGGTGCAACCTCTGGCATGGGTGGAGGATGAGTAGGATTTTTGATGTATTTTCAGTATTTGATACAGTACTCCCACAAAAACGCAATTGTCTTTGAACTTGTTCCTTCTAAAGACCTGGAAGTATTTCTGGGAAGAAGTTTCTATGACTGAAAACAGTCTTCAATGGGGGATGCTGTTTTGCCAGATGGGGCATTGGCACTGCTCTGACTGATAATGCTGAGACCCTTAACAGATCTGCACTGCACATAGCCAGTGGCCAGCATCAATGTAAATCTAGATCATGCTTTCCACAATAAGTGCAGTTGTGGTTTTGTTGATTGCTACATTCTTCATGCATCCTACTGTTGCCCTACTCTTTTCAGCCTTCTGATGTTTTGCATTTTTGTAGTGGAGTTTCTCTTGGATTGTAACATAAACAAAGAAATGGTTTTCGCATTCCTCCCTGGAGGAGGGACAATTGATAGAGTTTTAGTTTGACCAGTGGGGTCGGAGAGGTGGCAACCTCATTCTCCAATCCCTGGCTATTGTCCAGAATCTATATAAATTTAGGTCGAGAAATAAATGCACCTTTTTGCTCTTTTGCTTTGACAACCTGACTATGTGAGTGTCGTTCTTTGTGTGTCTGTCTAGCGACATCCTACCTTAAGGATTCATTAAGGATTCTCCAGGGTGGGAAAAGTTCAGACAAAAAAGTACTGTTTGGTATAGCTTTTCAGGAAGAGTTGTGAAAATAATTGATTTTTTAATTCAGTAACTAAACTTTAAAACTCCACAACTTCTGATCTGAACCAAATGTGGCATGTTTTCTTTTTCTTATTTTCACTTAGACAGCTCCTGCCCTCTCTCTTGTTAGGAATTCCAGTCTATTTAGAATAAAAATATTTTATCTTTACAGTTGGCAACCAAAATCCAAACACTTCCAATTTCATTACCCTCTCTTCCATTAGCATTACTTTGTAATCAGATCAAATGCCATGGGGGAACACATTTTGACATTGCAAATAGTCTGGGGATGCTGAGTCCAGAAAGTTTGCTATTTCCAAAAAAAGAGGAAAAAAGAAGATAAAACAAATCCCCAAATCACTTAGCTCTTTTTAGAGTAGAAACTGTGAAATGCCTCTGTTGTACAGAGGAGAGAAAAAAAAAAAAAAAAAAAAAAAAAAAAAAAAGGAAAAAAAAAAAGCTGCAAATAAGTCTCAGGGATGAGCCTATACATCTGTCCTGTGTGCCCTTATCAAAATGCTGATGGTATGCTCCAGATATGCATCCTTTTCCTTCACAAGAATGCAAGTTCTGAAGACACCGAATAGATCTGAATCATCAGGGAATAAGTGTGATGAGAAAACAGGAAATAAACCAATTTTTTTAAGTTTTGTCTATCTCATCTCAGTAGCATTTTTAAGTCAGAATAGTCAGAAGAAAAATTCACATTGTTTTTAATAAAGTTTCCCCTGCCAACCTGCTTGTTTTCAAAGAACTAAGCAGAGTAATAGCAGTGACGAAAATTGGTTCCAGCAGTTTGTTATATCATAGCTTCCTTTGTTCAGGATGAAGAAATGGAAAAGGCACTAGCAGGAATGTCCTGCTTTCACTTCCCAATCCCTGGAAGTGGTTCTGCTCTTCCATCTGTTACAGTAGGTGTTTTCTGCTTGTTACATATGGATAGTACCTGACACCAGGCTCTTGGCAGCAATGCTTGGAGAATGGAGTTGACAAAGTGTCTTTGTAGCTGCTGAGGGATTGCAGACCAGAGGCAATGGTGAGCTGCAATCTAGCAAAATGACCTAGCACCAGGGCTCTAATTCTGCCTTTGCACATCTTTTACCCTTTTCTTTAATACTGCCTGTGGTGTAAATTTTTAATTTGGAAAGCTAGAATCATAAGCCTGGCAAATCCATGTACTAGATTCTTCAGAATAATTTTTCTTTGAGAAGGAGGAGTTTTCCAGAAAATGAAAATTGCTCTGTTGATCAGCAACCTTTACTTAAAAATATGCTTTTATTGCTAAGTTACTGCAAAACTCTTTAATTACTCTGGTATTAAAAAAATATAATAAACAAAAAAATTACTTCCAGTTATCAAGATTTTCCTCATGCCCTGAAAACAGCTTTCATAACCAAGTAAGACAAAATGATAAGTGAAGCAGCAGAATTCAGAACTAATTGTCTCCTAATTTTCCATAAGAGAAATGTTGGGATTTTTAAAATTTTTTCAGAAGGGAAGTGAGTGGTTAGACTCCAGGAAGTTATAAATACCTTCCAGGAAGAACTGCTTATTCAAGTAAATAGCTAATATTCTTCAGAAGAAACAGATGAATTGGTTACTGAATGTGCATTTATTAGGAGAATGTGCATTGATTAGGAGAACAACATAGGAGACATTCATTGCCCAAACCAGAAACAATCACTGCACACAGGATGAAAAAACAAACTGTCCTGCAAACGTGGTGATCTAACATAACGTAACACAATAATCAGAGAATGAATGAGTCTGTAATTCAGTTATACATGGATCCAAAGGCAAATCACTTTAGTCACTTGCCTATTCCTTCTTTTGTCACGGTATGACTAATTACTTTTGCTTATAAGAGGATTATCATTTGTAGACATTACTACTAGCAATCATTAAAAAAAAACCCAAAAAAACCCAAAAAAAACCCTAAAACTTTCCAGCAACATTGACATTATCATCCTCCAAGTCAAGCAACAGAGGGAAACAACATGTACAAGAGGTTTTCAAAGAAACTTCTAAACCTGAGGGATTAAAAACATACATAAAGGGAGGAGATACGTTCCCATTTTTATAGTTCATCTGATTTCAGGGCTTCTCTGCCTTTACAGGAGATCTGAACTTAGTCATAAAACTTTCTAGAAGCATGCTAATATTATGATTTCTCTGCTGCTTGCAGAATAGGGATATTTTTTAATTTTTTTTTCCCCAAAAAACAAAAAACAAAAAAACCCCAACCATATATACATATATATATATATAGTAGAAGAAAGTCCTCCTGGAAAGGCTCAAGTTGTATTTTCATATAGTACAGTTGATAAAATGCCTCATGTTTCACTTTCATTCTGATTTAAAACAACCAAACTTAAGAGTGGAACTGTTGGACACAAGGGTCCTTGTGGGTCCCTTCCAACTCATAATATTCTGTGATTCTATGGATTGCCAAAACATAAGTTTCTAAAAAGTTGCTTTAAAATATTTTTTTTAAATATATAGAAATAATATATACCTTTTTTTTTTTTTTTTTCCTAACAGCTTTCCAATTGAAAGATCTCTATGGTTAATTAGTATTTAGATAAATACAATATTCATTTCCATTACCTGATCTTCAGCTGGTAAAAGAGTATCTAGTTAGAATAAGGTCAGATGAAACTTGTAGAGGATGCTGCTCTCATCTATAAACAGTTTAGCCCACAGGTCTTTCCATAGTCCTGTTGGATGTAGGTACTAACATGCCTGTGATGCAAACAGCAGGAAGGAGATACAGGCACTTAAGCTGCACAAGGCGTGAGAAGAATTCTCAAAGTCCACTCCTGCACTGCTTTTAGAGAGAGAGGAGAAACAGGGAACAGAAAAATGTTTAATTATTTCACATTTAATTAAAAATGTTGTGATTTTACTTTGATTGACTTTTCAGACTGGTTCCTGTTTCCCAACCACTCTCACTCATTCACAGCAGATCAACTCCTGGCCTTGGTCCACACAAAGCTTGTCTGAAGTCAGTGTCACACTCTCTGTTGACTGTGGTGGGTTTTCTCATCCATACCTCTAAGAAACTGGTTTGTTTGACTCTTTGAAGGTTGTCATTCTTTGCAAGACAAAATATGAATGTCATCATGAGGACAACCTCCCTCATTTCTAAAATGAGAGACTGATAATATATGCTTCCAGAGATGACCGCTAGTAAGGCATCTAAAAGCAGGAATAAAGTCTAGGAAGATTTCATTTTCATTGCTTTTATTTATTCTTGAGGGGCAGAAAGAAATCCTTCAGCCTTTGAAAAGATCGGGGCAGATTGATGGATCAGGACTGAGGTAATTCTTCCTGAATAGGAAAAACAATGTCTGAACTGTTCTCTGGAGTATCTATTGTAAATGCTTAAAAATTAAGCACTTTTTTGAAGAATGATCTTAAAAGTTTATCTTTATCTCTCTTTCTTCTCATAATCTGCTGTCTATTTTTCATGCTTAGACTGAATCCCAAGGGCTTACTATATATATTCAGTTCACAGGAAATTTCATTTTCTTTCAATGCTAGACATCCCATCCCATTGTTTTGCCAGCAACACAGGCTACTTCTGTAAGATTCTGTATAGTATGGAATTTCCTACTGCTGTATGTGCATGAATCATTCAAACAGGAGAATATAGCAGTTCCTCCTGTGGCTCATTTATTTACACAAGTCAGAGTTTTGTATACCAGCAATACAGTGTATTATGTGCCTGGGAAAAAATCTTGGCAGAAGTGAATTACAAAAGCCATCCAAACCAGGGAAGTTTCTGTTCAGCACTTTGAAATGTGAACTCTCTGTGATCTACTCAATTTGTTCCAAGACTGAAATGCTTTCAAATGAAAAAAAAAAAACCTGCAAATGGAGCTCCAATCACTGTAAGTGGCAGCAGAGAATCATTAAGAATGATAAGTGGCGTATTTTTACAGTATATTTAGAGAATTCTTGAAAAAGCACAATACTTCTCAGCCTCCTTTATCTCCCATATAACTGCCAAGTCTTGCTGATGAGATTGCATGCTTTGCTATTCCTCCCTAGTGCAGTACTTTCAATGAAACAGCTTGAAAGTTTTTCTTCTACTTTGGATGTTGCCTGGGTAGAGCAGCAGCAGAGCTGTGACTACTGGGCAAACACGAAAAGGCACTTAGCTGTACGCTGGAGTTTCTCATCTGCTCACACTGGTCACATATGTCAGCACTGTATTGCCACGATCAAGCTAAAGTGAGGTTCCTTGGGATCTTCATGGAATAACTGACTGAACAGGCAGCAAGGGAGCTCCTGTGAGCCCTGGGATTGTGCACTGAGCTACAGTACTGGGTATTAGACCTTACAGACCATTTGTGAGGTAGCACACTAACACAGGATGTCCCACAAGACTGAGAAAGTTGCAGTAAAATGTACACCAGCCACAAAATAGACATTAATAAGATGAAATGAGCTGTAGGACTGCTAGACAGTAACACCTGGAAAGATGTTCACAGAACAGCGTTTACCATTGTAAATCCATATAAAAACCAAATATGTGAGCAAGCGATATACACTTCAAAAAAAAAAAAAAAAAAAAAAAAAGGAGAATCTGTTAAACATAACATCTCTCATAATTTGCTAATCTGTCTAACATTCTGTAGATGGCAGTGTGGGTAAACCATCTCTGAATTTATAATATTGCAGTGCTTGGCTTCTGTGCATATGTAAGACAGCAATATCTAAGCCAGCAGATAGACTTTGTCAGTAAGAAAACACAGGGCATTTTTGGAAACAGAAATCAACCCAGCACTCATATAGGAAAGACCTCCTGGGACATAACTGTTTTTTTAACTCCAGCTAGCTTAGATCCCAGTTGATTAGATCCCAGTTCTCACTTCCCCTTTTACAAATCATAACAAACCTAATTTTAAGTTGTCTGGGATACATCTAAAATTAATACTTGTACTTCTATGATGGCTTACAATGTTGCATCAAGCTGTAACTGTAGAATGGTTTCTGATAGCTGCTGCTCCCTTCCCATTGCTTGGGATCAAATTCAAGGCACAGCTCCTGAACTGTCTCTTTACATTTCTGATCTTGGGAATATTCAGCCACAGTTCATGGCCAGAGATCAAGTCCTCTCTTAGCAGTGGAGCTGGGATTTGCAGACACATCCATGGGATTCATAGACATACAGCTGGTGGGTCAGCCTAGACCTGACCAGATCCAGCACAGAAAAGAAAAATAAGTAGCTTTTGTTGAGTTTCTTTTCAGAACAATTCTGAGATCCTAAAGTATTGCCCTACACCGCTTTCCTTTCTGTACTGGGTTTAGCACTGACATGACAAAATGAAGAAACCTGATGCACACCATATATACAGACAGACATCAGGAGTCTGAAGTGAATGATTTAAAACCCTTTCTGTAATGTGCCTATATGCTTCAATAAACATAGACATTTTGAAAAGTCTAGAGACTTTTAAGCCTATCACCAAAATATGTATCTGAGGCAGAGACCAAGGGCTTGTTCTTAACTTCTTTCATCTGCCAAGTAAGAATCCTCATATATTTTGGGAGCAGCTCTTTGGACCCTAATCTTTAAAGATTGTGAAAATCTCAGATATATTTAGGGTCTAGACCAGGAGTCCAGGACCAGGCACTGGTCCAGCTATGAGGCAGTGGGAATGGGATCTTCAGTGGCCTTCAGCACTAGATGCTCATCCTAGGTGAGTTTCCATTGAATGGGGCTCAGCTCTGTCAGTGCTTCAGAGCCCCACAGCAGGAGGGGAACAGCTTTGGGTTGTGCTGGCCTGGACCCTGCTGCCAGGCCCCCAAGAAAATGTGCTCAGGGCCCTGCCCCTCAGGTGCATTTCTGGAAAAAGTCAATCCTAAGGTAGTCCTTATTTTAAATTAATGCTGACCTGATGTTGATTTATCAATAAGAGCAATAATTCTCATCCACCAAGCCATCATTGATGGAACTCAGTGTAAAACATCCTCTTTTGCAATATAAACACAGATTATGAAATCCTTTTAGAGGAGAACACATTCATAACATGCAGTATGTGTGCCTGCAATGAATTGATCTATAATATTTAGCAATGATGATTGATTTGTACCCAGAGGCAGGAGACAATTCATCAGTTTTTGTATTGCCTTATGTAGCACCTCCATCCTATTCATGTCAAATTGTCAGACAGAATAAAAATGAGAACTTTTGGTGCTCAAAAGATAGAAATACTTTCCATTGCCTGAATGCTGTTTTCTTTACTGATTCTTTTTTTAAAATGGACAAGCTCATATATTTAAAATGAAATGGTGAGCTGAGGATTTTGAACTTCAGCAAATGGAACAGCTATTAGAACTGGCATATGCTACCTACAAAAGCAGGATCCAAGTTCCCCAAAAAGAGTCATAACCTGAGACATGAGGCTTATGCTCTTATCTAATGAAAAACATTAAGGTGACAGCACAATCCAGACTTCCACTTTCCATTTTGATTTAAAGTTGGCATATTCATCAACCCAATGTACCTTGTGCATTTATCCCTCACTGACATTCATTTCATTCTAAGGAAATTACACATTTCACAAAAGTCAAACCAGATCCACCAACACTTCACATGGCATTTGCTTTTACTACACAAAACCTGCATCCAAAGTTGACCTCGGTTATAATGGATCCTTGGCAGGTCAAACTTACTTGTTCCATGGGGAATGGACGCTGCTTTTCCTACAGTCCAGTAGTAGGACTGTAATTGAATTTAGCTGCTACGTTTCTACTCTTTATTGAATTAAACCTCATTAATATCACATGCTTTTTTATTGTTTGCAATATTTAATTTTTGTGGTAAGTATTCATCTAATAAAAAAAAAAGTTACAAATTTGTCTCAAGTTATTTATCTTCAATATCCAGCAGCAAAGGTTTTCAAGTATGTTCAAAGAACAACTCAGAACACAAACCTACTCAACAGGATATTTTAGAATAAAGATCTATATATATACCAACCTCTTCCTGTTAGACATTCATTACATGAACTGTTTATCAGAAAATCCATTCCTTTTCCCACGTGATTTTCCCATGATCCATCCATCTGCCCTTTTTCCTTCAGCAAACTTCCTAGCCCTATCCTACAAATTTTTTGTACTTATTTTCTTAAAACATTCTCTGGTTTATCTAGGTGTTATTTTGGTTACTAGGTATCTAGTTGCTCACCTCTTCATACCTGCCTGACCACATGGAGTTTTGCAAAGGGGAAGTACCAGAGCGGTGACTTACTGCAGTGGGGGTCTTCTGCCCACTTCTGGATAGGTTATGTCATGCCAAGATGTCCCCTCCTCTCACTTCAGCTCATGGCAGACTGACCAGAGGTATACTTGTACACTCCCTGCTTTGATTCCAGGTAGGGTTGTCTCAGGCACCTAACATGGTCCAAATTCAAAGTAGGTTTGCTCTTCAGCACACACCTGTTCAGAGGGAAGGTGTCTGATCGGATGAATCTCTAACGTCAGCTGAAGGCTTAAGTCAAACTTGTTTGTGATGCCTCTGTTCTTTTAAATATAAGTAGAAATTAAAAATACAATTAATTTTGTTATGCTCAGAAGTTAACTCAGCAGGAAAATATTGTAGGTATTTTAGTAAATTCTTAGTCATTCCTTCTGAGCATCAAGATCTGTATCTCCACACTGTGCTTGCTTGGCTGTGACTGACACTCAGCTCACAGACCCTGGAACTGGCTCCTGGTAAGCATTAAAAAGAAAAAAAAAAACCAACACATTTTTTTTCTATATTCAGATAAGATTTTAGTCTTGCTGTCTTTAATTTTCTAATAGCCATCTGCTCATAGGACTTGTTGAAATTGCTGGGTCAATCATAAGTACAACTAACGGGTTGTTTTTTTTTTTTTCTTTTAAAGACACACACACAAAAAATAAATCAGTAAATTGACAGTTTAATGAGATTTACACTGATGCCCTCTTCATTTCCTGTACAGAAAGGAATTTTAATGACACCTGCTAAGGCTCTATGCCAGAGTTAATCAATACTAAATATACAAGTAGAAAATAAAAACAGGTCCTAAAATTTTCAGTTAACATCATGCAAAGTGCAATGCGAACAGAAGCCTTACCTCATTATTTTAAAGCTGAAACTTAACTTCTGACTACTCAGATATTTAAAGACTGTGGAGATCTATCCTGTGGATAGATTCCCAGTGAAAATATCAAATGAATAGTTAGTTTTGATGTGATAAATAATGACTTTGAAAAGTAATACTATGAGATATATGAAAAGTAATACCATAGTTCATATGGAAAGTAATATGGGTTTTCTTCTCAAAATAAACAACAGAATTTATCTAAAGAAAATTTCTGTTACCTAGTGACATTCCTTTTATATTCAAGTATTTGTTGAATACTTGAAGTTTCTAATGACTTTGAGAAGGAGTGGGGATGTAGCCCCACTGTCCTTTATTTGATTTAACTGTATTTAATGGTGCTTGTTTAGCACAATTACTGAAAGTGTGGTTGTAATTAAATTAATTATACACACCCAGAATGTGTGCATTTTAAAAACAGAATTTGTTTTTCTTTAGAGTGAATATTTTATTGGTTTTGAAACATGGCAATGATATGATACATAAAACTGTTACTAATGAGTGTTTGAGATCTCTTGATCACTTTAAAAAATAAATAAATAAACAACCAGGCAGGACATCACTAAAAACCAGATGTAATATAAACAGCACAATAGAGTTCATTGGCAAGGTTCACTGTACTGCTTACTAGGTGGTTAAGGCACACCAAGGAAAAAAGGTGTTACAAACAAAATCCAATCAATCAATCCAAACTGAAATTAACTGAGAACCCTGTGTATGTGTGTGTGTGTGTGCATGACAAAAGGATAGGAAAGGCAAGGATTAAAAAGGAATACAGCCTAAAAGCTTTGCAGCACTCAAACTTAAAGTACTTAAGCTTAACAATTTAGCAAATGAACCAGACTTACCAGCATTTCACTTAGCTGATAACTTAAATTAAACGTTTTTTCAGGCCTAACTTACTTAGATAGCTAAAGTGCTTAAACATCTAAGAGAGCAGCATTTCTCCCATATTTGGCATAGCATTTGCACACTTGTATGCACACAGACATAAAAAGTCAGTGCAAGGTTCCTGTGACAAATTCCCCTGGACGGCAGGGCAATGCTCACCTTGGATGCCTTTGTGTCCCCTGAAGGGCCGAAGGGTTGGGCCTCGAGGAGTGGGGGTTTCAGCCCAGGGTCCATCGTCGTTCAGCAGCCTCTGGGTACAGCAAACAAGAGCTCTCTGGCTCGAGGAGGTGACCCCTCAGAGGGACGGGGTTGGTCACCCACACTGCCGTCCAGGAGAGCTCCAAGGGGCTCATTTTGGATCACTGTCCATAGGCCGCAAGCCAGGGCCTGAATCATAACAATGTTTCATCCTGGCCACGGTTTGGGCACCTTTCTTTAGTGCAAGAACAAAGATGTTACGCCATTCAGGCAAGAAAAGGAGTTTCCGAGGCTGTTCATAATAAAAATCCCCAGGAGCTCGTTAGGCAGCAGCAGTTTTTGGGAGCAGACACGGGTGTTTCTCAGAAGCTCAGAGCGCTGAGCCCAGGCGCTGCTCGCCAAGGCCGAGGCCTAACGAGCGCTTCTGAGATCCTGGTGCGGCCCGGAAGGGGAGGGGTGATGCACCACCATAAAAACAAAACCTTCTGTAGCAAGTTGCAAATATGTCTGACTGGAGTTTATTTCTAGCTACTTACACTAACAATTTAGCTGCCTTTTACTGTTTACTTTAGAAGAAAGCAAGTATAGATTGTCTGCGGGGATGGGGAATATATGATTGTAAGTACCTGGAAAAGTACCTATTAATTTTTTATGATTGTAGTAAAAATTTGGATTCTACTTATATTTCTCCTGATTGATTTACAAGAAAACTAGTTCATAGATGCATGTTTATATCACTGCATGCTCTGTTGTAAGTTTTTTAATTAATGTGAAAACTGTCCCTAGCTAGGTTCAAATCCATTCTAAACTGACTTCTATCAACAAATAGTTCCTCTTATTTGTTCTCTGTAAATAGTTCTTTCATAATGGCAATGACTATAAGATTGACTTGGATAAACCATTAGATCTAGAGCACGCATAGAAGGTAGCTCTGTGATAAAATTCCATGGATTTATTCAGAAAGGCTTCAGATATTTAATAAGGATACAAGTTCTCAAAAACTTGTAAACACTTGTATGCAAATCTGATGTACTGATTTTTCACTTGTTACAAGTGAAAAATCAGTACATCAGACTTGCATACAAACTGGAAATTGGTTCTATAATTATTAGTTCTTACTTTTCTTATACTCATGCATTTTTTTAAGCCTGGAAATTCATCTAAGTACAGCTAGTGACCACAGAAATCAAGGCTTAGGACCAGGCTGACCCAACTTTCATACATCAAAGAGGAAACAGATAACTAAGGTTCAAAGATGCCAACAAATGACTGAATAACTTGTCCTTTTGTGGTGAAGTTGGGATAAACTGCCCAGTACATCTCACATTGTAAGCAATCTTTTTCTTCCAAGATTATATCATTAAGCCATACAGAAAAATTTAATTTTTCATTCACAGCAAGTCATATTTGGTAAGCATTGTACAAGACATAGTCCATACAGTCATTTCCTCTGGTTCAATCTTCTGCTACTTTTTAGTCCAGAATGATAACAAGTTGTTTACATCAACTAGAAGAAATATACCCATTATGCATATACAATATACATATTACCCATGCAGGGCTGGCGCTTCCTGAGTTAAGTCTTGCAATTTATATCATGTTCTGGGTTTTTTTCACAAATAACATCTTCCATCAAACTGACAAGTCCTTTTCTTTAACTCTCTTCCATAATAAATATCCCATCTCTTAAATCTGTTTTCATTAGCAAAAACATGGGTCAGAGAGAAAGCGCTTCTATGTGGGCAGAAGACACTATCATTTTCTTTAGCTGTTATTGAAAGTTTTTATTTGTGTTTTTTACATCACTTCAGCATATTGCATCTTATTATGACTGACAGGTCTGTAATGGGATCTTTTGCTGTCGTCATCAGGTTTCAGAAAAAAAAGACACGTTTTACTTATTTTTACCTGTAAGCATTTGTCAACATTGGACTTACAAATTATTGTGTATCTTTCAGCTACCAGTTTCTTGCTAGACATAAGTAACTATTGTCTACCTTGTAACTGATCCAGTCTGGATTGTTCAGTTTTCTGAAATTATTTTATCTGTTTAAATCTTTAGTGAAATTCCTGATTATCTGCCTGGAAATTTCCACTTACACAAGGAGTATGGTGTAAGGTTTGTTTTAACTAACTCCAGGTTTTACTTTCTTTGAAATTATATGAAGAACATTAAATGTTCTCCTTTCTAAATTTTCATGTCTTCAAGCAGAGAACAATGTATTAGGTATAAGACAAAGGTATTTTAAAATTTTATATTCAATTAATAGAACCAGCAAAATAGTGTAAAAGCAACAAGACCTTTTGCTTTAAACAGTGTAATTAAAAGTTAATTACCTGACAAATAGTAAGTGATGTCAAAGAATAATAATATATTAAATGACAAAGCACAATATCCAATTACTAGAAAGCAGTTAACCCTGTTAGATAATAATTGTAATCAAACACACAAGTGGTGTTTTATCAAAAAATTTTAAAAAAAAAATTTAAAAAAAAAAACCCACACAAGTTAATTTCAAACACTATCTCAAAAGACTACTTTTGCAGACTGGAGAGAAAAAGGCAGGTGACATACACTGCACTGAAAAGTGTCATTGTAAATACACAGACAGCAGGCTGTATTACCATACAGAACACTTCAAGTGAGTAGATGTGAAATCAGCTGGGAAAGAGCTGAGTATACTGTGCATTTCCAAAAAGATAAAAAATATCAGAATCCTTGCATTTTTGTCAAAAGTGAGAAGAAAAAAAAAAAAAAAAAAAAAAAAAAAAACAACAAAAAAACTTAACTACTGGAGAAAGATAAAGCAGAGAACAGGCACACATAATTCTACCTTATTTACTTTCTTCTATGTGAGCTAAAACTCTTCAACTTGGTTTTGGATTAGATTTTGTAAGCAAAAGAAACAGGATCAACTATTTGGTCAATGTTTTATACGTCAGGCTACTCTAATGCTCTGAAAAGAAGTGAGTCCCCACCTGTCATCAAGACTTGATATGAGGCTGAGAAGCTCTCCAGACCCTTTTAGACAGCCAATGCTAATGGCAGTGGGATTACAACCGCAACCTGCTCTCCCTTTTTCTCCCTAGAAATATATGTTTACTGTTGAGTACAGCTTGCATGTTCATTTTCAGGCACTAATGACTTCTGAAACAAAGCTAAGATTTTGCATGCAGTTGATATTTGTAGTTTTGTTCAAGGGGAATAAAAACATATTTAAAGAAACCTTGGCCCACCTCAAAATTTACAAGGTGATTGCTTGGATGGGTAAATTTACCCAGGAATGTAAAGGTTTGAAAATAAATTCAATTTTTTATGCATATGATATAATAATGTAAATGCTTTGTAGTGTAAATGCTTTGTAATAAAAATGCTTTGTAAGGTAAATGTTTTGCTTATAAAAATATGCTCATGTAAATGGTTTTTCCTTACTTTTGACAGTGGTTGGTTACATAATCCTCCCAAAGGCTTTTTTTTTGCCACATTATATGCACAGGAAAGACTTCTGGGGCTGACATGCACAGTGAAAGGCTCCCTCAGCTTAAAGGTAATAGTACAAATATAACCATAAGATTGAAAATCTTTCTGTTATAGCCCTTTGATTAGATAAGATTTTAAATTAAACTAGAATATAAAGGTTGCTTGTTTCCACAAAAAAAAAATCCCAACCAAATAACCAAACAAAACTTCCACCAATATATGTGTCTTTTCCATACCATCTCATTCCCAGTTCATTCTAGTAAAAATTTATTTTTGGATAAACTTGCTGAACTGGTAGGTTCAGCTGACAGTGATAAAAATATCAAAAAAGAATACAGGTGCTAGAAACTAATATAATAAATGAAAATAGAAGATAAAACCCTGTTTCATGGTACATGTTTACTATTTTGAAAAATCACAGTTAAACAAGCAGCATGTGGGATTATCTGGGGGAAGCCAGGAAGCCACAATTAATATTGTGTTAACGCTGTTAAATGAGAAGTGTTTGTCTCCTGCGTCTTTCCTACAACTCAAAAGCTTTTATAGCTCATGTAATGTTCAATTAAATATCAAAACACAACAGTTCATGCTGTATTTTGAAATCACTTACTTCAGGTACTTTGATAATGTATTATGTCATATGATGGTGCAAAATGTCTGAAATTATTTTTCTCAGGAACAAAGATTTTTTTTTTTTTTTAATTACAGAAAATTTTGAAATTATTTAACTCTGACATATGTTCAAGTGTGACTTCTGAGGAATAGAATTTCACCTCCTCACAGCCTTTACCCCTTGAGTGATGAACCTAAGGTACGTTATTTTAGCATGTGTTGTTCCATCTGACTGGTTAGATTTTAACTAAGTTCAGAACTGTTTTGCCCATACCAGCTATCTACCTATCATTGCTGAATAAATAAACACTAGAAAGACATATATAATCTGAAGGTGGCTGGCTGACTACCCCTTTAAGCTTCTTGTTTAGAAGGGCAAATCCATTTCCACCTGGATGTGCTGATTGACACTAAGCTGGCTTCTGAAACATTTAACAAACTAAATTATTATTTCTGATCAGTGTTGCAGGTGTGACCAAACCTTACAAGTATCTTGCATCTCGAGACAAATCTCCATGAATTACAATTTAGACTTTAATCTAGAACTACAAAACCAGATGTATAAAATCTTCTGTCAATTCAGATTATTTTTTCTTCATATGGCATAAAATCTCCCTTTCCCAGAGAATCCTGTCAAACTAGGAATGTGAAAAACTATTTTGTACTGTTTAATTGATTTGATACTTCACCAAATTAGTTCCTGTTATTCCTTAATTAAAATGGATAAAATCTCTTTATGTAGGTTTCTGTAAAAGTGACATGAAGAGCTTGACAAAACTCAAGATGAATTTGTTAGCTATTTCAGTGTTAAAGCTCTCCTGAGGAAGCTGCCAGGAGCCAGCAGCTCATGTGACAGTGGCTGATGAGACCTGGGCAGGACCAGGAGTGATAGGAGCCATGGCCCCTCACAGAGCTAAAAGAAGCCCATAGGCAGCGTTAGTGACTAGTGTTAAATCCAGCTGGCAGACAGTCACAATGGTGTTCCCTGGGGCTCAGTACTGGGGACGGTCCTGTTTAATATCTTTATCAATTACCTGGACAAGAGGGCTGTGTGCACCCTCAGCCAGTTCACAGATGACCACGTGGGGCAGGAGTACTGATCTGCTGGAGGGCAGGAAGGCTCTGCAGAGGGATCTGGACAGGCTGGATGGTTGGGCTGAGGCCAGCTGTGTCAGGTTCAACAAGGTGAAGTGCTGGGTCCTGCACTTGAGTCACAACAACCCCATGCACTGCTACAGGCTGGGGAAGAGTGGCTGGAAAAGTGCCCAGTGGAAAAGGACCTGGGCGTGCTGCTCTACGCTCAGCTGAACAGGAGCCAGTGTGTGGCCAGGTGGCCAAGAAGGCCAATGGCATCCTGGCCTGGATCAACAACAATATGATCAGCAGGACCAGGGCAGTGACTGTCCCCCTGTACTCAGCACTGGTGAGGCTGCGCCTCAAGTCTTGTGTCCAGTTTTGAGCCCTTCATGACAAGAAGGACATTGAGGTGTTGAAGCATTTTCAGAGGAGGGCAGTGGAGCTGGAGAAGGGTCTTGAGCACAAGACTTAGGAGAAGCAGCTGAAGCCGGGGATGTTTAAAGTGGGAAAAAGGAGGCTGAGGGGAGATATTATCACTCTACAACTGCCTGAAAGGATGCCATGTTGAGGTGGGGGTTGGTCTCTTCTCCTGTGGAAATGCCTTGGCTTTCGGGGTGAATAGGGTAGCTCAGCATCCCAGCGCTGCCACAGGAGTGGGGAACTGTGCTCCTGCAGCAAAGCCTTAGGGTGCAGAACCTGTAGGAGCGGAGGCACACTCCTTGAGCCTTTGGAGTCCACAAGGACCAGGACCAAGGATTCGAGGAGACCTTCTTCTCTCGGGTAAATCCATGTGTTCATTGTGAATGGATCCACAAGGGAAGGAAAGACCCGGAGCACTAATGTGCAAAGGGTTTTTATGCAGGGGGTGTAACAGGGGTAGATACAAACAATTAACCATTGGGATACAGCTAGGGAGGAGGAGAGGAGAGGAGAGTACAATTTGGGAAACCAATAGGGTTATTCTATGGGAGGGATTGTGTTTAGAGTCTGGTGGGGTTTCAGAGGATACATAACAGACATAGAACTTTCTGGGTAAAAGGGATAGGTTTTACAGTAACTGACAGGGAGTTTAGTCAGGGTTTAGGTGATGGACAAGGAAGGTGCTGGAACAAAGGGTGTGGAATAACTATATAGGGAGCAAAAAGGGAGTATACAAAATCTGGGGTAAGCCATTAACACATGAAATATAGGGGAAGCAAGAACAAACCATTCCAACAGAATACAACATTCTCCCAGGCAAAAAAAAAAAAAAATATATAGGATAAGAGAAAATGGCCTCGAGTTGCACCAGGGGGGATTTAGATTGAATAGCAGGAAAAAAATCTTCAAGGAAAGGGTTGTCAAGTATTGGTACAGGCTGCCCAGGGAAGGAGTGGAGTCACCATTCCTGGAGATATTTAAAGACTTGTAGACGTGGCACTTAGAGACATGATTTAGTGGTGGACTTGGCAGTGTTGGGCTAATGGTTGCAGTTCATTATTTTAGAAGTATTTTCCAACTTAAATAATAAGATTTGTTGAAGAATACATTTAATGCATGTAGACTTCAGTGTGCTTAGACTGCATACATTACAAGAGGGTATACAATCCCAGGGATTGCATTGTTTGAGGCTGCTCCTCAGAGGCATCAGCTCAAGCTGCTTCTGTGTTACTACTCTGTGAATAAAATGATTTAAGGAATGTGACGTCTGAGATCCTGTTATGGGAACCCGAAAGCTGAGCTGGTAAGGCAGTCTTGTTTGACTGTGTGAGTGTGGGCTGTGCAGGGAGGGACTCAAGCAGGGCTCCTGTCAGGTCACTGGAGCCACCTGCTGCAAAGGGGCTTCAGTCCCAGCAGTGAATGTGTCTGGTGGTGGAGTGTGACCGCTCTTGAGTGCTCCAAAGTGCTCCTGAATGGCCAGACAGAGAATTCCTTCACAGATCCTTTGATGCAGGACCGATACCACTGCTTCATTTCATACTTGGGGTGATTCTCATCACATGTCCAAGGTAAGCATATAAAGCTTACGCAACCTAGTACAGTTTTGATTTTTGAAATCGACTGCTCTGTTCCAAAGCTGAATGTTATTTTAAATTTGGGAATGCTGCACACTCCTCCAGGAGTAACACAAGAGTGTTGTGTTTTCTCACATAGATTTTACTTTCACCATCATCACATTTGTAGTGCTTAAACTAAAATAAGTATGATATGTTTGAAAACACAGGTAGAAATCAAAGCAATCTACCAATGTAGAAAAGGATAAAACATGATAAAAGAGACCTAGGAGCACTATCTGTCATTCACTGGAGCACTGAACATTAAAACACCCATTAAATTCACACTGCATCATGACAGCAGGTGGCCTTCATTGGTAAATCTTGGTCTTACTTCTTTTCTCAGTTAACGTGCTTTTGTTTCTCCTAGTTCACTAAGTCATTCAGGATGACAGGAAGTAAAATTCTAACTGGTTTCATTCAAGATATATAAAATTCAATCAGAAGACTAAGAAACTATTCTCAGTTTAAATGAATTGTCTTGTATATTGTTTTTAGGAAGCCAGGTTTTTTAGAAGCCATCTTTACCATTTCTAGAACTTGGAAGTCTCTACCTTTTTTTTTGTATTTAATCTGAAATATCTTTAAGTGAATTTTTTGGAACTTGCCTGAGTTTCCTTCCAGTTGCCAATGTTCCCCTACCTCCAACATGAACAGCCACATAATCTCAACATAGTTTTTCTTTTACCATTGGTTTCTGGATTTGCAAAGTTCTAAGAGTCAATAAATGAACATCCATAAAATCTTTATGTGGGAGGAGTTATATAAAAATGTAGCAATACATATCTGTTTTACATAGTGAAAGGTATGATCATAAACATTAACATTCATCTAAGATGCAGATAAAGTGAATAATAAAAATAGAACATCCTAATTCTGTACACAAAAATGGAACAGTTCTGGAAAATGTTCCTGGCATTGGGTTATTAACTTAATATCAAAATTATTCACACTTTAATAAGATGATTAGTATTTTCAAGCAGAAGCAGGTTGCTACGTAACAATTCTTCACACAAACAATCTTACTTGCAGAAAAATACATTATTATTTCTGCCAACTCCTTTGCAGAACAAGGTTAGTAATTACTTTTTATCTACAGTGATCCACAGAAACATGAAAATTAATGACTTTTTATTCTGCCATTTACTTTGAAAACTCTATATAATTGCAAAGATTACAGGATATTTTTGCTCTGCAACAGGATCTGAAATCTGCTGTTCCCAAGGACCACTCACTGTTTCTGTTTAATGCAGGATGGGAAGAACAAAGCATCACAAAGACTTTTCTGTTCTTCTTTTTTTTTCTTTTTTTTCTTTTTTTTCCTTCTTTTTCAAAAACATTTGACTCATGTCCTTGATGTAAATTGACACTTTTAACTTGCTTCATGTTACAATTATGTCAGCATTTTTATCATAACAAATGCTTACCAATGTATTGGAAACAGCTCTCCAAGTTTTAGCAAACCAGCTGACAGCTGCTGCATGTGTGGTTCTGACTGATAACCAGGTCCCTGCATTTCCCCAAGCCAGATGCAAGCAACAATAAACAGGTGGAGTAGATGGTCACCAGACAGAGGGAAATATGGAACTTGTTTTGATATTTCTGCTAGAATTTTACAGTGAAATTCTTTTGGGGTACCTAACAGAAAGGCTCTGCTTTTTCATTCCCCAAAAATTGTGTGCACACAGGCATGAACACACATAAGGTGGAACAGTAAAGTGCAAGAAGGGAATTTGACTGACATTCCCTTTGGGAAAGCTACCATGTTCTATGATAGCTGTCAGCTATACCAGCAAGCTTTGAGCTTACAGTGTCATTACTAGAATAATTGTGATTACTGGCACACAAAACAAAATCTTCAGAAAAGAAGCACAAAAATCTAAGTGCTTTACTGTAAGATGATGATAGGTCTTGCACATCTGTGGAGAAATTTGCTGCAGATGAACATGGTTACAATGCCTTTTGTGTGTGAGTGTTTTCTAACATTGTTAGAATTTATTTTCATAAATTCTTCATTCATAGATGAAAAAAAAACAGTTAAAAAATGCATAAGAGTACTATTGCATTTTTACCTTTTCTGTTTTACAGACATGCAACTTGAGGCAGGATGGTTAAACAACCCCCTTGGGTTTAACCCCTAACAACAGGGGGCTAAAAATAAAATTCTCAAAAGTCCTAGCAGGAATGTCCTACAGCATGAACTGTGCATCAAACAGAGGATCTATATTGGTGCCAAATGGACTGGTCTGTGAAGTCTGACTAAAGGCCTCAGAAACTCCTTTCTAAGATACAGAGTTAGTTGACATGGAGATATATTGCTTCAAGGCTGCAGGGCAGTTTCTCTGCATGGTCTCATATTGTGGCTTGCTTCATGTTGACTGAGTTATCACAGATAACTCAGGAGACCATAGTGAATTGTGTTAGGTGGACATATTTTAAGATACAGCTTTTGAGACTAAGTTCATCAACAACAGGGAAAAATGAATCAGGAACCCCTTTGCAAAAGGAAGTGAGGCTTTCAGTTCTCTAGGAAAACCTGTGACTTTGCTGTTTTTTTACAGTACACCTTTAAATGTTATTTGAAATGCACTGAATTTTAATCCTAAAACCTTAGAAACTTTAGATTATTTCACACTCACCAAAAGCTCTTACCTAGATGATGAAAGAAACCCCATAATGTTACTCGCTCACAAAATTGAATGGTAAATGGAAAAAATCTTTAATGTTCAGAAATAATGATCATTAGCACTTTGCCGATGAAACCCTCACATGCATTTATACTTACGTACAGCTCCCTCAGTACACACTCACAGGTTCAGGCACATGACTAAGGAGCTTCTGAAAAACATCAGTACTAAACATGTAAACATGATGTGCACATTCTGTCTGTGACACATCATATTGGAGGTTTTGCTTTACTACACCTGCCTGTAGACATCTAGATGTACATACATTCGTCTCAACAATATTTGCCTTAGAGCTTCCAAATGTATGAAAAAGATGTTTGACAAGCCAGTCAAAAAAGAATGGGAGGGGGCATATGTTCTCTTGTAAATAATTCATGGATTTTCTTCCTCCTGTTCTTCAGCTAATTTGGAGTTGTTTGGAGAATTTTCCCTGCTATTGAAAAAGAATAAATACCTTGCAAATCATCTCAGATATTGCAGTACCTGGAACCATGCCAAAGAATCACAAACTAAAGTTCATCCGCCTGCTGATCAATAATCTTAGGATAAAGATGATAGGAAATCAAGGATTACACATAATAGTCTTTTGGCACCTTGACTTGCTCAGGGATATCAGCTAATGAGCTGAGATGCTTAATTCCACTGAGCACAGAGTCTGTGATTGGTGGATAAAGTTAGAAATGGTTAATTACCACAGAAGATCTTACTGAGAGCTTACAGCCACTGATTTTCGTGGCAAGAGCCCAAGGGATCTACGATATTGCTTCTTGCACTTGCTTCTAAGCACATAAATTTATCAGTCCCTACCAAGTACTAAAAGTCTTGGTGCTTTCGGGACTGTTTGAACAATGTTACAGTAAGAGGCAAGATGCAAGCAGCTCTCCCATTTGTTTTGAGTGTAGTAACAGCAGTGGAGAGAGAGCTATACATTTTAGTTGTGGTTACCACCCTTTAACACTGCAAAGTACAATGTTAAACTCAGAAAAACAGAAAAGCGCCCTAAGAACTTTCTGTCAAAATTCTAATTGCATATGATATGTTGATATTCTAATTGCATGTTCAAGGTATTTACATGAACACTGACAGCAAACCAACGGCTGGAACATCAGACTAGTTTTGAAACATAGGGAACTTTGACTGCAAAGAATACTTGGAGGCCATGTGGTCTCCAGTTAGCTCAGAAAACTGAAGAAGCAAAAATGGATTCTCTAGACATTCTTAAAGCCAAACACTACCTGGTGTCCTTTCCCCTTGCATTTCTTGAAAGGATGCACTGCCAAACATTCCACTAAAGAATCTCAGCCTTTGTGGAAAGTGGCCCTTGTGACAGAACCTGGACTTTTATAAAGTACATGGAATAGCAGATTGGAGGGGAAAACGCTGACTTGACTTAGTTCTGAAAATTTGGAACCCTCCATTTGGTGCACTGAGCTTTTAATATCTTAGAGGCATAACACAAAACTCAAAGCTTTTAAACCTATCCAGGAATTACTTGGTTTTAGGAGTGCTAATATGGATCAAGCTTCTCATCCTAAATATTGCCCTAACCAGTTAGTTAATACAGCATTAGAGAAGTTGTGGTAGAACAAAAGCATTTTTACTTTGTGGCAATTAGTTGTGGTTTAGCTAACAACTACTTAATTTTTTAGATAGTAATATAGAAACCTTATATTCAGAATAGAAATTCGCAGAGGTAAATTATAATGTTGCAGTCCCAAAGGAGTTTAATGGCCTCTTTAAATATACACATCATTTAGGACTTCAGAAGTGATAAATACAAGTGATAAATATTCTCATTTTATCTCCTGCCAAAATCTTTTCTGTTCTAGAAAAACCAATCAGCCATCCAGTAAACAGAATTCACAGAACCTCTAAAGTATACATCCTGACTTGTATCAGCAGCAGTGTGGCCAGCAGGACCGGGGCAGTGACCACCCCCCTAGACCTGGCACTGGTGAGGCCAAATCTCCAATACTGTGTCCAGTTTTTGGCTCAACAAGAAGGACATTGTGTTGGAGGAACAAGCTCATAAAGGATTTGGAGCACAAATCTTATGAAGAGTTTGTGAGGGAGCTGAGGCTGTTTCACCTGAAGAAAAGTCTCAGTGGAGATCTGAAAGGAAGTTGTACCCAAAAGGGATTCAGTCTTTCTCCCAAGTAACAGGGGAGAGAAAATGGCCTCAAGTTGCACCAGGGAAGGTTTAGATTGGATATTAGGAAAACATGTTTCACTGGAAAGGTTATCAAGTGTTGGTACAGGCTGCCCAGAGAAGTAGCTGAGTCCTCATTCCTGAAGGTATTTAAAAGATGTGTAGGTGTAGCACTTTGGGGGCATGGTTAAGTGGTGGACTTGGCTGTTCTGGTTAACAGTTAACTTATGATGAGCTTAGAGGTCTTTTCCAACCTAAAGAATTCCATGATTTGATGGATTTTTTCTTTATTAAAAACAAACAAACAACAACATTGAGAGCAATACAAATTTAATAATAAAAATGTGAAGCAATAGAATTAGAAGAGATATCTACAGAGCAGTGAAAGGAATGAAAAAGCGTTGCATATTTTAATTGGGAAGAACAGGAGTGAAGCTTTCTGCTTCTATCTACCAGCAGCAAACAAATTGGTAGAGTCCCCAAAGCTCACTTATAGGGGCATGTAAGGAAGAGTCTTCTCTTCCCAGAAAAGAAAATTTCAGCCCATACAATTGAATTAAGCAAATAATGAGAAAGCAAATAAGTGTTCAGGAATTCAACAGAGCTCCAGCAGGAGGAAATACTTAACTGAACAAAGGATGCCTCTGCATCTCAACTCCTTAAGTGGTTATTATGTTCAGCTCACCAGTCAGTTAATACTGTCTGTGCTGGCCCCAGGGTGTGTGAAGGCACTGCAAACTGGGAAGCTGAGCTGCACTTGGTGTAGTGAAAAGACAGGTCTTCAACAGACGGGAACAAACAGTGAGAGATAGAAAACCCAAAGTATAAATATTAATAGCACAACATTGGCTCTTTTTCTGCATACTCTGCAAGAATTTCACTACTAAACTTGGATCTGAAGTGCAGCTGCTGACCAAGTCTTCATGAGACAGGAGCTGGAAAAAATTTGCATCCACTGGGAAAACAAGCAAGACACGTCCCTACTTGAATAGCATTGTCAGCACGGCATCAATGTCATGATGGTACTGTCATTTTACTACAGCACAAACAACACAAGATATGATTCGTTATGAGTCACAACAGTAAGCCCAAACCCTGATCTCTTCAAAACATAATCTAACTCTGCATAATCTTGGATAACTCTGCAATATACCTTGGTTTTACCCATGTACTTAATAAGGAAAAAATAATACTCATTTGCTTGACACCTAGGGCCTCTGAGACTAAAGGTTATATTTGAGATACTTTGTTTCAACATATTTTGCCTTTAAAGTCAACCCCCGAGGCAAGACTGTTTCAACTAATCATCCAATCCCAGAACTCTGGTGGGAAGGGGCCTGCCTTGTCTCATTACCCCTGCTTCAGCCCTCAGAGCCCCCTAAAGGTGGATTTCACAGCTCCAGCGTGCATCACAAGAAATAGTTCCCTGCCCTCATGGGGCTCTGAAGGATGGTGATAAAAGCCATGTTAGAACAGGCAGTCATACATTGGGATGCCTACTGGTAGCTGTCCCTGCTGTAACAAAGGGAGAGTGAAAAAGCGATAAGCTAACAACTACCAGAAAGTTTCTCTCTTTGATGTTCAGTAGCTTTAGGACACATTAATTGTTGCCTTTAGATTTCCCCAGATGCTGGCTTAGCATTCCAATTAACCTGCAGCAACTTTTAATGATTGTACCATATGATAGAATGTAAAGTCTAGTTATGTGTTTTCAGCTGTCTCAAAACCTTGAGGGTGGGCATAAAAACTCAAGCTTTTTTGTCCCTTTATGACTTTATTTCTCTCTGTAGCAAGGTGGTTTATGTTACAGTCCATTATTTCATAAGCAGCACTGTTTCAGGGCTCAAATACCTTTCCTGGAGTACCAGGGAGAGAAGCTTGTGGCACTCACAGTCATTTTCAGATATTAGAAACTTTCAGATCATCACTTTCAGATATTAGAAACTGCACCATTCTCTGGGTCCTCTTGGATTGAATGTCGTTGATTTTGTTCAGTTCCTGCCTCTAATCTTTGTATATCCTCATGTTTCAATGATATGTCAAAAAAGTTCCCAACAGGATATAGAACTGGGCCTCCTTGCGGAGCTTTCAATAAACTTTTCATCTGTAAAGATAAATGCAGAAAGAGAAGACAGTTAGGACAAAATTTAGGCTCTACAAGATAAATACACAATAAAGCTGTTTATCTCTAGTATCCACTAGGCATCTTATCAACTCGATTGGCTTATATCCTTGCTAATCTACTTTGAAATGATAGGGATTTTTCAAAGCTAAATATTTTTAAAAATCTGTCTTTTTCTGTCCTTGACATTTCTGGTCAAGGACTTCCTTTATAGATAGATGTCCCAGTACTCCAGATCTCTTCACTTATGCTCTGTAGAGGAGGGAAGAAGAAAGAGGCCAGTTGTTTGTACACACTGCTGAAACAGTAAATTTGACTGTGCATATTAGGATTCTTTCAAGATGCCAGTTTTCTGCATCAGAGTCTGTGCAGCAGGGAGGCCACAAGCTGTTGTATTGGCACCTGTGCTCAGAAACTCTTTAGTGAGAACGTAGAAGACAATTTCTTCAAGCTATGCAAAAATCCTGTTAGCACAGTCAATTGACCACACTAATGTTAAATCAGAAATTAAGCCTGACGAAACAGTGTCAGTACCTGTATTGTCAAGGCAGTCACTCTAATGGAGGAAAGATACTAATTTTTGTCAAAGTGGAATGGCATTTGTTAAGGACAACCTGACATAAGACCAGAATACCCAAAAAGACTCTGCTGCACTTTTGTTGGCTTCTTTTAAAGCCAGTAGAAATGGTTTCAAATCTGCATAAGCCTTTAATTGAGGTAAATAAAATAAAGGGTATAATCAAAATAAATGTGTCTCTAATAATTGCACATGTTAATCCATTCAGAGGAACTAACTTTGTTCCTGACTGACTAACTTTGCTAAATAAGAACTTGCCAGCTATTTCACACCCAGCTGATGCATATTCATTCCTGTGACCAAGACAGCCCCTGGTTTTCAACAACAGTTATACCCTCTGGCACAGAGAAGCACTGGAAATGGAGTTGTGAAAAGGCACTAAAGGCACCTATTTGCACATCTTATTTTACCATACTCCCAAATTCTGACCCATTCTGTAGTAAAATGGAGTTAACTTTTAGTGTAAGGAAAGTTCTCACATTTTTTAACTTCCAAAACCAATATGCAACTGAGAGGCTGAGCTAGCAGTTTGTGAACTGTGCTGTTTTAACCATGCACAATTGGAAGCCTTCTTTTTGTCTTGTTTGCATAGATATGACAGAATTTACAAAATCCATGTATACACCATTTGTCCTGCAATGTGGTCTTTACACTTGATTTTGACTGACAGGTTAAAAAAAAAAAGTATATAATTGTGAAACAAAAGAAGGAAAATCTCATCATGAAATGAATGAATAACATGACCTACTTTCCAAGTGTATAAAAATGGGGAGATTAACATTTTTCCACCTTCCTGAGGTGTTCTCAGGTTTTATAAATCAAGAATGTGCTATGGAAATATCAAATATTGTGTGGGATGCTGCAATCTAGATAAAGCTACCCTGTTAGTTATAGATATCTGCAGACTCTTGTGTTTCCTTATCTTAGAGTTTCTGAGATTTTTGTATCTGAAGCAAAATCTGCCCACATATGACTTCTACAAACCAGTGAGACCTTTCAGAAGTGTATAAACTATTTCTGAAGATTTTTCTTTAACAAATGCAAGGTTTTGTTACTTTAAAAAAATACTGTGTTTTTTAACCTCTGGAACTGACATATGTGAGATACAAACACAGTAAAGACAATGCACTTTAGTTTTCCCAGAAAGTAAAATCAGCAAGGTCAATCTATGGATAGGGGGAAAAACAAATCTATATTAACAGAAAAGATAAGCTCTAAGCTTCTTATTTGAGAAAATTTTACACTGGAGTGAAAGTACCTTCATTATAACCTTGAAGAGTCAATGTTTGTATTATTTAGTGATGTTGACTAACTCTTCAGCTATGTACATTCAGAAGCTAGTGCCCAAAATTCATGGGTGCATACCAAATGTCTATTTAAAAATCAAGTTAATTTGAGTTGCAGAAAATCCAGAAAGATCAACGCAACTCTTAGCTTTTAAAACAATCTTTTTAATGACTTAAGATCAATTTAGTTGTAACAGGATACAACTTGAAGAAAAATCTTGGAACTTATAATTAAATTTTCTGAGGGAATATTGATAGATTTGAGTAATCTTCACATACCTGTCAAATGAAGCTCTTTACTTACATGTGCTTTTTCCATGAACGGGCTCATTTGGAATTCCTGGAGAAAAAGAAAATTAGTCTTTATGCTTTCCCACTTCTTCAGTAGGATACTATTAACTTTGGAGTGCTAGAAAAAAAGATCTTATTTAAAAACTGCTAAATCATTTGTCCAGCCATGTTAGTTAGTGATTAATGTTGGGGTCAAAGATAAGCCCAAGAATGCTTTGCTAACTAGGAGTTCACACACAGAAATAGGGCCCCAGTCATACCAGCTGCTGACCAGTTATTGTTGTGTCAAATATGCACATTCCATCTAATTGTGTAAATATGTATATTCCTACTTTCTAAAAGTTAAAAAGCATAACTCAGGTAGAACTCTTAAGTTGTGCAACAGGAAAATTCAGCATACACTCAAATCTCAGAATGAAAAAGCTCATTAAGGACATTTGAATGTTCTGTAAAAAAAGTGAGTTTATTCACTTGGCTTGTTATTGAAATAGACTGACAGGATCTGTGTAGTCAATAGTTTCCCTTCCAGGTAATCAATTACCTGCATCAAGTCTCCTGAATTCCTCACAGACCCAAGGCCTTCGTGAATCTATTTGACTGTTGTGCATATTTTAGTTTCCTAATCTATTGACCAGCATAGTAGCATTAATTTGCCTATGCAATTTTCTGTTGACTTGATTCACATCTGCCTTGTAACCCCTGAAAAAAAGGCTTTTTTTTTTTTTAATGAATATAAGACATCATCAATTTTCTAAAGCACACAGTTAAATTCTTCCAAGATTCACTTCTTTATTTTCTGTATCAGCACCCATTTAGAGAAATATTTTTAACTCTTCCAGGACTGATCTACATTAATCTCCTTAGTACACCTTAATTCAGAGAACTTTCTGACTCTGTCCAAAAAGCTAAAGCAAACCAAAGGCTTTCAGCTGTACCTTAACATTATAAAAGTACAAACAAAACCCAAATCCTACCTTTAGTCCTCAGCCCATTTAGGCTATTTTCCTCTGCCTCCCCTTTAAACCTTCTAGGCCTTGAAAATTCCACTAGGAATACTCATAAAAGGAAGAAAGGAGAAAAGCTTTGTTAACTCCTTCTTGGCCCAAAGACATATAATGAAATGATTTAGGTAGGAAGTGACCTTAAAGATCATCTGGTTTCTACACCCCTGCCATGAGCATGTCCTGGGGTGACTGTGTATCCCCAATCGTCTGTTGGGTGCAGGGGGGAGGGCAAGCGCAGTTTGTTTTTCCCCAGGAAAACTCTGCTCATCGGAGTGACCTTGAAGCGGGGGAGCTGGAACACGGCAAGACGAAAGAAGCTCTGTTGTTTTTTCCCCAGCAGTTAGTTAGTTTAGTGCTAGCGTAGTTAGATGCTGTAGAATAGCTGAAGCTTTTTGCTTTTTTTTTCTTTTTCTTTTTTTTGTCCTTTTTCCCTTCCTTTTTGCTTTTTTTGTCCTCTCCTCGGAACTGTTCCAACCTCTCCGGACTAAGGACCTGGGGAAGCACCGGGGGCCTCCACAGGGGATCCACCCCACCAAGACCAGCCCTGCACATCTCCTTTTCTCCCAGCGTCAGCAGAGACGGAGCGGTGGAGCACAGTGACGACCCTCGAGGAGACTTTCTTTAAGTTTGTTATCCCTCCGTAAGCGGCACGAAGCTCTTGTCATCGGGTATTGTGCTGGGAGTGCTTTGCCTGTTTAATAAACAGGTTTTTTCCACTTCTCTCTGAGGAAATCTTTTTTCCTGAACCAGTTGGAGGAGGGGAGGGGGGCCGCATGGGAGGGTTTCTCCCAAAATCTGCCTGAAACCACCACAAACATATTGGCGCCCAACGTGGGGCTCGAGAGAGTGGAAAAACCCTGTACTGATTAGTATTTAGCAGTCGGTAACTATGCTGTTTGACCTCATGTCTCTTGGGGTGGGGGCCTTGCTGTGTTTTGGATCCTTAGGCTTCTTTGAGGTCTTAATACCTTTGTGGTCCTTAGGTTTATTTGCATATCCAGAGATAGCCCCAATATTGTCATTAATACGCAGTTTTTACAGCAGAGGGACACGGATTAGAGTAGCTATTGGCCTTGGTTTAATCATAATCATTTGTAGGAAGTTTGTAAAGGTGCTGAGATCTTCTCCTACTATGTATGGGTCATGGTTATGGTTATTCACCCTGTTTGTGGGAGGAGGAGCAGAGGATGAAGCGTTGCAGTCTTTCGTTTCCTTCTTCTCCTCTGAAACGGTTAAATCATTGTTGGAGAATGTTGAGTTTCCCCTGAGTGTTAAAGAGACCATCTTTCTGGTATGTCATCTGGTAAGCCTCCTCTATACAGTCTGCAGCTTCTCTAGAATATGGGCTGAGATTTCTAGAGGGGCTGATAAAACTCCTGACCCAGGCAGAGGAAATCCTGAGTGGTGTGGAGAATGGGAGGATATGGGCCAACTCCTCAAGGAATTCTCTGACCCTGTAGTCTGGGATTTTCCACGGGAACAAATTCAGAATCCAGTGGAGTTGGGGAAATACCTGAAAGAGAGGTACCATGATGGCTCTAAGGGGGAGAAGATGGCTGCAGTAAGCTGGGCCCTGGCATATGCTTATCGCACGTTGCTAGAGACTGTAGGGCAGCAGACAGAGGCAGGGGGGAAGGGATACAAATCAACAGCCACCCCAGTCACTCAGGCTACAGTCAACACCCCAGTTATGAAGCCAGCAGCTAGACTAGAACCTGAGCCTGAGTTGGCAGCTAAAGCAGACAGTAAGCCAAAGCCCCTGGCAGTTGCTCCGGCAAAGAAGCACACAGTCAAAACCGATCGACCAGTGGACGATGATGACCCAAGAGAAGGACCCTCACCAAAATCAGAAGCCAAAGCTTCTAGCACAGGATCAGAAGCAAATATTGATTCCTTTTCCCTGAAGGACCTTCGGGGCCTAAGAAAAGATTACCGGCGACAACCTGATGAATCTATAATTAGTTGGTTAGTCCGTCTTTGGGATGCTGCAGGCGAGGCTACAATTCTAGACGGCACTGAAGCGAGGCATCTGGGATCCCTGTCACATGATCCAGTCATCGACCAGGAGATGATGAGAGAGGCTAGTCCTTGCAGTCTCTGGATACGGGTCCTAGGAAGCGTGGCAGAAAGATACTTGTGTGCAGATGATCTCTATATGCAGCAAACCCCATGGAAGACCATAGAACAAGGGATTCAACGCTTGAGAGAAATGGCAGTGGCAGAGATGGTTTTCTCAGATGATATAAACACTAGGAACCCAGACTTGGTATCATGTACATCTGTGATGTGGCGAAAACTTATACGACTCAGGCCATTAGAATACGCTTCTGCTTTAGCAGTAATGAAGCGGGAGGACATGGAGGAGACGGTGCTTGATATGGCGAAGAAGCTCCGAGCATATGCAGATGCTGTGCATGGCCCAACACACGCCAGGATCGCAGCTGTAGAAACACGTCTACAGAAACTAGAGGATAAGATAGATGAAAATCATAAGATACTCAGGGAGGAGATTAGAGAGGACCTTCTCCAAATCTCAGCAGTGCAGATCAGAGGTTCTGGTACCCAATGTAGACGCTCCCCGGCTAGGGAGAGAGGATACACTCCACGTGCTGAGCTGTGGTTCTTCCTGCGGGATTGCGGAGAAAATATGAACAGATGGGATGGAAAATCTACGGCTGCCCTGGCACAACGGGTGCGTGAATTGAAGGAAGTCAAGACTCAAAGAGGGAGTTCCACCAAAAGGGAAGCGGCTCCAGTTGCCCATAGCCGAACTGCCAGGTATGATGACGATGACATGTCCGACCCCCTTGAAGGAACCTCTAAGATATATGCTCAAGGAAAGAAGGATAACCAGGCTTAGAGGGGCCCTGCCTCTAGCCAGGTAGAGGCTAGGGAAAACCGTGTATTTTGGACTGTGTGGATTCGTTGGCCTGGCACATCAGAACCACAAAAATACGAGGCCTTGGTTGATACTGGTGCGCAGTGCACATTAATGCCATCAAGACATGTGGGGGAAGAATCTGTTTCCATTGCTGGGGTGACAGGGGGTTCACAAGATTTTACTTTGGTGGAAGCTGATGTGAGCCTGACTGGAAATGAGTGGAAGAGACACCCTATTGTGACTGGCCCAGAAGCTCCATGCATTTTGGGCATAGACTTCCTCCGAAATGGGTATTTCAAAGACCCAAAGGGATTTAGGTGGGCATTCGGGATAGCAGCTGTAGAGACAGAGGGTGTTAAGCAGTTGAATACCTTGCCTGGACTATCAGAGAACCCATCTGCTGTAGGTCTTCTGAAGGTGGAAGAGCAACAAGTGCCTATTGCCACTTCAATAGTGCATCGCCGACAGTACAGAACAACTCGAGATGCTGTGATCCCCATCCACAAGATGATCCGTGAGCTGGAGACCCAAGGGGTGGTCAGCAAAACCCACTCACCCTTCAACAGCCCCATCTGGCCTGTGCACAAGTCTGACGGAGAATGGAGATTGACTGTGGACTACCGTGCCTTGAACGAAGTGACTCCACCGTTGAGCGCTGCTGTGACGGACATGCTGGAACTCCAGTACGAGCTGGAGTCCAAGGCAGCAAAGTGGTACGCCACAATTGACATTGCTACTGCATTTTTCTCCATTCCTCTGGCTGCAGAATGCAGGCCTCAGTTTGCTTTCACCTGGGGGGGCGTGCAGTACACCTGGAACCGACTACCCCAGGGGTGGAAACACAGCCCCACCATCTGCCATGGACTGATCCAGGCTGCACTGGAAAAGGGTGAGGCTCCGTAACATCTACAGTACATCGATGACATCATTGTGTGGGGGAACACAGCAGCAGAAGTGTTTGAGAAGGGAAAGAAAATCATCCAGATCCTCCTGGAAGCTGGTTTCGCTATCAAGAAGAGTAAAGTTAAGGGACCAGCTCATGAGATCCAGTTCCTGGGAATAAAGTGGCGAGATGGACGGCGGCAGATTCCCACTGAGGTCATCAACAAGATTACAGCGACGTCCCCACCAACCAATAAGAAGGAGACGCAAGCTTTCCTAGGTGCTATAGGTTTCTGGAGGATGCATATTCCTGAGTATAGTCAGATTGTGAGCCCTCTCTACCTGGTCACCCGCAAGAAGAACGATTTCCACTGGGGCCCTGAGCAGCAACAAGCCTTTGCCCAGATCAAGCAGGAGATCGCTCATGCGGTAACTCTTGGCCCAGTGAGGACGGGACCAGATGTGAAGAACGTGCTCTACTCAGCAGCCGGGAACAATGGCCTGTCCTGGAGCCTTTGGCAGAAGGTGCCTGGGGAGACTCGGGGCCGACCACTGGGATTCTGGAGCCGAAGTTACAGAGGGTCTGAAGCCAATTACACCCCAACTGAGAAGGAAATCTTAGCAGCCTATGAAGGAGTTCAAGCCGCTTCGGAGGTGATTGGTACAGAGACGCAACTCCTCCTGGCACCTCGACTGCCCGTGCTAGGGTGGATGTTCAAAGGGGAGGTTCCCTCCACCCATCATGCCACTGATGCCACATGGAGCAAATGGATTGCTCTTATTACGCAGCGCGCCCGTATGGGTAAACTGAATCGCCCTGGGATTTTGGAAATAATTACCAATTGGCCTGAGGGTGAAAACTTTGGCCTCACAGATGAAGAACAAGAGCAAGTGACACGGGCTGAAGAGGCTCCACCATACAACCAATTGCCAGCAGAAAAGACGCATTATGCCCTTTTCACTGATGGTTCCTGTCGTATTGTAGGGATGAACCGGAAGTGGAAAGCAGCCGTGAGGAGCCCCACACAACAGGCTGCTGAGGCCACTGAAGGAGAGGGTGGATCAAGTCAACTTGCAGAACTCAAGGCTGTTCAATTGGCCTTGGATATTGCTGAAAGAGAGGGGTGGCCGAGGCTCTACCTCTATACCGATTCATGGATGGTAGCCAATGCTCTGTGGGGATGGCTGAAGAGGTGGAAAGAGGCTAATTGGCAGCGTGGAGGGAAACCAATTTGGGCTGCTAAGGAGTGGAAAGACATTGCTACCAGGGTAGAGAGACTACCTGTGAAAGTTCGCCACGTAGATGCCCACATCCCCAAGAGTAGAGCTAATGAGGAGCATCGAAACAACGAGCAGGTAGATCGGGCAGCAAAAATAGAGGTCTCAAAGATTGATTTAGATTGGGAACACAAGGGAGAGTTGTTTTTAGCTCGATGGGCCCATGATGCCTCAGGCCATCAGGGCAGAGATGCCACCTATAAGTGGGCCCGAGACCGAGGGGTGGATCTAACCATGGACAGTATTTCTCAGGTTATCCATGACTGTGAGACGTGTGCTGCCATCAAGCAGGCCAAGCGGGTGAAGCCCCTGTGGTATGGCGGGCGATGGTCCAAGTATAAGTACGGGGAAGCCTGGCAGATTGACTACATCACCCTTCCCCAAACCCGCCAAGGCAAGCGCTACGTGCTCACAATGGTGGAAGCCACCACGGGGTGGCTGGAGACCTACCCTGTGCCCCATGCTACTGCCCGAAACACCATCCTGGGCCTTGAAAAGCAAGTCCTGTGGAGGCATGGTACCCCCGAGAGAATTGAGTCAGACAACGGGACTCATTTCAAGAACAGCCTTATTAACACCTGGGCTAGGGAACATGGCATTGAGTGGGTGTACCATATTCCCTACCATGCACCTGCTGCAGGCAAAGTGGAGAGGCACAATGCATTGTTAAAAACCCAGTTGAAAGCATTGGGTGGGGGATCTTTCAAGAATTGGGAGCAGCATTTGGCAAAGGCCACCTGGTTGGTCAACACCCGAGGCTCCACCAACCGAGCAGGCCCTGCGCAGGCTGAGCCTCTGCATACAATAGATGGAGATAAAGTCCCAGTGGTGCATGCCAGAGGTCTGTTAGGGAAGACAGTGTGGATCAAGTCTGCCTCAAGTTCAGACAAACCCATTCGTGGGGTTGTCTTTGCTCAGGGACCAGGTTGCACATGGTGGATAATGCAGAAAGATGGAACAACACGATGTGTACCTCAGGGAGATCTGATTGTTGGGTGAGAATCATTTACAAACATCACTGTCTGCTGAATGTTATTGCCATTGTCTGTACATTAAACCACGCAGAATGAAATAGAAGGAAATGTGTAAGTGAGAGGGTATGTGTTAAGTGTTGAAAATATGAGCAAGTGTTGAAGGTATGAGTAAGTGAGAGAGGAATCCTGCTGCCCTGCAGCCTGGGGCCTGGATTTAGTGGCTCAGTGTGGAACGTGACAGGAGCATGATGGGTATTGCTTGTATTCTTTTTTTCTGTGGGGAGAATGGATGGAAGTTTTATGTGGAATATATATTGGTTCTGTCTGTAAGTCAACGATATGGGGATAAGGGGTGGAAGATGTCCTGGGGTGACTGTGTATCCCCAATCGTCTGTTGGGTGCAGGGGGGAGGGCAAGCGCAGTTTGTTTTTCCCCAGGAAAACTCTGCTCATCGGAGTGACCTTGAAGCGGGGGAGCTGGAACACGGCAAGACGAAAGAAGCTCTGTTGTTTTTTCCCCAGCAGTTAGTTAGTTTAGTGCTAGCGTAGTTAGACGCTGTAGAATAGCTGAAGCCTTTTGCTTTTTTTTTTTCTTTTTCTTTTTTTTGTCCTTTTTTCCTTCCTTTTTGCTTTTTTTGTCCTCTCCTCGGAACTGTTCCAACCTCTCCGGACTAAGGACCTGGGGAAGCACCGGGGGCCTCCACAGGGGATCCACCCCACCAAGACCAGCCCTGCACATCTCCTTTTCTCCCAGCGTCAGCAGAGACGGAGCGGTGGAGCACAGTGACGACCCTCGAGGAGACTTTCTTTAAGTTTGTTATCCCTCCGTAAGCGGCACGAAGCTCTTGTCATCGGGTATTGTGCTGGGAGTGCTTTGCCTGTTTAATAAACAGGTTTTTTCCACTTCTCTCTGAGGAAATCTTTTTTCCCGAACCAGTTGGAGGAGGGGAGGGGGCCCCGTGGGAGGGTTTCTCCCAAAATCTGCCTGAAACCACCACAAGCTGCTACTAGAGTTTGATCATTATAAAAGAATAAATAATAAAAGCTCACCAATTCTTGCTGTCACTCCAGCTACTGGTTCTAATGCTTTTTTCACCTAATCGTGTAGTGTTAGTTATCAGGCTTTGGTGTTATCAGCCTTTAGTGCAGCACCTCAAAGGGTGACTCTAATAGTTCCACTTTATAGCATCCTCTCAACGACTGAAAGGGTAGTGACACAGGTGTTTTATGAAGAGTTATTAGGCAACCTACAACAGATAACAGCAGTAGAACAATTAGCTACATTCATCAAGATCACCTGAGCAAGGAACAGCATGTCAGACACATTTGTATCTGCTTCAAAAGAGAATATAAATCTCAATATGTAAGTTTAGAAGACTTATTAGGCTTTCATGCCTTGACAAGTGTTTTATTTTCATTTCATTCTACAGTGTGATGAGTTGCTGACATGCAGTTATTTCTTTCAGTCATGGAATTGAGCCAGGCTTTTTTTCAGCCATGTGCCTCCTGGCCTAGTGATAGAAAAGAGGATTTCTATAATAGTGTTCTAGAAAGGGGTGAAAAATGCAGGTACACTCAAGAGAAACTGTTGCATACGACACCTGACAGAGATCAGTTAAGAAAGTTTGTTATTTATTAATGTTGTGAGTCTCCAGATTTTTTGAATCCTCCCTTTCTGAAAAACATGGTTAGGAAGAGAAAATTAGCATCAGCCTTTCCAAGCTTTGGTTCATCCTGTAGGATTGAAATAATTGACCACTTTTACATCACACACAATTAAAGGTAGATTAATACACTGGAATACACTTAATGCTAGAAGCAATTTTTAAGGGCACCTGCACTTACTGGAGTGAGACACTGAGATAAAAAAGTATTATGCAATCTATGTTGAGGTCCTTGTTTATCACAAACTACCTGTAACACTGAGGAAATCACTTTGAACTAATATTGTTTCCAAGAGTGCTTATTTCATGAGGTAGCTAAGCAAGCTTGAAGTAGGATGCTCAACAATTCCAGTGGGTTTAGTATGATTTGTAGAAATAAATTTAAACATCTCAAAGCTTAGTCTCTGTAGGGTTTTTTAGCAATGTCCAAAGCTACCAATTCAAGTAGCAATTACTTGTCATAGACTTCCTCAGATCACTTACCAAACCAGTGTCAGAAATTATAAAACAACTCAAAGATGGCTGATCTGACTACAGTCTAGTGATATTTCATAAAACAGGGTAAACCTTACAAAGCTACACAAGTAAATTAAGGGCACAGATACCTTCCTTATCATAAGGGAGAAATAGGTGACACAAAATATCAATCTGAAATAAAGAAAGCACCACAGAGACATTAATGAGTACAATTTACTTTAATTAGTGAGTGGCTATCTGCTGTTCTAACAAAAAAGACACTACAGCAAAATAGAATGAACCTGCATGACTCCCTTGGCAAATGCAGAGCAAAATAACTCTCATTGAAAGGATATAAAATTCAGCAGAAAAAAGCCAAAGACAAATAAGATAAGAAATGCACCCTCAACAAAATATTCAAGTAAACTACAAGACGAATACTGTACAAATGCAGTAATTTGAGAATACAAACACTTTCTCCACATCATCATCAATATCATAGCTGGGAAGTGCTTATTAATGTTGCAGATGACATACCTTTCATTAAAAATTTTAAAATAGTTTTTAATATTTTAAACAACAAATGTTGTTTACAGTTAACAACAGTTATTTAACTGTTAAAAGGAAAACTGTTTTGCTTGCTAAGAACTTCAGGTAATTGTACTGGCCATATAATCTAATTCTCTGAAAATTATTAATTTATCTTTATTCTCAATATCTTTCCTTATGATTTTGTCGTACAGGAAACATCATACTGCTGGAGGAAGTACTGCTCTACCTATGTACTAAACAGCTCCAATTCCAGTGTAGCCACAGATCAGTGACTTCCTTTCAATATGGAACTTGCCTGCCAGTCCAAGACACACCAGTTTTAGGGCCTTTTCCGCCTACAGCACCACATCAAAAGTGCTTACTCACTTGCTTTAGAACTTCTCACTTATATATTCTGTTTTTAGTCTTTGCTTTTCTCAAGTAAGTTGAGTCAAGTAAGAACTCCAGTGGTTCAATTTACAGTTCTGTAGGGAATGTTCACATCCTTTTAAATTTTTTCCTGATTGGTTATCTTTTAAAATATAAACATGTACTACAATACAAATCACTGTCTTGTTTCCCACAGTAGATTCTGTTTGTGCTTGGATAAAACAACAAAATTGGACTGTTATCTCCTTAGAGGGTGTAGTCCAAATGTTCAAATTTCAATGAAATGTCTATAGACATCAATTTGATGTAAACCCTTGAACTTCATCCAGACATTACAAAGGGGAGAGATGAGCAGAGCAGTCACTGGGGATAATCTTTACTGAGTTACATGATTTACTTCTATATGCATAGGTATCCCTGCCAGTAGGATTGGAGACTTGGGAAGAACCTGTCAGGAAAAAATGAAAAAAACCAAACAAGCCAACCACACAAAAAAAGCCCAAAACCAAGGAAAGAGCTGGCCCCAGATTGACTCATGCAATTTTCCAAATTTTAAGCAAGACTGAAACAGTGAGTAAACATAAGGAAACTGAAAACAAATAAGTACAATTACATTCCTTCTTTTAGGATGAGGGAGAAGTTCCTGCCTCATTCCAGAGGAAATAAGAGAATGTAATAATGCCTTAGTGGCAAAAGGTACCCTCAAAACCCTAAGACAGTTGCTCAGAACTTTCTAACTGGCGCCTGATTAAAAAGAAACTGTAAAAATCTTGGCATAATTAGGAAAGCACATTCATTTTTCTAATTTAGATCTTTTCTAGTTCCTTGGGTTCTGGAGTTTTTGTTTGCTTCTTTTATTTTTGCTTTGGTTTTTTTTTTTTTTTTTGTGGGGTTTTTTGGGTTTGTTTTGTTTTGTTTTGTTTTGTTTTTTTAATACACCTTTCAATATCTCAAAAAATCTCCCATTTCAGCCCTTGCAGGAAATGTTAGTCTTTCTTCAAGGCAAACAGAGAATGAGATGCAAAGGGCTGTATACATACAGAGAAATCGGAGATGAGTTATTACAATATTAAAATATTTTACAAGCATTTATTAGTTTGCTACAGCTTAAAAGGAGAGAATAGACTTAACTTGAATGAGTCTTCCAGATCTGGAGAAAAGAACCTTGAAGCCTCTTATTTGCACTGAATTTTTTAAGCCCAGATTGCTAGCAAAGATGAACTATAGGTACTTTATCCAGATGACTGGTATGACCAGTTACATCAGTCTCTTAGATGTCCAGATGTTATCGTGTACTTCCTTCTCCATCCACCCCTTGTCTATGTCCAACAAAATCTGTTTTCTTCTGCTTATCCCCTTTCAATATGAACAAGGATGCCTAACTTCCAGACAATGTAGTAAACGTGGATTTTGTCAGAATGGATCACTGATGCTCCTGTGCAGCTCTATGTATATCTTCCTACAGGTATTGTATTATTGCATATATATATATGCATTGTATTATTCCTAACTAATAAATGTCACCAGAAATATCACCCATGAAGCAGAACACCTCTTGCACAAAGTCATTTGTCAGCCTGCACAAAGCCTGTGACAAAGCTCTGGTCAGCTAAGAGCAACTCAGATCTCTGTAGTAACATCTGCAACAGAAATTCACCTTTCCCAAACCAGTTTACCTGTGGCAATGACACCTTTCACATAGTCGCTATTTTTTGGCCATCATAATTCTCCTCCTTCACTGTGCTCCAGAAGCAAAGAGACTGTCCTAATTTTCAGTGAAACAGATTTATGATAGGCAGCACCACACTTCGGTTCAGCAGAAAAAGAATACACAGACTTGCCAGTTTGACCCAACTTGCTGTTTATTCTAGCAACAGTGCTGACAAATATTGAAAAAACACTGACGTAAGTCAAATCAAAAATTATATAAAGTCATCACAAGTTTTTATTTCCTGAAAGTGACAAATCTCTTTGGAGCTTTCACTTTGCCATTATGAAAAGGAGAATACCCCTCTCCTCACAGTTACACTGTTTTACTTTTGACCTAGGGAAATTATACTGTCAAGAATTACAGAGGATGACATGACAGCACTTCGCCTCTGTTGTATCTGGGGAGTGGAAAAGGGAAAGGAGCAAAGAAAAGAAGGTATGCACGAAAACAAAAATGCAGATCTAGCTAGGAGAGCACTTGCAAACAGATTATTGTACTGCAAGGCTTGCGTTGCTGCTGTCCAAAGATTTGATTCTGTTTGTTGGGTTGCAGTAAAGGAAGAGGTGAATGTTATGCTTGGTTTTTGAGCACATTCACCACACAATAGCAGACTCTCCTGTCACCTACTATGGGATATATTGAATCCAAATGACACAGCTGACAAAAAGAGTTATGTAGCTCCATGAGCTTGTGTACTTTATTGCTTACATTAGCTCCTGGGAAGAGAAAAAGGGATCTCAATGGGCTGTAAATCTTCACTGAAGCTCCTCATGACATTGCCTCCTTGCATTAGGGAAAGTGAAGGTGACATGTGGTACCTGCCTATCATGAGTATGGCCAACATGAGATGTTTCTGATGCTCAGCTGTCTGACACCTCTCACAGAAAACAGCCAGAGTCCAAGCATGGACCAATGGGAATAAAATTGCCAATACATCTTTTCGGAGACAAGTTTCACTTCTCATTATCCACATGGCTGTACGAAGTCTTCAGAGAAATATTTATAACTCTTTGCAGATTCATATGAAAAACAAAGGGTTTGTACCGAAAAAAGTCAAAACATTTACCTTATTGTCCTTCTCTTTGATAAAGCAATCTGCAAATGTTGCTGACAAAGCCTTACAATATTTAATTTACTGTTCAGTTGCAGACCTAACAGCTGCCAAGTCACAGCACTGTCTCCTAACAACTGCCTTGTTGTCAGTGAGTAAGAAGATGTAACTTAGAGTATTTTAGTCACAATGGGGACATCAGGAAGGCATCCAGCCACCAGTATAAGTCTTGTGGCTAGACTGGGCACGTTAGCTGGAAGAAAAATATCCCCGTTTTTTAGCCCTCTGAGTCACAATTAGTAGTCAGCATTTGGATGGTTTTGACATTTTCTGATTTCCTTTGGAACTCCTGCAGTCTGATTCCATCAATCCCAGCTGGCTGCAAAACTTAGGCAAATTGAAAAAACCAACAAGAATTAAGTACAAAAAGCACATTTCACCATCAGTAAGTTCTGACAATTATCTGTCATAAGCCAGTGTCTCTGATGGCACAGAAGATAATTTTTCCTCTGTATCCACATTGACAGACCATCATAGCTCTGTTTGTGGTCTCTGGTGTCCTGACTTATTAGCTTAGAGTCATTCAGACCGAGTAACTGTGGTATTACTCAAACTCCTTTTCACAACTACCAGGGTCAGCATCTTCCTGTTATCTGTAGGTTTGAGGGGAATAAGACTTTTTCTTCCTTGCTAAAGGAAAGACTTGGAAACATGTCTTTCTTCTTATGATGATGCATGCTTTTACTGGTAAGACTTAGAAAAACAGGAAATGAAGAGGGCTGAAACTGTGTAGCCCCGTTCTGTCATGTGAGATGGGATTGATCTAAAGCGATTGGCCTCTTACACATTCCTCTTACCAATTTTGTTATTTCCACTTTATGATGTCTGACTGCTGTGTTACTAATGGCATTAGCTCTGCTGCTGGAGCATGCTGCCATGCATGTCATAAACTTTCATACACGTGTGGCATTACAAGCATGACAATTTGACATGTGCTCAGTTTAAAGCATATTTACAAGAGATTACACAAACCAGGAGAATTTATCCATCTTTCTTTCAGAGATTAGCTTTGGTAGGCAAAGCCAAGAATAAATGCATTCTATGAATAGGGAAAGACTGTCACTCGTTTCAGCAAATCAACCTAAGACTTGTTTCCTAACAGTACTCTGCTTAAGCTGCGGCTGTATAAAGCTGCTGAAGACAAACCAGATGGCTAATTCTGCACTGTGTGCAGTGCAGAATTCTCATCTAGAACATACAGCATCAAAGTAAGAGAAACTTTGTACTACAGTGCTTTATATAACTAAGTTTTGGAATGATAATGAGGCCAAGGGGAACAGTGCACAGTATTCCTTTGCTCAGTTCATACTCATCAATTAATCTCTCCCCAAGAAACAGTCACATACACTGTGTTGTTCTAACTCTCACCACAGTTTGGAGTACTTAGCAATTTTCAGGAAAATCTTTGCCTGTTGTGTGCTTGATCTGCAATTTGAAATATGACAGAGCATATTGAAGGCATCATTTCAACACACTCACCCAAGCTCTGCTTTGTACAGTTACTGCATTTTTTTTTTAATGTACATATATAGATATAGAGTGGTGAGTAATTCAAAGAGAAGGATACACTTAGTACTAGGGAGACACAATGTGCTCATTTGATCTGCTTTGGTAAAGCTATTTTCCATCACAAAATTTGTAGAATTGATGTTCACTTAAATATTTAATAGCATGCAGAGACATCAGCATGTATTTTCCTTTGAAAAATACTGAAGTATATCAGTTTGTATACTTAATAATATATAGTTTTAAATGATGAAACTAAAGCTAAAGCTCTTAAAATTAGGTTTAACATGGGTAAGGAAGTTTTGAGAAAATTAATGCTTTTTCACCATCCTGCGAACTCTATGCACTGAACTCTGAAGTGCAAAACCCTGCTATAAAACCCAGTCCATAAAAAAAACATCATGAAGCTCTGTTTCCCCAAAGAGCCTATGTACAATTTAGCTGAATTTAGAAGTCATAAAATTTGCATAGACATACACACATGCACAGATACTATAACTAACTTCGCTGCAAATTCTCTATAATCACTTGGTTCTTTCTTCTTCTGTCATCACTTCCCTCTTTAGCAAAACAACAGCAAAATGGAACACTATTTTATTGATAATTGTATAACAGGAGGTGAAACAGCTGGGTCCCTAACCTGGAATTAAAATTCCGTGATTTTGATATCAGTATTTGTTACATTAATTAGTACCTACATTCTGTAATCCGATTGGACTTTCAAGAACTTCTAAAGACAGAGGGTTTGTGAGGTGTGTGCACATGAGTGAATTCTTTCTATTTGCATTTCCAGCTGGCTAATGTGAGTCAGTTCTGGCTGGTCCAGAAGCCACATACAGCCATATTATCAGACCACTGTGGCCAGAATATGCATTTCCTCTGTTGCATTCTAACCGGGTCCTTAAAGACTGTAAATAAGATATTTGCTCACACACTTTACTACAGAGAACTCCAGCATGAGAGTTAGGTTACCCCTATTCACTTTGGTGTTTGAGCAGAAGAAAATAAGGCAGGTGTATTTGTCAATGCAAATTTGCATGGAGTTTCATAGGACCATATCAAAAGTGTCATTATATTCCTGTAATATGACTGTGTAATAGAGAAAATAGAGTTTTTTAAGTGTTTGCTACTTCATTCATATATATTTTGGGTACATGATAGGGAATATTTTTGGGATGCTGACTAGTTTTAGTCTAAAAAAAGGAAAAACCCAGTTTCTACCAGAAATCAAAAGAATAATCTCCTCCCTGTGTCGAAGTTTAACAAAAGTTATGAGTGCTTTTGAGAGAAGCTGTCAAACTGATGCCTTAAGTTTTAGCTTTCATATTTCCCAGATTCTGTACTGCACTGGTATTCATATAAAGTGTTAGCAAGTTCTCTTAACAGTTTAGTTGGACAAAATAATCCTTTTCTAGCCCAAGAACCAAGGACACTGTTGCAGCTTCAGGCCCAAAAAGTACCAACAACAGCAGATTGAGGAGAGCAAACTGGGAGGATGGGATTTCATAACCTGAAGCTGTAATTGGACAATTGACTCCAATATGTAAATGGAGCAAAACTAAAAGGGTGAGAACACGTGACCCATCATCCATCTTGGGTGTAGCCATGGCTCGGCTCTTGTACTACTCAAGGTGTATCCTTTCAAGGCCTTTTTTAATAAATATCTGCTTTATTCCTTTAACCCTGTCTAGCCGCTGTTCTAGCCTCTGAAGACATCAATACAAGGCATTCTGCTTGGTCAGATTCTCCACCACCACAGTAAAGACTACATCCATGTAGCACCTGGTACTTGATAGAATATGACAAGCAACCGTGACTGTTCACGCGATCCCCAGCATCTACAACTCTTCCACTGTACCTTTTGTGTCTTAACCTGTGCTGTGTAAGCACAAACCCTTCCTTTCTTCCCAGCTATTGCAAACCCAGTAAAACTGTTGTCCTAGGTTACAATGTAAAATGTGCCCAAAGTATGTATTCTATCACCATCTACATGAAATGTTGTTGTGCACCACTGTTTCCCGTGCCCCCTCCCTCCAGACTATCTTCTGTTAATGGCCCATCAATACCGTCCTGCATGACTCATAGATAACTCTCCCCAGGAGCTATCTCTGTTTAATAGGCAATCAAGGACCCATTGCAAAACTGATAAAATGATATCAGTCCATTGTGAGATGCTCCGCCCAGGGGGAGGAGCCAAGCATTCCCACCTAGATAAAATCGGGGCCTTGGGACAGCACAGGCAGCCTTACCCACTGGATTCCCAGAGGACAAGTGCTACCAGACCTTTCTGCAAGAACACTGCTTCAACAAGACCACTTCATCTGGACTGCCACCACCACGGTTTCAGGTTGTATTCTGACTCTGTCAGCGATCTTTTGTACCATTGCATGTGTTTTATTTTATTTTACTTTTTTTCCCTCTCCTATTAAATTGTTTTTCTGACTTGGAGTCTCTCGCTGGTTTTGCCTTCAAGCCAGCACATATATTTTGGTGCCCAACGTGGGGCAGGAGGTACTGAGAAAAGTCAGAATTACAATTTTGTAGTGAGGAAAAAAGAAACAGCTGTCCGCTATGATGCTCAACATGCTTTCATATATCTTATACCTAGCTCTCTACATTTTCCCACACATGGGGCAGTATTTGCCGGTCTTAATGCTCATGTGTAGACCAGGGTATGGTACCAGAATTGCTGTATTGGTCTATTATGTTTATTGTATGATAACCTCTGAGGCAATGAGCATCATTCGGAATATATACTCTATTTTGTGTTCTTGTCCTGGTCCAGAATGCTACATCTGGGCTCTCAATAATCGCACCCAGCCCCTGTGGGGAGGGGTAAAGAATGATTTTTTCCAGTCTTTTAGGTATGGCACAGCAGTTTTCAAAAGTATTGAGTTCCCTCTAGGTGCCAAGGACAGCATAATATTGTTATTAGTTCTGCTTTGCCTTCTCTGCACGGCCTGCACCATGTTTAGAAATCAAACACTACATGGGGTGGTGCAGCGTCTCCTTGAGGAGGAGGGAAAAAGAAACAAATGCAAAACAACGGCATCCGTGTCTACACAAACTGTCGTAGCGGAAACAGGAACCGCATCTATGCAGACTGTCACAGAAGAGAAAAGAACCAAAAACAGGGCAACAGTTTCTGCATCTACTCAGACCATCACAGAAGAGAAAGGAACCAAAAACAAAGCAACAGTTTCTGCATCTACTCAGACCATCACAGAGGAGAAAGGAACCAAAAACAAAGCAACAGTGTCAGTGTCTACACAAGCTGTCACAGAGGAGAAAGAAACCAAAAGTGCCATCAGCATCTCCACACAAACTGTCACCGAAGCAGAACAACCTAAACCAGTGGCAGTTGCCCCTGTTCAGAAGAAGAAATCAAAGAGCAAATCAGTCCGCATAATGACTGATGAGGATGTGGCAGGACCTTCGCACCCAGCAGAAGAGACAGAGCCAGAGATCATCACCCGCTCTCTATCCCTGGGTGAACTGCGTGACCTGCGGAGGGAATTCACCCGCCAGACAAACGAGTCCATCCTAACCTGGCTGCTCCGCATCTGGGACGCTGCAGCCAATGACACCATTCTGGATGGAAGTGAGGCCAGGCAACTGGGATCGCTGTCTCGGGATGTGGTCATTGACCAGGGGATCGGGAGAACCCAACAAACTCTCAGCCTCTGGCGGCGACTGCTAACAAGTGTGAGGGACAGATACCTTTGTAAAGAAGACCTCCAGGTGCACCAAGGAAAATGGAGCACAATGGAACAAGGTACCCGATGCCTGAGGGAATTGGCTGTGCTGGAGATCATTTTCTCAGAAGACGAGAGATTTCCTAAAAGCCCAGATGATGTCCAGTGCACATCGCAGATGTGGTTGAGATTTGCACGGCTTGGACCAGAGATGTACTCCCGTTACCTGGCAACGCTGCAATGGAGGGAAGGTGAGGACAAGGTGGGCGTCTTGGTCAATAAACTAAGAATTTACGAGGATACTGTCACTGCCCCCATTTCGTACCCATGTCTCATCCGTGGAAACAAGGCTGGCTGAGCAAGTCCGGAGCTTGATTGAAGAGGGCCATCAGAAACTAAAAAAGGAACTTAAGGAAGAAATTTACCACATCTCGCCAGAACCAACAAGAGTCTCTGCCATTAGGAGCAGGTACCCACCAGCCAGGGAGAGAGGATACACTCCACGGGGTAACCTCTGGTCTTTTCTTCGGGAACATGGAGAAGACATGAGGAATTGGGATGGAAAACCCACCTCCTCCTTAGCAGCCCGGGTACGTGAACTGAAGAGAGAGACACCTACCACGAAGAGCTCATCTAGAGCCAACACTGCTCCAGTCTCAAAGGCACAGAACTCCAGACAGTATAAGAAGAATGATATGACTGATCCACTTGAAGGGACCTCAGGAACATATTTACAGGAAGAAAGCAACGTGTACCATGACCAGGAATAGGGGGGCCCTGCCTCTAGCCAGGTAGAGGAAAGGGACAATCGGATCTATTGGACTGTGTGGATCCGATGGCCTGGCACATCTGACCCACAAAAATATACGGCTTTGGTTGACACTGGTGCCCAATGTACCCTGATGCCATCAAGGTATGTAGGAACAGAATCCATTTCTATTTCTGGAGTGACAGGAGGGTCCCAGCAGCTGACTGTATTGGAGGCCGAAGTGAGTTTAACCGGGAATGGATGGCAAAAACACCCCATCGTGACTGGCCCGAGGCCCCATGCATCCTTGGCATAGACTACCTCAGAAATGGATACTTCAAAGATCCAAAAGGATATCGCTGGGCTTTTGGGATAGCTGCTGTAGAGACAGAAGACATCAGACAACTGAGTACCTTGCCTGGTCTCTCAGATGACTCCTGTGCTGTGGGACTACTAAGAGTTGAAGAACAACAGGTACCAATCGCCACAACAACAGTACACCGACGGCAATACCGCACCGACAGAGACTCTGTGACTCCTATCCATGAGATGATTCGGAAACTGGAGAGCCAAGGGGTGGTCAGCAAGGCTCGTTCACCTTTCAACAGCCCTATATGGCCAGTGCGTAAGTCCAGTGGAGAATGGAGACTGACTGTGGATTACCGTGCTCTGAATGAAGTCACCCCACCACTAAGTGCTGCTGTGCCAGACATGTTGGAGCTTCAGTACGAGCTAGAGTCCAAGGCAGCAAAGTGGTATGCGACCATTGATATTGCCAATGCCTTCTTCTCCATTCCTTTGGCAGCAGAGTGCAGGGCCCAGTTTGCCTTCACCTGGAAGGGCGTACAGTACACCTGGAACCGACTGCCCCAGGGGTGGAAACACAGCCCCACCATCTGCCATGGACTGATCCAGACTGCACTGGAAAAAGGTGAGGCTCCTGAACATTTACAGTACATTGATGACATCATTGTATGGGGGAACACAGCAGGGGAAGTCTTTGAGAAAGGAGAAAAGATCATCCAGATTCTGCTGAAAGCTGGTTTTGCCATTAAGCGAAGTAAAGTGAAGGGACCGGCCCAAGAAATCCAGTTTCTGGGAGTAAAGTGGCAAGATGGACGGCGGCAGATTCCCACTGAGGTCATCAATAAGATCATCGCCATGTCCCCCCCGACCAGCAAGAAGGAGACACAAGCTTTCCTAGGCGCCATAGGTTTCTGGAGGATGCACATTCCTGAGTACAGCCAGATTGTGAGCCCTCTCTACCTGGTCACCCGCAAGAAGAACGATTTCCACTGGGGCCCTGAACAGCAGCAAGCCTTTGCCCAGATCAAGCAGGAGATCGCTCATGCGGTAGCCCTTGGCCCAGTGAGGACGGGACCAGATGTGAAGAACGTGCTCTACTCAGCAGCCGGGAACAATGGCCTGTCTTGGAGTCTTTGGCAGAAGGTGCCTGGGGAGACTCGGGGCCGACCACTGGGATTCTGGAGCCGAAGCTACAGAGGATCTGAAGCCAACTACACTCCCACAGAGAAGGAAATCTTAGCCGCCTATGAAGGACTTCAAGCTGCCTCGGAAGTAATTGGCACTGAAACGCAGCTGCTTTTGGCACCTCGACTACCAGTGCTGGGATGGATGTTCAAGGGAAAGGTTCCTTCCACGCATCATGCCACTGACACTACATGGAGCAAATGGATTGCCCTCATTACACAGCGCGCCCGTATTGGAAACCCGAATCGCCCTGGGATTCTAGAAATTATAACTAACTGGCCTGAAGGTGAGACTTTTGGATTATCTTTTGAAGAAGAGGAAGAACAAGTGACACGTGCCGAGGAAGCCCCACCGTATAACGAGCTACCGGAGACTGAAAGACAATATGCCCTTTTCACTGACGGTTCCTGTCGAATTGTAGGCGCTAACCGGAAATGGAAGGCTGCAGTATGGAGCCCCACACGACGAGTTGCACAAGCTACTGAAGGACAAGGTGGATCAAGTCAAATTGCAGAACTTAAAGCCATCCAGCTAGCTTTAGATATTGCCGAACGAGAGAAGTGGCCAAGACTCTATCTCTACACCGACTCGTGGATGGTAGCTAATGCTCTGTGGGGATGGCTGAACCGCTGGAAAAAGGCCAATTGGCAGCGCAGAGGGAAACCCATCTGGGCTGCTGAGATTTGGCAAGACATCGCCGCCCGAGTAGAGAAGCTGACCGTTAAGGTTCGACACGTGGACGCACATGTGTCCAAGAGTCAGGCTAATGAAGAGCATCACAACAACGAGCAGGTGGACAAAGCCGCCGAGGTGAAAGTATCACAGGTGGATCTAGACTGGCAACACAAGGGAGAAGTATTCTTAGCCCGTTGGGCCCATGATGCGTCTGGTCATCAGGGGAGAGATGCAACATACCGATGGGCCCATGACCGAGGGGTGGACCTTACTATGGACAACATCTCACAGGTCATCCACAACTGTGAGACCTGCGCTGCAATCAAACAGGCCAAGCGGGTAAAGCCTCTGTGGTACGGTGGACGATGGTTGAAGTACAGGTATGGGGAGGCCTGGCAGATTGACTACATCACCCTTCCCCAAACCCGCCAAGGCAAGCGCTATGTGCTAACTATGGTGGAAGCCACCACTGGATGGTTAGAGACCTACCCTGTACCTCATGCTACTGCTCGGAATACTATCTTAGGCCTTGAAAAGCAGGTCTTGTGGAGACATGGCACTCCTGAGAGAATCGAGTCAGACAATGGGACCCATTTCAAGAACGGCCTTATAAACACCTGGGCTAGAGAACATGGCATTGAATGGATATATCACATCCCTTATCATGCACCAGCTGCCGGGAAAGTTGAACGGTGCAATGGGTTACTTAAGACTACCCTGAAGGCGCTTGGTGGGGGGACTTTCAAAAACTGGGAACTGAACTTAGCAAAGGCCACCTGGATGGTCAACACTCGAGGGTCAGTCAATCGAGCTGGTCCTGCCCAGTCTGAACCCTTGCACACAGTGGATGGAGATAAAGTCCCTGTGGTACACATGAAAGGCATCTTAGGAAAAACTGTTTGGATTAATCCCACATCAAGCAAAGGCAGACCCATCCGTGGGATTGTTTTTGCTCAAGGACCTGGTTCCACTTGGTGGGTAATGCAGAAAGATGGGGAAACCCGTTGTGTACCACAGGGAGACCTAATTTTAAGTGAGAACTGAGTGTAGGGTTTCATTCTGTATATGTGTATATTTATCTATCTAGCTGTAAGAATGTATTAATTTAGGTATAATGTAGATGGTCATAGAATAAGGGGTGGATTATGTCCTAGGTTACAATGTAAAATGTGCCCAAAGTATGTATTCTATCACCATCTACATGAAATGTTGTTGTGCACCACTGTTTCCCGTGCCCCCTCCCTCCAGACTATCTTCTGTTAATGGCCCATCAATACCGTCCTGCATGACTCATAGATAACTCTCCCCAGGAGCTATCTCTGTTTAATAGGCAATCAAGGACCCATTGCAAAACTGATAAAATGATATCAGTCCATTGTGAGATGCTCCGCCCAGGGGGAGGAGCCAAGCATTCCCACCTAGATATAATCGGGGCCTTGGGACAGCACAGGCAGCCTTACCCACTGGATTCCCAGAGGACAAGTGCTACCAGACCTTTCTGCAAGAACACTGCTTCAACAAGACCACTTCATCTGGACTGCCACCACCACGGTTTCAGGTTGTATTCTGACTCTGTCAGTGATCTTTTGTACCATTGCATGTGTTTTATTTTATTTTACTTTTTTTCCCTCTCCTATTAAATTGTTTTTCTGACTTGGAGTCTCTCGCTGGTTTTGCCTTCAAGCCAGCACAACTGTGTATCAGAACACATGAAATCTTTGAATATAGTGCAGCTGAGTGAAATGGTTGCGGACTCACCACAGCAGTCCAGTACACTCATGAACAGCCCTCTAGCACACTGGGGTCACCAATATTCCAGGAACCATAACCTAGGACATGCATGAAAAGCACCCTTGAAAATTACCACATGCTTGTAAACAACCTAAAAACTAAATACAAAAGGTGTTGTTAAAGGCCATATCATTTTTCCTAAGCATAAGAAGAAATTGTTCCCAAAATTACAGTGTCTATTGTTATCTGATTTTAAAAGGCCACAGAGACAAAAAACTTAATGGTTTTGACAACTAAAAAATTTCTGTGATTAGAAAGGTTACTTGATATACAGGCTAGATCTCTTTCCTAACTCTCTATTACTGCTAGCAAAACCTTATTAAACCTCAACAGATAATTCTTCATCTACTTTGGTGTACAAAGTGTTTGTATATAGCTTATCTTTTAACCAGTCCATTTATTATAGTGTTCTTTTCTCCTTCTTTCTCAATCTCATGCTACCATTCCACATTTTCTATACAACACTGACAGAACAGACCACAATTGAAAAGTATTGAAAAGTATTTATATTGATGTATCAGGGATGTGGTTTAGGTGCATGCTATTTCTCAGCAAATATGAAACAATTACACTTTTCTGTCAGTATAATCTATTTTCCAGCTGAGTCCCAAAATGATTGTTCTTTCTAAAGAACATGTGGGAAAGGTCATCAAGAATATAAGCTCTCTATGGGATGCTTCCACTTTGCCTCATAATTAAATCTTTTGAGCTCTGATACTTCATTGAAATTAATGTTGGGGGAAAAAAAACACAAAAAAAACAAAAAAAAAACCACCAGACCTTTATACCAGACCTTGGCTTAAAAAAAAACAATAAAAAAAATCACAATCTTGTTTTGTTCTTCAAGAAGTGCAGACAACATGCTTTTGCAAATTGACACTCACTGTCAAAAACCATTCTCATGAGGCAAGATCAAAACAATACAGCTAGATATATGTACCTGAGCTACAAATGGAGTATCCAGGCATTGTATAGATAAAGAAAGCAATTTCTAAGTAGCAGAATGTCATATTAAATCTTGGAAATCATTACAGTTTATCCCTTCCCTCCGGAAAAAAAAAAAAAAAAAAATTATTTCTGAAACATTGACGCACCTAGTTGAACATTTGTTTCTAGGAGAGGAGCACTGTAAAACCTACATTACCCAAGGAAGCCAAAGGAGCTGGCAGTGAACACGGCTGCCCAGAGCCAGGGTTCTGCCCTTCTCCCCTTGGTGCCTGCACTGCCCTGGGCCCATGCACCCCCGTGAGGCAGCAACCCAAGACTGGCCCCACTGCTCCCCACTGGGCCCTCATCCTCACCCACTCTGGCCCCTGCTGCGACCCCAGGGAAGTGACAGCACCCTGGACACAGCTGTGGTGCAGCCACAGTGCTGGCAGTGACAATGCCCAAGGCCCTGAAGCCCTCCACTCTTTGTTGTTACCCCAGTCAATGCTCCTGTCCAGCAGGCAACCAAACTCAGCTGGCCTCAGAACCACGGGCAAGTTGCTCTCACTAATTAGCAAATCAAAAATTGTCCTTACTCTGTTGTACATGAATAAACACCTGGCTAAAAGTCCTTTCTTCATTATATTTTTTATTGTAGTACCAGACATTTTCATTTCATTTCACTCCCCAAGGATATATAATTTAGCCACTTCTACTGGGAGAAGCTGAAAATTACCAGCAAAGAGCAGAATGATTCCACAAGTAGTGAAAAGACAATTAGGTGAAAAATAGTTAGAGAGGACTCCATTAGCTCTAAGAAAAAAAGAAAAAAAGAAAAAAAGAAAAAAAAAAGTTTCAAAATCCCCCTAATTTTCCTGCTATAATCTGACTGAGATGATACTTGCTTTAGTCTTTCATCATCATTCAGGCAGGCTGAGAATCTTAAATCTCTTCTTATCTTTACATTTAACATTACAGGTGAAGATAATCAAGTAAGTATATGAGCAAAAATATTACTGAACAAAGTTAATTAAAATCTCTTCTACCTTTAAAACTCTCTGTGTAAATGAAAAATATGGCAGAAAGTTAATCCTTGTGACTTCTGTTGCCTGGCTCTTCTAATGAGCACATAGGCCATAATCAACTACTGTCTCAGTAAATCTGTGGGATAAAATATATTTATTATTTCTGCCTCATAAAACTACACAGAATTTATTTTGTAGAAATGTGGGGTAATTATGTTTGGTGATTCCTGGTTGGGAGACCAGTCCTTTCACAATTCCATAATGCATGCCCCCTGCAACAGTCTGCATCTCCACAGCACAACCTATGTTAGCAGCTGGAAAACTGGTCAAAAATCTACACTTCCTTTTCAGACCATTAATGAGGCCTCCGTCCTGTCCTTGCATAGTGCTGCTGTAAAAATGGCAATTTCAAGGGCCTCAAATCATGCAGAGCCATTGAAAAGATTCCAGTCAGTTAGAATAACAAAAGTTGTGGGAGTGAAAGATGCTGCATCAGTCCCTCACAACATGACAGGGTCGATTTTCATATTTCATTTTTCATTTATGCAGGTGAAGCAAATGTTACCCTGTGGGAAATGTGTCATTAAATAAGGTACATTCAGTAAAAATTTTAGAAGTACCAGATGGTACCAGAAGGTACCAGTCACTCAACAGTATCACACAATGAGGACATATCTTGTTCTAAACCGCCCCACCAGTGGTTTTATTCCTAACCCAAATTCAGGCAACTCCTCAAGAAATGAGATGAAGTTTTTTACTAATATGGCTGGTTTTGGCAGATGTAGGGCTTCCACTCTAAATCTCAAGAAAAATGTAGTGGGTTTTTTGAATTGTTATTATTTTAGCAAAAAGTTAAAAAGAAAGAAGGCAGCCAAGAAGGAAAGAAGAATTTGATGCGAAACAGCTGATGGAGAACACTGAGGATCAGAAGACCATTTCAAAATTGAGACTTCCATCCCTGTAAGTGAAAAACCAGACACCAAACATAAATACATCAACTGAAAAACAGACGGGGGGGTGTTAGATTAATTTTTCTGCTAAGCTCCATCACCACATTTGCACATCTGTGCAGAAGAGAGAAACACTTGAGAGTATAGAAAAAAAAAAAAAAAAAAAAAAAAAAAAAAAAAAAAAAAAAGAAGGAGAAACAATTCATTTTTAAAGACCTATTTACCACTGGCAAGAAAAAAAGCAACAAGTACAGGTATCTTGGTCACGGAAAATTTAGAGCTACGGTACATTTTTTTTCTGGTGAGAGGTAACCAAGAAGGATAATTAAACCTCAGAGGCATTTTTTTGTCTTGTGCAATCTTTCTTTGAGTAAAAAACAAGCTTTGAGGCTGCCCCAAGACACTCTTAGGTTTGCTATAGCCACAAATGCACACAACAAATGAAGACATTGCATTGATTTGCTCCTGTTTCATGAAGGGAGGCACCTTAATATTCACTAGGGACGAAGCACTGCCAAAAAAAGAAAAGAAAAAGGAAAGAAAACACTGGCAATTCTATACTTAATGGAGTAAGAAAGAACATCTTCAGGAAATGCAGGGGTTTATTTTAAGTCATCAGCTGAAGCAGCCTGCCTTGCCTATAACCAAGTGTATTTGCATGAATAGCAGCTGCTTGCTAGCTTTCATGTGAGGAAAAAGCAGAAGAAAAGTATGTCATGTAGAAATTATTTTTTTTTAAATGGTGTAAATTCTTGGTCCTGAAATCAGCAGCAGTACAACAGAAATGTTTTTCTGTATAGAGTTAATTTCAGTGCATTTGGGGTGGTCATCACACCTCACAGTTTACAACGCCTTCCAAGAACCTACGTCAAAGTGATGTTCACATATTTAAGTCTCATGTTGTAAAGCTTTTCTTGTTACACACATCCACAGAAATTAGACTCCAAATTATCCACTCCCCTTCCCACCACCCCTGCCAGCAAGAGAGGGACAAGGGGAGAGAGAGACTCTGGGTTGGGATAACAATTCACCAAAAACAAACACAGATAGAATAAGGAATGCACAGTAACAGCAATAATATTAAGAACAAAAGTACACAAAAAGACGATGTTCTTTCCGAAAAAAGTTGTTCAGTTCACCACCTGAACTTAGCTCCATGTGGTGACTGGGACAAAGACAGGATTGTTGCTGTTCCCACCACAAGTATTTCCCATCCCCAAGCCCAAGCCATCAGAAAACAGTGACAGCCAAAACCCCCAAAAAAGATTGTCTGCATCATCACTTTTCCAGATAGATGTGGAGGCAGTGTTCAGCTTGGCTCAGTTTCCCATGCCTTGTTCCACCACTGCTTCATTTCTTGCACCTGCTCCTGGTCCGCCATTCCTCCATTCCCAGTCCTTTTACTTAGAACACTTTTGGACATGAATCTTGTCCTTTTTCCTTTAACAGGTGTTTGAACATTTCTGAAAATGGTGATAAATAGAATCAGTTTTGAAGTCAAGACAAATGGCAGATTTGAAAAGTTCTCTCTCTTTGCAACAATAAAAGGGATTTTATACAAAATATTTCTGATTTTCAAAGATGTCAAGCAAATAAAAATCCATCTTCAGAAAGAACCATATGTGTTACTCTAGTTTTTCTAAGTTTCTTTATTAGCTTTTTGATTTTCATAAATGGAGTGAGATCTTTTAGTTACTGTAGAATATTAAAGCAGTTTTCTATCTTTCCTACAGAAGTAATATAAATAAATCCTTTGTTTTTCATTCTCTGTCCTTTGTTTGCATATTTCTAACCTGAAAACAATTGTAACTGACAATTCGTCTGGCCACTGAGGCTGAGGGGTAGAAACCCCAAAAAGCCAATCTCCTGCTAGACCCACAAATGTATAAAAAGTAAGAAAATAAACAAAGGGGCTCTTCTTCTCTCGGCTCTCAGCTGTGAGCTGAGATCAGAAAGACCTCTGCCTTGCGAAATCTCTTGTCTGCGTGTGACTGCTTTGTGTGTCTCAGTGACACATATGGATGCAGAATTTCAGGAAAGCAGGAATAATAAATCCTGAATTTTGAAGTGCGTCTTGATTATCTTCAGAGGTTTAGTGTAGTTATACACAGATAGAAGAGAATCCGTGGGACAGTATTCTCCATTTGTTATTCTCTTGTAACCTTTAAACTATCTTTTTTGCTTTTGTTACGGCCAAAAAATGCAGTAATTAATGTTGGGTTTGGTTTTATTTTATTAATTCTTATTTCATTAGTTAGTTTTCTCCAGGAAGCAGAATACCAACTTTTGGAAGTACAAAGATAGTCCGGGGATTCTTTCAGCTGTGCACAGCCCCAGCATCAAAAGGATATTATCACAGAATAAAGTTGCCAGGAGGCAAATACTATTTATGAATCCTCTGGTCCTATAGTTCTGTAATGATAAGAAATGTCACTGTGGCATATTGTGCTGAATAACAAATGCTCCTTACCTACCCACTTTAGAAGTGCAGGGAGCTGAAAATGCTGGCTATCATTATAAAGCGAAAAGATATTCTGGCTTTTCTTCTCGAAATTGCACCAAAAACTTTCCTGTTAATTATGTCTGTGGTGGAGAAAAGAGTAGAAAGTTCTGAAAATGTCTACAGTAGGCACATGAAATATAGTTTGGCTATTTTAATTAAATTAAGTTCTAAATATAACTAACTTTAATCTCAGAGAATAATTAAAAATGTAATTAGTTAACATTACTGTGACATCATTCACTAATTCTTTCATGGAAAAATGCATGAGGATACATGCATGAAAAATGCATGGTGTGTTTACTGGGATCCTTCTCTGCTATTAATGATCAGCAATACGATGGTGTTCTGTGTAAATAAATATACCCACTGGAAAACTTTTGGACATTTTCAGGGTTTAATTGCATATGTAAAAGGTTACAAACCCATAAAGCAGAGAGGTGATAAAGTCCTTGAATTAACTTGATAAAACTTTTGCTTCATCTAGTATGTCTTTTTTTCCCCCTAGTTTAACTTGCACTTGTTTGGGAAAGCCCTTAGCTGAACTAACGTGAAGTGCCTGTACAGAGGGCGAAACCAGCTGTGAGTGACACACTGATTCTGCAGTGGAGTACACACCATGTGAAATTAGGCCACAGTTAATAGCTGCTGCTATCATCACACCAGTCACTGCGTCACACATTCATGCCTTGTGTCTGCAATACAATTCCTGTGCTATCATCTCATGAGTCTTCTATGATTTTGCTAATACTGTTTTTTTCAAGTGGTCTGATTTGTGACTGCAGCTCTTTTCCTTACCTGTTTATCTGCACTGAGCTATCATCTGCCTAATCTCTCTACTCTAGCAGTGCTTCTCTCCCTGCCCGGGAGACAGCTGGTGGATTTGAACAGGGTAAGGGATTGTTGTAGGACCTCACATGGAGGATGGAGAAGAGACATCTTAAAGCTGCCTCAAAAATGGGGTTGGATGGAGCTCAATTATGCCAGTTTAACATCTCCTAAATACAAACCCTGGCCTCAGTTACAGAATCACAGAATATTCTGAATTGGAAGGGACCCACAAAGATTGTTAATTCCAATTCTTAATTGAATGGCCCAGTATAGGGATCAAACCTGTGCCATTATTAGCACCATACTCTCACTCACTAAGCAAGTCTCAGCTGCTGCCAGTATCTGTCTTTTTCTATTGTTGGTTTGGTTTTTTTTCTTCATTTGCCTTTTTACATCTGTCCAAAGACAGCACCATAGAGCAAGCTTTCTTTATTAAATTTACTTATACAAATTCCTTTTTCTACAAGCAGGATATGAAAGCTACTGATTACAAAAAAATTCGACAGGGTGCATATATGTAAAATAAAGATACGTTCATTGTTCTTTGCAGTATTGTAGCTTAGTCTGCTCAGGGATTATACAAACATTTGTACAAGCAATAGCTCCACAGTCAATGCAATTTTCTGCTTCTATATATTGTTGCATGCACAACTTGGAAATTAACATTTCTTCAGTTTAATTACACAAATGTATGCAGAAGAAAGCTCAAGAGGAGAAAGCACATCAATATATGAATCCATCTGAAAATATGGATGAAATTTGAGGGAAATTTTTATGCATTACGACTGAGAAAATCGTAACTCTGTGAGGAAATGTACAGAAGACTATCCCAGTGATTACTCAAATGGTTCATCATTTGAGTTCCTAGCACAGGTGAAAAAAACTTTTGAACTCTGTTAATTGGTCAGGGAACATAATAAAACTAAGAATAGAAGTGAAAGTAGAGAAAACCAAGAAACTTGCACAGACAAAGAATAATGAAGAAACTGGTATTTCCGAAGAAAAACATCGCTGCTTAGAGTTGTTCTATCGGAAAGCAAATTTGGGGTATTTGAACAGACATGAACAGATGATCTTAAGAGGTTCATTTTAAATGAAACGATTCTGTGGTTCAGCAGCTTTGATCCTTCTCTGTGGACATGCATTTTGCTTGGCAGATTCAGTAGGACACGCCAGTGTATCATGGAGAGTGAGTTATAGTAATTTAGTCACAGGAGAATTAAACATTGACATACATCTCTATCTAACTGCTCATGCGTGAAAGAAGACTATAAATAGCCATCAAAGAATTAAAATCAGAACTTAGGTGAATCTTAAGCAATATTTAAATTTATTACAGAAATAAAAGTCACAGTAGCTCATTTTATTTTCCCTCATTTCTAGGGATAAATAGATGGATGAAGCATAGGAAGCTGCTGATTTAGGTTTATTGCCCATCTTTGTAAGTAGTCAAACTACGTTTTGACACACATTTGAGATATCAAAGTGCTGGGTGCACCAACAGTGTCTAATTGCCCTGACCAGCCTGTGTGCACCTTCTTTTCCAGCCTTCTTGTGCAACCTCTCCCCTCTTCCACTGCAGGTCTGCTCTGCTACAGTGCACCTTGTGCCAGGATTCCGTGGAAGCAGCTAAGCTGTGAGAAAAATCTGAGAGATGCCCCACCCTGAACCTCCATCTGTGCACCCTACACCCTTTGTCTCCCAAGCCGCAGCTGAGCTCATGCCCTGGCCCCTGGTCTTTGAGCTGCACCGTGGGTGTGCCATGCCCGCCTTGTACCTTTGCCAGTCCTGAGCCCTCTTTCTTGACTTGATTCCCTGCCTTGACTCTGGACCCCCATAAGATGGAGTCCTTGTCAGAGGGGTTCCTGTGCTGCCTTGCTGTCAGCTCACCTTCCCTCGAGGAGCAGCCCGCTTGCTGCTCACTTGGTAGTTTTGTAGTGAGAGCAGAGAACACAAAAGAAATCTAGAATCTAGACACCTGTGATTCAAAAAGGCGCATTTTCATAACAGTTAAGGTTCATTGCTTTTGATGATGTTGTCCAAAGTGATGTGCTTCAATCCCAAATTTTTGGCCAACATTTTCAAAATAGGGAGTTGGTTTTTTTTTTTTTTCTCCATTCCTGTTCTATGCTATAACCCATATTCTTTCTAGCTAAACAGATGGCAGTTTTATGTTTTTGCAAGTTCTAGTCAGGGTCTAAAATAACTTATCATAGGATCATAGAATATTTGGGGTTGAAAGGTAGCTTTAAAATTCCTCTGGTCCACCCCGTCTGCAATGAACAGGAACATCTTCAACTAGATCAGGTTGCTCAGAGCCTTGTCCAACCTGCCACTGAATGTTCCCAGAGACAGGACGTCCACCACCTCTCTGAACAACCTGTGCCAATGTTTCACCATTCTTGTTAAGAAGAAACTTAAATCTAAACTAAATATTTTCTCTTTTAATTTTAAACCATTAGTCGTTGTCCTATTGTGACAGGTCCTGCTAAAAAGTTTTTCCCCATTTTTCTCATAGGGCCCCTTTGAGTGCTACATAGCTGCAATAAAGTATCCCCTGAGCTTTCTTTTCTCCGGGCTGAACAACCCCAACTCTCTCAGCCTGTACTTGTAAGAGAGGCGCCCCAGCTTTCTGACCATCTTCATGGGCATCCTCTGGACTGCTTCAGTACGTCCAGGTTCTTCTTCTATTGAGGATCCCAGAGATGGATGTAGCACTCCGGAGCAGAGAAGCAGAGTCACCTCCCTTGGACCTTCTAGCCTCGCTGCTTTTGATGAGTTTGGCTTTCCGGCCTGCAAGCACGCATGACCACGTCATGTCCAGCCTCTCATCCACCAACACCCCCAAGGCTGCTCTTGATCTGCTCATCCCCCAGACGGTGTTGAAACCCATGGCTTCCCTGGCTCAGATGCAGCACTTTGTCTTATTAAATCTCGTGAGATTCCCGTGGTCCCACTTCTTGATCTTGTTCAGGTTCTTCTGGATGGCCTTCCATCCCTCAGGTGTGTCAACAGCACCACTAAACTTGGTGCCATCTTCATGGAAAGTAAATAAGTATCTTCAATGTCCACAGAGTCAAAAAGGAATCACGTAAGTGGAATGTCATTATCACAGCCACTAAAGAACTATGTAGAAGATCCATAGTTTCATCTCTTTTTTCAAGAAACCTCAAGGCATTCCTTCTAAATTTGATTGACTGTTTTAATTATGTATTACTCTGAGAGGTTTTATTATTTCTGATGTATTTTAACTGCACAATTGTGAGGTAATTAGAATGTTTTGTTGAACAACTGCATAAAAATTAAATGAATTTTTATTAAGCTGTTACCTCTAGTGCTATCTACTGTAAGCTTGATGGGATCTTTTCATGAATCTCCCTGCAGGCTTCTAATTGACAGTGAATAACAGTGTTATTTCCTCAGTTAAAAGATGCCTGCAAATTTCCATTGCTTTGTAGCAGATATTACTGTGGTCATCACATTCCTGTGAATAAACCGCCAGCCTTAGGAAATAGTAATGCTTTGTTGTATCACACCTTCCATGACATCATGCATGGTTTCTCTCTTACTATTCATTTTTTGAGGTAAATTACTCAGTGTTTTGGGGATCTTTTACTGTAAAAAGGCCACAAACAGGATGTAGGCATACTGTAGGGAGAATGAGGAACTGAGTTGAATGACCATCATCCCTATAGAGATTAATAGCATTAAAAAAACACTCTCTCCACCTTTAGAGTAGTATTTTTTTTTCCTGACATTTCTCCAGGTAGAAAATGTAATACATGAAACACATATATATATATTTCAGTATTTAGAAATATTCCTCAAGTGTGAGCAAATTCCAATTTTATCTGCTGTGACAAAAAAAAAAAAAAAAAAAAAAAAAAAAAAAAAAAAAAAAAAAAAAAAAAAAGCTGTTTTTAAGCATGATAAATAGTTCTTTTCCTTTAAGACAGACTATCTTCCAGGAAGAAAATATTCATTTAATTTCTCTTTTGGTGTTTCTTCCTGCCCTCCTGTCAGCAAGGCAAACTTTGCTTTCTCCCAAGGAAATACACATGAGAGAAATCCACCACACAACCTGCAGTTCCTTACAGGCAGATCCTGTCAATATGTGTGTAGGTCTCTTCCCTTTCATGTTCTTTTTCCACAGATGCTTGTGTCTGCTGCATTTGCAGGATTTGCTGTGTTCTCTATCTTTCCTCACACTGGTTCTTCTTACATTGCAAATCATCACAAGAGCAGGGTGAAATACAGATCATTTGGTGCCCAATTTGGTTCAAACCAGGATATGAAAGAAAAGCTTTCCTGCCATGTCTTGCCTACATATCATTACAGTGCAGGTAACTACTGCAGCAACCTCCTGGCACCTGTGGGCCAAATAAATTTTATTCATATGTAACTCATAAACAAGGTTACACACTCGCTAAAGAGCAAAAATGTATTTTGTGGTTTTATTTACCCACAATTAAGACAGCAAATGCAAATGCACACTTTTGTGATAGTAGAAAAAGACAACATAGGAAAATGTTATATGAAATATCTGTTCTGTTTCTGGCAGCTTTTATCAGATTGGTTTCATATAGAATGTGCATCTTGATATGCATATGCAGAGTATCTATTCTCCTACAGTCACCTTCTGGGGAAGAGCCAGGTTTATTCTCTGAATCTCTCTGGGAGTAAAGGTAGAAGGCATTTGGACCTGATACCCCTTCTGTGTGGTGCACAGCACACCATGTAGCTAAAGAAATCCCATTTGTTAAATAAATATGATATAGACTAATGACAGGAGAAATAGAAGTACTAGAAAAGAAGTTGATTCAAATTTTCCAGTTGTACCACTAACTAGACAGCAAGGTCTCTCAAACTTGGTAAATCATAGCCTGAAATATTTATTGGTGGGCAAAGAATAACTATACAACTATTCATTAAATTGTAATGTTTTCAGATCTAATAATTCTCCTAATCTGTTGTCCTCTCCCCTCTGCTGTCTGTAAAGGTCCTGTTAGTATGCCTGTTCTGAAAGAGAGGCTTGTAGATAGTAGCATACGAAAGCACGTCCTGATTGATCCCACCTGTTGCGTGGGAATGAAATTGCTTGAATGAGGAAATTTATGGATTTGGCCAAATTTAGCTGCTTTGCTGCGTATACCTGATACAGAGGTGATCACCCTCATCCACCCCTTCCTTCCTGTGTTTCAATGCAAGATGGATGGAAATTATATAGAAAAAGGTGTGCTCATCCCTCACATGAAAGCAAAGAGATTTCAGGGGAGCACTGAAAAATTAAACTTGTACCTACCAGGATTCAGTCTTCTCCTTGCTCCTTGCAACAGTGCTAGAAGTGATCCAATGAAATTTAGTTTTTATAATAAGAAACCTTGTCATGCAGTAAACCATCATCAGCTGTGCTCACTAAAATATACAGATATTTTCATACCCTTGATATAATCTGTATGACCTCTGAATCCTCTGCTTTTTTGATCTGAACCTTTCTGATGCATATTAAGCAAACATTACCGTTAACATAATCAGGAGCAGGGTTTTTGTTTTTTCTCTTCTGAGGGTCAAAGTTCTGAAAATTGGCTGTATGGAGGAAATTGAATCCCCCTCAGTCTAAATCTGAACCTGATGTCACTCTCAATTATTCATGCATGTAATTTAACGGGCTCACTCATGACATACAAGCAGCATTTAGCTCAGCTCTAATATATTAGATATACCAACTTAAATAGAATCGGGATTATCACAGATACAGTTTTAAAAATAAAGAAACTGAAATAGAGGTGCGATCATCTAATCACGTGGCAAAAATAGAATTCATGTTTACTGAGCAGAGGTCATTGAATGGTGGTCTGGCCTGAAAGAAAAGTCGATCTTCTAGCGGGAAAAAAAAAAAAAAAAAAAAAAAAAAAAGACAACAAACAAACAACAACAACAACAACAACAACAACAACAAAACACCAACCAACCACCACCACAGCTGTCTTTGTTTTGGGGAAAAAACAAAACCAACAGGCAAAAAGAATAAGAATGTCTAAATATGGAGAAATAAAATAATAGAAATGTAGAAATGTTGCACTTTGCTTAAACAAAGGAGTGTAGGAATCTAAAGCCTAGGGCCTCCAGTTTCAACTAAAAGTCCCAATGCTTCTAATTTCTAAGCTATTCCCCAAACCTAGCAGAAGGCAAAAGGAGCAAAAACCCTGCAACAAGTCTCAAGATGGTGGCTGAGTTACAAATGAGCTACGGTATTTGATAATCTTGAGTTACCAGCTCCAGAGTGAGACACGTCCTTCTTGTCCATCCCAAGATACAGCTCAGATCACGAAGACAGAAAACCTGGAAAAACTACATAACTTGAAGATCCTCACCTCAGGCAGATCTCTGATCACCTCTAGGTGTTTTATCAAGGACCCTGGACCCCTAATCCATACCTACAGCTTAAGTTTTACAGATGGATATGTAAGTCACAGGCCACAGAACCCCAGCTGCAGCAGGAACCAGACACCCATACAAATATCTAGGAACCAAGCACTGCTCTTTCAACTGTCTTTTTACAAACAAAAATTTCTAATTAAAATGTATTTGGTCATAAAGGAACTACCTATATCTACTCTTGATTCCTAGTTCTTTCGATGCTGGATCATCCCTTACATGGTCCTAAACGTGAAGACTAACAGTGTTTCCTAGTTTTTGAATATAGATTTCATTGAGGAAGGTCTAAAATTAGTAATTTGTACTACATTTAAACTGCCTTTGTGGCAAAATCTTCACTACATATGTCTCTCTCTCTCCCCCCTCACCTGCCTCATTTCCTTCTTTCATGCAAAACTACTTTGGGATCATACTAAGTATGACATAAAAACAGTTGGGGATAGAGGACAACATTGGCAGTTCCTAGTCCATCTTACAGGCTTGTACAAGGAGTATCTGAAGGATTTCACTGAAGGAGAACTGTATAAAGAAAAAGGGATCCACAAAGACACAGGAGACCTCTAGAAGCAGAAACTTTCTTTGTTTTAAGACTGCTTTAAACAGAGCATCAATGCCCCATAAAAATGGTGTCGTGTTCAGAAACCATGAGAAGAGCTTAAAGGTTAGAACTAAAACTTATTTTCATGCTTCATCTCCTAATTTCAGATGTTGAAAAGTCAACTACAACATGCCATGCACCTGTGCCTCTCAAACTAATCTTTAAAATCAAGGGAATGAGCAAGCTCTTTTTGCTTTTAATAAATATTAAGTTTTCTTTTTAAATGGTGAACTACTCATATATTCAGCTGACAGGACTTTCCAGAGCCAAAGCATTAACATCATAATAAACAACAAAAATCATAAAATGTCAAGAACTGAGACTATAAAAATTATTTTGACTCAGAAGTCTCTGTTCTAAACTGTTGTGTTCCTCTGAGGAATGGTTTTTCCCCTCAGAGTCCCCTGAAACCTGTGTCAGGTAGTTTAACCCTTCTTCCCTATCATACCTACTCCTGACCCTATTGGCTCAGGGCCAATATCTTTCCTTGCCCCAAAACTAGATAAACCCCTGTCTCTTCCTGTTCGCTCTCTCTCTCTTCACTCTCCTGGAACATCACATCGAGAATAAAGCTTGGATGGAAGCCAGGGGGTGAAAGCCACTTTTTTGAAATCTTTATTCTGCATCTATGAAATATATTTCCCTAAAACCCCTGAACAACTGAGCGAGAGCCAGGTGCGGGGTGGCAAGAGGGACTATATTTTCACTAAACTGCAGGGGAAGATCATGGAATTGGGAGAGAAGTTCTTGATTTTAATTTTTTTTTTTTCTTTTCCCAGCTGATAGAAGTACACTGAAAAAAACATGCTGTCACTGGTAGTTTTCCAAAGGAGAAATATAACAGTTCATACTCACTTTTCTTTCATAGTACGTAGGAATATTACCCAAAATTGATATGCAATAAATGACAAATTAGGAAAAAAATTCTCTTCATCTACATCCTTTTCAATATTAACAGTAATCTTCTTTTTTGTCTGTTTATGGGAATTTTTCTTTGGTTTTTTTTGTTTGTTTGTTTGTTTGTTTAGCTAACCAGAAGCCTTTCTATTTTTATTGCATATATCCAGCTTCAAGCTCATTCTGCACTTGGCTCACAGAGGCCTTAGGTAAAAAAACCTTTGTGCCAACTGTAAATGAATAGGAGCCTTGGCCCCCAGCTGTATATGCCAATGCTCTAGCCAGTAGATAACATAAATATCTACCTATTGTTGACAATGTGAAACTGAGACTTTGCTTCTGAATAGATATGTCAGCAAAATCCTGCTTTTTGAAAACATTCTCAAAAGCTCTTTTCAGTTCTGCTGTGGAACAAAGGGAACAAAATTGAAGACATTGTCACAAAATGAAATTGTCAGCTTTGGTTAGCAGATGTATATTTCATCTCCTCGTGCCCATCATTAGTAGCTCTTTGTAAGAGTAGAAAATGAGCCTCTATTCACATGGCACTTTGGAAAGCATGTAAATGTTATCTTTTATGGGAATAAAAAGAGTTTCTGAGTCCAGTTTAAAATGAACACACTATTGTTATGAAAAAAAACTTCAGTAGTGGGGACGTAATGACTGTAAGTCTGCAGCAAATTTATCATTAGGAAAAAATGTGCCCACTTTTCTCCATAATTCTCTTTCATTAAGGCAATCTTTGGCTGCTTTACCTTCATGAATCTACCTAGGTTTCCCACTTTCACAAATCTTGTTCCCCCAAGACAGCTCAGTAATGAGAGTGAAGTGTTTTTATTATTGCTTTTGTTAATCATGCTTCCCGCATACTGCAAAGTGCCTCTTACTCTAAACTGTGCCAGAATTATTGGGGAATTAATCAATAGTTGTTACTGGTCATGATCACAGCTGTTAATCACAGCTGTAATTACCAATTGATTAATTAGTGCAGCCCTGTTCAAAAGTCAGGAGTCATTAAATTTCCAGTACACGTAACTTTAAATTCAGCCCAATATCCACAAAGCTATGGAATTACATTTCAAGCCACCATAATTTATTAAAAAAAAGCTTTTTATTAATAACTTTTAAGTATTACGGTGGTTTCCAGTAACCCAAACTGAATTCTTAGTCTATATATAGTTTCTCACTGCATACCTACTCTAACTATAATAATTCAAAGAAAACCCAACCAGCACAGGTTTAGGGTCCTTGCTTTGAATTACCCTTTCATTGTAATAGATGCCTTAGCTAAAGAACAACATTTGGGTGTATTCCAGAGGCTGATGCACTGAAATTATTTAATTTCTTCTGTGAGTGAATGCAATTTATATTAGCAAAACAGCATTTCATTGTATTAACTTAGGTACTGGCTGATTTGTACTAGACAGTGTGTATCATCTAAGTCTTAATTCATTGACCCCTTTTCTCCATAGATCCAAGCAGAAGAATCTGAATCCATTGCTTGAAGTTTTAACAGAATAAAAGGAGGTAAGTTAACCTGTTACAAGATAAATATATTTCTTTTGCTTTCTAGTTACTTAGAAAATTCATAATATTTTCTGTAAAATCACCAGTCTGCCTTTGCTCTCAAAAATCCATTAAAATAACTTAGATTAAAATTCAAAGATCAGTCCTTGATTTAAAACATAAAAATAAAACATAAAAATAAAAAGTTCTTCATTTGAAAGAGTACAAACCCCAGACAGCTGTAAGATTACTAAACATAATCTACTTCATTGTCTTATAACTTGTGTTCATATGTGAATTTTGGAATACAGTTTTGTTTGGCAGCATATGCTCAACCCACTGCTTTTCTGCCTATGACATCTGTCTACTCCTCAGTCAGTTTTTCTTTCTCCTATTTCCTCTTCCTGTCCTCCTCTCCTCTTTCCTTTATAATCAGCAGCTCCTTTCTGTCATCAGATGCAATTAGTGATCTCTTACCTGAATGCCACACTCTGGGAAGGTTTAGACATGAGAAACTGATATGCTATTGATCATAATCATCTTTTTCTGAAAGACTGTAGTATTTGAATGTACCACTACCTGTTGTACATCTCATGTTTTATTATTCTCAAGCAAAGCACAAGGATTTTTCCTATCATCTCCTATGACTTTCCAGTGACAGACAAGAATATTGGGGAAATTAGTCCCTAATAAATTAGTGTCACAAATTTCCTGATCAAGTGACACATAGACATATCTGCCTGCCTTAATCACCCCAAGAAATCAAAAAGGGTTCAGCTAATAAGTAAATACAAAATGTTTTCATCGAGTATACTGCTGTAAAATTAAACATTTAAATTGAGCCAGAAAAAAATATTATTTAAGTTTCATATGCTGTACATTTCCAATGTGTTAAATACCATGTTATTTCAACATCTAATGAACACCAATATGAAATACATTTGCTTTAAGAATATTAGTAATTCCTAAGTATTTTAGCTAGAGCAAAACAGTTATATATTTTAGCCTGGTTTAAAGATATTTAATGGTAGCTCAGCTTTATTTTTCTATGTACATCTGCTCATACAAAAATATATCTACTGACTGGCACTGCTGTACCACTAGGCCAGAGATAGTGGGGCTTTTCATTCCAGATGTAGTTACATTATCACACAGCATGGTTTTCTCTTACCTCTCAACTAGATAAAGTATAGTAACGAAAATAGAAAGTACTGAAAACATAATGGTTGGATCTCTTGGATTTCTTGATAGTGTTACACATTATATCCATATTAAAAGCAAATAGCTTTAGCAAGGATAATGGTGTCTTACAAAGAATATCCCAGGAATTAGAGGCTATTACCCAGTGGCTGAACATCTCTGTAATATCTCTGCAAGTTCTGAAGCTGGGCTATGTTTACTCTTCTCACTGGATATCTATTGATGCTACTGAAGTCCATCTTAAGTGCTGTCATTACAGCTTGCAAATTGCTAAGCCATGCAAATTCAATGCTCCTGGGAGCAGAATAATAAAAGTTATGCATTGTTAAATGTGTCAGCGATTCAACTCCCATTTCCCTCAGCACTGTTTTATAATGGATGCCCATTCAGCCTCACAGGGACAAATAAAAAGGGGTATTTTCAAGCAATATCCATCTAAAGGATGAGGTGTCATGGTCTCTTGGCAAGTGACTACTTGGATGGCAGAGCACTTTGATTTGCAACAGTTATAAAACAGCTATTTCTGACCCTAGAGCGTAGCAGAGTTAATTACGGTAGTAAGCTGTTTGGAGCAACTAATTTATATTGTGATGCCTTAGCTGGCACAAGAAAGAAGAGATTTGTCAAAATATACTAAGACAGCTCCCCCAAACCTTTCTTTGTTTTGTAACCCAACAATAAAAATCTTGTTTTGTTATGACAGAGACAGAATATAATCAAGGGAAGGTGCATCTTTCTTGTCCTTAAGGCTGTATTTTCAGTTCCAAAGAGTGTTAGCTGACAGGCTAAACATGTTGTGTAGACTCTTCCAGAAAAAGAAAAATGTTGGAGTTTTTCTTGTTTTCACAAGAACTACAAGTTACAGAGTGACAGCCTTTTGGCTAGGCTAGGCTAAACTTTCAAGGCTAACTGCGTAACAAATGAAACACCCAGTCTTCCACCTGCTGCTTACTTCGTCTCTTGCCATCAGACTGAAGAGGTACTCGTGACTTAAGACAGCTTTGCCATCATTCTCTGCCATTCAACCCTGCTGAATAGTTAGATAAGAAGGAAATGTCATTTGTGTGTTTATGCTTTAAAATGGATTATTGGAGAAAATTGAATCTTGAAGGACAGAGAACTACAAATATTGGGTTCTAGAAATATTTTCAGCAACTCACTTTCTCCATCCTTGCTTCCATTTCACAGTTTCCACAGGAGCTGTTATCCACAGGCTGGGAAAATTAATCTGAGCTGTATTAAGACATCATCAGGATGAATCTCTGCGCTGTTTATTAGGCCTTTGTCTGGAAGTCTCCACTCTGTGTCTTCAACTAAGATCTTTCAAGTCTGGATAGATCATTATCTATTGTCTTCATTTGGTACCCATCTGACAGATGAGCAAAGAAAAAGAGTATTCAGGGCAGCAAACTAAACATTTGTTTCTATCAGGTCACACCTATAAGACCAGATAACAGAAATGGGAAATGGGAAACTAATTCTCTTTTTGTTTTCTGTATGCCAACTCTCCCTCTTCCCTCTCTTCTGTTCCAGAAGTCTAGAGACATCATTCTTTTGGACCTCACCTACTCCTCATAGTACCATGTTGTGCATGATCTTGGTTCTAAGAGGCAGAGATTTCTGCACACACATTATTAAGAAGTCTGAAGGCACCATGAAATTCCTACCAGTGAATAAAGCATCATGAACTTCAGTTCATGAACCAAGCTTCCCTGTGGGTCTTGTTTGATGTATGCCTAGTGGAGTAAGTTATGGGAGAGAAGAACAACCTTTCTCATTTTCCTGTTTAATAGCTTTTTTTCCAGAGCAGTGGAATATCAATAAAAAGTTATTTTATCTCTATTATTTACTGGACCATGGCACTTTCTGCTTTGCTAATCTGTAAGACTCAGTTTTGACACAGCTTATCAGCTCTTATCAACAATCAAGATCAACAAGATCCACAATCTCACATATTTCACCAAAGAGAATAAAGGATCCAGATGCCAAAATCTTAACCCCAGTTAGTGGGAAAAATTGTTATTATTAATAGACAAAAATTAGGATACAGACTTTGTCTCCATTTGAGAACACACGGTCTGCACAATGTATGTGCAGATTTAACATAATTCTGATCATCTTCCTTTTACATTGATTCCAAATGATTAATTGGATCTGTGAAAATGAGGCAAAAGGTCATCCCTCTGGCAGCTAGGCTGTGAAAGTCACTAACTACTTTGGTAAATATGGGCTCTGATGACTTCCCAAGGCTGCCTTCAGCCCATCAGATATTCCTATACATATTCAAAAATGTAATTTAACATCTCATATGCTTTATTTTTAGTCTTGTCTGTTCCTACAAACAGAAGGATGTAAACAGAGAAAGGAGTATTTTAGAACTAAAGTATCATAGGTTTATATCAGAGAAGATCTGTTATGCGTTTTTTAAATCAGAGAGGTTGAGGAGGACTTGCATGCCAGAATGTGCAATTTTAGAACATGTGGCTTGATTGCCTGTCCTAGTTTTTGTCAGGAGAGAGTTAATTTTCTTTTTAGTAGCTGGTACAGTGCTTGTTATGCCTTGGTTTTAGTATGACAATAATATTGACAACACATTGAGGTTTTGGTTGTAAGTAGCGCTTCTAAGTTAAGAATTTTCCACTTCCAGGCTCTGACAAGAAGCAGGTGCACAAGAAGCTGGGAGAGAGTATAGCCAGGACAGCTGACTTGAACTGGCCAAAGGGATTTTCCACACCATAGGATGCCACACCCAGCATGTAAACTGGACTGAGGGACACTCAGCTGGTGATGAGCAACTGAAATGTGCAATTCTTGTTTCTCTCAGGTGTTATTCCTGTCTTTCTCTCATTTCCATTAAAGTTATTACTATTATTGTCATTGCAATATTTTGATTTGTTTCAACTACTAAGCTGTTCTTATCTCAATGCACATGACTTCCATTCTCCCAATTCTTCTCCTTGCCATGACAGAACAAGACTGAGCAAATGCCTGTGTTGCACTTAGTTGCTGGCTGAGACAATGAGACAATGACTATACTAAGGTGAGAAGAGGAATTTTTGTTAAGCCTGTTGAAGTTTCACAGACCTACAGAAGTAAAAGATATATAGTGGTTAGATTTGGAATGAATGATGGAACACCTCATTAATATAATTTTGCTCTGACAAATGTTGCAATATCTATACTGTCAGAGCTCTGACATCTGTAAGGATGTGCTTGGTATTCACACTATTGTGATTTTTACAGGAATAAAAATTGTACTGTTTGATTCCTGGAAAATTATGTCCAGTAAACCAGTGATCTTTAGGAGCAGAATAATCAGACATTTGCAGTTGGTGTAAGCATAACTTAGAGACTGACTAAAGAAATAAAGTCATTCCCATAAAACCTTCACAAGGATTTTATCATGACCAGGTAAGCAAACAAGGTCATAATTATATAATCGTTTTCCCTTAGTAGGGTTTCTAAGACATTCTAAGGCATGAAAGGGCTCAGTGGATGTTCTTTCTCTTAATCTGATGGTAAAAACTGTTTCCAAGTCACAGGCATGGAAAACTGAGCACTGTGTGTGCCTTGGTATGCTATCATATTATCCTCCAGAATGATCCCCCATAACAGGGCTCTGTTCAACTGCTTTCTGACAGAAGACACTTGAGTAGAGAAGAAAAATAGTCTGTATGAGTTTTAACTTACAGAAGTCAAAAAAAATATTATGGTTGAATGACTATAATTGTCTTACCAAACTACTCCAAAACTGTTTAATTTGTGTGTACAAAACACAACTTTTAATTTCCTGTGAGGAACTGAAGTTGGAATTATTTGTACAAAGCATGCTTGCTTGCTTCTCAGCAGTTTCTGCTCTCTTCTCTCCACGGTGTCATGCCAAAGCATGGCCAATTAATAATGTCTCTGGGAGAGGGAGAGTGGTCTTTTCCAACTCAATGTAATGGAGTCTTTTCTGTAAAGAATTGGCAAGTACATCCCTCCTAAGAGAGACTTATCTGGAACCTAAAGGCTTGTAGTAAGTATCAAAACAGGCTGCTGCAAATTTCTAAGGGATATGACATTTTTAAACCAGACTGAAGAAGTCAATGACCTGTGTGCTTCTATGCACGACATGGCTGTCAAGACCTTTCTTAGAAATGTTCTTATATATTCGGTGAAGCTCCCCATGGAAGAACTGAAGGCTGTGTCTGCAACAGAGATTCTACTTGTGAAAAAAAAAAAGGAGGTAATATAGAATTTGGGAAGAACTTTTATGCCTAAAAATTTTTCCTTTAAAGTCCAAAAGCACCAGAAAACTGGTTTCTGCAATAGATGGAATCAAAACCTATTATAATGAAGTAAAATCTGAACTCTATCAAACACTAACAAACTCCTATGGGGAATCAATACCTCCCAGTGAAAATGAAGTATTGGCAATATATCACATTATCAGTGCAGAAAATGTGTTATTGGCCCAATATTTAATATAGTGGATACTAGCTGAGATAAAGTTTCCCATGTCTCTGTGCAGCTGTACCAACAAGAGGAATATGATCTCATTATATTCATTTATAGAGTTTTGGTCCAGGAAAAAATTTCCATTTCCCATCATCTTGGTTATATCTTCTCTAAGTGCTGGCCACTGGAAATGGGGAGGCCTGAATAGGTGAATATATTATACCTGATAAAATAAATTAGAGTAAGGGAAGGAATGTGAGTCTCCCATCCTTAACTCATCTTTCTGAAGCACAATGGACTTGCAGACAGCGTAGGGAACTGATGGAACTACAAACTCCCTTACCTGTATTTTCCAAGATAAGCTGGGGTTGAAAAGTAATTTGTGACCTTTGTGGTTCATAGTCTCTCTTGTGACAGGTCCATGAAATATCCTGGGTAATGCTAAGTAATGCTGTCTCTACAGGTCAGTACTGTACAGTTCTTAGAACAGCCTATGCTGTCCAGTTCAGCTGCATTTTGCAGTTCTTTGGCTACTCCAGGGAAATGTATTAGGATGACAGTCTCCTAATATTCCATTGAACAAGGGCATTGGAAGAGAGGACTTGATTTCAGTCATGGAACTTGAAAAAATCCCTTTCTCATGCAAAATGAAAATAAAGACTGTAACAAAATTTATTGGCAAAAAAAAAAATAATAATATAGACAGTATATTACAAGATTTTATCAGGATATGAACATCAGAAAAGTATGAAAAGACATTTTTAACCTTCTTCAAAGTTGAAGTATACAATGTGTCTTCCTCTTTTTATGCAGTTGGCAAGCTATAGCTGAAATGTCTTGCAGAGCCCATTCTCGGGAAATAAGAGTTAGCTATAGAGGCATGGCAGCTCATGAACGCCCACTCTTGTCTGATATCTGCTGGTTCAGTCTTTCAAGAATCAGAAGTGAGGATGAATATGGTGTGACTGACTCACCATCTGTTTATGATGCGGCATGACATATCACTTCATCAGAGACTCTTGAGAAACCTTATTCCTCTGCATGCTTCCCAGCAAGTGCTATAATCTGATCCCTTAGAAAAGCCCATCATACTTGCAGCTTGCTTATCATATGAACACATTTTATGAAGCTTCACTGTTAAATGCAGCCCAGGTCACTTTCTGACAAATGGCCATTCTGTACAAAGAAAGGAGCAATCTCTGATAATAAGAGGCAAACTATTAACACTTCTTTTGTTATTCACTATCACATCATAGATCACAATGAATATTCCTTAGACCTCATTCATGTACAGTAATTAATATTTACCCCTACGGGAGAAAGCTTGGTGACACTTAGTATATGTGTATTTTTTAAGGTCCCCCCAAAATGCATCTCAGACATGGCCTGCCTCGTTAAGGAAAGAGGAAGAGACGATAGTACAGAAAATCCTAGGGCAAGTGCTAATCCAGTACTAAAAAGTAACCTCTCATTCTTGTTTGTCCATCATTAAAACCCTGAGGTCAAATGGACTGTTCAACATGCACAGATGCTGCATGTTCTTCTCTAGTAACATCACCTGCATATCTCAGTTTGCTCACCTGTAGAACAGACCCAATAACTTGCCAGGTGTACTGCAGTCAGTGGGATTGGTGAGCTGTCTATCTGAATGATAGTGGGTTTGTTGACCCATCACGCTCTTGCATCCTCCTTGAAAGAAATGACAAGTCCTTAAAAGTTAAACAAGTCACCTAGGGCATATTCTACATCTCTACATAATTCTTTGTATTTGAATGCACATATACTTAGCAGTTAGGTGCTCTGCTGCTTAAAGAAGATGAAAGTACATAGCTCTTTTTATATACAGGGCTCCCTGCAGTTCCACATTAGTCAATGAAAAGGATATAACTGAATGATAAAGGACCTGCAGTCACTGCTCGAATTATTTATAAGTCATTCATTCATCTTTATGTATAGGACTGTCAGGGTTTTTCCACTCACATAGAAGGAAAGAAAAACCAAGGCTTGGTACTTGCTCTTCCAAAGAACTCTGCAAACATTAACCAAGACCAGGTGGAAAATAATGATAGAAGGAAAAGGCCACACAAAAATTAAGTTTTAATGCAGATTTAAATATAGCTTGTTATAAAGAAAGTATAGGAAGATTAGAAAGACATTTGCACCAAGACCCTCAATTTAGCCTCAATTTATCATTTACTCTCTTGCAAAGTGTAAATGTATATGAGAAATATGCTTTTGATCTGCTGGCATTATGCTCACCCTTTCCACTGGTGTAAAGTAGCAAAGGATTAGACAATATTGAGTTCAGGTCAACATTCTGAGAGATATGGTGAGTAGAAACACCATTTCTAAGAGAGATAAAACTGAGCTGGATATCCTTCTAGTGCCTAACACCCAGAAAATAGGATGAATCCATAACAGGAGAGGGATTTTTTACCTTGTTTCTCTGTTGTTTTCAAACTCAAGCTGCAGCAGAAATGTTTGTACACAACTTTTTTAATAAAAAGTCCAAGATTCAGGAAACAACCATTGACTATTAAGCAATACAATGAAGTCTTCCTCTTCAAAAGCAGGTCAGAGAAGCAGAGAAATATGCAAGTTGCCACAGTTGGCAAAGAGCCCTCTGTCATATCCGTCTCTTTTTGTTTACTTTTTTTTGTGAAAGCACTTCTGGCACCACCTTGGTTGTGATGAAATCATTGTCATAATTCCATGTGTTCAAATTTTCTATTATTTTTTTCCTTTGGACAAAAGACAAGGTGGAATCAACTTCTGAAGCATCTGGAGCATCATCTTATCAATAAAACTATTTCATTAACATGACATAACTAAGTTTCAGAGTCTTGAGTTTTGAAAATCTGATTCTAGCTTTAAGTCCAGCTGGCTGCTCAGGCCATCCTTTGTTAAAAAAATGATTTGGAGACAGAACCTTGGCTGTCAGGATGACTTCCTCTGTTGTGTGCTTAGCAGTACTGGGAAAAAATTTGCTGCTTTGCACAACTTCTCAGTACCAAATAGACTCTCACAGTACCCCAGGGAAGCTGTTGAGTTTGTTAATATTGCATCATTGACAAAGACAGATAAACCTCTTTCATTCTTTTCTATTTTTGGCAACTAATTTAGAACACCATCTTCCAACTCTATGAATCATGCCTTCAAATATATTTCAAATATACATTCACCTGTCTAGAAGAGGAAAGGGAATCTCAGGCAGCAGTCTGGCCAGCTTGGTGAAGCAGACTTTAAACTGAAGGACTCAGGGTAGGGGTCTAAAGAGACAATGTTCACCACATCACATCCAGCTGGGGAATAAGCCAAACCCACCAGAGCAGTGACAAACATTCCTTATCTGCCTCCCAAGATAAGACCCAGAAGGCAAACTACCTGGATGGTGTGTATGGCTGTGGCAGGGCCTCTTGCACCCTTTCTGGGAAATCTGCACACCTGATACCTCTCTGAAATGCCTGTACACCAATGCACACAGCATGGGGAATAAACAGGAATAATGAGAGACCTGTGTGAAGTCACAGGGCCACAATCTCACTGCAGTTACAGAGACGTGGTGGGACAGCTCAGATGACTGGAATGCTGTCATGGATGGCTACATCCTTTTTAGGAAAGACAGGCCAGCAATGTGAGTTGGGGGAACTGCTCTTCATGTGTGAGAGCAACTGGGATGTATTGAGCTCTACCTAGGGCTGTGTGAAAAACAAGAAAAGAGATGATGGGTAAGAATTCAGGAGCAGGCAACATGGGTGACACTGCTGGGCGTGTTTGCTACAAGGCACCCCATCAGGAAGAGAAAGTCACATTTCTACAGTCAGCTGGAGCAAGCCTGTCCTACAGGCTCTGGTGTTTGTGGGGAGCTTCAGCCACACTGTTTTCTGCTGGAAAGACAGCCAGGCACACACTGCCCAGGAGGTTCCTGCAGAGCATGGATGATAAATGACTTGGATCCAGGACTTGAAAGTAGACTAAGTAAATGTGCCAACAAAAATAAATTGGGATGAGATGTTGACTCCCTCGAAGGCAGAGAGACCTTGACAAATTAGAGAGTTGGGCAATCAAAAACCATGCAAATTTTAACAAGGGCAAGTGCCAGATTCTGCATCTGGGACAGGGCAACCCTGGATGTATGCACAGACTGGGGAAGGAGAGGCTGGAGAGTAGCCCTGTGGAAAGAGACCTGACATTCCTGGTTGATGGCAAATTAAGTGTAAGTCAGCAGTGCCCTGGCAACCAGGAGGGCCAGCCCTGTCCTGGGGGCATCAGGCACAGCATAACAGCCAGGCAAGGGAGGGGACTGTCCCCTCTGCTCTGCACTGGGGCAGCCTCAGCTCCAGTGCTGAGGGCAGCTTTGGGTGCCACAATATAAAAGGGACATAAAGCTATAAAGAGTGTCCAAAGGAGGGCAGTGAAGATGGTGAAGGGCCTTAGGAGCAGCTGAGGTCACTTGGTCTGTTCAGGCTGGAGGAGAGGAGACTGAAGGGAGACCTCATAACAGCCTACAGTTTCCTCACAGAGGGGAGGCATTAGGATAGGAACTGATCTCCTTTCTCTGGTGACCAGTGACAGGCTGTGTCAGGGGAGGGTTAGGTTGTATATTAGAAGAAAGATTTTCACACGGAGAGGGCACTGGAACAGGCTCCCCGGGAAAATGGTCACAGCACCAAGTCTGATAGAGTTCAAGAAGTATTTGGACAATGCTCTCAGGCACATGCTCAGATTCTTGGGCTCATCCTTTGGCAGGGTCAGGAGTTAAACTTCAATGATTCCTTGTGGGTCTCTTCCAACTCAGGATATTATATGATTCTATGATTCTGTGGTGAGTATTTTTTTTAAGGTTAAAAATTTCAAATAATTTTATTTCTGAAAGGGAAAAAAAAAAAAAAAAAAAAAAAAGTGCAGAGGATGCCACAAAACTGAGAGCTAGAACTGCTATTTTCAGAAATTTGGCTAAGGGTGCATGTTCTCTCTTCAAAAGAAAACCTTCACCATTTACTGTAACTGTTTAAAGAGCATGTTCTAAAGAGAGCAGAAGAGTCAGCAAACTTATGGCTGCACAAGGCTCACTCAGGCAAATATCTGGAGCACATCTTTTATTTAGCAAGGAAAGGTAGAATGATTCTACCATGTTCTGACTTTTCAGATACATACTACAAGTGTTACAAGGCCCATTGCAAATTACTATTTTCACATTCATATAATCTTCTATTATCTCTGCTCAGTCATTGTGAGGCAGCCTAATCTATACCTTACCATACAGGCAATTTTTTTCTAACCACTAAATAGCGTTTCCCATTTGGATTCTGATATCCAGCAATGGGCTCATTTGTTTAAAGACGGTTTCTCCATACCCTACTAAAAATGTCATTTTGCATCCAGGGAGTTTAAATGCTTTCCCAACCTGTAAGTTTAACCCATTGGTTGTGTGTGTATGTGTGTGTATCAAATTTTTATTTGATTCAATGGCATAAATGACAATTACAAAATATTGCAGGGACTGTATGATGGGATGTTATAATAATGATTGTGGTGGTGTGAGAATTGCTTTTATTAAGTTATTAAGTTATTTTTGTAAGATTTTTAAGTTATTTTTATAATGGTTTAGTTCACTGTATACCCCTGTGTTCTGCATTGGTTTTCCCTTATGAGTTAGGTTGTTTTGTCTACTGTAAAACCAGACGTTTTCTGTCATTCATTCCTTCCCTGCACCTGTCGCTGTCAATCCCCCCCCCCCCCCCCACCCCTGCCGTGGTCGCCCTGTCTGTCACTTGGAGACCCTTCCCTGGCTTCTAGAAAACTCCGGGAGGGGTGTCGAGTGCTAGGCTGGGGCCCGGGAGACCCCCTCCCATCATTTCGTGGTTGGTCCCCAGTTTTAGGGTTCACACCTCCAGTTAACCCCCCGATTCCTGTGACTGGCTGACCGGTTGTTGCCACCCCGTTTCCACCCCCCCCTTAAAAACTGCTGCGCGCCTGGCCTCAGGGTCTCTTCTGGGCAGCAGGTGCAGCGTGCAGAGCCTCACACTCCCTCTGCCTCAATAAACCTACGTTACATCCTGCTCGGGAGAGTCTGCCTTTCTCTTAGCTGCCGGGGTTGCTTACGTCATCTACGTGCCCGTCGCTGGCGGTGGGATCCAAGTTCCCACAGGGAGGAAGCGGCACACTTTGTCCGCCGCTCAGACCATACCACGCTGCCACAGTGAGACACTGAGCTAGCCTGTGGCCACGCCGGTCAGCGCGAACTGGACACTGTGACAAATTATTTCAAGATTATTTTTACAGCTGCATTACTAGTAAAAATCCATTTATGAGCCCTAAGCTGGAAAACACTTACACAGCTGTATTCAGTGGGAATGATCTAGAACTAACCTAGTTGAATATTAGTATTAGATAGCAGTGAGGTAGTGATGGCTAGCACAGTTTTCTCTCATATGAGGCCATAAGGATAATGTGAGAACACCTAGAAAATTGTCAGTCAAAAAACCCCAACCAACTATCACTTACTATCACTTGCAGTAGTGAGGTGAATGAATAAAGGGACTGTCTTATTTCTTATTACCATACTTACACTTTTTGAGAACTTGTATTTGCAGGTGTTAGTTGCTCAGTCTTATGCATGACCTCTCATTGACATCTGACTTCGCACCTCATTTTTAAACATGTCTGCAGCCCGTTTGGATGTTCCTAAATAAATGTAGTACCTCACATGGATACACAAATGTGAACATAGAAACAAGCTTGTAAGGAGACCATATATAATGATGACTTGCTGAAATCAGGACAGATATTTACTGTAAATATAAGGAATAGCCAGTTCTCCATAACAACAGTGATTTCATGGAAAATGTAGGCCTCCACAAGGTGAAAACATTGCAAAATTTGGAAACTGATCACTTCTTGATCAGGAAAGCAAAACATAATTTTTGTTTTGGGGATGGTCTACCTTCAGGCTGTTTATTGATCTAAGTAGTCACAGTGCCCCTGGGAAATCTCTCTATTTCTGACCCAATTTCCATACTTCCCTGAAGAAGGACTTACAATTAGACTAACATGGCAACTCAGCTTAATGTTATGGGAAAAGAGATATATTAATGTTATCAATTAAAAATCTAAACAGTTATATGTTTCACAAGAAATTCTGGTATTTTAGCTTGATTTTTGATTAAAACAAATCTGAAAAATCAAAATTTCCCATGGGAGAGAGAGAGAATTTTACCTTTTTGTTTCTTAGCTGTCCTTAGCTGAGTTAAACAGGAAGGGAACCCTTGGAAGTGTGATTTAGCATTATGTTCTGTGCTGTCCACAAAATGAGCACCTACTCTAACACTACGTAGGTTATATGAGTTATATGATATTACAGGAGGTCAGCTAGGTCTACTTACCTGATCCTCCACCTGCTCTTGAGAGCTGTTTTCCTTGAGATGGCCTTCTGGCAAAACACTTTAGCTAGATAAATTATTCTGATGGCGGCAGGCTGATATTGGCTGCTTTTTCATCATTCTGAGCTGCACTGCTCATGCGCTACACACTTTCAAGTGCTCTCATAAGTCTCTGGGGGAAAATGGTGGTGAAGAAAAGGCCAGTTATCACTGTCAGAACCATGAACACATGAATCCTTCTGCTTGACTTTCAAATTGCCTGTGGGCCAGAGAACAGCTGGAAGTGCAAACCATCCCTGTTGGAGGAAGACACCAGTTATCCTTCTTCCTAGGACAACTATACGGCAATTTGTGTTACAACATTTAGGTATGAGAGGAAAGGAGGTTGTAATAAGGTGAAAATTTGTCCCTTCTCCCAGATAACAAGTGACAGAATATGGCCTCAAGTTGTGCCAGGGGTGTTTAAACTAGACATTAGGAAAAAAAATCTTCCCTAAAAGGGAAGTTAGGCATCAGAATAGCCTGCCCAGGGCAGTGTTTGGGACATCATCTCTGGAGGTTTTAAAAAAAACATGTAGATGTGACAGTAAGGGACATCATTTAGTGGAGGACTTCAATTGCCTCGAAAATTTTACTGCACATATTGCATGATGAGGCTTTTGCAGCTAAAATTAGTAGTAGAACATTTGAAGGTTTAGGCTTCTTCACTGGAGCTTTACAGTATTTATCAGCAAATAAATCAATTTCCATGTAACTGAAGCCTAAACAAAAGGTATTTATGAGTGCCCAAACTGTCTTATACAAAGTTCTAAAAGTACTACTAATTGCACTGGAAAGAGTGTGTTGGTAAAATGTGTGTGCCTTGCATATGTCACCTTGCTATCAGATATATCCCTAAATCCAGGAGTGCAAACCTTTTCAAGCAAGAAGTCAGCCAATGTGGAAAAGTGACGTCTGATTCTAGATGACTCTGGGGCAATACTTTTCTCGTATTACAGTGCTGGTTTTCCTGGCAAAAATCTTAAAACCAGGAAATGATGAGGTAGACCTTTTCACTTTTCTTTGCATGATGTCTTCCTTAGATGTTATTAAATGTATGGTAACTTCACCAACAGAACCTAAATCATTAGTTTTGAGGTGTTATTTGGTCTTCCCAGGTCTTCTTACATTAGAAATGACTGCTTAGTTTTAAAGATAGGTTTTTCATAACTGATGTATGCCTCCAATTGCTTTGTCCATAAATGATTTTATAGAAATAATTGAGCAAACAGAAACTCCTTGGGTTTTTTTAATTAAAATTTCTTTGAAGACTTTAGGAGCAGATCATCTGCCCAAGAGTGCATTGCTTGATTTTAATTTCTTTTTGATGAGTAGAAAGTGAAAGAACTGACATACTCTCCCAAGAAACAAGACCTTCTGAGCAAATGTTCTTTTGTAGGGAAGATGATTTGCAAAAACCAGTGATCCAACTAAAATTCCTCCAGTTAGAATTTACTTTGAAAATATTTATCATCAAAGAAAGCACAGAATGCTTGTTTTAAACTATATTTCAATCTTCCGTTAGTTTTCCAGCTTTACATGATCGTGTGTTAATACCTCCCACATGTTAAAAATACTAGGCACTTTTTTTCCGATATTTTATGCCTCATTTGTAAAGTCAAGCACAAAAGAGAAGTAGAGTTGATATAATAATCAAAATAAACAACAACAGTACTCAAAAGGACACATACAGGACGTCAGAGTTACCAGTTCTCGGAGGTGAAGGGAGCAAGTACGTGTCACTGCACAGGTTGGATTGAGCTGACTTAGGCATGCTCAGCTGCGCTTTCTGAAGCTTTAGCACGCAACCCAGAGGCACAATGGCCTTGGCCTTTATTAACAAATGACAGGAAACTCAGTCTGCTAAAGCATGGCATGGAATTATATCTTAAAAAAATTACAAGTTACTGTTTCAAAAACAGGAAAAGGGAAGCCTGATGGTAGACAGATGAAGTTATGCATCACTTTGGGGGTAAACTGCTGAATTGGTTATGTGAAGGGAAAAAGAAGACCTATCTTCCTTTTTCACAGAATTATCTTTCTCTAGGAAAGATGGAATTATTTTTGAAAACGCCAAGAGTTGATAGCCTCTTTTGGAGTGCTCTAGTGATAAGCTCATTGGAATACATGTTCTTGTGAGCATTGTGGAGGGCCAAAGCTAATTTTTTTTTTTTTTTTTTTTTAAATTCAGAGCAGTGCAAAGTCAAAAAGTGTTAATGCAGCATTGCAACAGGCATCTCATTTTTATATGGCATTGTCTATATTGTTAATCATAGTATTCATATTGGATTCCTCAAAGTGGAACATGAGAGCTTTAGGCACTGATTCATGCTCTTCCCTGAAATCATTACAGTGGAAATTTCATATCAACTTTAGTCCCAAGAGGGCTGGAAGTTCAGCAAAAGCATGGAAGACTCAGTCAAAAAGCTGCAGAAAGAAATAGCAAAGAAATAGCCAATAGTTGAAAAAGGCAAGCAGCACTTCTGCCTTAAAAAGGGCTTTAAAAGATAGAGTCAAGGACTTGTATGCTCCTTAAAAGGTTTCTTTCATCTGAGTGAACAAAAATCCAAGTCAAAGGAAAAGTGTAAAAAATCATTCCATTACACTTTTTTTTTTTAATAACCTATTGCTTTTCCTTTGGTAGATGCTATGTTCAGAAATAGTTTGAAACACCTGGAACAAGTGGAAATTAATAATTTTGCCTAGGCTGCAATAAATGTTTGTTGCATGCTTACATAAATGAAAGATTAGAGAAAAATTTTATAATGTAGCAGTACAATATATATGTATTTTAGACTCATGACTATTTGAATTGAACATTTGTGACTGAGGAAGCAGTCTGTAATCTAGGTCTCCTGATACTTCTTTCAGTAACTGTCGAGTTTTGATGCCTACCTCTACAAGGAAGTAAATCTGCCAAGAATTTTATTCTTATATGAAAAATAGATACATTTAATGAGCAAAAGACACGAAGCAGAATTAGGATTTTATCCTGAGGAAGAACTATGGGATAAGATCTAAAAATGTGAATTGCTCTTGTATCTGCAGTGCCATTGGGTTTCTATTACATGCCATGAATACTTTAAGATGCTTACCTGTTGCCATAATGCAAAACCAGCACACATAACAAAAGTGAAAGGAAGAGAAGAGAGAAAGAGCGGAAAGGCAGGCAGGAATGCACCCGACCCTATGTATACTAATGGCAATGGAAAGTGATCCAACATTTGGGGTGCTTACTTGAATGAATTGTGGGTGTTCTGAATTAAACAGATCATTAAATTCCCGACAAATTGATAGTTGTAGTCTTTGGCACAATGATTTATAACATATTCAGGCTAAAAAAATGAATTCTGTCATATGTAAAATGCAACCTATGGAGCTATAAATACAGCTGCATTAATATTGCGTAGATAGGGGCTTTTTTCTCAATATAGAAAAACAGCTGGTAGAGCTAGAGAAACTTCTCTGTTAGAAGCTAGTTTTGAGGGTGAGGTGCTAAGCTTGTATTTTCTTAAAAGAAAATGAGGAGAGGTGGACTACAGAAATACATAAAAAAGTGGCATTATAGAGTCCATTTTTCCTAGAACTGATATTTAGAAAATGAAAAAGGAAATAATATTAGTCTGATGTTTTCTCTGATCACTGAACTTATGAGGATTAAATTATTCCTTTAACTGAAAATAAGATCCTTCAGCATTTTAACCTCATCCTCTTACTTTTAATCTGCATTTTTCAAAGTTTTAACATGGAGGTAATTGCCTGTCACTACTGAGTAAAGTAACATACAGACAGAAAAAAAACGTTCCCCTTTTGGCCAGAAAGTAGCAGTATTGGGACTGGACAATTTAACAATTATATTTTAGGTTTAGAAGTTAACACCCTGCTGAGGTAGTTATATTTCTCCAGGCACTTGCCCAGAAAGACATTGCTGCAGCAGGTTATAACTGACTTACAAAACAAAGCTTTTTTTTTTGCAGTCTATGGCCTTGATCTGTAATCAAGCAACTAAAAGCAACTCTTAGTACTTGATTCTGAATCACAAGACAGTCTCCAAAACCAGCTAATTCCCCAGACTGCCTTTTACCAGCCTACTTTGGGGGAAAGAAAAAAAAAAAAAAAAAAAAAAAAAGTGCTTTGATTTTTCACAGATTTTAAGGCAGTGGAGAAATCAAAGTGTACTCAAGAAAAATATTTACTGCAGCTGAGATTTTGCTAGAAATCAACAACTCTATAAGAGGTGACAGTACCAGTATGATGATAATGAGTTGCCAGATCATGTGATTTAAGTTACAAATTAATACACTATTATTGAAACATCTTTACAATAACCACATTGCCCATAAAATCTGAACTGCTTCAGCAAAGCCTTTGAAAATGCTGGAAACTTCTTCTTGGGGGAATTCGTAGCATCACGTTAATGCTTTGAGCAGGACAGATCTATGTCACACAGGCACTGCTGAAATCTTTGACTGCAGAAGCCCCCATATTTCTCCTATTTCGAGTGATAATTTTTCTTACTGCATTCTACAGAAGGCAAAGTCATGCACTGTTGTGCTTGAAAAGCCATGAATGTGGTTTCTCTTGAGTGTAATTAGAAAGATACCAACGAGGAAACTCTCAGATTCAGAAGGCCAGTTTTTCTTTATATTCATTCATATATATGTATTTAAATATATAGTGTATATAATTGTATATCATAGTAAAGTATTCAAAGAAACAGATGAGTTTCTCTCTCTTTTTTTTAACTTACATATTTTGAAATTATTCTAAAATATAACAAGAATCACGAAAGTGAAAATAATCTCTCTTTCTATACAGAGAAACAAGTGATTTGTGGTTCTAAGCATACAATTGAAACTGCAGATATCTACTTTCTTGATTCTGATTATGATAAATTTTAGAATTGATATTTTGACAAAAGTTTGGGCAATAAGTTAAATGGAAGATTTGCTCTTTATATTTATGGATTTTTAAGAACCTGATAACCCAAGGAAGGGCAGTAACTTCCTCTTGGTTGGGGGGGGAACTTCAGCAGAATCTCACAACCAGCCTATCTGCAGAGGCCCTCTATGACAGATCATGGTCAGCCTCTTTTATGTCTCTTTCAAAGCAAAATCTTCTAAAAAATTCATATGATTTGGTGATACCAACAATGAAGCAATGCATAAAGATTGTCACAGAAAAAGAGAGTATTTGTTGTTTAATGGTAATTGAATAACATTAAGTGATTAGTAGAGCAGATTCATACTGGACACATTAAATTTGAATACCATAAGTGAGCCTTACTTTACTTGACAGCATTTGACAGCAGTTAGGTTTTGCTAGTAAAGACTACTTGTTTTCTCCCAATTTGAAACAAAACTTTCAGAAAGCTCCAAATAGTGAGGGTATTTATTGTAAACTAGCAGCTTGTTCTCAAGAGAGCTTGTCAGTGTTCCTCTATTTGTACAATCCATTTACATCCATGCTTGCATGTTTTAACACTACAGACAGGAGGAAAAAAAAAAAAAAAAAAATCAGCATTTTGTATTAAAGCACATCTACAAGAGGAAATCACTGCCCATTATTTTACCTATAATATTTCTAGCTTGGATTTTTCTCCTCTTTTCTTTTTTTAATGAGAGAAAATAAACAAAAAATATTGCCACATATTTCAAACTGGAAGCTTTAAAAAAGCATCATTATCTTTTTTTTCTCTCCAGTTACAGGAGCAGAACGGCCCACAGGTGCTGTGTAGGGTATTTTGTAGCCTCATTTTTTTAGAAATTAATTTCACCTGGCAAAGTAAAAACTATTTGCTATTCCCAGCAGTGATGACCTAAAAAGTCAGCATTAAACAGTATTTGTTAGAAATTTTATAATGTAATCAGGCCTCTTTATTGATGCTTACTGCTGAGAAGGACATAAAGGTTCTCCCAGAGAAAGCAGTGGAAACCCAGTTTCAGCAAATCACTTAAGCAGGTGCTTATTTAAATGTGTGTTTCAATTTAAGCAGGTGCTTATATTCCATCAAAGTAAACTAGTCTCAAAAATGTACTTCAGTGCTCTTCTAAAGCCGGGCTAGCACCTCGATTAAAGCCTAAATTTGCAAACACTTACATTTCTGGCTTTTCTCTAAAGCTCTTTGAGAATTTCAGAGCCCCAGCTTAGGTGTTACGCATCTGCAATGAGCAAGAACATTTCCTTCCTTGAAATCTCACCAGCTGATGAAGAAAATATAGTTTAACATTAAAAAAGAGAAATCAGAAGTAAAGTTTTATCTCTCCTGTATTAAAAAATGCTAGGTCAGAATGAGCTTTCATTCCTCTAGCAAGGTGAATAATGCTTGTAAAGTAGATCAGTTGTCTAGAAATGCAGTGCTCTTACCAGTGAGTCACAGCTGAGCCAGAAAACAGATTCCTCATTTTTTGGGATCTGCCAAGGCCCCTCAACCTTTTCATAAGAGCTGTGTCTCAGTTACATACCTGGCCGCGATGTCACCATCAGTAGCCACATTTGCCCTGATAAAATAGCCTATTTCTTCAGTCATTTCAATCTAGAAAAGTATCTTGTTGATATAGTTTCTTAAGCTCTGTGCTGGCTCAGAGTTACCATAGTTCATAACATGAAGAAGGCCTGTTTAATTAATTCTTATTTTTAAATGTGTCAGATAACCTGATGGGAGTTATTCCTGTGTGGTGATGGTAGAATTAATACTGGTAAAAATGTATAACAAATACATACACTGATCCATGCCTCTGCTACAAGGAGTTTTGTACATTTACATGTGAGTAACCGGGTAAAGGAAAATTATATTTATGAAAGAAATGCAAAGAGGGAGGAAAGAAAAGAAATGCCCTTACAAAGTACATTTCTTTGAACATTTTTGTCCCAATTAAAGTGTTTGAGGCTTTGGGAATATGGCTTGCACACGTGGTTTTATTCCTGATGTCTAAATGCTTTTTTTGAGGCTGAGTAATTTAACTTCTGAAATCAATGTGTGATTCTGGATAAAGTCTGCAGGGTCATCAGACAAGCAGATGTTAAAAAAGCAATACTCTTTCTGTCTCAGACATCCTTCATCAAGGATTTGCATATGCCCATAAAGATCAAATTTCTAATTTGTAGAGTATTTAGGGATTTTTGGAGATGAAAGGCAACATTCAAATGTTAGCTATTACCATTGCAGGAGGCAATCTTTACCATCACAGTAGGTGTAAGTGCTATAATTAGTGCCAGATAGCGTTGCCACTGTTTTTTCATTTATATTACTGGCAGTTCTGAAATTATCTTGTGGGGAAAAGCAGAAATTATTTGAGAACCTATTCCTGACACTGATCCCTAATTAATTGAATGTATTATCCCTTAGAGACATATACTCTTTTACCTGAAATATTACATTACTTAATGTTAGCCTGAATGACAGTATATTGCTCTTTATGTGCCATGGGACACTGAATATGATATCGTACAATTTTAAAATTTTACTTTGCTTTGAACTTCCAAGTTCAAGCTGCTACTCATCCACAACTGTTCTGATCTGCTGAGCAGGGTAGCAGTCATTATTAAGGCAACATAATTAAGAGGCTTGAAAATATTTAACATAATTTGAAAAACTCGGTTTACTTTTTCATCTCTTCTTTTTTTTCCAAGATAGTGGTGTATATGGCTTTTTAACTTGTAAATTAAATTTGGCATCACTGTGTTTATTTACCTGCACTCTACAATATCATATTTATTTTAATAGCAGAAATGCTCACCACATTGAAGGAAAATTTCTCCTCTTCACTAAAGCATTGAAAAAGACCTCAGTATGACATAGACAACCAGTAACAAAACTGCAGTAAAATTAGTGTAACTGGCAGCTTAAGGTTTTTTCATGTGTGTAGAGAACATTCAACAACATATTCAGCAAATATATTATTTACTGTGACAAACAGCAGCAGGCTCTTACAGTCAATTATTTTTGATAACTTGTAAGAATATAATCCAGTGGACACTTTCTCACTTATTGGCCCTACAGCACTAAGAGCAGTTAAACTATTTTGGCAGCAGCCCACCAGGTTCTTATGATCTCTAAGAAACATCTGTTTTTCATGGAATCACAGAACGGCCTGAGTTAGGAGGGACCTTAAAGATCATTTAGTTCCAAACTCCCTGCCATGGACACAGACATCTTCCTGTAGACGCTCAGAGCCCCATCTAACCTGGCCTTGAACACTTCCATAGTGACATTTCTGAGGAGCATGTGAATCAATATTAGGCACAGTATGCACTGTACTGTAATGACAGAATCACAGATCCAAGCTGAAGGAATATCTTAGGTGAATCTTTCCTATGAAGTATGTGACTGTTTCCTATTTAACTTCCGACAAATCATTTAAACTGCTTTGATGCTTGTCATACAGTATTTCAAGATAAAATTTATTTCAAATTTATGAAAGTTGAAAATACAAATTGTGTGTGTGGCTTCAGTGAAACATTTTGAAAACACATACTTTAATATCTTTAATGTACCAGATATTGTAAGATATCAATGGATAAAAATATTGATAATATTTATAGAAACAGGGGAAGTTCTGTAAGTCCCTCCTAACTCACTGAGCTATATTTATAACTTGAAGGACTGTTACTTCCCTGTCATTATTTGTCAAATTTAGCTTTTACTGTGCCAGATGATATAAATACCCTATTTAATCATGAGATATACTGTCCCATGTAAGAAACATTTTTGTCAAGGCCTTAGACCATATATCCATACAGAACATGCAAGCAAAACATCGCTTCCAAAACTTATGTGGCTGACACAGAAACTGGCCATCTCTCATTTAAAAGCACTAATGGAAATTTAGTCATAATTTTTATACTTCTGACATAAGTAAGACATCCTTGGCTCTGTGAACTGTTTGCATACCTACTTGTCTTTGCACTTGTGCAGATTCCTTGGAATAATTTGGTAACTTTTGACTTTGTATTCAGGCTATGTCTTATTATGCAAGTATCATATCCATTTTTGAAACCATTTACTCCACCATGAGTCTGATGGTGTGCACATATTGAAGGTAGGGGTCCTATGGCACCATAGACTTGTAGATAAAATCTTCCTGCCATGTAGTAGGATGTATGTATGTATGTATGTATGTATGTACATATGTGCAGCCAAAAATACATCCATATTCATTGTAAAATAAATTTCAACAGGCTCTTCTATCACAGTCTAGTATTTAAGGTTCATGATTCTCAGGTTTTTCTCTCCAACTGAAGCCATATTTTTAGGTATATTTCATATACATGTTATATTTATCTATGTCTCAGGAATTGTTAAACTTCTGTTCGTTTTGTAGTGAAGAGAGCAAAATTGTAGCACATGCCTTTCACAGACTGATTCTAAATTAAATTTTCATTCCTATTCCTAGGCTTTTCAGGTGTCTTAATATATTTTGAGAAGGCTTGCAACTTCACGAAGTCATCAGTAGCAGTGAATTTCATTAATAATGTTACCCTTTGGTTCAGGTTATTAACGAGGATGTTTAATAAGAACAGGCACAAGATTCTGCACTATCCTGTTATTAATAACATTAATATATTTAATACTTGGAAACCACTCTGCTTTTTTTATGACAAACTATATCTTCTCCATTAGACTGCTGCACTTCTGTTGTGCAGCAAGCAATTGAATTTGGAACTGCGTATTTTGATTTGTGCTAACACCCCTGTACACTAATCTTACTAATACGCCTTACATTTATTTATGCCATAAATCAAGCTGCTCTTGCATCCTTACAGTTTGCAAAATATATTCATATGTCATTGCTTCTGTATCATGAGTGGAGATTCATTTGGGGTTGATTTTTCTGCTGGTCTAGCAAAATTATAGTTTTTGCAAGGAACTGTAAACATCTTCTTTCACGACATATCCGTTATGACAAATGTTGAAAACGCTTTGCTATGAAGTGTACCTAATTTTTAATTCAATTTTATTACATACAGTGTTCTCTGGAACTCTCTAGAAATTTAAAGTACCTGGTAAATTCTGTAACAGCCACACCCACATGGACAGCCAAAGGTCTTTTTTTTTGCATTTAACAATGCACCTTCATTTTAATCAGAGCTCTGTGAAATTCTCAGAACAATTAATGGATTTCCATCATGGAAATTTACTCCTATTTTAGCATGGGAGTAAACTGAAGCTCAAAGTGCTTTAGAGCAGCCCTGCAGAGAAGCACTTGGGCATGGTGGTTGATGAAAAACCCACCATGACCCGGCACTCACAGCCCAGAAAGCCAAACCAATCCTAGGCTGCATCCAAAGGAGCGTGACCAGCAGGGTGAAGGAGGGGATTCTCCCCCTCTATTCTGCTCACGTGAGTTCCCACCTGAGCGCTGCATCCAGCTCTGGTGTCCCCATTATAAGAATGATGTAGAAATGTTGGAGGCCACAAAGTTGGTAAGAGGGCTGGAGCACCTCCCCTACAAAGACAGGCTGAGAAAATAACCCTGTTCAGCCTGGAGAAGAAAAGGTTGCAAGGAGACATAATTGCAACCTTCCACTATCTGAAGGGGGCCTGCAGGGAAGCTGAGGAGGGATTCTATATCAGGAACTGTAGGGATAGGAAAAGATGTAATGGGTACAAACTGAAAGAAGGAAAATATAAGTTAGATGTTAGGAAGAAATTCCTTACTGTGAGAGTGGTGAGACACTGGAACTGTGTGGCTGCTGAGACCAGGTGGCCCAGGGAGGATGTGGATGCCCCAACCCCGGCAGTGCTCAAAGCCAGGCTGGATAAGGCCTTGAGTGACTGGTGAGTGGGAGGTGTTCCTGCCCATCGTGGGGCTGACTGGGGCTGGATGAACTTTATGGGCCATTCCAGCCCTTAACATTCTATGATTCTCTGATACATGCCAAGAATCCTGTAGTGAGCTGGTAATAAATCTGTTAAAATAACTGGGAAATCCCCCCAGATACACACGGTGCCTCCTGATCTTATCTGCTTAACCTGTTACAGTGTTACTCTGGCTAATAACCTTCATCCAACAAAAATTCTTGTCTGTATATGCAATTATTTCAACCACTTGCTCAGTGACCAAAAGTTCTTAGTATTTACCTGCAGAGGCTGATTTTCCAGAAAGTACAGCAACAGCTGACCTCTGTGTAGCCATTTATAGTGTAGCATTTGCATGAGCAAAAAGAAAGAGAGAAAGGCCAAAGGAATACATTTTCTTGTGCCATTCTTTGTAGCTGATTTAGCCACTGCTTGAAAGAAGTTTATCGTCTCTCTGTATTAACGCGGCTGAGTGCTAGCTGTGCACGTAGTAGTCTTTGCATGATGCAGCTAAGGTCACAGGATTGCTTCCTCTCTTGAGTTTCTGGACTGTCAGGTCATCCAAAAAGGCTGAGAAACAGGTAAAGAAAAATTCTGTTGGGTAGCAGTGATGTTGGAAATGTTTCCAAAAGTGGCTAGCCTATGACACGCCTATGAGCCTGCTGCGCAATGACCTCTACCTCCATGCTAAGAGCTCTGTCTGTCACGGGAGGCTCTGCCAGCTCTCGCAGAGGGCGGTTCACGATCAATGGTTGTCTCCTGTTGGGGTCTGGACTGCAATTCCCTGCCATTTTAGGTATCAGCAACCAATTTCTGTCTTGCCAGAGCTAAAGAGCCACATCAGCTATTCAGTTGAAGGACTTCATGCTGCTAGCTATTTACTTGCAGAGTGCTGAGACATTTGGAGCTGACTGTGAGAATGTCTCTCTCCTTTAATGCTCTGAAGAGTCTGACTGTCACACACTGCAAATTCAGAATACTCATGCACACTGAGAGACCAACCACCTTGGCATGAAAACAGCACAGGTTCACTTGTCCATGCAACAAAATAGAGTTAAACATTTTGTTGCAATTTTTTATGTGAAAAATTGTAATGATGACAAAATAAAAATGTGTTTAAGTAATGCCATAAAACTCATACCGATTACCTATGGATTAAAATCTATCAGTAAAAATCTATATTTCAAATTATAAGACATTATATTATTACAAGTTCAGTATTAGTTTTATTAAGGAACTGGATGACATTTTTCTTAATGAGTGTAAAATACCTGAAATATCTCTGCTTATCAGAGATTTAAAAATTAATAACCCTCTATATTAGTCTCTCAAAAATCAACACCTTACGTTTAAGAAACCTTCGGCTCACATGCAACAAAAAAACATACGGAAGCATTTTAAGGCACAATATTGAGTGTATATTCCCTTGCTTTTTAGAGCATATTAGTGTTAAAAGTGATCAGTTGAACTTCTGTCTACTGAATATTAGTTAAGTAGTTCTAATCCATGTGGGAAATACAGAAATCAGTCTAACAACTGGGTTATCTAATGGAAGTTTCATCTTCAAAGAAGCACAAAATCAGAATAGCTTCAAGAGTTGTATTATAGAATAAGACACTGCACTTGTGGAAAAGAAGCCAAAGATTTTATGTTCTAGTAGGAGAGATGTCCTGTGATTGGGATACGCAAAGCAATCACACAGAGACGAGAGATTTCACAGGGCAGAGTTGTTCCTCCGAGCAAGCTCAAGGCTGAGCCAAGCCCAGAGCCCCTGTGCCTGTTTATTTCTTACTTTTTATACATTTGTGGGTCTGGCTGTGGATTGGCTTCCGGAGCTATCACCTCCCAGCCGAATGGCCAGACCAACTGTCAGTTACATTTGTTTTCAGGTTAGAAACATGCAAACAAAGGACAGAGAATGAAAAACAAAGTATTTGTTTATGTTACATGTGTGAGAAAGGCAGAAAACGGCTCCTAATATTGTACAATAGCTAAAAAGTCTGACTCCATTTTATGAACAATCAAAAGGCTTTAAAAAACTCAGAAAAACCAGGGTGACAATGTCCCTTATTAGTCCTCTTCCACCAAACTCTTCTAATTCCCCATTGTTTCCTCATCACAAAACCTGAAAATTACTAAGTACCTTTTCTTCATAGTTGTGAATCTTGATCTTTTGGAAATAAAAACAAGATACAGTGTTCTGAAAACAAGATCTGTCTGATTTCAAAACATCCTAAGACTGTTTCTAAATCAACTTAAAATGGGTAAAAATGATAACACTTTAAACATTGTTAGAAAGGCCCACCATTCCTCCAGCTGCATAGGAACAACTATCAAGAAAGTTTTTGGTTTTTTCAGGATCGAGGCTTTGCCTTCTCTGAGATTTTCACATGCTTTTGTGACATGACCATAGAGGGAAGTACTCCCCCAGTTTCTTTTTCTGGGGTTGTTTTGTTGGTGTGTGCTGCGGGTTCAGTTTCATGGCTGACGGGATTAGTGAACACCAATCTTCTGAGAGGGGCCTTAGGAACATCCCACAAACTGTGTGGCAGATGGGAAAACAGTTTTTGGCAGCACTGGCTTTCTAATTACTGCAAAAAGAACCTAGCATCATGTCTCTGCCTCAAGCAGCTGTACTTTAATTTGCTATGGAAAAAATCCAATCAGATCTGCTTTTCCCCCCTCTCTTGACTTAATCCTGTCTTTTTTAATGTGATCATGTTATTTATTTGGTTTAATTTTTTAAAGTTTCCTTGGTTGTTTTTTGTTTTGTTTTTTTTTGTTTTTTAATGAGTGACTGCCAAGAATTTCCCTGTGATGGGATTATTTAGAGATTAGTCACTGTCAAGGACTTTCCTTTAATGTGATAAGATTATTTAGGGAACAACTGTTGCCATGTTCCATCACCAAGAACTGGGATTCCAGGTGCAAGCCAAACTGTTCAAGCTGTAAAGATGTAAGTGTTCCAGGGAAGGCTCAAAGTGAGAGCAACACAAAAGAAACTGATATTTCAGGGTAGTCAGTAGGTAAAAGTATGTACTATCTCAGCAGAAAGCATCAAACTCTCTCTCCAATTTATCATTATATTAAATTAATATACATATAAAACAAATCAGAAGTCTTAGGTCTCTGGCAAGTAGACAAGCTGATGATTCCTTTCCCGAGTTGTAACTACCACCACAGTTCCCATGATCTTAATTTGATTTCTTTTAGACTTATCTTGCAGTCAGACAGCAGTTAACTTAGATATCCCCATGCATCCCAAAACACCACTAACAAATAAAAATGGCTCTTCTTGCCATTTTCATATTAACCATATGCTCTCCTAGCTTCTTGTCCTGGTTCCAGTCAGGACAGTCTTAATTTTTGCAGTACCCAGGAGGGGACATGGCCAGGACACTGTACTACCTCCTGTCATTGCCAATGCTGGGCTTCCTGTGACAAACAAATAATATATGTATTTGTGCTTTTGGGTAAGAATCTAAGAGTTTCATTTAGGTACAGCAGCAGTTGCAGTTGTTATTTGTAAAGCGCCAATCAGAACAACGTGTTAAGAACCATTTTACTTAGTATATTATGTTGTAGAAGTAGAATTTATTGCATAGACTCAATTTCTTCACTTGTTATATCCACATCGATTAGAAAAAGGCCAGATTTTAAGCACCCATCACCAGTGTAAACAAGCCCAGCAGAGTTCTGATGTAAATTTTCACATTAACGTGAAGTTAAAACTCATTTTCTCTTAGAAGTTAAGAGGTTTAGAATTTTCTTTTAGATTTAACATTATGAGTTCTTAATGATTATTTCACAATATGCTATTAGTTCATAAGGAGGCATATGCTGCCACAAAATCTATTTTCTACTGGAAAAGTTGGCTGTAAAACAAAAAGAATGTTGTGAATAGATTTTCTGTGTGACCTACAAAGTGGCATAGAGTTTAACTTTTAATTAGATGAAATTTATGTATGTATTCTATTGTCTTTTCTTTTTCAAAGAATCACAGCGCTTTTAAGACGACAGAGAAAACAGACAGAAGACCCCTGCCATCCATTCTGGCTTCCAGTACACTTTCCTAGCCCTTTCACCAAACTCATTTTTATTAAAACACAGTATTTCATCAAAAGCAGTTTAATATACACTGTTTTTTGACTTAGAAGGACAGTGAGAACTCTCATTGTTTAAGATCATAATATATCTAGGGCTTGAATAGCTTTGTTATTGCAATACCCGGGTAGTTCTGAAGCAAAGGTTCACCCACCCTGACCTTTGTCTTAAATAGACCTATACAAGCACTGATTACAAGACAGCAAGTATTTCACATATTAATTCTCTACTAAGCAGTTTATATTAACAGAAAAAAAAAGCATATTTAGGGCTTATTTCTTAAAATAAAAGTTGGGGAATTTTTTTTAATTATCGACTAGAGACAGAGACTTTATTTAAACATATCATTAGTTTCGGACCACTACTATCATTCACTATTATTGTCCTGTTTTACAAAATGGAAAGTGACTTAAATAAAGACAAAGCCAAGATACAAGTAATATCTACCACAAGGCTGAAATTTGAAGTCCTGAAATACAGACTCAAGCATAGACTAAAACCAGACTGAAGCATAGGCTAAAAACAGACTTAAAATGTCCAAACAAATCTTGTGCTGAGTCACAGCTGATGAGCTACTTTCAATTCAGTAAAAAGAGTTCCAAATTTTCACCACCATTCCTAAATCCATATATGTTCTTCTCTACATCAGCTGAATTGCTAACAAGAATGGCTAATAAGGAGTATTATAAAAATCATAGGAAATCATTTTAAATAACTGAAAGTTAAGACAACTCATATTCCTCATATAAAGGATTTTGCTGTATAAGAACCCATTAGGAAATAATTTCTTTCAGTATTAATTCTAGTTCACAAATCATGTGATTGATGTCAATAACATTGCCTCTGTTATAACTAAAAGCAATGTATTTGCAAAGCACATTCTGACAAGAAAGTAAAAAAAGAAATTACTATTATTTATTGTGCCATAACACCCTTCCAGCTCGAAGAAATTAGGACTAAACCTGCATTATATTTCTTTTAAACCTTTTCTTAATGAACTTTCAAACAGTGTCAAAATCCATCCCCAGGCAATGATTTGCCTGTGTGTGGCAGCAATTTTTCTTCTTCCTTCTCAAACTTGGTATTTTGTTTTATTTGAAAGTTCTCAGCAGAAGTAAATGGGAGCAGGTGTGGGCTCATATCATTAGCTCTCTAAATATTTGGGATGTGTGATGACTGTTTAGTTTCATAAAGAGTGAAACAAATTTAAATATTAAAAAAAAGAATCTGTTTTATCTCTGGCTTTTATGGTCTTTTTATAGTCTAAATATAAATATTTACAGACCTTGATTTTAAGAATCTGCAGTGATAGAATAGTGTTTTCCTGAGAGCATACACAACATCCTGTTCTATTCTCATGACATTGACCACTCGTCATCAGTGAGGAAAAGGTAAAAGTATGCTGATGTATATCTGTTAACATCTGTTATATTTGCTTTATATGTGAGAATAAAATATACATCTTTCATCAATTCTGCCCAATCTCTTATGAGATCACTCCCTCACTCATTCAGCAATATGAATGTTGGATGCAGCACATAGTGCACCTAAGGTGTTACAGCTGTGTAACACGTGAAAAGCACACTCACAGAGACACCATCATCTCATGAATCTGACTAGGAGAGGAACCTTAGCCCTAAGATTAACCATTATTATACAAGATCAGGTGCAGCATGCCCCTAGGAACATACAACATAATAAATGGCAGCTTCTGAGGTACCTGAAACTCATATTTGACAAGCATTGATTTACAGAGAACTGCGAACTACAAAGATTTCCAGCTGGCAATTACTGACTGTTATGTCTCCCCTCTGTGCCAGATATCTATCACAAAGCCTGATAAGACAGTAGGAAGACTAAGGAAAATAATGGTGCTGAATCCACAAATTATATCTATGGACCACAGACAACTATACTAAAAATCTCAAAACAGAGAAATAGTCTAAACCAAGTATTAACCACACTACAGTAATTCTGAATTTGCACCACAGTAATCATTGTTTAAACTTGACGGGAAGAGTCCCTGACCTCTAAACCATGATTTTGTGAGTGTGATTGCACTGGCTTCAAGACCAACCTGACTCTGCAAAGTCATCAAACCAAAGTGCAATTGAAACTGTCACACAGCAAGATGTATAATATATATATGAAATGGTACAGGGAATTTCAAAATAGCAAATCAGCTAAAAATTAAAAAAAAAAAAAAAAAAAAAAAAAAAAGGGGCTTTTTTCACCTGACTACTGGTCAAAATTGTTCATCATATCCACGTCACTGAAAAGATCCTTTCTGATAAAAAAAGGCTCTTTCTTGCAGGCACGGAGTAAACTATCCAATGCCACAATGCAAAAAACAGTTCCCAAATTAGAAAAGAACTCCCTCAAACCAGTTATGAAGCTTCACCAGTAGGAAGTATCAATTTAAACATTCATCCTTCCTCTGGTCCCCACTGAGTGGCACACAGGCATATGCAGACTCCATGAGACCTGTGACAATACTGGCACATACAGAAGGCGTTCTTAGAAGGCAAACACCTCTGCAGAAGAGTGTGGCTTCTTCAACTGAGACATGTCTCAAAAAATGTTGAAATTCAACAGTAGGAAAGAGACCAAGGGAAAATAAATACTTCTCACATCTGGAGATTTCTCTTTTGTCATTTTTGTTTCCAGTGTTATTAAGTAGAAGATAACTTACTGTTTTTCTGTAGATACAATTTTTTTTCACTAATTAAATCCTTCATTGTGAGTGGTCACAGATAAATCAGACAGAATGAAGGGTTTGCAAGTATCAATGTCTTTTGATGTGCAGGTCAGTCCTGTCCTCTTCTAGAAATATAAAACATTGATAGAAAGAGATGGGCAATAAGGAATTTACATTTTTAAAGTGTGTGTTCAGGAAAAAGGAAAAGTTACAAGGAAAAAGGGTAATTTCTTAACTCAAAATAAAAACATGACACAAGACGCCTTTCATGAGGGATGTTTGAATAGGCATAAAAATATTTTTATTCAGCAATCATTTCATGATGTTTTAAAGTTTTCCTTGGCTTCTTAATAGACCATATTAATTCTTAGATGGACAAACCAAGGTATTGAAATGGAGTCTTTCCTTAAACTCTCTTATATATTTAATCTACTTCAGAAGTTACATATATTACTAAAAGTTCAGAGCCTGGGAAGAAAAACTATTTTTTTTCTTTAGGCTTATTTGCATTTTCCACTACCCTGCTCCTTTTCCATTTTATATTCTATATTAATTTCTGATTAAATGCTTTGAGATCTATTTCTTGATTCAAATCTCTGCTTTGTAATGTTACTCTAGTTAGGAAACATTTGTGGCAGGGAAACAATAGCTGAGAGTAACTTTAGATTTAATATAAGCCCACAATATAAAAATAAATTACACTCAAGTCAAATTATAGTAAGTCTCTAGGAAATATAACAAATATTTTAAAGTTGTTACCTCGTAGAAGAAGGAAATATGTAAGACATTAGAGGAGTATGCACAAGTGTCTATCATTCTAAATAATTTAAAATGCATACTATATAAGAAAAGTCAGAATAAGAAAAAGGAAATACAAAATCCTAAAAGCAGCCTTACAGAGATATTATTTACTAAGCACAATACCCAGAACTTCAGAACTAACTCCTATTTAATATAATATGTTTCCTATATAATATTAAATCAATATTTATAAATGTCTTCAGTGAATATTAGTTATAGACAAACAGGAATAGAATAATCTCTTGAAAGAGGAATCCTTTATGATTACCCAGGATTTGCAAATAACTTGTAGCAACATCCTACTGGGTGGTTTGATGAAGTTTCCCTTGAGGCTGATGTAGCGTGGGGCTGCTTAATAAATGTAAAACTTTTCTATCAAGTAAGAAAATCAATCCCTCCATATGTATATTGCAGCAGATCTGTGCTTCAGCTATTTATTGCATCACAACATATATTGAAATTTGGAGTCAAATATGATGACAGAAATAGCTTCAAATCAAATTAAAGAGAAGATAAGAAATACTACTTAGAATTATTTTTTTATTTTCCCAAGACACTGGTCTGTACTCTTTATGAAAATGCAACAAGAGTAATTTTATGATCACAGGGGTCAAGCCTCTAGCTGTTCATTAGATGGTTTTGTTACTGACTGCACGTTATTTATCTAGGTAATGCTCACTGAGACAGCAGATGACTGTATTTACCAGAATAAAGTAAATCCTCTAGATTTTCCTATCAGTTGTTGACTACACTATATTCTTCAGGTCTATACTAATTTTTCTAATTAGAATACATTCAAGTAGCCCCATGTAAAATGCTAAGCAGACTGTCTGATGATTGTTCAAACTTATACTCTTTGAAAATTATCTCACTTATAATGAAGCAGTCTGTGCAATTTGAAATGCAAGAATTTTCAAATGTAGTTATGACTCTTTTGGGAGATAATAGAAACTTTACCAGGATCTTCTCTTTGTCTCTGCTGAATTGCTAAAATAATACTCACTACTACAATATTTGATTTTAGGTATAAATAAAAAACTTGTCCAAAATCAAAACAGATTTGTTTGGAATGAAACATTATTTGACTGTAGGAAAGAAAGGCCGGAGGTTCACTATTAACAAGTATACAGTGCTTTAAGTCTTACCTATCTCAGCATGCATGGTTCAATAGATGAAACCTTTCTTTTTTACTGTCTTTAAAACCAAAATATAATCAATATCATGACTGTTATTGATCACATTTGATGCCTGTCTGACACTTGTTTCATGGACATTTTCCAGTAGGGGTGACAGTAGCAGGAAGAAGTTTTCCATTTACATTTCCCTTTCTAAGAGTCATTATTAAGCTGTTTCTGCTTCCTATTTTTTGGTGCTATATCACTGCAAATAATAAACATTAAACTTGTTCTAAATTAATTCTTAGAGGAATTAATTGCTAAGCAGTCAGAATCCCTTTTCTATTTAGCTTCAAAAGTATTTTGTAAATACATCAAATTTAAGAGGAAAAAGCTGTAGAGATTAAGGGCACTAGTTAGGCAACAAAGACTGGCTGTCAAAGCCAATGCAAGGCAATGTATCATTCTGCAGTGTGAGCATTAGTGAATGGCACTGCTAGCAGAGGGTATGATTCATAGCACAGTATTAATAGTTGTTAACATCTTTCTACAGCTAGGTATTCACTTGCAAAGGTTGATATTTATCCCTCAAACCTGTCCAGATTTTCTGACCAAAACTCTTTGAACTCCGCCTCCATTTTCCCAGCACCCTCTGCAGGATGCTACAGTTTTAACTAAGCAAAACATGGAAGATTGCACAAGAATCAGGAAAAGTGATAGCTAGTGCTCCTCCTAACATCTGATAGTAAAATTCAAACAGAGAGCAATGTTCACAGGTCATCTAATTCTTCCACTTGTTGAAAAATCAGTATGCTTATATTATTCTTCCTCAGTGCTTTTCTAATCTGGTCCTAATAGTATGTTGCAAGGAAGACTCCAGGATCTCCCCAGACCATTTACCGCATGTATTGCTGTCCACAGAGCTAGAAAAAGAAAATGTTTTATCTCGAAATACTGACTACAGTTTAAGGACAAACTGTCATTTTCTCCTACAACACTGCCTCACCACAGTATCTCCACTCTCTTTTTTTCTTCTAGACTATTTTAGGGCATGTGCTTTACCTGTGGTATTAGTCTCTTTCAAACAAAGATAATATTTAGAGATAATATTTACTCTAATTAGACTAAATATACTACTGAATTATAATTGCTCTAGAAAATGAAGATTGGGAGATAAGAGAGATGAACAAGAAAGTAGAAAAAAGATTGACCAACACGAAATGTATACAGCAAAATAGAATTGTGTGATAATAAACCTTGTGATAGGAGTTGTTCCTTAACAGGGTTTGACAAGTGCCTTCACCTTCCTTTAAATCTTTTCTAAAAATCAACTTGATCTGACCCCCATATTTGCTAAATAAATGTTATTTAATTGTAAGTAGATTATAAGATTTTCAGATTCCATTTTGCTTTGATATTAATTTTTGCTAGGTTCCTAGTAGTGATGGTATAGAGATTAATTATTACATTCAAAACAATTTCTTATCTTTCCTAAAAGGTAGTTTCTTATTTCAAATAACAATGTGCCTAATTATATTTTTTATATATAATATTAACAAAAGAAAATAATACAATCTTTTATCTGAGCTATTTCATTAATGATTTAACCCCAGTATCTCCTAATATTAGAGTGGTACTTATTTTGTATAGGAATTTTTCACAAATAATTTTACAGCTATATACTTCAAGCATCTGCAATAAACAGGAAAGGAAAATAATATTTTTGGAGTCTTTTCAGAGAGGGATTATTTTTGACTGCTGTGACTTAAACTGTTTGTAGAATTATGTTATTATGTATGTATGTATGTATGTGTGTATATAACAAACCAATTAGGACATGATTTGATTGTCATAGCATGAAGAAGAGAGTAAATATCTAGATGTAATTATCTACTGCAATTAGAGACATCTTGAACATTTCTCCAGGATAATGAAAAAAAAGTCACAGTTTATCACACCCCATCAACTAAGTTGAAGAGAAATTCCTGTCAATTTATTTGTCACCCATGTTCCACCCATTTGCAGATTGGAATCTCTAATTTTCAGAATATTTTTATCCCATACATACAATTGCATTGGTAGCAAACTGCTGTTGTACAGGACTATTGGTTCATACAGAAAGTGGTTTCAGATGAAGCACTTAGATCTTCTTCTACCTCTGCATGCATATAGCAATTACTTTTTTAAAGTTACCCCTCAACTTATAACTGTGAAAAAAAATTTACTTCTGATTTGGGGTGGAGACTGTTGCAGGAAAACAAAGTTATCACTTCTCACCTCCTTGAAAGCTCAGTGTAAACAGTTATGCATACCTCAGCTTGGTTTCTGAATATGAAAATCTTGAAATAAAAGGAATCCTACCCACAGAAGCTGAGAAAGAGCAACTCTGTGAACTGTAATTTCTTGGTTCTTGCAGCACGAACCTGCATAACTGGCATATTTGAACTAGGGTTTCTTCAAATTTTATTGAAAGAAATAAGATTTTTAATCTGTTTCTATAAAATGATGTGTTCACAACAGATAATTATTTTATTCAATCAAAATCATCACTTCCTTTACTGTGAGATGTGCAACACACTGCAACTCTGCAAAGAATTCTTTACAACTGGGGTCTGGAACTCTCTTAGCAGACAGCTATTGGGTGATTTAAGCATGTGCTAGAGCAGTTCCTGTGGGTTTGAGAGGTTCTTTAGAATTAGCCTGGTGCCTTACTTCAATTGTTCTGTTCAGGATTCTAATTATCCATTAGGTAATGAAGTGGCTTAAATTTGGCAGAGGTTGTTAAATTTAGATATTTCCTAACTGAAATAGAAACACATTGCTCCTATCCTTATGCAAACATATTCAAGGATAAGAAAATCTAGACAGAACGATTTGACTTGAATACTTGGTAAAAGGTGAATGTGACTGAGACATTATCTCTGGATGAGAAAAAGACCACATAGAAAGAAAGAACATTGCAATCCAGCCTGAACTATGCATATGACTTTGTAGGGAAGATAGAAAACCCAACCACCAAAAAACCCCACCAAAAACCCCAAACCAAAGCAAAAACCAACCAACCAAAGACAACCAAGCAAACAATAAGAACAACAACAACCCCAAAATAAAACAAAGCAAACAAAACCTATGACAACAGCAACAACACTTCCCTCCAAAACAACAAACAAATGAACAAACAAACCCCCAAAAATATAATAAAAACCTCAAACCCTGGGAATGGATTTTGGGACAAAATGCTGATCGACATTTTGATGCTGTAAGCCCAATGAGCTTTTCCACTATTCTGCTAAATAGAACTTGAATCCAAGTGCCCAGCTGTGAATTATTCTCTAAAATGGAAAGGTCAAGAGCATCCCATCATAATTCTCTCAGTCTAAGATTAGCTAAAGACCACTTCAGAAATGAATTTCACTGGATTTCATTATAAGCACATTAAAAAAGCACAGCAATTCTGTTATGCAGAGTAGGGTGGGAAGAGACTTATAGAGGAAAAACACATGAGGTGAAGGATTACTCCTAGACCCCAGAAGCACATGAGAAATAAAAAAGGAGGAAAGGCTCAGTGTAGGAATACTTTGCCAGTGAGACAGCAGAAAATCTGCTGAGGTCAGACAAACATGTTGGCCTAGACTGACAGTAGAGACAAGGATGGCCTAAGTTTGGAATGACAGATGAAGATGATCTAATGCAGCTTAAGGAATCTTTTCTGTCCAAGCTTGAATCTACTGTCGGTGCCCATCTTCACTTACTGAAGCGAGACACCACTGACAGGGGCATTACTGGATAAAATTCACCACAGCTGTACAGTTCACCTTTAATCTTAACAAACAGAAGGAAAATCCAAGTTGTAGGACCTTTCTATATCAAAGGCAACATATATGATCAAGGACTGTTGGGTTGTTTTTTGTTGTGGTGGTTGTTTTGGGGGGGGGGGGGTTGTTTGTTTGTTTGTTTGTTTGTTTTGTTTTGTCGGGTTTTTTCCCTGTGAGCCAGTTGATTACATTTCAACAGATAAACAGCTGTCATGCAAAATTGTCAGAAGCTGTTCCTTTCACTTGCTACAACACACATGTCAAATACTTAATGTTCATGATCAATAATTATGAGTAAATTGCAGTTGAAAAAAAACTTTGCAGCAGCCTAATACCTGAAATTAATTGGTAAAATGGTTTTCACTGAAAAGACAAAAGTTTGCTTGGAATATCAGCTTTTTTTTTTTTTTTTTTATTCTGCTAAAACACATATATTTAACATTATGTGAATGTAGTCAGCTGAATCATATCAGGCATACCACACTAGGTCTACAGACAACTCAATATGAAATAAGTTGATGGGTTGCAGAGTACTTTGGCAGCAATAGTGGCATAAAAAATCCATTGGCAGTGTCTCTGTGAAATGGCCTTTCAGTGTGTTTTCATCAGAGACTGTATTCTCGATGCTCAGTGCTGTGGTGCTGATAGCTGCTTTCTCTTCTATTCCTCTGTGACAGAAACAACTGCCGTGTCATAGATGCTGGAAATTAGATGTCAGGATTACAAAATGAAGAAGAGGAAAGTCAGAACAATACATGCATATTTTAATAGTATGCATTAATAACTTAGTTACTAAGTGACAGAAGATATTGTTACCAGAGACCTTACATATCACTATTGTATCCTTAATGTCCCTGGCATGCGTGAAGTAATACCACTGATATTGGTTTTATATTTTGTTTTGTTTTAGCAGAAAGACTTTAGAAATGAACATTTTCCTTTCTAACACTTATGAAAGGTTTCTATATACAGATATTACTTATGAGAGGTTTCTATATACAGATATTAAAAAACGTACTCTCAAAGAAACAGCAAACAAAACGCTAGAAAATGTCAAAAGATTAACTGTAGCAGGACACTTCTGTAACCTATCAAAAATAAATCACACAATTTCTTAAACAGACATTTTAAATTGAATATAAAACAGTGGAAGAGAGCCTTTTAAAATCTTATGCTTACAATGGAATTTGAAGAATGGGAAGTATTGATTTGTGTACTATCTTCTTTCATATTACCAAAGCATGTCAGTATTTCTACTAAAACGACCCATTTTGAGTAGTATAACAATTTTACTTACATTGTCATTAAGCTTCAGACTTAACATCTCAATTACATCACAGCAGCCCTTCACAAAGTCATAAAGTCCATAAGCTATTTGCACAGACTAAGGAGGGCAATGAAATAAAAGAAAGGATACATTTTCACAATGGTAGGTCCTTGCTTTTTAAATTCCCATGTGGCTAGCAAAGTGACTAGTTTTAAAATAAGTGACCAAATGTAACATCACTTTATAAGTAGCTTTAATTCTGAAAAAATTGGTCTGATTTTTCAAGTCATAGCATTTTTAGGAAGAAAGCTCTAACAAAGCAGAACATTGGACTGGATATGTTTTTACATGATTTTTCTATATGCCAAGTATTCGTTCAGTTCCGGTATGTCATCTTAAAAACTATTGTGAAAACAAAGATGACAGAGGTGAGGATAATAAGAACTCTGATAGGAAAAAGCTACCCTACAAGGAATAACTAAATAAAGCTTTTCAATTTGGAAAAGAGACAGCTGGAATGGGCTGTGTCCTAGATGTCTACAAATCATAAAAGGGAAGCAGAAAATAAAACAGCAGCACAGGAACTACTCTTCTAATAGTCATATAAATAGAACCTTAATTACTCCAGCTATATTTCAGTCTACAGTTTTGTTGAGTGTTTTTTAAGATGAAAATAATATAGAATTTATAAATAAATCTCTAACTGTTAACCTTGTGTAAATATTATTGAAAATATACTTCTGATGCAAAAGAAGATAGGTCAGATTAAATACAGGGTATAGACATGGTTTGCTAGAGAAAGGCATTTTCACATACTTAATTCTCTAATCAGAATGGCAATTAAAAATGCCCTTTTTCAATGTCTGTATTTAAGATTAACCCAGCATGATCATCTTGAAAATTTAGTGTACATGCTGGCGCACTTTTTTAACACATTCTTTTTGTTGTGATACTTCAAGCAGGATTGCATCATAAAGGGTTTCTAGCTTCACCATAATAAAATCCTTAATTAATTCAGAGGATGTCTCAGTTGGCTTAACTGTCATTTTAGTGTCTTTTTCTTGGTCATACTTACATCTTCTGCAACATATTTTTCCTGAATGTATCCACACTCTTGCAGTCCCACTGCAGTGCTTCCACTTATATAATGTAAATGCAGAAGAGTTCCATGTCAGCTTGTTAACAGCCTTCATATCTGGAGGCTATTGCCATATACATGTTCCTAAAACACTTATGAGTTTGCAGCTTAGCTAAGGATAGAAAAATAACTGGTAAAATGTTTTTATTTTCTTCAAATAAAACTGACTTAATTAACTAAGTGAACAGTAGGGCTGAAGGCAAAATATGATTTAAATGTGCTGATTCTATCCTTTTCTCATTTCTTGTTAAGACTGTAAAACATACAGGGTTCCTTGGGGCAAGAGACATGTCTCTGTTTATTCTGTAAAATGCTTAGTACAGGAGGAACCTCAAAAACAAAATTACAGCTTACAGTTCTTCTCAAGCAATTCCTTCATTGTGTTTATACTGACATTTTAAGAATATTTCATTCTCTCAGTCTTGCAGGTTTTCAGTAATTCCTAAAATTTAGGAAAGGAACAGATGCACACAAATTCAGTGAGTGCCTGGGAGAGGCTCGTAAACCTGTGACAAGAAAGGTGCCTAGAATTTTCAGAAGCTTGACTTTTCCCAGTATGGTTAGAAAACCACACAACATTAATGCACAAACAGCTTTAGATTTTAAACAAATGAAAACACATTTGGCATGGCAAATAACAAGACTGCAAAAATTGTGTCCTGTGGGATGCCGACAGCAAGCTGCTCTGTTATGGGAGCCCAAAAGCCATGCTCAGTGGAGCCTGGGTAAAGTTGCAAAACTCCAATTCTGCCTGAGTCCTCACTTTGGCATGCACTGCTGGGATGTGCTGTCCTCAATTTGCCTAAGAAACAAATTATGTTATAGACCTGCACATTCAGAGTTTCCCTTGACAGCCACCTCGCATAAACTCCAGGAACGTGTGCAGTGTGGAACATGGTGAATTTCTTTAGAATCACTTGTCTCAGAGAACAGGAATTACTCATCTAACTCTGACATACCCTTCTTTAACAACCTTGGCAGACATTTTCGGTATCAATATTATTCACACAAACAGTTGTTCCATTGATATTTTGCAAAACATGGTGTCAGTTTTAGAAGTCCAGAGAAGGAAAAAGAGTTTTTGTTGTGCACGCATCTGTCTATCTGTGCTTTTTATCTTCTTTCAAAGGTAACAAGACTCACATTACAGGAATCTTTAAAAGTAACTGTCAAATATGTAAGTTCTTTCTATATTTGGCTGCAATGCTTGAGGGTAAGTTTTACATGTTTCTTAGTCTTGACCTGTCCTGTCAACACTGTCTGTTGCCTCCTGGTTCAGAGCTGTACAAGCATGTATGGAAACTGCTGCATCTGCTTCCTTAAACCTTGAGGTGGCACGCAGAGATTATATCATTCAGGCAGAAGAAATAAAGAACCCAGTAGCATTTGGTTTGTATTTTTTTATCCTTTTGAAGCAAATGAAAAAAAAAAAAAAAGGGGATCAAAAAGAGTTCAATTCCATATGTTTTGAAAAACAAAAACCCCTAAGCAGTAAAATTAATCGAAAGGCCTGCATTTATTGCTTGTGTTGTCCATGTCTCAAGTGGAAAAATATTAAATTAGTAGAAATTTTGCCTGTAGCAACCAATTTTTGCAATTTTTCACTTGAAATTGCTCTTATAAACAGATTATATATAGCAATACAATTTGGGAAGTGTTTTAAATAAAAAGGTTTAAGTGCCATTACAACCTATTCACAGTCACCAGGAAAATAAGTTATGTTCCCTTCTAGTCCCCGTGTCATTGTAAAAGTAACTTGTTTCTTCTTGATTAATATATAGACATCTTCTTCCAAGTTCCACAAATATCTTAAAAAATAGAGAAGAAGTTTTAATATCATTTCAGTAAGAACTGAAGAGCTTTTTAAGATTATATTTGACTTACGCGGAAAGGCTTTTGTAGGAGGGGTGCAGTGAGGCAGCCAGGGTGGCTTCAGTGCTTTCTGTGCATCAGTCAGGGTCAGTTCCCCTATTTAGGTTTTCAAAACTGAGCCTATCAGTGATGCTGGTGGCACCTCAGTGATAACATATTTAAGAAAGGGTAAAAAAAAACTGCCCAGCAGTTGTGGGAGAAAGAAATGAGAAAAATATGAGAGAAACAGCCCTGCAGACACCAAGTTAGTGAAGGAGAAAAAGGAAGAGGTGCTTCAGGTGCTAGAACAATGATTCCCCAGCAGCCCGTGGAGAAGACTGTGGTGAGGACAGAATGATGATGAAGCCCACATCAAAACAGGTTTCTGGAATTGACTGCAGCCCACGGAGAGGAGCCCAGAGAGCTCTCTGGCCTAGAGAGCATCCATGCTGGAAGAGAGCATTGCTGATAAACAGTACTTCATGGAAAGGAGTCATGCTAGTGCAGTTCTTGAAGAAAGATCCACACTGGAGCAGTCTGTGAAGGACTGAGTCCTGTGGGAGGGACTCTGAGCTGAGCAGGGAAGAGCACATGGAAGAAAGAACAGCAAAGAGTGTTAGGAACTAACCCTAGCCCCTATTCCCATACCACTGTGACACTTGGGGCTTGAGGAAACAGAAGAGTCAGGAATAAAGAAGTGAAGTTGAAACCTAGGGAAAAGAAGGGAAAAGAGTGTATTTAGTTTTCTTTTTTTCTCACTATCCTACTACATTTTTAAATGTCAATAAATTGAACTGATTTTCCCCAAGTCAAGTCTGTTTAACCTAGGCAAGTGTTTACTGATCTCACTGCCCTTATCACGAACAATGAGCTTTTTTGGGCTTTTTCTTATTTTATTCCCCTCCTGTTGAGGAGGAGTGAGAAAGTGGCGGGGGGCAGGGGGGACGGGGTGGGGAGGGGTGGTGTCTGGCATCCAACCAAGGTTAACCACTACAAAGAACAAAAATTTAACTTTGTTTTCCTAAAGTTTGATGCCATAAAACCTGGTCCTGCTATAATTTTTATTTAGGCTAATACATCCCTCATCTGCCTCCCACTGTTTACATTTATTTACTCCCCAGACTATGAACTGACTTCATCCATCCCATGCCTCTTCTGCTGTAGACTCAGAGAAGACAGAGAACAACCATTAAAGCAGCACTTTACATTGACAGCCAAATAAATACTTGTCATTGCAAAACTGCATGGCCTTTGCACTGCTGTTCCCTTTGACTCTATCTCCATTTTATCCACACTGCCCATGAAAAAGATCTAAAATATTGTGTCTAGACTGAGCCATGAGAAAGATTTAACAGGAGGAAAAGTTTCTGCTCGCAAGAATCTTCTCTGTCAATGACTTATCATTCTCAGTAGGCTGCTGCAGAAAATCAAGGAAGGAATTACTAAACCTCTGTATTTAGAAAATCACCTTTACTTTTAAGCTCTGGAATGTTTGGAACATGATAGCATTAAAAATGCCAGGAAGAGCAGCAGAAATAATAAGCTGCTGCAAAGACGAACACAAGGGTTGACAAATTTCATATTTCTATCAGAAGTCTTTAAGACAGACTTTGCAATAAAGTGATCAAAGAAGTATACCGGTTTTCTTTTTATGATCCAGAGTAATGATCTAGCTCAAAAAAAGAAAGGGGAAATGTGATTTTATTTTTCAAAATAATATATTTTCAAAATGATATTGTAATTTCTTCATATTGTTATAGACAGTACTAGATCTGAGGTAAGGAAATGGTAAAAAAAGTACCTATTTAATTTGACAAGACACTGGATGAAATTCAAATCACCTTGAAGCTTATTGTTTGTAAGAAAAGAGTAAGTAGTAAACTGGATGCAGTCAATGACACCTAGTTCAAATATCTTCAGGAAAAAAGGCCCAGCAACAGTGTTATCTGTGAGATTCTAACACAAGTGGAATACTGCTTTCTTGGCACAAATTTAACTTGATAGCCTTTTTCCCTTGCTATGCTTCATGCCCCATCTGGTCTCTGGATAACCTTCCTCTTTCTTATTTCTTTATTTCTGTGTGCTACACAAAGCATCCTCAAAATCAGGTAGTGTTAAATGAGCTCTTAGTTCTTTCCTCAATATAGTATTTTCATTTGTACTGCCTCCTTAATTTATGCTTCAGTTAATCTGTTCTGAGTGCTTACATTCCTTCCTGTCACATGTATTTACTATCCCAGCCTTTGGCAGCTAACTGCAACCACAATCATGTCTACTGACTATGGTACCACATGTTACTGCCTACAAGTGATTTACAATCAAGCTGACCTCTCACACAGAGCATGCAACACTGAAAAAACTCTGTCCTTCAATTATATCTTTCTCTTCTAGGAAGAACACTAAATATAAGTATGAAGTGATCAGGTTAGTTCATCAAAAGAGAGTCTGAGCCGCTTCTGTCTTTGCGTATATAGGAAATGCTTCTCATTTCAGTTCTTGATCTGACAACTTGAAAACTCAATGCCTCTATGTCAAATTGTTTTTAAAGTACAGCCCTATTAGTTCCATGTTTCTCCCAGTTTTACAGTACTTCTGTACAGAGAAGGTTTTCTTTATATCCCTGCATGAGGATGGATTATAAGAGAATAGGGATAGTACTGAAGGCAATCTCTCCTGATGAATTGCAGCTGTACTGATTGCCAAAGAGTGGGAAGAGCCTTACCCCTAATGAGTTCACAGTCTAGGTCCAAGGAGAATGGGTGTGATAAAAGAGTGGGTTGGCTGCTCAAGGCTCAGTTGGAGTCTGCTGGCCATGCTGTGAAAAGGAAGGGTCAAGAGGTCATGCAAGGGGCAGATAAGTTAAGATCCTCAAGGAGGGGCAAACAGGGTTAGGTGGTTGTGTGAGGTACAGGAAGGAAAAGACTTAGGAAAGGGCGCAGAGAAGGAGTCTATGTTGTGGGGAGCTGCCCACAGGAAGGGTACAGAGAAAAGGTCATTGCGGTAGGAAGTTTGTAACTAGCTGGTGCCTGGAACATTCTTTGATCAGTCATACCTCCACCGTCAATACCCCCACCATTTCTGTACAAAAGTCATTATCAAAGAATTTGAAGAAACTAGTTGATTCCCAAAGCTAAATATTTATTGAAACATATATTAATCCTTTGAAATGGATCAGCAAGGATTTAGGCATTAAGTCTTGACTGGTATCTTAAGGAAACCTATTTGATGTTTGTTCCTCCCATAAACACTACCAAGGTAGCCACCAAAAGGCAAGCAATTAAGGGGTTTTTTTACAGCCTGACAATGCATTCTGAAAACAGAAGTGTGCGACACATAGTACAGCGTGTTTCAGCTAATGCTATTGAAGAGGGACTAGGTAGGCAGGAATTCCATAGAAACAATGCATGGATTATAATGGTTCAGATATGAACTATGGGCCAACAATATCATGATACTGCAAAGTCCAACAATTCTACTATGAAGTTTAAACATAGATCATATGTTACATGTATGAAGCAATGATTTGAACCTTCTCTCTACTTGTAAACCTGTCCTTTCCAAGAGTCCTGACTAATTCTGCATAACAGATTTTAAGAAGAAAGTAGATATGGGGAGAAAACAAAGGTCATTGAAAATAATCTTAAGCACAGTAGTTGAATCTGTGACTCGAGAAATGGAATCTGAGCTTCTCACTGAGCGTGACTGTACATAAATGTTAACGTGGCTATGTTGGTGATAGATGTTTCAATGGTAAGGATAGTGAGCACTAGTGTGTCTGCTTGCAGAGCATGAGAGGCTTCAAATAACAAGTAGAAGAATGGGTCTCAGGAGTGATATAGACCCTGCCTTCTGACAGTGAGGAGAGACAAAATTCTCCAAGGTGCTTACGATCTCTTTCCTATGATCTATCTCATTTTCACAGAACAAGTTCTTTATTTATTAATGCATTCCATTATTAACTTATTTACCACATTGGTTTCCTTTGTATTCTAAAGAATATACTGGGTCATCTCAGTGCTGCCTATTTTGTTGCCAATGCATACTAGGTATTTCTATTCCTTAGACATGTAAACTGACTCTTGAAGAAGAGCTGCTCTGGTTCTGCTTCAAGTTCTTCCTCTTGTAAGATCAATAAGTGTTATGTTAACAAGTAATTTTTAATGAAAAATTAGACTTCTTTAGTCTCTACACATCTGCACATCTGCACTAATGCTCCATTTTTCATTTGCACGTTTTGATGATTCAGTGCTTAAATATGTTACCATATTTCTTCAGCCAAAGTGGCTTCTTATGCCAGACAAGGGTTGGTGTACTAGTTCTCTTCTGATAGATGTTAAGCCACACTCTGCTGAACCTCCTAATTGATTTGGTGAAACAACTGAAGTGCAGCTGCTGACTTTGAAAAAGCATGAATTCAGTTTCTAAGAATACCCATGAGAGGGCAATTCTATTACCAATCTGACTGCAATTAAAATTCTTTGATGTATCTCTCTGTATTTTTGACTTTATAGTTTAGGTTTTCAGAAGAATATCAGCAATACTAAAAAGGTTTGACACCTCAACCAGTCTGCACCCTCAATCCATTGATCCTTCCATTATCGACAAATCCATCTACTAGTGTGAGATATTAATGTTCTGTCAGCTACCACATTAATAAACAAAACTGCTGGGATAAGGAAGCAATCCAAATAAGGAAATAAATCAAACCTGGATTTTCTATGAAGCTGGATAGCTCAAGCTTTTACTGCTTTGCAGAGACTTTACAGATCAAGATTAGCAGGCAAAAAAAAAATGTGGATCCAGTTGCAGTGAGTATCTGCTAAAGACTTCCTGATCAAGAAAAAAAAAAAATTAAAAAATAAATACCTTTTTAAAAGTTCTCCAGCTGTGTATTTGTTTGTGAGTCATTAAAATATTCACTGTCTCTCATGGCAATTCCCACTGGAAATATGGTCAGTAGGCCAGCTGGATCAGAAATTAAATTTAGTCAATTTAATTTTTATGCAGTCAGCATGGGTATATGAAGGGGAAATCATACTTAAGTGAACAGGGTAAAGAAGTGCTCTACAGCAGATTACTCCCTAAATACACTAAATCTCTTCAGTTTAATCAAACCATAATCTGTGTGTATAGGTTGTGGTGTTTATAAATTATATCAGCAACCATTTGCTAGTGCCATCAACAGTGTAGAAAGTAAATGTCAGAGTAGTTCAAATATGTCCATTGAGCTTTTACGTTTAAAAACAAAATCTGCATTCTATCTTCTTGAAATTTTAGTTACAAGAAAAGCTTAAGTTATCTCTTCTCTGCTACACTCAATTGGTCGTTTGAATCTCAGCTGGAGAACTCAAATTTTGTATCAATTCTACTGAAAACCTGTGACAAATATGCAAAATAATAATTTTAGGTCGAGCAGAAGTTTCTATTTAAATTTTCTTTATTTAAATTAAACTTATTTTATCAATAGAAAATCTGATATGCTAAAACCACCTATAAAAATATTTCTTGAAAGAAAAGTAGCTTTAAAATGTTATATATATACTTAATATAATATAATATAATATAATATAAATATTTAATTATTTATATCATGCCAGAATCAGGAAATTAAATATTCAGTGAGATGGAGCTGGCCAAATACACTATGTATATTCTGTTTCACTTTCAGACAAGTTTTTAAGACTACTAAAATTTGATTCAAAGTGAAGCAAGAAGTTAAAAATCTCCTTACTTTTATTCATGGTTCAAGCAAAGTGGGAAGCATTTCAATTTATAATGGATTTTGTGAGCAATGGCCCACATCTTCATTTATTTTTTAACATGAGTCAGAATTTCGGTGGTTACATTTCTTGACAGAATTCTTTTAAAGATTCATGTACTTTAGTGCACTGAGAATTCTTCAGTTAAATCAGTGTCCTGCCTTGAATACTCAAAAATCAGTCAATGGGTTATATATTACAGGAATGTATTGGTAATTTTTAGAGAGGAATAATCTATATTCTGTGCTATGTGATGTCCTTCTAGATAACATGACTCTGCCTCTGCTAATACATTCAAATCCATAAAAGTAGTCAGAGATCTCTTGAAAAGATCTGTCAGCGATCTTTTTAGTAGTTTACATGAAATGAACTAGTTCCTCAGGCATTCTCATAAAAATTGCTACCAAAAGTGACATCCTTATGAATGTGCACTACTGCTTCTTAGAGCAGATCCCTGAAGGCTGAAAGTTCAGACAAACGGTGCTGCAGTTCAAATGAAGCCTTCAGTAATTCTGTCTGTTCTGTGATGTTCAGCAAAGGAGTGCTTAGAGCTTGGAGTTTTCAAGGTCATCGGTTTGGCACCATTAGGACAGAACTGAAAAACGTTATACTATATTCATAAGAAGTCACAATTGTAATGTCCTGTAGGTATGGAAAATATTCTCCATACCTGTCAGACTTTTAAAATCTTTATATAATCTGTATTAAAAATTTTGCTTGTAATATTTCAGATAAAGAGATCAATATCTCCTATCATGGACACAAGGTTATTTCACAGCTTCTCAGTGTCTTTGAGGTTTATTGAGTGCCCAAGACCATACATGATCTGTTACCATCAACTGATGAATGTTAATATCCTCTTACTGAAAGTGTTATCTTACTATAGATTGTAATAGCTGTAGATTTACTCTTGTCTCCTATCTGGAAGAAACTTTTTTCCCTTGGTAAGAGGAAATCAGATTATCAGATCATTATTTGATCTCATTTACAGTGTTTTTTGCAAAGACTGATAAAAACTTAACACAAGTGTCATATGATGTTATTGACTTGCCTTCTAAGAGATTGTTTATTTCACTTCGAATCACTCAGAATTTATTTAGGATTTTACTCAGAATTACAGCTTCAGGCATGCATTGTGTAGGCAAAGATGACACATTTTTTCTCAAGCACACTAACAGTGAATTATCACTGGCTCTATTAGAAACACCTCCCAGAAAACATGGTACAAAGTCATCTTACTGCATCTTGGCTTCATCCTATTCTATTATTGCGGGTTCTGCATTCCCTCAACAGCTGACTGTTGCTCTTTGGAATCAGTTGTCATTATGCCTTGACTATGACTATGGTTTCTGACAGAAGGCCATTCATTCCTTAGATTAGCAGTGGTTAACAGATAAGAATTAGAAAGGATGAATCAAAGATAATTTTCAGTGAAAGAAAGGAAAGAACTGTCAACGTTTCACTCACTAGTTGTAGCAGTGGTGATTATAAGACCTTCAGGCTTGGCCTTAGAAAATACCATACAACAGAAATATCTATGAAACAATGAACAGAAAATATTTCAGTATCTTCATTTTAGTACCTTCTTTTAGCATAAAAAGGAAGACTGTGTGTGTATACCAGGGAGTAGACTGCTAGGAATTGCACTTGTGAAGCAAAAAGGAAGTCCAGCACTTTTAAAGCAAAATAATAGTCTTGTTTGCTTCCAAGCAAAGCTGTTGGAGGCATGAGTGAAGAAAGATCTATCATTTGGAATTACATTCTTTCAGTACCAAATTATTCCTTATCTCCTTCTTTCAATGCTAAATTAATCCTTCTGTGATTGTTGCAGTTCTACTTGGGATGCAAGTTTATAATGCAATAAAGAATCACTGACCTGCCTATCCACTCGTGCTTAGTAAAGGTGATATGTCCTTTTCTTCACTACATGCATTTTACTACATGTACATTTACTAATGCAGGACATTCAGAAAAACAGGAGTAGAACAAAAGTAAATTTCTCTGCAGTTTCTGTCCTTGTCTGAAATTACAATGCAGCATAACCCTTCTATTTAAGACATTAAATAACACTTATATACTAGAAATGGCTAAACTTCCCTGAGAATTAATATGTTATTCACACCATGTTGTTTCTGAAGATTATCTTCTTGGGTTTTAGCAGACACTATATAGCAAAGATTAGTAGCAATCGAATCTAGTAATGAAAGCCTCATTATTGTTTATGAACAGTTTCTTTCAAAACATTTTTTTACTCCTTGATTAACACTTATTCACATAATCATTGCAGCAGTATTACTTGTGTAAATAAATTATCATAAAAGGTGTCTAATACATGTCTAGAATTGCAATTCAGCCTGTTGGATTTACAATCATCAGCTTTAAAATTTGATATAAAATCTCTTGTGTTTGGATTTTTTTTTTTTTTCTTCATTCTAATAGCAGTTTAAATCAGACTGGAGTGGTGATAGCTCTAAATTATTTCCCAAATTGGAAATCTTAGTGTGTCCCATAGTTTTAACAAATAATAATAGGGGTTTTTTGGTTTTTTTGGTTTTTTGTTTGTTTGGTTGTTTGTTGTTGTTGTTGTTGTTGTTGTTGTTTTTTAATCACAAAAAACCCCCACACCCCTAGGCCTATTGCCAAGCATATTCTGCTCTGTAATTGGCCTCTAACATTTTTGCAATTGCTGCAGACCAAATTAAAAGTAGCTGGCCAGAAAGGGCAAATCACAGGGAGACCTGGTGTCATTAATAATCAGAGGTGATGATTAGTGAGAATGGCAGAGGAGACACTAAGTGCTTTGTGATTAAAGAGAAACACATGGACACTGAAATGTGGGCAGTGCAGGAAAGAAAAAAAAACCAAAAACAACAAGTAAAGCCCGAATGATACTAAAAATATTTTGACCTGTAGCATCTGTGTGTGAAGATCATCTTATGATTAAAACCCTGTCAGGTAAGTAACCAGTGCATTGGAATTATTTTCCCTATTTCAAGTGCTTTCTTCTCCCATTCTCATTATTTTCCAAAATGTTTTCTTTTTACCTGCTTCTTTTACTTACATCCTTTCTTTTGACTTGGGAAGTGTGAGATTGATAGATACAGTGACCACAGTCTATATGACTCCTTCCAAGAGGCACAACACAAGCCATAAGTGAACAAAATTTGTCCTTGCTATTGCTTGCCAGCCTGTTCCATCTGTGTTGCAGCCAAGCCAAATATCTTAGAAAGTGAGGAAGTTCCACACAATTGGTCTAGCTAATTCTTTCAGCCTCTGCAAAGGAAGGCAGAATATGTACTGTAAATATGGTAATAACCTGTGTTTTCAGGATCCCTGTCATAGAAAGAGATCAGGACCTGCCTTTCATAAATACATGCTGGCTGGACCTGATCCCCAGGTTGTTCTGCCTGTGCCAAGTGATGACACTAAAGATAATCTGTTCCTTAACCTTTCTGGGCACCAAGGTGAGGCTGACAGGCCTGCAGTTCCCTGGATCCTCCTTCCAACCTTGCTTGTAGATGAATGTCAGATTTTCAGGCAGCTGGAACCTTTCAGTTAGCCAGGAGAGCCAGTAAATGATTGAATAGTGGTAGACTGCTCATCCTGTAATGTTGTGATGCAGGTTGGTAAACGTGAAATTAAGATCCCTTTGTTTCATGGCTTTCTTTTATTGTTGGTGTTTTTCTTCCTTATAGAAGATTCCACATAAGTAATTACTACCTGGGTACATTAAAAGATGATATAACAAAAGCAGTTTAGTATGAAAAGCTCGATTATAGGAAAATTGAGATGTGATCTGTGATGTACACAAACTATAATAACATGAACACTTCCAGAGACTCTCTTGGACCTCTTCTGGGGAAAAAAGTTCCCCCTCTAAAACAGAATACCCAGATTTATAGTTTTTCTTGATAAACAGGAGTGTAAATAAATAAGACTGTAAAATAATTTATAATATCAGCATAGTGCTCATCTAAATTATGGATAACTGGAATGACTGAGGGACACAAAATCAATGCATTCACAACTCATAGATTTCTTGCCTTCTTCATTCTTTAAAGTCTGTGAAATACACCATTTTTGAAGAATATATGCACAGCTGATAGCTTTTAAGTCATGAAGATAAACATCAAGAAGAGAAAATGTACTGTAATATTTAGATAAATATATTTTTCCATATCTAGGCCTTTAAAAGATACACAAAGAAGAAAGGAATCATGATATACAATACCTCAAGGATGAACTCTTGCCTTGGGAATTTTCTGGGAGAAAATATTTCATCCACAGGAATCTTGATTTCAAAACCCTTTCATACTCAGTGGGTAGGCAGAGATATTGTGTTTTGGCTTGTTTTACACATTAAAATCTCTTTCTTTTTAGATCTTTTAATTTCTCTTCTCTTCATCCTCTCCAACTTTATTTGCCCAAACAAAAAGCAAAACTTTTTCTTTGACATGATATTGAATGGCCTCTCCCACACACCAACTTTTGCACTAACCAATGCAGACATACGGGATGAAATATGGCCAAACAAGCCCTCTCCCAAGCGACACAGAAAGCCCAAAATAGCACCTGCCATTCGAGGTAAGATTATTAGATGCAAGTTATATGCATCATTTAAAATCATTAGCATAAAATCAATAGCTCTAGGAAATAATTACAGTTTTCACCATGACCTTGTCCCTCGTGGTAATTCATCCTTAAGGGTTATTTAATTAAGGCACAAGAAGGATGGCTTTCCTTACTGATTATGCATGAAATTTAACTGACATAGTGATATGGAAAGAATCCCTCTCCTCCATTCTCAAAAGCCCTTTACTCCCTTATTTTTGATTCCAGTGAAGCAGTAGAATGAAAAACTTCCAAGACAGACTAGAAAGGATGTGAAATTTCCTTTGCTAACTGTTTAAGAATAAACTTGACTGTTCATTATGTAGTGCAGTTTTATCTATTTTGCATTGTTCAAGATGAATGAACTGAATGACATCTTGAAGTTCATTCCAACACTGTCTTTGGACCATTTATCTTTAAGAAATAAATAAATAGCTTTCTGTAATCAGCTAATCCAAATCTATTCAGTTGCCTCCCTGCAACTGCAGTGTGCATCCAAAATATGTGAAAATCAAACCTGTTCTTCTGTTCTTCTCTCACTTCCAGATTTATAAACTTCCTTTATGACACAAAATGCACGCATTTTCCTTTTTTCCTATGCACCAAAATTTGCAATAAAACCTCTGGATTTGGATCTTAGCTGAGACTGGATGATCATCTATTTACCATTTGAGTTCAAAAGCTCTCACTGACATGGCTTTCTAAGGCCCTCTTCTCAGAACAGATGGACTATAACTAAGGTCTAGTTTAGAGAACTAAGATATGCACATTTATTTCTAGTGCTAAAATTAGGACAGATTCATTTTGTGTCCTTGATAAAATCTCCTAAGGTTTTTAAGCTCAGTTTCCCCCAAAAATACAATTGACATTTCCTTTTTCATGGACATAATAAGTATACTGTTGAGAGACAGAACAGGAATTTTTCAGCAGTATATTTGCTGTCACAGAGGATTTGCTATTACCAGATTTCTAGCAAAAGTTTGTCAATTAAAAAGACTTGAAAAGTTTAAGGAACTCAAGACCCTTCTAAAAGAGGCGCTGCTATGAGACATAGAATTAGAGCCAAATGACCAAAATTGTTAAAAATTTTCAAGAGGAAATATTTGGAAATTTGAAACTATAGGAACACAATGGAATTTTGAGCAACTGTTGAAAACATTTAGGAGGTTAAGAAAAGTGATGGTTGAAACAGTTGAAACTGGAGGCAGGACTGGATGCAAAAGAAGGACTTTTTAAAGACTGCAGCTGTCTCTCTCCATATGCCATTGTGAATCAATTGATGTGGGATGACCTGAGAGAACTTAAGGAATAACAGCTGTTTCATTAATGGTACACCATACCATTTTTACAGAAGCATCATCTAAGATAAAACTTGCTCAAGGGAATAGTCTTAGAAAAGAGGAAGATAAGATAGAAGCCATCAGTGTTAGTATGCAGAGGCAAAAAGAAAAGTCACATAGGTCAATTTTTGGTGCTTGGGGTTCTCCTGGGATAAGAGCTCTGGAGGCAGAGCACTGCTTCCCAAAAGCATAAGCCCAGGGCTGCAGTAGACAATGACTGCAGAAATGTTTTCCAGAAAAAAATTCTCATTCCTCTCTTAAATGGTCATTTTGTCTTTTTATCCGTATGGTCTGATTCCACAAGCTTTCAGAGGGAAGGGGAATTATGAGGTTGCCTCTCAGGAGAGGGAACTATGAGGTTCAAATGAGAGTAATATAATAAAAAATAAGAAATTGTGGAACATATTTCAATTTTCAGCAGCTATCTTGCCATTGTTTTAGAGATCATCCAAATTGTTCAGCAGCATTTAAATTAAAACTAGTCTTCAGTGGGAAATATAGCATAAAGCTGGCTACTACCTCTTTCTATTTAATTCAGGCTGTCACCAGTGAGGCTGATTGCTCTGCTCTGCTCTGTTTTTGCAACGAGATTTAATAAATATTGACAGCAATTACACAGGAATAAAACTTTAAACAGGTTCCATTCAATCCTCAGAATGGACAAGATGCATAATGAATATCTGCACCCATTAGACAGGAGGCTGATTCTGATGGGCTGTCTCAGCAGAAAGTTAGGACACTTTAGATACTTTCAATACTGTGACAAAATTTCTTCACTGAAATTCTTGCCCTTGACTGTACCCAAATTGCAGCCTTTACATTCTGGTTCATGACAACTACAGTATGAGCTGGTATGTGCTGTGCTGGAAGCAGCAGACCCTTTACACTTCCTGTGGATTCCTTCATTTTCAGGAAATTCAGAGTCAGGCATCTATCTTTCTAGACACTTTTTACCACCAGAGACACTGATCACTTATGGGATCTCAGTAGGGAAACCTTCATGGGAAAGAGGGGAGATACCTCAAATCTCCATAAGTGTTGTTTTCAGGCATTTTTTGGTATGGTTACAAATATTAATAATGCCGCATACCTTGCTTGAAAAATAGGTACAGTTGTACACGTGAATGGGATGATTCTGCATGTACAATAGAAAAATACACGTGTTGGGTAATTTTCGTAAGTACTTCTATTGAATTCTTAGCTATATCTTTGAGCATTTAAATTAGGTACACAATTGCACACTCATTATCTGAATTATCATATCTTTTGTTTATAGAGAATATTATCAGTAACATAGAAAAAAACTTTAATTACTAATCCTTAAGAACATTTCATGGCTATCAAGAAACAGACAAATTAAGTCAAGTGGAATGCACTGAAGCCTGGGGAACTGCTGGAGACTAACACTAAGCAGCACACATGATAATATAAATATGAAGTAATAACCCCAACTCACCTTCAATCTACTGATAATTCAATCTGACAGGAATATTCTGGTATGGCTGGCAAGGAAACTGATTAACTTTAGGAACAGAACCTGAACTCATGATTTAGGGCTGCATTGAATTTAGACTTTTGTTATTAAACAAAGGGAGCAGGGACAAGTAAGAACTCACTTTTATAGTTAACTGAGACATGGTTGATATTGCCTAAACCCATGAATTGTAGAAGTCATTAAAAAAAAAAAAAAAAAACAAACAGTGGGAGGCTTATTACTTGAATGCTCAAGCAACCCAAGTAACAAAATTTCATAGCATAGATAAAATAGCAAGTAAACAAAGAAACTGAAAGCAATGAGAAATGTCAAAAAGAGGAGACATTTTTCACAGGAAAGGCTGAAATAAAGAAATCCTCATATAGAAAAACAGAAAAGTAAGAAATGCTGGTATTAAATCTGGCAAACTTTTTGAAGTCTATGTCTGTTAGTGTATAAATTGCTTTCCTTGTAATTACGTTTGAGTGACAAATTTTGCTGAGCATTTCTCAAACGAATTAGACTGCCTAGCAGGTAGACAAACTTCACTGAAGGAAAAAAAGCAATTCCTCATGAAGTGTACATCTGAACAAAAAAGAGAATCCATTCAAAATTGTTCAGTGGAAATATTTTCAGGGAGAAATTATTTGTCTGAAAATTATTCTTATAATAAGTTTAATATTTTTAATCTATATTTTCTGAAAACTTTTCTATTCACAGAATACCTTTCACTGGTAAAAAAGTGTTTCTTATACTAGAATTTTTAAGAATAAGAGAGAGAAGTTCTGATCTATGACTACATCTATTTTTCAGGGTCTATTTTTCATACTCTTGATTTGGTTGAACCCTTCAGTAACTACATTTCAGTGGCATTTTTCCATTCTTACATCAGTTAGCAGGGAGGAAAGTAAAGTTCTGTATGTTCTCACACTGTGCGTCAATATAAATGGGTCTCATAAAATTTAAGCAATATTCACATATGTGAATAGCAACAAATATGTGTATGTACACATATAGACATATATACACACACCTACCTAACAATCACAACCTCACATTGTTGTGCATTAATAAATCTTTATCTATTATGATGATACCTTAATGTTAAATTAGTAATTAATTTATTAATTAATTTAAACTAATTAATATAGTCAACTATTAAAATTTTCAATTATTTTGATACACAATTTAATATTACTCTAATATACATTTCACATGCTCTGCCTTTACTGCCTGAACAAGAGCTAGGCATATGCATAAACCTCTATTTTCCTAGGGTTATTTGCCCTGTCCAAAAGAGCAAAGCACCTCAGTTTGCAAGCTTTTTTATGGCACCAGTAGACACCTCACCAGCATGTATTTTGGGACAGTCTCTCACCACAGCCTCTTCTAAAGATCTCAAAGCCACCGGGATTTGTGTAGTATGCTAAGTCCTTAACGCAAGCCAGAAGCTGTGTCAGCACCAATTCTAGTTACTCTCTTTGGGGCCATTAGATACACATGGTGAGACTTCATTCCCATCATGTTTAGAATTTCAGCATTGCCTACGGGGATTATAAAAACTAGTCATGTCTATGTGAATCTTGTGGCTTAGCTCAAGGAATATCCCTGAACTCAAGGAAATAACGGGTTATCTTCTCCCCCCCGCTCCCCCCCGCCTCTGGCTACATAAACACTTTGGTATTTAAATATAATTTGCAGTATATAGATGTTGAATGAGAGAGAAAGAGAGAATTTCACTCAGTGTGATTGCAAATAGAAACACAAAAAAAGAATAAAAAGATTACCATGTTACACCTTGCTCCTCCCTTATTTGAAATTTGTGGAAATTGTCAAGCTTTGAGAACTACAGAGGTTCTCCCAGAGATGGTAGCCCCTGAGAGGGAGGCAGATTAATTTCTGAGCATGAAGGCATCTGGAACTCTTGGGTTAAGAAAGGAAGACTGAGAGTTTAGGATGACCTGGAAGTGGCAAGGTGGTACAAGACAGGATTTTATATTTCCTCTTCAGTTTTAAAGTGCAGTTCCTGACATAGATACTGTTAGGCATGAGTAATGGTATCACTGTTTATACTGTAAGTGTGGAAACATCATTAGGTGGCATTTAAACAATCCAGCTGGCCATTCAATTCTTTTGTTACAAGCGATTGAGCATAATGTTAACAAAACAGCAAAAGGTACAGTCTAGCAACTGCAATAGATATATTCTGACTTTGAAAACACCTTCTTCACACTTTACCAAAGACTTTGTGGTTGTTTCTATTAAAACCTAGAAAGGGTTTTGGCAACTCTTTCTGTTTCATCTATTGGGAAACAGTAATTACAAACTCTTTTTAAAATTTGAGCAATATGACAGGGAAAATTGGAGGGGATTTTCTTTATGAATATGGCTCTTGAGTGAGAAAAATCAGGAAAATATTCCTAATTTTTTTATTATTATATAATTTTGCTATATGGGCTAAATACATTCTTACACAACACCTAGCGATTTACAACCTTAACCATTATATTGGCAACTAAATGTTGCCAAAGGATAAACATTTTGATATATCTATTTCACACCAGTGTAAAACTTGAGCATTTTTCACACACAGGACATCTAAGGTAATTTTTTTTTTTTTTTTAAATTTCTGTTTAACACTTGATTTTAAAGAAAAATATTTATTTTGAAACATAACTGAAATAGCTGTCATTGGATCTTCAAAATGACAGTAATCTATTTTTAAATATCCCACCTTTGTATTTCTTGACATTGTAGATGAAAAGTTGTATCTAAATCTAGTATCTTTTAAGAGGAAAAAAAAAAAAAAAAAAAGACTCTTTTCATTAAGCATCCTATTTCTGACTATTTTGCATTCTAACAAACATGTGGCCACCAAGGATTTTAAGGCTGTCACTGCAGCACTTTGTGATCACCTGGAGTTTCATTAACAGCAACAAGAACCAGATACTTGTGCTCCAAAACCACAAATAATTGTTACTGCGTATAAAGAAACAATGCTGCTAATGTTACAAGCAAAGGAGCAAGAAAACAGTGACAGATCTGAATAGTCTTGTGTGCATCTAATCATGGCGAAAACCTACATTAGACTTATTGTTGAATTAAATGGAATTTTATATACTAATAATAATATTGTAACAAAGAGCTTGAGATTTTAAGATGTCATTTAAGAGGAGGATTTGTCTTGCTTTTAGTAATCCTGAGGCCTACAAAAAGGATTTGAATTGATTTTATTCAACATATTTCCATCTTGCAGCCCAAAGCTATACTATTGCGTAGTCAGGACGTGTGATTTAAATCCTCTGACAGAGGGAATCAACTGTGGTAAAGAATCTTGATTAAACATTTTTGTGGCTAGGTAGGACACCCCACAAAATAACTGACAGTCAGAAACCTTCAAATTATGTCAAACCTAATTTTGTTTTGCAAATCAATTTTGTAATGCTTAATCAGCCCTCTGGTAAGCAACTATTGATTTAAATTAAATCAGAAAAGTTTACATGCAAATCAAAACTGAATTAGTTGGCTGTTTAGAGATAACTTTCTTCTCTACTCACAAAAATGGTAATTAGAAAGTGAGAAAGAAAAAATAATGAAAAAAAGATGCGAGACATATTTTACTTGCTTGCAAAGTTACAAAGCAGTTGTTTTGGTTGATATAAATTCCTGCCTTCTTTTATAATCTGCAATGCATTTACTGTACCAGCCACTTCTGCATAACTTAACAAGACCCTCAGATTGGAGGAGAGATGCCCAGTCCAAATGACTGTGTATGAAATAGGCATGAATACACAAAGTTAATTACAGAAAATTGGAGGAGGTTGCTGATTTCGGATGGATGGATGGATGGATGGATGGATGGATGGATGGATGGATGGATGGATGGATGGATGGATGGTCAGTCTAAGGTCATTTGACAAAAACCCCACGTGTAGTTTCCTTGTGGATATGCATGAATTCATACATGTAGGTGAAAGAGAATAAAACAGGAAGTCCTTCATCTTGTCAGGACTGTTTTCCAGTTTGTGCTCCATTAATTTAGGGAACAATAAAACCCATTTATTTGTTTTTCTTGAACACTCTTATCCAGTCCATGCTGAACAGTGCTCTTTATTTTCTGCAAAACACACATGGTAAAACTCGACCTAGTCACAATGTATGTAAAACCAGACTCTAAATGAACCCAATCATATTCATTAACCCCCCCTTATAGATGAAGAACATATTCTAATTTTTTCCATTTGAATTCTCCTCTAAGAGTGTAGTTGTCCCAAAAGGGAGCATTTCAGCTTCTGTCTACAGCTAAAATTGTAAACTCTTAACATGGTTTCTTGTGCTTCTGAACTGACAGTCTTAAACAATGGATTCTCTGTACAAAATCCAGAATCACTACAAGTTGTTTTTTTTTTCCTAAGCAGCTACTTCAGAAATACCATGGTCTAAAAGTAGGATCTCTGCAGGTTATGTATAGGATTACCTGATTTTTTAAGCTATTTCCCTCCCCAGTCTTTTATCTTACAATGCTAAAGTGGGTAACAATCAGTTTTAGTTTCCCTAGTGTGGTCTGAAAGTCAAACATTTTCTTCTAAGAAACTGGTTTCAAAACTATCAAATCCTGCCCTAAAGAATCATCCAGGGGCATCTTTCTGATTCTTTTTGATCTGAGCTTATTTAAATTGATGATCAAGCTGAAATCTGCTTCACATTCCTGACTGCAGATATAAAGGTACAGGATTCATTTTATTTTATTGATCTTTTTATTTCTGAGATATGTCAAATTCTCACACACATGCAATAAATTAATGTTGCATCTACTCACAGGTATGGAAGAACTTAAACACATGCAAATTCAACCTAAAATTTCCCATGATTCTATAGAATAAGTTAAAGGAAAGTCTTTCTGTCTTTTCTATTTTCCTACTGTTTATATCACTAATTGATAACATACATAAGGTTCAATACCCACTGTCACCGAGACACACAAAGCAACCACACGCAGACAAGAGGTTTCGCAGAGCAGAGGTTCCTCCGTCCAGCTCAAGGCTGAGACAGGGCGGAAAGAGCCTCCTTGTTTGTTTCTTATTTTATATACATTTGTGGGTCTAGCAGAAGATTGGCTTTTAGAGTTTTCACCTCTCAAGCCAACTGGCCAGACCAGCCATCAGTTACAATTGTTTTCAGGCTAGAAATATGCAAACAAAGGACAGAGAATGAAAAACAAAGGATTTGCTTATGTTACATATGTGGGAAAAAGGTAGAACTGCTTTTAATATTGTACAGTAACTAAAAAGATCTGACTCCATTTTATGAAAAATCAAAAGGCTATAAAAAACTCAGAAAAGCCAGGGTAACAACCCACAGAGGAGATATTAAAAAGCAGATAACCAGTTTTATCAAACCCAAATTTTAATACAACACCTTGCATCTCATCTGGTGTTGTATGAAATGCCTCAAAAAGCAGCACATCTCAGAGTCAATCTTTTTCTGCTTTGAGGAGTTTGACTTTGAAACATACTACCTTTGGTACATATTTTGTTCTTTGGGTTTTTTCCCAGATAAAAAATTATCATCTGTCCTTTATACTATGCTGATATTCAAATAATCAATATTAAAAAATAGTCCCTAAAAAATGGATCCTAGTGCATGGCCCATTTCTTACAAGAAAAACCACAAAGAATATAATGATAAATTGACAAGATAGTATTTGAACCTATCAATGTATAAAAAACTCCATATTTAAAACTTTAAGTATTTATCCAGATACTTATCTGATTTGCATTTTGTCATATTGTATATTTTTTACTATATAAAATTTTGAAGTTGTTCTATACTGCATTTTTTTTAAACACACATCATCACAGAGCCTTAATTAAACCCTCCTTCTTATTTTTGCTACACTGAGAGATATTAAATACAAATTCAAGTCCCAATGAGCTTTATTTTGGCTACTCATTTCAATTTAGCGAAATCATACTGTCTATAAACACAGCAAATCACTGTGCCACAACAAGAAATGAGAGATGAGAGGATTCCTTAAGAGCTTTCTCAAACCAAAGCATTATCCAGACAAGACAAATGGGTGTATTTGCACGTAAAGACTAGGATGAAAGAACTGTAATACAACATAGTTATACCTTTGTCTATTGTAGCTTTGCAAAGGCATTTCATTCCTGATTGTCATTGTCCTCTGTTTTTCTGCACCATGGCTCCCAGGCAGCTGGGTACCATAGTGCTGACTTACTGAATGTGCCTTCAAAGCAAAATCCACCACTCATACTGAATGCTGCACAACAAAGGATAGTAGTAGGAAAGGTCACAAAATCCATTTTCTCTAACGATGTAGGTATTCATCCAAATATGAAAGAATGCTGCATTTGATTTGCTCCTCAGGTATTTTTAGCTGTTTTTTCTTCCACCAAAAAGGCTAAATAATCACATCACTAAACCATTCATACTGACACATCTTTAATAAATACATACAGATGAGAGGACAAATGGCAGATAAGAGATTTAGGAAAATACATTTTGAAGAAACACAATTTATTTTATAGTCTTTGAAAAGCATCTGACAGCAATCCACAATGCCTTGCAAGCCTAAGCAGCAGTGTAAAGAGACCAAAGTGGTGCTGCAAATATAACTGGAGCTGTAAACTTACAAAGCTTAACCTTTAGCTAGTAGATTCAGTCCCAGTGCCAAAACATAGTTAATTACAGACCTTTACAAGAACTTCAGTAAAAGTGGTTCATCCATTTCTTCACAAAAATACGTAAACATATTTGCAATTGCAATGGCAGGTGAAGAAACCTTAGACCTTTGATTATCCAGCAATGACGGAACAAAAAATATCTCTTAAAAGGCATTCCTTCATAAAGAAAAATCATATTTTAGTAGGGTAGATGTGTGCATCTGTTTCTCCTTATATTAGGTTATAAATCAAATATGATTCCTGTCCCCCAAAATTTTAGTGCTCTTCTTGTTCTACCAAATAAATTTTTGGGGTTTGTGCAGGCTTTTTTAACATAGAGCCACAACATTCTATGATAGCATTCTGGACAGCAAAACCTCTAGAAAATTGCATAAGGATTTATTATCACTACACTGAAGATTCTGTATATTACCTGAGAAAGAATAGAAGGCAAAACAACTGAACTCTGCTTAGAATACATAAGAAGTCAGGATATAGGCTGGATTCAAAAGTAATCAGTCTTCACTTTGTCACCTTGACCCTTTTAGTCAAAAGATTTTACTTACTACTGCAAATTAGTGCTGCACTGCTGTCAACAATCAGCTCCTTAAAAAGAGACAGGGACATTTAAAAAAAAAAAAAAAAAAAAAAATCTACATTTTGAAAGAAATCCGGAGATGCTTATTCCTGTAACCAGTAATTCATTGTCTTCAAAACTACATTTACACACACCCAAATACACCCAGCAGGCAAGGGGCAGGCAGTAGGTGTCAGCTGGTGATAGACTGTGATTTGGGAGCATATTGTTCACCAACCTTTAAGTTCCTAATAACAACAGCTTTTAATTCCTGGGTTATTATGAGTGGCAGTGGATTGTATTGGTCATCGGGTTTAGACCCCTCAGCAATGCTATGGGATTTGCTGAGTGAGTTGGGGTTTTATTCTGCTTACTAGGTGTCTCTCAAGTCATCAGCCAGATACTTCCTGGCACTGTTCCCTCAACAGGGATAATGAATCATGACAGTTCATCTCCAATTGCCCAGCTCAAACATTTAAATGTCTGCCACAATCTACCAATGAACCCATCTGAGTGCCATTGGGGATCAGTGGAAGAAACTTATTAATACACATGGGGTTTGGCAGCATGTCAGACTTAATATATCACAACAGCTAAGATAATACAGTTGTGCCTTACACTCCCCTGTCCTGTGGTGAGAGAAGAGAATACCGCCAGTGCGATATCACCAGGGAGTGCAGTGGTGCCATCCTGCACCATTTGCAACATCTCACTTTGTATTCATCTACTTCCTCGTGTGGCATTTTAAAGTAAACTGATTTTTTCTTCAGTAGAAAAGTTTTAAGCTTTGCACGAAGTGAAATGAACGTTTTAAAAGTATCTTTCAGAGGTATTTAGGAAATCTGTAGCATTCTGATTAATAAACTGAATACCCATCTGATTCCCTCTTCTATACTAGAACCATGAGAGACCAACATGAACTCATAACAAGCCAATAGCTCAATTTGCTAATGTAATTTTTTTATTCAGTCTACCTTAAGTATTACCAACATGAAGTAGTTGAAGGACAAATAGCAACTCTTAATAGGTAGCTCCAATTGGCTACATACTTTCTCCTGAAAGCCTTGAGAAGCAATTTGAGATAAAGAAGATTTTTCATTTTGGAAGAGCATTACTGTGCCTTTGGTGCTGCCTATAGTTGCTATACTATCAACTGTTACAAATAATTGAAGATACATGCTTTATTTCCAATCCAACTGAAAAGAAAATCAAACAACAAAAAACTGCTTTTCTCGGAAGAAGTTACTGTGACCAAACAAAATTCACTTCTTCACCCTATGGTAGGGGTAATACCCAGTAAAGAGAAACTTTTTGATAACAGTAATGTCTCTGGAGACACATAATGGGAAAGAAGGCATGTTACAGCTCATTTACTTATATCATTTATTTGTTAAATTCCAGGTGAACTAAAATAGAATATAATTCTTCGGAAGAGACAGCAGTGAAAGGATTTGGAAACCCATCCCAATCAAATTCCTCTTTGGCTTAATATTTTATGGCTCAGTAGTGAAAGAATTATCTCCATTATTGATCCTGCCTATGTGGTATGGGCATCCAAACAGAACCTGGTAATGTTCTTAGTTTTCTCCACAAGACTAAAACTTGGAGCAGATTTCTTTAACATGTTATTCACAGAAGATTATGAAGAGGATTTCTTCAACCAGCTTGCAATTCATTTTCTCCTATGTCAGCAACTGTACAAAAGCTGGAAAAACGTTGTCAAAATGAGAAAACATTTGTGTAAATTTATTTGCTGTTATCAGCCCCTTTTTTCAGTTATTCTTTCAACAAAAGTCATAACTTTGATATTCAGAGACAGAACAGAAAGTGTCTTAGTGTAGTGGTAGTATGTTTTTGAAATAAAACTCTCACTTAACCCAGTTTGTCTTGCGTTGGTCTTTTTGCAGAAAATGTCTAATACATATTAAGCAGATTCTTTTGAGAAGGAACTAAGCAAAATTCTCTGGTTTGAGTGTGCACCATATTTTCCAGCCCTTCCTAGGGACAGAAGAGTTGCAACTGAAGACTTGTGTTTTGGATAGCTGCAACCTTTTTGCATACTGAGGATGACTGATCCATCAAAAAGAATAGATCTAGTCACAAATAAGAATGCTAAACTGCCTGTAATGTTGTTGTAGGGGCCTCAACACCTTTTTTTGTCTATTTCCACCACACTAAATTGCCCGCTACTGTTGATCTCACCACCAGAAGTTACTTTTTTACAACCCATAGCAAAGTATAATGAAGTGCTGCTGTCGTATGGAAAGATATCAGGAAAGCACTCATTTTCAGACACAGATCCAGCTGCTCTTAAGGAACTTTATTTCTCACAAAGAAGGATAGCTTTAATGGGAGGGCAAAGGGAACAGTAATGAAAGAACTCCTGACCTAGACTTGTATTTGAAAGCATTTGAAAGCTGTTTCAGCATATGGGAAACTCCACTGCCTTACTGAACTTTTTTTTATCCTTTTCCTTTACTTTTTTTCCTCTAATTTTCCTCTAATTTCTCTTATCTCCAGATTGTCTTGTTTTCTCAAAGAGCGGGAAAGTTCTGCCTGTTTTTCCTTTTCTCCCTCGTCCTGAGTGTGATCTTACAGAATGCTCATTACAGTTGAATCACTGTATTAACAGAAATATTTACACACTGCCTTGAAGCATCAATAATCCAACAACTTTTGTTCCTAACCAAGCCTAATAGACTGCACATGTCTGAATGTGCATTAATGTTATTCAACTTCTTTTGTTGTAAGCACTGAAAACTATCTGAGCCACTATTCCAGTGGGCTCATTTACCATAATACTCTAACACAAGCAAGCATGTCTTGAAATTCCTTTAAAGACAACAGAGTTATTTTTTAAACAAAGAATTAGCGAACTTTCATTAGCACAACTAAAACCAACTAGATAGTTATACATTTTTAAAGAAGACAGGTTTTGCTTTCAATGACTATTAAGAACAAAGGAAGGGAATGCAAGAAAAATAATTGGTAGTTAAGTTTACATGCAAATAGCAGTCAAGCAGAGAGGATATTTGTCTCAGCATAATCAAAACTTAAGGAAACAAATCAATAGACATTACTGTGTGAGAATAAACTAATTAAATTTTGTGTAAAGAAAGATGAAAATACATGTAACTCCATAGATAAAGGGCAAAGGCATGAGCAGATGCAAAACTGGGGTTCTCCTCAACATGTAAACTGATAAAAGGTCAAAAATCCAAACAGAACAACACTTACATAGGGAGCTGACCAATTCAGCTGCAAGACAGAGGAAACCACTCTGGCTTTAGTGCATAATCTATTAATGAATAAAGTAGCTCACAAGCAGAAAAAATATGAAACAGGCAAATATACAACACTTACATATATCATACACTTGTATGTATGCACATATATCCTTCCCAATTGAAGAAATTATTTTGCTTTCAGAATAGAATCACATGAATTATTTACTTCTTGCAAGCAAATAAATAAATAAATCTGCATTTTCTCAGCTTTTGATTGTATATAGAATTGTTGCAAAACCGTTCAAAGAGGTAGTAGCTCAATTTTTTACCACATCTTGTCAGAAACCGAGTTATTTTCATAGCTCCTTTAAAAATCTGGTGGTCTACTTCGTGTAAAAGAGTTAGCTTGCTGTTTTTAGTAAAGCAATTATAATGTATAGAGATATCAACAAGATTTTTAATGCCCAGTGATCTCTCTATATGAAATTACTTGCTGTAAATTCTGTGGTACCACTTGTCTTTTCTGGGTTCCCGGCCCAGAATGGGTTCTGATTCCTCTTACTGCTATGAGGCTCCTGTGTTCACTCTGAGACTGCCACTTTCTTTTCCAGATCCACAAGTAAGCCTTTGTATGGCTCATTGCAGCTGCAATTCTGGCACCATATCAGAATGCCTACCCTCACTGGTGAAAGTTAAGAGCCATAATTACTCATATAGATACCTACAGAAAAGGGACAACATTTTCAGAAACCTGAATGCACAGGTTCCTTCAGAAAACAAAACAAAACAAAACAAAACAAAACAAAACAAAACAAAAAAGGAAAAGAAGAAGAAAAGAGAAGGAAAAAAAAGAAAAAAGGAAAAAAAAGGAAAAAAAGAAAAAAAAGAAAAAAGAAAAAAGTAAGAAAAAAGTGGACAAAAACTGCTTTCTATGGTCCCAGCTTGTTTCTGTATCAAATCATGAGAACAAGCTCCTGTTGGTATTCATTTAATTCCAGTACTTATATACCTCACTCATAATGGCTGGCTACCATTCTCTTGCTCCTCCAGGAAGGAAGAGCTTCATTTCATATCCCAATAATGAAAGCTCAAAACCATTTAATTCAATTCTCCACTGAGGCCAGAGAAATGTTTGAATAATGTATGTGCCTTTAATCCATGGCCCCTTTGCTCCTCCAGTTCTGTCTCTGTCTTGCTCTTGTTTTCCTGTAGCATTTTGAATCAGAATGGATTATGCACAAGGGACCTTCATGCACTGCAAGCTATTTGGGAATTTAAACAAAGTCCTCTAGCTTAATTAGCCTTCTCCTAAGGTGATAAATGCCATTTTTTGATGTTGCAAAGGAGGTTTATGGCCAAGCTAATAACTGACACTTAACCATATATTTCCTGAGCTGCAGTGGTAAATATATCATTTCCCTGGCATCACTAATATAACCAAGTGTTAATTCACAGTACAGACCCTGAAGGAAATGTTAAGAGAGGAAAAACAGCTTTGCTGCATTTGCATACTCAGGACGAACAGTAATGACTATGAGTATTAAAGCTTGTTACAGCTTCTTCAAGACTGTAAACAGGGAACATCTTAAACTGATAGAACACCTAAGAAAGTCTTAACAGTGCTACTCTGCTTGGAATGAAAATCTATCACGAGAAAGCAATTTTAAAAGTAGGGGGCAGATGAATAATTCAGTAAAAAGCTGTCAGTCACTGAAGAGACAACAGAAAAACTACAGCTTTTTGTTATCATTAGAGAGGCATGAACAGAGGTCACATCAGCCTCACACAAAATAATAAACTGTTTTAGATAAATTAAAATGGGAACCCTATTGACATAGTACAAGGACAATATATTTTAAAATGACAAAATAAAAATCTTTCTCAGATGGGAGTTATCCTGTGAAGTTTCAGGCTACAAAAATTGCTGAGACATAAGGTTTTTAAGCCTAAAAATATGTAGTAATCAGATTTACACCACAATTGTTAAACCAATTAAGGAAACCAATTAGGAAAGGTCCACTTTAACTACACTAAACTAGTCAGGCAAAGTGTCTATGTGTGCACGTGCATGCATGCGCAGATTTACACACACATGTATAGTGGGATATAAAGGGAAAGGTAAGAGAATGGCATTAATGGTATACCCTTGATCTTGACTACTCTGTTATGTTCTTTTATCTCATCCTTCCAATATTCTGCAGTCTGGAGAGAGGGGTTGATTTATCTAGGCAGTTTAGCTTTTCGGAATACAGAATACATTTTCTTAAAATGATGTTTCACAACATATTTCTCTTATAGAAGAAATCAGAGAGAAATATATCCCATGGTTCCTCCCTTGTAGCTTTACTTCTGATTCTGCTCCCTCTGACCTTTTCTCAATTGTTTGTCCTCCATCTTTGGGAATTTATCTTTCTAATATTAAAGAGTGAAATGGGCCCACAGAAAAAGGATGAATTACTAATTCTAGAAGTGAAAACCAGTTATATTACCACTGCCAAAATCTTTTAACAAATGTAAGTGTTATTTTTACTTTTCCAGGGAATATTTAATGAGCATCAAATATTCATAGAGGATAGATAATATTTAAATGACACCTTTAAAGGATTAAAAATGTGCAACTCTCTCACAGTGGTTACTACATTAAGGCCTACAATATATTTTCATTAGGCACAAACTGTCTCCAACAAGATAGCAAGAAAAGAAGATTTCAGAATTTTCAGTACTATTTGTATGGAAGCTCATATCCAAACCTCTGTCTTGGATAGCCTTCAATGTTAGCCTCTCTCCCTGTAATCCAAAGCAGCTATTCACATTCTCACTCATGATTTTGTTCCATGGTCTGGACACCATTTGTAAACAAGAACACAGGTAATGGTAAAGAAGACCTAATGAAGACTGTTTGATTATATAATATTTTAAGATGTTAAGACAATACAACTATGTTTAAGATATCTTTCAGTAAAACATAATGTTGTGGGGTTTTCTGAAGAAAAGTATTTTGCCAACCACTCCAACAAGAGGAATAGAAATTTTCCTCTTCTTTTTATGTTTCTTCTTTCTGTCAAACAAATGTTTTAAATACCTCTGGAATGTTATTGTGCATACTGGGAAAGAACTGCCATGCTTCCAAGCATACAAAGTTTTTAAAGGTACAACTACAAAAATCAGAAGTCCAGGGGATGTAATGTGTAGTACAGAAAAATGCAAAAATGCTTCTTTATAGAATAAATATCTCAAAATTTGATATCAACTGCTGAAGGATGCCATTCTCTCAATTTACCTTTCAGGATTACTACAGTTTTTGTGAAAAAATAAAGAAACAAGAGACCACAATTGGGGTAAAACACTCTACACAAAAGTTAAGATGGTTGAGAAGTAAGAAGAAAATTAAATACCTGAAATAATAGATTAAAACAAAAGCAGGTGTACAAAATACCAACTTCCCAAATACCCAATAAAATCCCAAAATTTCTAGGAAGCTTCTTACACCGTTCATTTTTTTTCCTGTTTCCTTCTTATAAATCTAAAATAGAGGAAGCACTGAGATTCATGACAGCTAATGCTGACTTTGTCTTACTTAACCAGTGCTCAGTCAAATTATTCTATCTCCTCCTCTATCATGTCTATATGTTGCTAAAGTAAGGATAGCAATCTTTAATGCTTGTAAACATTTATTTTTAAAGGGAGAAGGGAATGTTTGGACTATTCAACTAATTTTCTCTGCTTCACTTAGAAGTTCTGAATGGAATCAGACTAGAAGATTTAGTTGAGAGTTTTGTGAATTGTTAGAGCATAGAACAGAGATACCCTGGCTATCCTGAAAGCGTTTACTTTTGTTTGCTCAGTAAGCCAAAATTCATAAAGCAATGAGGAAGAAGATACAGTCTCCAAAGTGCCCTGCCAGAGCTGATTTTGCTATTACTGGAGATGCTGAGAAAAATTTTCATAGGACAAAGCCATGGAAGAGCATTTAGTCAGCCTTTTTCTTTTGATCTACTTTTATCTCCAGCTGTCAGGGGCACAGAGGGGGACAACAAAGAGCAAGGCCAGAGTTCTTGCCCAAGAATATTCTCTCCTCCTGATGTTTTGGGTGACAAGAGTAGAAGTCCTGAAAACACCTTCGGTAAGCACTTGTTCTGTAAGTGTGAGAGACTGAGAGTGGAAACAGAACAGGTGAGAAAAAATCCCCAGAGTAGACTCTTAAGTACATACTTCACTGACAAATTTCATTTTACAAAACATGGGCAAGTCATTTTACAACACTTCTCTTTTCACCTGCTGCTAGTAACTTATCTGAGATGATACAGAGTGCAATCATTTTGGAGAAACAACTGTGGTTTTTTCCTCCCATGAGGGATAGAAATGTGAGAGGGGAGAAGAGAAAGGTAAAGCAGCAAAAAGAAAGAGAAAAGATGATGGTTTCAAGAGACCACAATAAGGATCTTCCTGTTTGAGCACACTGTAGAAAATGAAATTGTTCTTTGGTTTCTCTCCTTGGCAATGGTTCTTGTTCTGTATTTCCAACCTATTCCTAATGAGGTAAAAACTTCAGGAACTAACTACTATGCAGAGGAATAATGACAAAGAGATTTACCTTAATATCAGGAAGGTTAGCTATGGAATAGTAAACATTACAATTTCTCTAGTTTACCTGAAACATCCTGCATTTATAGAGCCACTTGGACGTATAGAATTGAGACACGGTGTTTTCCAAGCCTGTATATTAAGGACATTGCCATTTTTATTGAAGAGGCTCTTGTTTACCCTCTTACATTCCACAACAGGAAATCTTGGCAGGAGGATAAAAGATTTGTGGTTGTCACATTCAGTGAAATACAGTCAAGGGATCTGCTACTGTAAGGACTTTGGTTAGAACTACCAATGAGGCATAACTAAAATAGAGGTTTTGGCTACCCACATAAAGTCTTTCCTTTCCTTATGCACATGTATATATATAATTCTATAATTCATGCATATATGCAATATATCATTCAGATGTTATCATATAGCATCAGCCTTCCAACAAGCACAAAGTGCTAAGTGATGACACTCAGTGAATAGGTCGGGCACATGCTGAGATATCCATGATTTTCCACCTATGCAAGAGGAAGTTTCCAATTTTAGAGCCCAGCTACTACCAGCTGTAATAACTGTGTGTTTATTTGAGATGTTCCAGGCAAATTATAGAGTATATTGACTTTCACAATATGCATTGTGAGTCTTGTCATGTGCTAAGATTGTTGGGACACTTTGATTACGTGGACTTAACATTTTAACCACACAAAGACAATAAATTGGCTAATTTTAAGTTTTTCTTTAACAAGTTTTAAGTGTCTTTGAATCAATAATTTCCTTGCTAAATTGCCAGAAGGCTGGTAAATTCCCAGAATGGTCTGCCATTGGAATAGTCCAATGTTTTATAGGGAGAGATCTGTATTTCAAAGGGAGGGAAAAGGGAAGGACAAATGCATCCACAGACAGGGAAGCTACTGAATGTTTATAGCCTAAGATACAACATAAATGATCAGGGGGAAAGCAATTTTGAATTTCCCTATCAACACTTTTATTAAAAACAGCTAATAAAAAACTGCACTGATCAAACTAATCCATGCAATGGGACAGAAACCTCCTTATGCCTGGAATAATCATCGAAAATAGTTCTCTTTCTGCTAGGAGCAGGATTATTGTTTTGCCATTAACCTCCTATGGAGGTAGCTGAAGAGCTGCCAGTTACAGATATTTATTTACTCATCACCACGTGCTAAGTCATTATTCTGTAGACTGTTTGAATTTGACCAAGACCCATAGATTTCTTAAATAGGCATTCAATGCTTGAGTTATGCAGCTCACTCATAATATGGCTGCTTTTCTCCTACATTCTTTTGCAGTATATGTTGGACTTCTAGCAGAATAAAATCACCCTGTTGACTTTCCAGGGACAGAAGATCTCCTAGAAAAGCAAGATGTGGAAGTAGTGGCTGTTCATACTGTCCAATCCACATGGTTAGTAGAGCCAGCTGGCACAGACAAGAAAATGGAGCAAGCCTGCCAAAAAAGCAATTCTTCTGCAGCTGAAATGCTAAAAAGCACTTGATGTGAGGCATGTAATGAAAAGAAGCTTTCTTCTTGCCGTGCTTATCAAGCAGGGTGAATTATGCTGAAAGTATTCGTACTTTCACAGGTACTTTTCCTCTTACCTAAGCCACGAACCTGTTCTAACTACAGAGAAGAGTTGGAAAACGATACTTGCCTCTGTCAGTCTGCTTATGTTTTTGGAGAATATCTATGACAAGGGTGCTATTTTACCTTGGATAGTTTTGAAGAATGTATTGCATTACCTTTGGGTTATGGCAATTTCTAGTTCAAAAAATCCCAGATTCCACTGCAGCAATCTTACCTTCAAAGTGTGCTATTTAGCTCAACCATTGGAAATCGGGCAAATTAGATATTGCTACACAGTGCCCAAATGTAGGTGAAAAAGGAGGCTTTTCTATTTTACTGGTGTTGTAAATGCTTTTGACCCATCTTATTCATTGATGTCATCTCATAGATGATTGCAGAGAAAAATGTTACACCTAAAAATGACTGCATAACTTTCGAGTATAATGGAAATATGGAATGGATTTCTCTAATTCTTCTGGACATGACCAAGGTTCTAATCACATCACTTGAACAGCTCCCTCAGGCATAATGCGAAGGCCAGTGGTTTTACACTGCAAACCTCCAGTCATCTGTCTTGGATTCCTGTTCATATTGGTATTACTGGCAAGTTGATAAAGTCAGAATCATCTTATGACACCAGACAATGTGTATGCCTCTGACACAGACATTATAGACTTTTATGATATATTACAGATCCCAGAAGATCTCAACACCCTCAGCAGCACAAATCAGAGTGAAAACATTAACGTTTATCATCCAGTCTATTACTGTCAAACTCTGCCTCCAGCTATGCAAGTATCACAACATTAGCAGTAGCATTTACATCTGGCAGTTGTGTGAGGTCTTTGTATGTGTCCTCAAGCAGTTTGGAATATAAAGAAACCTTGATCCATGCCAGGGGATTCTGTGCTGACATACAGGATCACATGATATGAAACAAATAAGACCGAGTACACACACTGATATCTTTTCAGATAAAATCTTATTAAGGAAATTTCCTAAATATAAGGGATGTTTATTGGGTTTTAGTTCAGGCAATTATTCATTTTAGAGCTCTTAGCTCTTCTATAGTTGTTATTTTTTTATTGATTAAATATAATTAAATTATCTTTACAAAGACAGATTACAACTTATATATGATACTAGATATTACAAAATTGTCATCTCCTGCTGAGTGGAATCCTGAGTAGGGAAACTCTTCCTTCACTTTCATGCATCGATTTCTCTGATTCTCCCACTCTGAGTAAACTAAGATTCCATGAGAGAGACAAGTACTTACATTCAGAAATGTAGTAAAATTATTTGGCAAGGCTCCTAACCTAGATGTTAAATGTTCTCTGCTGTTTGCAAAGTACCTTTCATTGAAAACAGATAGCTCTTACATTCCATTGCCTTTCGATTTGGCAATTGGTGTAAAGCTAAGATACCACTAATGTGAGAGGCAAAAAAAAAAAAAAAGCAGCTCTTCTGTGCAGCAGATGCAGTTCTAAAACCATGCAGTTAACCTGCCAGGGAAGAAACACCCAACTAAACAGCAGGAATTAGTGTACACTTTAAATAATTGGAAAGGTTTGATTTCTTGTGCTTCAGAAAACCAATCTTTTTCGTGCTCCCATCAGCAGTGTAGGTATACAATGAGAAAATTAAATTGTTGATTATATTAATATTATCCCTTTATCCTGATTTCTAGTTGTGTATTAAATATCTGATAGAAACTTATCTGCAGATGTCTGCTGTTCCATCTTTGTTCACCTCTTGAGACAGCTACTTATCAGAGACAACTTTCTTAGAGATTTGGTGGCTGCTGAGACACAGGGTCACACCCCTAAGTTAATCCTGACATGAATTTTAGCTTAATATTTCACTAGAGAATATTAAAAAACCCTCTGCCCTTTGGTCTCTGATAACAGAAATTGTTTTTCACCATTCACACTGTTGATTTTGAGTAAAATATATGTTCCATATTCATATCTGAGACATGTAACAAAGAGACTTGCATTCTGTGAGCAGCAAGGTCACAGGGATGTTTAGTTGATAAATGCTCTGTTTTGATGCTTTGAGTTCTTAGTTCTGATGCTTTGTCTCTAATCCACTTTTGAATCTGGGCTGCTGGGGGAAAAAGCTGCTATTTCTGTTCTGGGAAGGTCAGACAAGTGGATTAACATGAGAAAAAAAATATCAGTAATCTCTTGATTTTTCCGTTTACCAATTTATCACATACCAGGGGAAATATTGTAACTAATCTTTTAACCTTTTAATGGGACTAAAGATGCAAGTAGCTCAGATGCAACACCACTCAGAGTGGCTATCACATACTCTTTGGGTTGTTTATCTGGGTTTTTGTTGTGTTGTTTGTTTTGTTTTTTTTTTCCCCTCTGGGAAACGTTTAATCATTACATTTGGTGCAACTTTGCTTTTGGTGGATCAAGTCCTGCCTATCTGAACAAGTGCATTGGTTAAGAAGTCTTTACAGCCAAGTTCCTGACTGACAGTTTTCCACTCTACTTTAAAGCACTTCGGTGCCATAGTTCTTCTGATGGGTTCTGTGAGCTGGCAATTACCCTGATTAAAAACCCATCAGAGAGTTTCTAAGGTGACAGCTTAAAGTTTTAATGCTCCCTGTGATTTGTGAAAAGGCATGCACACTGTTCTCAAAACACGAGAAGTTATTTAAGATATGGCAAGCCCAACTATCTAAATACAAGAATGCCAAAGGAAGAATTTGTGCTCTCCAAATATTCTTGGCAGAAAACAGAATGCTCAATGTCAGTAAAGAACATTCACTGTTGTGAATGTTGTTATGTTCACAGTAACAAAATGATGGCTATGAACATACTCAGAACATCAGATTATATTTGTATAGCTCGAACTCTTGCAGGCCTAGACCTGCAGGAGCCACTTCTGTACATTAGAGCAGACCAAAGGTTTGTTATAATTTTGTTGGAGATATATGGTCATTCAGAAGCTGTCTAGAAGGTAGGGTTTTGATAGAGCACATATTATGGAAATGTTCCATCCCCATCTCTGTTGTTTCTGAACCCAGTCTCAGTCTTGACTCTAAGTAGGCCTCGCTCTGGGGTGATTGAATTCTCCTGTAGTAAGAAAATCTCTAATCCTCTTGTTTGACTCTTCATTTTCTGGTGGCCTAAAGGCAGCATATGCTGCTAAGATGATAAAAGGAAAACATTTTTGATTACTTAACCCCTGAGAACATGCTCAGGTTATTCATTTATGCTAAATGCTGAAAATCAAGCTGGGAAAACTGAGAGAAAAACTGACAACCAAGTCCTTTATCTGAAGTGGGATGAAGTGCACCTTGGGAGGCACTTTTTTGTGGTATATTTTCAAATGGATTATAATACTTAGAGAAGAGTTTTATACTAATTAGGAAATTACCTACATAATAAAAAGAGATGTTATTAAAGGAAGTAAAAACAAATAAATTGCAATTTTGTTGTACCATAGAAGTACTGGAAAGTTAAGATAACAACCCATCAACCAGATTTTATTGCTTACCTTTCTTCCAAGTCTTTTTTCTTTTTTTCAGCACAAGAGATTGAAAAGAATCAGGATATCAATCCAAATAGAGTACAATGGTCACCTGTGAAAAAAAATTTTTGCACTACATAGCCAACCTTAATTTGCAGACAGTAAAGACCAATCAAAAAGATGAATAAATATTTTTTCTAAAGTTAAGCTGGTAGAGATTCTTGTCTTACTGTAATTCTCCTTATCTCTGTCTCATTTCAAGAAAGCAGAACAAATGGCATCGTTAAATTTCTTTGCCTATTTTGTCCAAAGAAACTTAATATTTGGGGGCAGGGGGATGTCTGTTTTTTCCCCCTGTGCTTCCTTTCATTATTTTCATTCTTTTCTCTGCTTCTAAGATAAACACTTGTCACAAAAGACTAAGGGTGTCATTAATTGCAAAGAGGAGCAATCCAAAACATCCTAAATATTGGACGCACCTTTTTCTACTTTTTTAAAATCAGAACCGTCCAAGAACTTTTACTGTTGTTCAAACTTTACCTAAAATTAATTTTAAAAGTCAAAACCTGCTGACAAAAGCTCTTTTCTAGTCATGAGGAAGACTGCTATTGCACTTTAAAGATGAGCTATGTAAATTCATTCTCTCTATATTCCAATAGGAAAAATAAATAAATAGCCTTCTAAATAAAGGCAAGAGAAGAGTGTAGAAGGGAATGGAAATTCACCAAACCAATGAATAACAAATATGGCAGCAGCATTTTAAAAGACTTATGTATTTTCTAAATAATATTCTAAAAATCAATTTGTCAGAAAGCTGTACCTCAGGAAAAGAAGCACTCCTTTTGCTTTGTACATAAAAACGGAACATGTTACCTCTCATATGTTTATATCACATTAATTAGTCCAAACAATATAAACTTGTGCTACTTGTACTATCTGCAGACCTATAGAAATTAATTGCTAGTTAAAACTAACTATTCAAAGTACTAAAGGTTTATTATGTGTCCAGTATAGTTTATGTTAGCATAGAATTCTATCTTATCCAGCTATACTATAGAAATATATGTAATAATACTATGTGTAAAATAATACTATATATATATATGCTCTCTCTATACACATATCTATAATACTGTTAAGAAAATGTCTTGCATTACTGCACAAAAATCAGTTGAACCCTAGAAATGTTGGCAAAATGCTATAGAGCAAAAGGAGAGAATTTTCTCTTTCAGTTCATTGTGGCCATCTACAACTAATATTTAACAAATAATATACATATAAACTTACATTCAACAAAATTAAAAGAATAATTATGTAAGCTTCGAGTCAAGTATGGAAAAATCCTATTTCTGATCATAAAAAATAATTCTATATGGCAAAACTAAGAAAATTTCATTCTTAGCTGCTAGTAAGAGAAAATGGGTATTAATTTTTTTCATTTAGGAAGCAGTTACGTGCAAATCAAACTAATTTCAGACACATTCTCTATGTTTTCCCATATTTACTCAGATTGTCTCCCTCTCAAATACTCAGACAAACACATGGACAAAGCTGTAAACACTTTCCAGAAAAACCAAAAACACAAAGGAAGACAGAAAACACAGGATAAAAGAATGAAAGACATGATCCAGTTAGATGTAAACTAACCAGCTGACCTCAAAGAGTTTAGGTCACGTCTTCAAAAATACTACTAAACTGACATATACTTCTATCCTTACGCGCTCTGTGTCCCTCAAAACCCTAAATATAAATGACAGCATGAACAATAGTCTTAGAGGACAAGTAGGTTTGGGAAGACAATCACCATACTCAAAGAATCCCTTCTTCTTCCTTTTTCTCTACACTTTATATACTGAGCAAGATGTCATTTGGTCTGGAATATCCCTTTGGTCATCTTGGTCAAGGCTGAAGCATGCAGCCAAGTTCAGATGCAAGGCGACTGCTAACTATGTCGGAAGAAAGCTTTATTCAGCTTACATGCACTCAATAAACAAGCCTTTTTCTACCCCACAGACTACGCCCATTTTTATGAACAACTTACTAGACATACAAAACCACATGAGCTTTCTTTTAATCTCTTTATCCGTTCTATTATCTAATATTTAGTCCTTGTACCTAAATCAATATTATTGTGGTAGCACGAGAAATTTTTGCCACATTGATTTCCCATAGTACTGCAATGTCACATTAGCTCAAGGTGAAGAAGCCAGTAGGATGAGAGCAATAATTAGAATAATAATGGAAGAACTATAAACCAAATTGCATGCAAGAAAATGAAATGTTTTGTTTGGTTTCTTGGGTTATCATAAACTTCAAGATCAAAACAAAACCAGTTGTTAACATCAAAGGCATCAAATCATCCATTTTTTGACAAAAATCAACATCCCTAAACATGTTAGTGTATGAAATATGTGTTGGAACCAAACAAACTATTTTTACTGGCATCAGCTGAGTCTCCTAATGTTATGCATGATATTTTTATTCCAATGTTCTTATTCTTTCCAATTAGAGATAATTGTATGTGGCTGGTTGGAGTAGAGAAGGAGTGTCTCTTAATACTTCAAACATGAATATCCTGAATCAGTTCATATGTCTGACAGTGTCTAAAATGAAAGGTAAAAGCTTCCATTATTAATGACCAAGTGCTTCTTTGGTATATAACATCAGGTTTATATCTATGGTTTAAACCATGAGATCGTCAAAGTAAAAGCAATCTTGTTACTGGTTATAAGGAGTGTGGCTTTACTATCAGGTTAACTCACAGTCAAGCTTGCACAGAAGTCTTTATCTAATTATTCCCACTGCAATATTATCTTGAAAACTAGCTTCAATTTATGTACTGGCTTGAAGGCAAAACCAGCAAGAGATTCCAAGTCAGAAAAAACAATTTAATAGGAGAGAAAAAAAAAAAAAAGTAAAATAAAACAAAACACATGCAATAGTACAAAAGATCACTGACAGAGTCAGAATACAACCTGAAGCCGTGGTGGTAGCAGTCCAGATGAAGTGGTCTAGTTGAAACAGTGTTCCCACAGAAAGGTCTGGTAGCTCTTGTCCTCTGGGAATCCAGTGGGTAAAGCTGCCTTTGCTGTCCCAAATCCCAGATTATATCCAGGTAGGAATGCTTGGCTCCTCCCCTGGGGCGGAGCATCTCACAATGGGCTGATATCATTTTATGAGACTTACAATGGGTCCTTGATTGCCCATTAAACAGAGATAACTCCCGGAGGGAGTTACCTATGAGTCATGCAGGAAGGCATTGATGGGCCATTAATAGAGGATAGTCTGGAGGGAGGGGGCAAGGGAAACACTGCCCAACCTAGTTTCAACAGCTCATGTAGATGGTGATAGAATACATACTTTGGGCACATCTTACATTGTAACCTAGGACAACTTAGAAGAGCCTGAACATTGGCTCTTCTAAGAGCTGTCAAAATGCAAGTCCATGGAACCTATGAGACAAACTCTAGCCAACAACCTTCTTCTTCACCAGTGTAAGGCTGGCCACATGCTGCTGCTCCTATCATGAGGGCAACATTTTGCAGAGGTGGTTGTTCTAACACAAATTTTTTTCAACATTTGTGTCATCATGGACAGTCACAAGAATCATTTAGGTAGTTAAAACACCTGAACTTATCAGTTCCAAAAGTCTCAAACAGAGAGCTATTGCATTATATTGTCAGGACTGATGAACTTAAGGTCAAAGTAACATTAATTAGACAGCATGCACAGGGCCAAAATTTCTCTTGGCTATTTAAAAGGCTCAGTATTTCTTGATTATATTAATGACTCCAGTGGTGACTTGTGCTTATGCTGTTTTTGATTGCTTAATCTAAATAATTCTGCATGTGAATTAATCTGAATATTCAAAGATTACCCAACATCATAAATATGGGGAAGTACTGGGGAAAATTAATGCATAATCTAATTTTCTGTCAGGTTCTCCATAATGGTATAAGAATAAGTCAATAAAAGTTTTATTTCCTGTTATACACTCACTACCCAAGAAGTTGTTAAACCATGTTTTGTTACCTATTTCTTTACTAATGATTTCTAATATTGTATTGCTTTTTCACAATTGCTACATACTGAACTGATACTTTGACAGAGCTGTGAGTCATAACCCCATAATCTCACTCCTGAGTGGTAATGGAAAGCTCTGATACCATGATTTTACATATGAAAATAAGTCTTATTTTGTTTGACAGTATTTGATATTTATCTACACTAAATATATATATATATATATATATATATAAAATTTTATTACCCACTGAGTTTTATAAAGTGTATCATTCTGTGACAATTGTCCTCATCTACATTACTATGAAAGTGTCACAAACAAATTTAATCACCTTAAAATTCACATTCCTTTCCAGGTCATTTGCAAGAACATAGAGTGAGGCCCGCTTAAATCAGTGTTCTTCGAACAAAATAATCTACAGTATTCTGGAGAGAGCATAAAAATTAAAGCATTAAGAGAAGGAACACTTCAAATATTCTTCCAGAATCCAGTAGCATATAATTTGAGGACTTGAGCAACTAGAGGTGAAGATTTTGTATTTAGAAATTCAAGATTAATATTTCTTCTAATAATTTGTTTGCTTACCAAATCCATCTAAATTTTCACCATCTACCTTATTTAAAAAGCCCAGAGTGCAATCACTTCTCCATATTTAAAAAAAAAATAATAAAAAAAAATATTAATTGATCAAATTTTACCTGTCAGTGATCAAAGAATATTTTCCTTTGTACTATGGCACTTCAAATGATTCACTGATATAACAAACTCTTTTCTGTTTTCCCTGGTGCAAAATCAAACTGGGTTTTGGAGAGTTAAATTTAAAAAGCTGTGCTGTGTTGTTCCAGTGGAAAGCATTTATTTGAATGTTTTGTGTTTTGATAGTATGTCCATATGTTTCATGGTAAGGATAATGGTCCTTGTAATAGTATAATTTGACATCCTATTGACATTCATTTATTGTTAGTAACTTAGCGAGTATTCAACTCCACTATGTGTGTCAGGTAATATGAAAGACATGGCACATGTGCATACATGTGAGTATAATCACTGCAGTAAGGAATTTAATTTCAATAAGTTAACCACAAAAATTCACAAAAAAAATACAAAAGCCCAGCATTTCTCTTTCACATCCCAGCATCTTCAGGACTGATGAAAACAACATGCAAATGGCTATAAATAATAGGGTAAATAGTTGTTAAAATAATTGCACCTGACTTCAGAAACTAAAGTAAAGTTAAACAATCCACATGAAGTCATAGGATTTGACTCTGCAGCTGAATTCTACTTTCTGATGCTGTCATGCCCCCTATAATTATTATTATTGCTACTGTGTCAGAAAAAAAGGGTACTGAACACTGAAAAATTTTTAAACTTTGTTGGTTGATATCTTAATATAAATAATAGCTTCCAAAGTAAAATAATCAAGTATGATTGTCTTGAAACTGTCTGCTGTAGACAGCAGAGAGAAAATGGGGCCTTGATATGTGCTCTGTTCTTAGTCATGCTGGAGTCATAAGAGGGAAAGAGGGAAACAGATGAGAAATAGTTCTGAAATGAACTCAATTGACCTTGGCAACAGGAGCACTAATGGCTCTGGGAGTGGAGAGCAGGGCAGGCTACTTAATCCTCAGTGTCAGAATGCAATTAAATCTGCTAATTACCAAATTATGTGTTCAAATGCTCAAAGGCAAGCATAAGCAGTAATGATTAACCATTTTGCAAAGAAATTCTTCCCTCTCTCTCTCCAACTGTTCCTGGGTATTCCCAAAAGATAACATTTTCACACAGGAGCAACTTCAGCTAAGTTAATGTCACACTGAATGACAATGATAGCCTTTGCTTTCTCCTTGGAGATGGTACATTTATGATTCCCAGGTATCAGGCTGTGAGACTGGACACTGTGTTTAACACAGTCATAACTATGATGGTAATGAAATTTATATAAGTGAATTTCCACTGCCACTGGGGAATGGGGATGTAGAGCAATTTCTAGAATCTTGCTTTTCAAAGTCAAAGAGGGGAAAAAAAATAAAAGTTGAAAACTATTTCCTCATGTAACTGATAAAATAAACTAGTAAATCTTGGGATATGGCAACAGCAAAAGACCCTATAGTGTCAGAATAAATGTTAGTGAGTTTTCACCTTCAAAGAGGATGTCATTTTTGCCAGAAAGTTTTTGCTATACTCTATACAAAGATAATTAAAGAAAAACTAAAGTATTCCCTGGGAGTTTTTTCTGACATCTTTCCCTAAGCTCTAAGAACTCAGCCTGCTGAATCAAGCACATGAAGAGGTTATTGTAAAAGTCCAGCTGACAAGAATAAACCTGGGTTATTTATATGAAAGTTAATCTCTAAGTGTCAATAACTGGTCAATGCAGCATCACCAGAACAAACTCAGCTGCATTCTTTCCAAGTAATGCTGTTCCCTAGCAGATTTATTATCCTCTCATACATCACACCCGCAGGCTGCTGGAAAGAGGAAGAGAAAGGGCTGCCCTAGAAACATTTGATTAGCCTTTAATTAACTTCTACTTTGCTATGGAGCATTCATGTAATCAGAGAGAAAGCATAAAGGAAAAGCACAAAGGAACACAACTGAGGAATAGCCCCTGCACATATGTCAGCCTTCCACTTTGCATATTCCTTTGAACCCTATGCTTTTGGGGTTAAAATGAAGAAAAATTAAATTTCCTGACTTTTACCAAGTTTTTTTGTTTTGTATGTGGGGGTTTTTTTGTTTGTTGGTTTGGTTTGGTTTGGTTTGGTTTGGTTTGGTTTGGTTTTTTGGTGGGTTTTTTGGGGGTTTTTTTGCAACTAGAGGCATAATAAGTTGTTCAAAAATGACGGGTCAAAACAGTTGAAATAATTTTGCAAATTAAGAGTGCTGAACTACTGTGGTTTGACTACTGCATTGAAATTCATCTCCTGTGTTCCTTGTGTCTGTTACTGTTAGTTCAGCAAGTGTTGACAGTTCAGAGTCTGTAGGACTTGGTATGCAGATGCGTGAAACATCATTGTATGAAGCATAATTTTAAAAGAAAACCATTATCGCTACTGTGAAATATCCTGCCAGCTTGAGCAGGTTTTTCTATTTATTCTTAGTTTCAAGGTTTTTGGAATAGTGTTTTTCAACACTCTGAAAAATTTACTGTATGAAGAAAAAGGCTACAGCGAAATACCATTTTTCATTACACTTAAGCCTCTATCACTCTATCAACTCGATCACCTCTATCACTCCTGTCCACACAGCATACATCTATTCTCTGCAGCCTGTCTTTGCACTGCAGTTCAAAACACACATTAAGTTCAAGTGGGTCTGCTGTGTTATCTCTGGTTTTCAAAGATACCTAGATATGTATTACACTTATAAATAGGTGCCATTAATCCTTTGAGACAAAACTGTAAAAACTAGAATATCTTTTCTCTGAATTTGTGCTTCCTTTTTTTCTGCCTAGAGTTTGCTGAATCTAAAATGGTTTTTCAAAGGACACAAAGTCACAGGTGCTTGAAATCATAATGACTGAATGAAAAACATAGCTTCATTACATTGTTTCTTGATTTTTTAATGTAAATGCTTGATTGCTTTTTCAAAAATATGGCAAAATAATCACTGCTGGGAGCACATACCAGAGAAACACAGAATCATAGAATGGCCTGGGTTGAAAGGGACTTTAAAGATTACCTAGTTCTAACTCCATTCCATGGACACCTTTCCCTAGACCAGGTTACTCAGGGCTTCATCCAGCCTGGCGTCAAACACTTCTAGGGATGGGGCATCCACAACCTCTGTACACAATAAATCATGCATGTAATATGCAATACTAGAATGCAATGTATTGTGGAGTCATATAAGAAAGTCATGTTTCATTTTTACCTCACAACAAGCTTCTGCCATCTGCAAGTTTCTACAGGACTTACTTCTCCAACATTCAGGTCTTGAGTAACTTCTATCTGCTCGGTGACACAACACAGCATCTTATTCCTCTTCTTCACATCCATGATGGAGCTTCCTACAACAGTAATAGATGGGAAGACTCAAGATTCAGTAATATTATCTGTACTTAAAAATTATGGATCTTTATTGACTATTTCATAACCTTTGTAGTGTTGGGGATTTTTAGGGTTTTTTTTTTCCATGCCAAAAAGTGACCTCTTATTACACAATTAAATGAAATTTTAAAGAAGGTTGAGAATCTCTGGAACACAAGATAGCTATAAAAAAATAATTGATGAAACCCAAATTTTAATTGAGCATTTTAAAATTAACATGCTTTGATGATTTAATGGGTTTGTTTAAGTATACAAGTTTATTTTGGGAGATGCAAAATTTGTAAGTGGGCTATCTATGAAAATATCCCTTCAGAATATTTAATAATTCTTAACATTTTTTTATATTTATAGATTAGTTTTTAAGTTCCATTAAGACTGTCAAGACACATGCAGGTAATTCTGAGACAGCCTTACTTGTTTACTTATTTTTCTAAATTTATAGTGTAAGAAGCAAATTTTGAACTTCTTGACTTCCTCAAGATCTCACCTGATAAATAACTGGTTTTTAGTAATTCATATGGACTACGGTTGTAGCAAGATAACATTCAGTGAAAGGAGTTAATAAATGACCCTGCATATGAACTTTTAAATATTATACCTGGAATAAGTAACAAGTCATCACTTGGATCATCACTAACAGCTTAAAGAGTTTATCTGTGACTTTACCATTTTTGTGTAATAAAGTTCATATATGTGCATTTTTCATATATTCATCCACATATATGTGCCAGTGCCTTGTTTTCTACCCTCACCTAACCATTTCCAGAATTTCCTCCCTATTTTCTCCATTTTTCAAAATGCAATTTAAAATAGGTTTCACAGGCAATAGGAGAATTATGTAGTATTTGAGAAGTATCTAGATATAAAATTCTTGGGTACATTGCTGTATCATCCTTGTATACAAGGATGTATACATCCTTGTATCTCCACTAATACAGACAGTTGCATTGACACGGTCCTCTGTAGCATTTTTAAGTATCCAAAAGGAACAAAAGCACTTTTCCAAAAAACATTCAACCCTCCAGCTTCTGCAAGTCTAGCCTCACTCACTTATGATATTACTGCAAAAAGCATTAGCATAATCAGTGGATTGAAAACTTCTAAAATTGGCTGGAAATACCACATAATCCTTTTCCCAGTTTAATGGAAAAGGGGAGCACTGAAGAGATTGTCCAGACTGAACTCGGCAAAAGCAGAGAGCGGATCCTTGGCAATGGACTGCATTTCTTAAACAGAGAGAAAGAAAATGGGTTTTCATTCTCTAAATGTTTAGATGATAAAGATATTCAGAGTATTTGAAATTAGCTCCTGCAAGTATTTTGCTCTATGAGTCAGTAGAACTCCACAGAAGTTTTGCTGCTGCACAGTGAGGTGCCACAACAATGTATATTGTCTTTCAGTTAAGTGTGTATTCTTCCTCTCAATGTGAAATATTATGAGACAGTGGTGGGCTCATTTTATCTGGGCTATCCTGCAGTTGCCTTCTAATTCTCATTTTATTAGCTATGCAGAGAAGATGCCATTTAAAACTTTAATTGCCAGAGAGGGTTGTGAAATATTCGTTGAGATTTACTGCTTTCCCTTTGTGATGTACCTTCACAGCAAAGTGACCCTGGTGGTTAGGAAGCATATTGTATAAATGGCAATTTAATGAGGGCTTGGAGACTATGAGGTCCCCAAAGAACACTTCATTCTGAAATTTTCTTGTTATGGAGTATTTTATGAAGAAATCCTGGCAGGAATTCCAATGAAGATAACATGGGTCTTTAGCCAGAGACATTGCAAAAAATGGAACAAAACTCTTCGTTAATGCTGTAAAGACAAGCAAACTGCATATTTATGAAGTCCAATTCTTATTTTTAAACTAAACTGATGAAGAGAGGCACTGACATGAAAAAATATTTCAGTTTTTAAGATGTAAATAACCTGCATATTTTTTGATCTATTGGCAAGAAATCTAATCACAGTATTCATGATTCGCAGTAAGAATAATTGTTCAGAACATAACAAGTATGTTGATAGCTTTTCTGTTTTCAAGAACAGCATAATGCATAGTAGATATATTACTTTAATACACAGATTTTCAAAAAAATCTGAATTCTGCTGCTAATCTATTGCATTTTCTGCAAGGCAGCTAAACTGTTTCATTCATTTTATTGCTCGTTAAATTTAAAATGACCACTTATATGTTAATGTTGAGTATTTCACTACTGATCATTTTTTAGAAAGAACTTATTTTAATATGCTCAGGTCCAATCCTGTGTTGATTCCACTGTTTACTGAGCTGTTAAAGTGCTGTACTTCTTTTAAAACAGCTTCTGTTGTGGGTTAAACCTAGGAGGCAGCCAAGCTCCACACAGTCCCTTCAGTGGGAAGGTGAAGAGAAGCATAAAAGTAAAAAAAAAAAAAAAACAAACCAAAACTGGTGTGTTGAGTTAAAGACAGTGTAATAGACAAAGCAAAAGCTTCACAAAAAAGCAAAGCAAAATAAGGGTTTCATTCACCATGTCTCATCAGCAAGCATTATGTTTAACCATTTCCAAAGAATGCAGGGCTACATCCCTGTGCAATAGTTGCTGGTGAAGGCAAAAGCAATAATTCCAAAAGTCTCTTACTTCTTCCTTCTTTTCCCTGGCTTTTATTGCTGGACATGAAATCATATGATAAGAAACAACCCTTTGGTCATCTGGGGCTAGCTATGCTGGCTGTATCTCCTCCCAGATTCTTGTGCATCCCCAGGCTACTCACTGGCAAGATTTTATAAACTAACAAATTGTATTTACTAATATAGAAGAAATCTAGTTCTGAAATGAGGTTCTTCAAAGAAAGGGAATGATGTATAGTGAGTGACTGTATATGCCACATGCCCTGAATATACTAAAACTTGTAATAGGCTGTCACACATAGTATTTGATCATTAGTGTCACAGAAACTACCGTGAAAACTCTGCAAGAGAATTAAATGCAGAACATAGTTTGAAAGGTTAAATGACAAAATTATCTGTATATGAAAACCAGAGAGTTAGTTCATAAAGATTTTTAGCCTTTGACACTGTTAGTGACCAAGAGCTGAGAGAACAGGTGTCCCCTTCAGCTGCTGACAAATCCTCAGACTAAGTCAGGTCACTTCAACAGTCCTTTCACTTTGTTCTTGAGATGGTGATGATTGAACATTCAGGCAAGCATCACCAGAGGTGAGAACCTAATTGGGATTGGAATTCTGCCAGCAAAATGAAAGTATGCAATGTCCAAAAAACCCCAAACCAATCTACAAAAACCGAATCAAATTAAAATAGCTGCTGTGCCTGTCTCTGTAAGACATTTAACAATAAACATACGCAAGTAAGGCCAGTGAGTGCATATACATTTCTACTGCAATAATAAATTCTTTGCTGGACTGGATGTATAAAATTCAACAGAATAATCATCATTTCTAACGGCAGCTACAAGTGAAGTAAATAAATGACTTGTTAAAATGTCACCGCAAGGAGTGACAAACATTCACCCCTACTCCCTCTCAGAATCCTCAAGCATATGCTCCAGGAAATATGGTGCTGCTGCTCTTGCACGCTGTTTCTTCGGCAGGTCAGCAGCTCCTGCCTGTCACCGCCGCGGTGTGTCAGGCTCCCAGGGTAGCTGGAAGCAATCCCAGATGGACAGCCACAAGCTGCTCGTATCCGGCAGCCCCATGAGCGCCAGGAACCGGGACTATCCGTCCCTCACAGGCCCCCGCAGCAGCCGGACTCCCCCAGCCCTCTCTCACCTCCACCTGGTATGACACTGGCTCCCATGGGATTCACATATCCATTACTGGAGCCAGCGCTCCTCAGCACTGCTGGGAGCCCCCTCGTGAGGCTGCTCGGCGCTGCCCACAGGCTGCGGCCCCCCAGAGCTGCCCGAGTGGGGAGGCGGTGGGCCCAGGAGAGAGCTCTGCGGGCCGCCGCTGGCACGTTGTGTGGGAGCAGCGACTGGGCGCAAAACATGGTGCCTGAGGGAGGCAACACTCAGTGAAAAATAACCCTGCACACCTGGGCATTTGAGAACTTTCTGTTCAAAACAGCTCCGAAGAAAAGGAGACAAGTGTTCCAGCAGGCAGCAAACTGTTGGTGAGCCAGCAGTGCACCCTGGCAGCAAAGGAAAGCACGTCCAGAGAAACCATCCTTCTAGCAAAGTGATCCTTCTACTCTGCGACTGAGAAGACCGGGCCTGTGTCCAGGTTTGGGCTCCTTGAGCCACAGCGCAGCTTTGTGAGACTCCACACGTAATCAACAACTCCATTCTTCATTTCTTCCTCAAAGGTGTTTTTTGATCATTGATATCCTGTCCCAAGACTGACCTTGGTTATGGGCTCACAAGAGTCTGCAGTGGCAGACCTGACAGGATGATAACTGTTATAAATAAAATCGACCAAATTCAAAGTATCAAAATTTAGAATTTTATTTTGAGACAAAATATCAGTCTCGGAAAGCCACAATTTAAAAGGACAGCGCCGAGCCCGGGATCGGTGCCGGGTGAACACGGATAACAAGCTCTGTCAGCCTGGTATCCCCCCAAGTTCACAATTTCTGGTCTCCGGCTGTCCCTTTTTATACACAAGATCGCGGAGTGAAGTCCGAAATTCTGACGTTATCCTCTCCGAGGCGTCTTCATTAATTATTCAAGTCCTGGTATCGGAGGTCTGAATAGACCGGTAGGGTGGAACAATGCTGTTGATGACCGGGCCCGGGTGTGTCGTGTATATGTTAATTTCGGCGGAGACGAGTAGAGATATCCATCTGAAGTGATTATCTTGGTCTCCGGACTTGTATCTTCTTCTTCCGTGGTTCTTTGTTTCCTTTCAGGGATTCCCGGCAGCAATAGTTTCAAGGCCCCCTCTCTGGTAATTCCAATCATACTTTCCTCGTGTCCCTCCTGTGCTTCCCAAGCCAGGAAATTTTCTAATTTTTAGTTTCTACATTTTACCTTCACTTTATGTACATTTGAGTACATTTCTAACATTCATATTTTATACAGTTCAACATTTACCATGTATAATTTGATAACACGAATTAACTTTAACACATTTATCACAATCCCCCCTCTTCCAAATTCACCAATTTAATTCGTGTTCTGGTTATAGTCTTTTTTCTCTGTCAAGATAAAAAAGCCTCTTAACCATTATTCTGTTAACCTTTCCCCTGTCGTTTTGTTCCAATATGTTCTCTCTATGTTTCCTTCCTGTATCTGGGCTTCAAATTTTTCCAATACCTGAGCAGCAGTACTTTTTTCCTCGGTTAAATTCATAATTTTTGAGGTGGCTTTTCCTTTGGCTAATCCCCCTGAAGCTAATTCCGGGTCCATAGGAAGGGCTGCTATTTGCATTCCCTGGACCACAGTGTGAATTAGTCTTATTAGGCAAGGTATTAAACAAGGTAAGAACACTAACCCAGCCACTGAGCACAGGATAAAGAACCCCACCTTCTTCCACCAATCTCCTGTTCCAAATATTTGATCCCACCATGATGCTTTTAGGATCGAATTCCATTTCTGCACTGGGACGTGCGCCACTTTTTTAATTTCTGCAGCCAAATCTCTAATAGTTTCTCCATAGTCATTGATTTCGATACAGCATTCTGAGTCATTAAACTTCCCACACACACCCCCTTCCTCTGCTAGTAAATAGTCTAGAGCTATTCGATTTTGGTATACGAAAGCTCTCATCTGTGAGTGTTGTTTGGCTAACAATTCCAGGGCGTCTGAGGTGTGGTTAGATACTATTTCTACTACAGCCTGTAACCTGATTAGCCGGTTCAATAAGTATACTGGGGTTCTGTAACCCCAACTTCCATCCTGTGCCCAGGTGGCTGGACCATAGTATTCTATGATGCGCTCTGCAGGCCATTCTTCCTCTCCCCATTTCTGATTCCCTCCCACTTGTGGGAGTCCTTTCTTTACCTCTCGCTTTCTCCTGCTGAGGGTTTCATACAAAGGAGCCCCTAGTAAATTGCTACCAGTTCTGGGGAGTGTAAAGAAAGAGGGTCTAATCATACCTAGGGTACAGGACCCTTTCCATTTCCGGGGCAATTCACTGTATGCTCTTTTCCCACAGATCCAATAAATCCCGCTGGGAGCTTTCCATTTAATGTCTATATTTTCCGGTTTGTCCCAAAATTCCACCAGTTCAGTTAAGGAGTAATACGGGTTAGCGTTAGTGAGTTCATGCCAACAGAGTTTAATTTCCTCTACCCAATTACACTTTCCTTGCTTCTCTTTTCCCCAGTACCCATTTGGGGTTCTGGTTGCCACATTTTGGATCTGTTGTTGGAATTTACAGCTAGAGTGGATAGACAAGGGGTGTATCCCACTACATCACTGTACACATTCCCTTCTCTACTAATACAGATTGTCCCTATTACTCGTTCATCCAGTGTCCACCCTCCTGGCCGGGTTAAAGTGTTTAAGATTTTATTATCCCATTTTAGCAACTGCTCAGGAGTTAAACTCTCACCTTTCCATGGCCATCTTTCTGCGGATTTTAATCCTCCGCAGATCCAACAATTAGTCAGCCCTAACTCGGTAGCAATCTCCTGTACCAAATCCAGGAAAAGGTTTTTGCTGGAAGTAGCCAGACTCCAATCATTAGACTGTTTTTCCAATTGTTCATATTGTTCACTTAATGTCCTCATTCTTTCCTGCTCCATTCTCTTTTTCTTAGCTGCCAATTCTTGTCGTTTAAATTCCAGGGCTACCTTTTGTATCTTGTTCTCAGGGTCTAGCCCTTCCTCGTCCTTGGAAAAGCAAAAAACTTTATCCATTCTTAAACAAACCCTTTCATCGTTCTCCCCCAACATATCGAGTAATATAGGTCCATTAGCTAAAGCAGCTGTTTGTAATTTCTCATTTTGTCCCACCCAATATGTTTTCCCGTTCAAGGCACACATCTTCAGTTTCCTCTTATCATAACATAAAGGGTTAACTTGGAGATATCCCACAAAGGTACTCTCCCTTTTCCCTCCAATCCACACAGTTTTGTTACATTCTTTGCATGTTGTGATCAAAGGAAGACTGCTTACCTCCCTCCTTTTCCTAGCCGTTGCCATCGGGTGATTGGATTTGTTCAATTTAACCCCTTCATTCCACTGGCGATTCTCCCCCCTTTTTGGTGTAAACCAGTCTACTCGTACCCTGGATTCCAAAACTCTGTTCCAGGTAAGGTTTGGAGGGACCGTGGGGAGACTAGTTTCCATCCCCATTCCCTCTTGGGGTTCGTGGAGGCCATTCGTGGGGCACATGGCTTGACTCAGGATCACCAGGGTTACCCATAGACCTATCCCTCTGCTCCACCCTTCGCCCGTTGGGTTGCCACCAGCGGCGGGGTAATCCATCTTCTTGGCAGCAGGGATATTCTTCCGGGTCCCTGCCGGTGCTTCTCTGAGCGTATCGCCTCTTGTACTGCTCCCACCTCGTTCTCCTTATTTGATCTCCTCTACAGGGTACTTTCAACGTTCTCCTGCACTCAATTACGAGTGGATCCGCCCTTTTATTTAATCCTCCCCTTAACCCTTTAGTGTAATAGTGGAACCACTCAGGAGAATCCAATTCGAACAATCCCGATTCTGTGGCAACGTATAGGAATAGATTGGTAAGCCTGACCTCCTCCTCGTAACAAGGTACACACAAATTCCAAGGTCTAGCTCCCCGGACACAATGAGTTACCCAAACTTGTTCACAATACCCGCACTTAAAATGAACAAAAGGATAGCAGGGACATCCTGCCTGAGTGCAACTTATCCGATAAGCGCTGGTCATTGGGTGTCTCGGTGAATTCTTAGCTTTAAATCTCCAGGCGCTGAGGTGATTTTCCACTGCGGAGAGCTGCTGTGTTGTTCCACCTTTTTCACTCGGGAGCAATGGGTCCAGCCTTTCTCTGCTGTTCTCACGGCAGTATCTGTTGTGAGGAGGACGAGGAAAGGTCCCTCCCAATGCGATGACAGCGGCGCTTCTTTCCACGCTCTGATCAACACTCGATCACCCGGCTGGATCTTGTGGATAGCAAACCCCAGCGGGGTGCTTTGTGCTATTAATCCACGCTTCCGGAGTTCCTGTAAATTTTTGTTAATCACAACAATATAAGACTGGATCTGACAATCCTCCACCCGGGGATGTCCAACTGGCATTCCATGCTCATAAGGCATTCCATACAGCATCTCGAATGGAGATAATCCTGAACCGGAATGAGGTTGTGTCCTGATATTTAGGAGGGCTAGAGGAAGGCATTTTATCCAAGTCATCCTAGTTTCTAGCATAAGTTTTGACAATTGTGCCTTCAGAGTTTGATTCATTCTCTCTACTTGACCTGAGCTCTGAGGATGCCAAGGGGTATGATATTCCCATCTGATTCCCAGAGCTTCTGCTAAGCTTTTTATGACCTTGGATGTAAAATGGGTTCCCTGATCTGAATCAATGGAATCAGGGATTCCATATCTGGGAATTACTTCCTCCAATAATCTCCGTGCTACTGTTTGAGCTGTAGCCCTAGGGCTAGGGAATGCCTCCACCCAATGTGTTAATTGGTCTACTATCACTAGCAGATATCTATATCTACCTATTTTTGGTAACTCTGTGAAATCCACTTGTATTCTCCCAAAGGGGCGATATGCTAAAGGACGTCCCCCTAATGCATTGTGTTTGACCTTTGATTTATTAATTTTCTGGCATACCAAGCAACTCTGAACCTCCTGCTTGGCTAACTCAAAGATACCCTTGCATCCAAAAAATTTCAAAAATTGTTCTGCTAAAGCTTGAGTTCCCCAATGAGTTTGTGCATGCAATCTTTTTAATATGATCCTTGCATAAGCCTTTGGGATCAATTCTCGACCGTCAGTCAATTTCCATTTACCATTTATTAAATTTCCCCCCATTTTCTTGAAATCCTCAATCTCTTTTTCTGTGGGATGAGGAGAAACTTCTCCAAAATTTTCTGTCCTGCTTTCCGGGGTGTCCAGGGTTAGGAGAGCTGCTTTCCTGGCTTCCTGATCAGCCAGATTATTCCCACGTATTCTGAACTGTAGTCCAGCCTGGTGACTCTTTACATATACCACTGCAATAGCTTTTGGTTCCCTTACTGCCTTGAGAATTTGCTTTATTAGATCCTCATGTATTAACCCTTTTCCTCTAGTGTTCACCAGTCCTCTTTCCTCCCAGATTTTCCCAAAGGTATGCACTACCCCAAAAGCATACTTTGAGTCAGTGAAAATAGTCCCTATTTTTCCTTTAAGTCCTTTGAGAGCTTGCAACACAGCATACAATTCACACGCCTGAGCTGACCATGAAGTGCCCAAGGGGCCTGACTTTATCACTTCCCCAGTTTTCCCATCTATAATTGCATATCCTGATTTTCTTTTCCCTTCTATAACCCTGGCTGACCCATCTACAAACCATTTTTCCCCTTCTTCGAGCTCCTCGTCCTCCAGATCTTCCCTAATTTTTGTTTGTAATTCTACTAGGTCTATACAGTTGTGTATAGGCTCAGATGAAGCTTCCCCAAACAGGAACCCAGCAGGATTACTTGCCTGCGTTGTCCTTAATTCTAATTCTGGAGCATGAAGGAGAATGGCCTCATACTTCAACAATCTGGCATCCGTGAGCCATTTTTCAGCTTTTTGTTGTAAAATTGTTCTTACGTTATGTGGAGTATAAACTGTGATGGGAGCCCCAAAAGTAATCTTTTTGGCTTCTTCTACCAATAAGGCAACTGCTACTATCGCCTGTAAACATGTAGGCCACCCCCTGCTTACAGGGTCCAACAGTTTGGAAAGGTAACCTACAGGCTTCCTATCCCCAGCCCATTCTTGTGTCAACACCCCATGTGCTGTGTGGTTTCCTACATTTACAAATAATTGGAATTTCTTATTGATATCAGGGAGGTTCAATACTGGGGCAGTCACCAAAGCACCCTTTAATTGCTCTAATTCCTTATCATCCTGTTCTGTCCATTTTATCTTCTCTGCAGTTAATTTTTCATACAAAAATTTAGCTTTTTCACTATATCCTTCTATCCACTGTCTACAATAACCTAACAGCCCCAATAGCTGACGTACTTGTCTTTTGGTTTTAGGGGGGGGCAGTTCTATGATTCCAGCTACCCTTGCAGGGTCCAATTTCTTTTTCCCTTTTACTAACCAATGCCCTAAGTATTTCACCCCAGATTCTGTGAACTGTAACTTTTGTTTTGCTACCTTTAATCCCTTTTCCCCTAAAAAATTTAACAAATCAATAGTGCATTCTCTTACACCTTCCTCTGTTTCACCAGCCACCAATAGATCATCTACATATTGTAAGATCTTGGTCCCTTTCCTAGGGGAGAACTGACTTAGCAACTTTTCCAATGCTTGTCCAAATAAATTTGGGGAGTCCACGAATCCTTGGGGAAGTGAGGCCCACCTTAACTGTTGTTTCCGGTTAGTGTCTGGATCCTCCCATTGGAATGCAAAAAAATCCCTGCTGCCTTCAGCTAAAGGGCAGGTCCAAAATGCATCCTTTAGGTCTATAACACTGTACCAAGTATCTTTCGGGGAGATCCTATTCAGAAGGGTGTAGGGGTTAGCCACTACAGGGAACCGAGTTCTTGTTCTTTCATTTATGGCTCTTAAATCTTGCACTAACCTATAATTCCCATCTCCCTTTTTAACAGCCAGTATTGGGGTATTGTGTCTGGACATACACGGCTCCAATATGCCCTTTTTGATTAAATCCTCTATTATAGGTTTCAGCCCCCGCCTCCCTTCTAAAGGGATTGGGTACTGCCTGATCCTTATGGGATCCTCAGGCTTTTCAATCTCAATTGATATAGGTTCCATAGCCAATTTCCCGGCTTCCTTCCCTGTGTGCCATACCTTGGGATTAATTTTGTCCTCATCTTCACAGGTTAGTTTATATATGCTAACCGTAATCTGTGAATTCCTTATGATGAGGTTGATCCCCAGTGCAACCATCAAATCCCTACCCAGCAGGTTGTAATCAGCCTCTTCTACTAGCAACATATCTCCCAAACAAATTTTATTCTCTGATTCTATTTCCACGTTCTTAACTATGGGTACCTTGAATGGCTCCCCTTTAGCTCCTATAACTACCATAGAATCTTTACTTACTCGGCATCCCGGGGGCAACTGTTTGAATGTACTTTTCTCAGCCCCTGAATCTACCAAAAAATCCATTTTTGTTCCCTGGGGTCCTATTTTCAATGTTATCAAGGGCTCTCCTGATGTTATGGACCCCAAAAGATAGAGCCCCTGACTTCCCTAGTCCTCCCGGAACATCTTCTCATCTCTTATCTTCTTTGGACAATCTTTTTTCATATGTCCCTTCTTTTTACAATAGAAACATTCCATTCCTTCCATCCATTTTCCTGAAGTCCCCTTTTGCGAGCGTGTGGCTCCCCTCGGAGGTGCTTTCCTTAAGGGTTTCTCCGAAGCTTGTGGGCGTTCCTGTTTCTGGGCTTCCCTTACTGCAGCTACTAACACCCTAGCCTGTATTTTCTGTTTTTCCTCATCCCTTCTCATGTAGACCTTCTGGGCTTCCCGCAGTAATTCCTGCAATCCCTTCTCCTGCCACCCCTCAATCTTTTCCAGCTTTTTCCTGATGTCCTCCCATGATTTTGCTACAAACTGGGTTTTTAAGAGTACCTCCCCCACGGGAGAATCAGGGTCTGTTCCAGAGTATATCTGGAGGCTTTTTCTCAACCTTTCCAACCATTCTGTGGGAGTCTCATCTTTCCCTTGACATTCCCCAAAGACCTTGCTCAGATTTTTGTCCCCGGGGCACGGCCTCTCTAATTCCCTGTATGATGATGTTTCTCATATCAATCATACTTCTCCTACCCTCCTCAGTTTGAGCATTCCATCGGGGATCTTGGCTTGGCCATTTCTGATCTCCAGGAGTGCTCTGAGGATTCCTCCGTTCCCATTCCCGTATCCCCGCTTGTCTGATCATTTCCCTTTCCTCCGTATTGAACAAGGATCTGAGAATAGCTGTGAGATCTTCATACGAATAGATGCTAGTTCCCAAGAATTCGTCCAGCCTTTCGGAGACCCCTAAAGGGTCATCCATAAGTTTTCCCATCTCCTTCTTAAAGGCTCTCACATCACTGGTATTAATCGGGACGTTTACGTACCCGATAATTCCTGGAGCAGTGGGAATTTCCCTTAAGGGGAAAAGATTTGCTCTTTCACCCTCCCCTTCACTCTCCGTCTCATTCATCCTCTTTAGCTGTCTCCTAGTCCTCCTAGCGGGAGGTGAGTGTTTTGCTTCTGCCCAACCCTGCTGTGTGTTTTCAGGAGAATTAAAGAAAGCCGCCAGATCTAGATCAGGCAACAGGTCATCCCGGGTTGGTGCAGGGGTGTCTGTACTCTGTGTACCCCTTCCCAGTGGCTGAGTGGCTTGTACAGGTTCTAGCGGGGGAGGGAGCCCGACCGGTGGGACCGGAGCCACTGTCTGTGACTCCAACGGAGGGGCAGAGGGGAGAGACGGGGATATAGGGATCCTCCGTCCCAGAGGGGGTCCCAATCTCCCCGGGTTCTGTGGATTGTTTTGCTCAGGGAGGGGAGGGGGTGAGGGTACTATGTAAGGTGGAGGCAAGTTGTCTAAAGGCTCCCACTTATCCCCGGAAACATCGGCAGGGTCCTTTATCCTTATGGGTAGTAATTTTGCATCAATTCTACCCCAGACCCCAGCATATTCCCGTTCTTCCGCAGTTCCCTTTTCTCCGACATAACGTACCAGTGCCTTACATATCCATTCTTCAAATGTTCCAAACACGGGCCAAATTACGTGATCCCGTATTTCTACCCCACCCCATACTTCTATGCAAAAATGCACCATCCGTTTCTTGGATTTTCTCTCCCTTATGGGGCATTCTTCCCAATGTTCTAACATCCATCCCAGCGGGCTCTCAACTGGGATTTCAGGGATTCCTTTACCGGTTCCCCGCTTTGGTTTCCTAAGATTCCTTTTGCTAGCTTTGCTTTTTGTCTGTCCCATGGTGTGAGTTTACCAGATACTTGCCCTTTGTGGGTGATCGCTCCCCCCCCGGGTTTCCTCTGGTGTGTGCGAGCTCTCTTCTCCTTACTTCCTTCCCGGACCGTCCCTGGTCCAAGGCTGAAAGGTTTACCAGTCCCCGGAACTCTTGTAAGGACGTAACCTTCCCTCCCAGCCTTCCTGTGACCGACCCCCCTTTCCGAAAACTCCCCGAGTTTTCAGGGCTTAACGTGTGAGGTGCGTTTTACCCCCGAAACTTTCGCTTCCCCCGCAACCGACCACGCCCCTCGCGGGACTATGGAACTGCGATTTTGGGGTCCCACTCGCTTCGTGATAAAATCACGTCTCACTCACACGCTCGGTCACTCCCCACTCAACCACGCAATACTTACGATCCTTTTCCTGCGTGGATTCTTCGTGCACGTAGATTTTTATGAGTAGATTTCTTCGCCGCGGCTCCGGAGGTTCTGCTTCCAAAGAAAAACCTCCCCGAGTTCCCCGAGAGCTCTGACCTCGCCTATCTCCCTTTTAAATGTGGCTTTTGCCGTTTTGTTCGTCGTGTGGTTGATCGGTTCCTCCCGGATACCCCAGTTCTGCCAGGCCGCTGAATTCAGCAGTGCGCCTCCTGGTCAGAGACGGGGGTCCCTCGGGGGTCCCGGTATCACTCCAATCACGTCGGGGTCACCAGAATTGTTATAAATAAAATCGACCAAATTCAAAGTATCAAAATTTAGAATTTTATTTTGAGACAAAATATCAGTCTCGGAAAGCCACAATTTAAAAGGACAGCGCCGAGCCCGGGATCGGTGCCGGGTGAACACGGATAACAAGCTCTGTCAGCCTGGTATCCCCCCAAGTTCACAATTTCTGGTCTCCGGCTGTCCCTTTTTATACACAAGATCGCGGAGTGAAGTCCGAAATTCTGACGTTATCCTCTCCGAGGCGTCTTCATTAATTATTCAAGTCCTGGTATCGGAGGTCTGAATAGACCGGTAGGGTGGAACAATGCTGTTGATGACCGGGCCCGGGTGTGTCGTGTATATGTTAATTTCGGCGGAGACGAGTAGAGATATCCATCTGAAGTGATTATCTTGGTCTCCGGACTTGTATCTTCTTCTTCCGTGGTTCTTTGTTTCCTTTCAGGGATTCCCGGCAGCAATAGTTTCAAGGCCCCCTCTCTGGTAATTCCAATCATACTTTCCTCGTGTCCCTCCTGTGCTTCCCAAGCCAGGAAATTTTCTAATTTTTAGTTTCTACATTTTACCTTCACTTTATGTACATTTGAGTACATTTCTAACATTCATATTTTATACAGTTCAACATTTACCATGTATAATTTGATAACACGAATTAACTTTAACACATTTATCACAATAACACTTATCACACTGGGAATGCAGCAGTGGTAGCTGCAGATCCAGCCTGTTGTCTCCAGGAGCTCTGAAAAGAGCTTGGCTTCTTATGGCTCTTTCCAAAATTTGTTGGTGAGAAATGTAGCAGGTGAGGGCAGACAGATGGTCAGTGTGCCGTGCTGAAGTTCACTTGCATTAAGTAGGCACAGCAGATTATGGAATATGTTCCCAGCCAGCGATGCTCCAAGTGCTATGCAGTGTAGATAAGAAAATTGGTTTTAGAAAGGGCTAGCTAGCCATGAGTGGGGAGGATGCACACTGCTCCAGATTAGCAGGGCCAATAATTCAGCAATTATTCCCTGAAGCAGGTCACAAGAACAATAATAGATGTAGACTAAAGAATGCAAAACTCATTCATTTAGCTGTGGGCTAGCTGAGATTGATTATTCCTTCATTTGAGTTATATATTCTAAAATATCTTTAGACAGCCTTCTAAAAATGTCTTTAGGTTTTCTAGAAGAGCATATTTTGATTCAAACTCCAGATTGTATCTAAACATTTTTCATCCCTTTTCTCAGTTTGGGTAAAAATATATTAGAGTCAATGTTAAAACCATCAGCTTGACTTGAATGTCTTCTCTCCCAGTAGTTGCCAAAATGACGATCAAAACTTCTAGTAACCTCACATTGAATTTCAGGGATATATTTAATTCAGATTCAAATGAAGATTAATTTTGGATTATATATTATCATTTTCAGAAATAAATACATTTTATTTGAGGACCATATTTCATGTCCCTGAGTATCACATGGAGAAGCAAAAAACATGACCTGTATAAACAATGATTTTAATAATGGAGATGATTTAATGTATTTAATACTCATGTCAATATTTAGTAAAAAGAACATGAAGGCCAAGAAGTGAAGGGAAAAGAAAGGTAGAATTGGAGGTTTTCCCTGACCAATGGCAATATTTTGAGTTTATTCTATTAAGATTGTATCATTAGAGCAGTCATAAGTGACAAGCACAAATTTAATGAAAGGGGAAGTCTGAATGATTTTTTTTTTCTTCTTTTTTTAAAATATGGGTTGCAATTATTTGTTCAGGTGTGTTCAGGCCTTTTTGGTCCTGTGGAAATCTCAAGAGAGGCAGATTATCACTGAAGAGGTTTTCTACAAAAAATTTTTCTTTTAATTGCCTGAGTTTAGAGATCAATGCAGTGTGTATAACTGTAATTAAAGAAGATGTTGAATATCAATGCCATTGTTGTATTTTCCATGGAATTATTTTAATAAACTCAGTGCACCTGTCAAGTGTACGGTAAAAGGCCTGAAGAATATCCTGTTCTTATTTAGACTGAGAAATTTCTGCTAAAGGATTTGTTTCAGCTGTAGGATTTTCTTTTTCTGGTTGAAAATTACGTGCTTTTGTATTAAAAAAAAAAAAAAATCACAATGTAAACATTAAAAAATAAAAAGGCTGGGGAATGAAAAAACACTAATTTTTGTAGCATATTAAAAATACAGATATTATTCTGAAAACTAAAAACATATGTGTTTTTTTCCATTTTGAGGAAGAGGACAAAGGATATATGGGTAGATATTGGAACTGCCAATTGGAAACCACTGTTGGAAACCTTATATCTTTAAAGATTCTTGGCCTAATTTAAACTTCAAATCCTGTGTCAGATAAAATGAAATCTCTATAAACAACTGTTTTTCAAAATCCAGTCACTGAAGTAAAGCATCAGAATTAAACTAAACAAATGAGGAGTGGTTCAGCAGACTAGTTTTGTCATTCTGGATAAATAATCTGTACAGATTTATCTGAGAATGAAGAATAATTATATTCAAGTGTTCTTTGGGGCCTTAGAGGCGGAGGGAAATTAAGCTTTGTAAGTATGCATCAAATTTTTACTCCATACAGACTTTATGTCCAAGTTAGAAACAATGTTGAAGTATTTATATATTATTAGCAGTGTCAAAGAAATTAGATTTTTTTTTTTTTATCTTGAAAGACAAGAGGCTATATAAAACAACCTGGTCACAAGTCACTAAGTGTTCGCAGCAATACCTCACCTTAGCTGGAGACATAGTTTGTTTAGCCAGAAATATATGAATGAAGAGAGAATAAATCACATGAATTTAAAGTGTTTTGACTTAAAGACTGGGAAGACTAGGTATTTTCAACACAATGAATCAAGGTCAGAACCATAAAACTTCAATATAAGGAGTTTTGATGATCCTGGTAGATTTTAATTATTAAGTCACAGAATAAAAGAAATGCATAAAAACTTGTCTATTATGTATAGATGGGAGATGAGAACTAGTTGAAATTATCAAAACTGTGGCATTCCAGTAGCTGAAGGGAGCCTACAAGAAAGACAGAGAGGGACATTCTACAAGGGCATGGAGAGACAGGACAAAGGGGAGTGGTTTCAGACTGAAAGAGGGGAGGTTTAGATTAGATATTAGGGAGAAATCCTTTTCTGAGAGGAAGGGGAGGCATTGGAACAGGTTTCCCAGATTTGGGGATGCCTCATCCCTGGAAGTGTAGAAGGCCAGGGTGAATGTAGTTCTGAGCATCCTGGTCTGGTGAAGTATGTCCCTGGCAGGAGGGTTATAACTAGATGACCTTTCAGGTTCCTTCTAACCCAAACCATTCTATGATTCTGAGATTCTACGATTTTATCATTGTATGATTTTGAGTCTTCTCATACATTCATCATGTTAAATTTCAAAGTAAGAGGTAAATTCATTAGGTAAATGCATTTTGAACATAATTTCTTGAAATGAGTGAAAGTTTTTTTTTCATATCTGAAAATACAGAACTGAAATTTGGGCCCGTTCTTGGGGTTTGGATTGAGAATTAAATAGCACTGAAAAACATTATTTTAATTTGAAGAATCTTAAAGTATCATTTGTTCATTAACCACAAAAAGAAGGTTATGATTTAAGATTAGATTTCTTTTAACTGTTAGTTTATTGTAGACTTTAAAATTGTCCTCTGGCCTACAACAGCCAGTACATCCAGTTGGCTGAGAACTAACAATGTGGCATGGCATTTGAAATATATCAACAGATGAGAAAATCTCTTGTAACACACTGAGCTTTAGGATGGTTAGTCTGAGCACTTCAAAACAAAGATCTTGCTTAATAAAAGTCTTTATTGTTAAGGAAGTTTCTTAGTATAGAGCTTTTGAATAACAGAGATAGTACCTTTCATGGCTTGTTTTGTTAAAATTCTTTATAAGTTTTATTCTAGAATTTAAAATACTTATGCTTTATGTTGCTTGTATGCAAAGATTTTCTTTTTTTTCTTTCATTTTTTTGATCCATGCAGTGAATGAGAGTGCAAGTATCACAGATTTTCTGACAGAGACAATATTTAGCCCACTAAGAAGCTTTTCTATTCAAAACTAGAAATAAAGTTTCAGGGCTAAAAAGATGCTCTGCAACTTGATTTTGTTCCCTGCTTCAATTTGTCCTCTGACCTTAGAATGTCTTGATCTCTCTCTGTTCCTGTCAAATGCCATAGGATATCAGACAGAAAAGCTAATACAAAGTGTTACTGCAGCTCCTCTTGAGTTCTTCTATGCTTGTACATCGTAGTGCTTCACCTCTATCAGGATTTCAGATAGCAATTTGTCTGTGAAGTCTCTTGTGCTTTAGCTACTATCATATAGATTTGTATTCCACTTCAATCAATCTACACATCTGTGTAGAAATGTATGGGAGTCATTCATATGTGTATATATGCACCCAAACATGGATACGTTCTGGCAAATAAATCCCCTGAGACTTTAGGATTGAGCACTTAGTTCAATCTCAGTTTCTCTTATCTCTCTGGAGAAGGGATTAAAACATATATGTTCTCAGTTTTGTAAGAAGATTGGAATTCTATTTCCTTTTTATTAATGTATAAGCACTTCTAGTATGCCCAGAACTACTGGCAAAGATATAGAGACCGTTCTTCTGAAATTCTTGCGATCTGGAAATAATCACAGTGGAGGTAACCTACAGAAAAAGAGGACAAAACTGGAATGGCTTCATTTAATTTCATGTGTAAAGAATTGGATGGAAAATTAACTAATAAAGAGTCCATGTAGCTGACAGACAAACTAAAACAGTTCCCCAGTCTGATTCCGACATGATCAGAAGTGATAGTTTTTACAAAAAGTTTTCAAAGTGTGAAAAAGTGAGGGAAAGCCTAGGGAAACATGGGAACTCTGTAGATGGAATTACATGAAAGAACTGTTGAAGAAAAATATTAAATTATATATTGTCTTCTATTTTTTAAAGTATAAAGATGTGAGAAGACTTAATTGGAGTAGACTGCATAGTAGTGGTAGGGACACTAAATCTTGATGTTGTTACTAATCGAGAGTCCACAGATGTGTTACCTATAAAAAGGCATGGCATTGCAAGTGATGGGAGGAAAATCAGTGAAGAGAGATTTTAAACTCTGTTCTTTTGCTGAACTTTTACCACTGTAGGTCTTATAAAGCTTTCATCAAATAATACGTCTATGGTTCTCATAGGTTAACTACAGACAGAAATAAAGCACTTGAAAATGTTTTTTAAAAATACCCACACAGCACCTTCCTTCTAAGTTATAGATTTCTTAAAATCTGCCTGGTTTTAAGAATTGTTTTGCTATATTTTACAAACTTTTACTGCAGTTTTAAATGCATTTAGCAAAACCCCATTGTCATAATGCAAATGTACTTTGCAATATGCAAACAATTCCAACACAAACATTTTTGGTGACATTTGTTCCCTGAAGTTTTCCTCTCAGCATGAAACATGTATTGATTCTGGCCTCAAGAGATGCATTCCATTCTTCCTCCATTTTAGCAGGTGATAAATCAAAGGTGACAAAGTAAAAGCTAACAAGTGGGACTCCAGGGAGAGACGTAAGGTAGTCTCTTCTAGCTGGCTGGAAAAAAACAGCTTCCAAACAACTGAATTTCAGACTTAAGAAAGTTATTCAGCGTTAAGGAGAAGATTGAAAGAAGATGTGGTGCTTTCCAAATGTCATATTTTCTCAAGAAATTAGCTTCTTTATTAATTGGGGTTTTTTCCCCCTCTGATTTACTTCTGTTCGATAGTCTTTCAATTGATTCTTTGAAGACCTTCTCTTCCGTATCTGCCTCTTTTTATCATAGCACATTAATAAAGACATGAAAATTACTTATCTTATTCTAATCCTTTCCTCTGCCTCCTACTGGACTTCTGAGGAGTTGTTCATCAGAGGACTGTCTGAAGTTGCCTTTTTTAACTCCTGGGAGAACAGAAGAGGAAAATAAATGCTGTGCATTTCTGACTTTGCATTCAACTGAAAACTGAAACCCACAGAATCCCTCCTAGCAAGGTTTCCTCTTTGCATTTATTCTTTTAAATCTTTAGCTTCCAATGCAGTAGTTTCTTACTACTTCTTAGCAGTTTGTTTCTGGGGCTGTGCTCCCTCTGACATAATTCCCACAGTATTATTTTAATCACCTATGCAGCTTAAAAGTTTTTGACCTACCTTTTCCTTTTACCTTCTGTCTCATAATTCCCCAGGCAAAATACCTATTGGTGTTTTTTCCTATTACCTTGAATGTCCAGGGAACTATGTACACCATAGTTCATGACAAGATGTATCTTCAGATTTACCACTTCTTGATTTTATCTGTGTCTTATCCTCATAGGCTTTCTGCCATTACCAGTTATTTATTGGAATAATGGACTAATGTATTTTTATTTACATATTTTAATAGACCTGTTGCAAATGTATAACATGAAGACACTAAATACTTTGGTTAAAAGTTGTTTTCAGTGACCTGTTTCGTGATTGTACAGATTATTAGAAAAAGTTTAATTACAAGATTGAGAAGTTGTCTGTGAGAAACAGGAGATTCTTCCTGCTCTGATCTTAACTGTGAATAAAAGCAACTACATTAATCATTCATTTCATCCAGGTTCCTAGATTATTAAGGGATTAAACCTCTTTGAAATAAATTTCACTGTCGAAAGTACAGAGTACTTGATGTAATATGAGTAATTGTCTTTGCATGTTGCTATAATCATTGACTAGAGAGGGAGGATTCAGGACTTGGCAAGGTTCTATTTTTCCTAAATATATTATCGTGACTAAATTGTATACACATATTCCTGCTTTTGAACGGAGTGTCTTATATTATATCTTTATAAAGAACACTAAAATTACCATTGCCCTTCACCTCAAGAGAGAGGACTACTCCTCCTTGATATTTTTATCATACCTGAAAATCTTGGAAATTTATTTCACAAGTCTTTTTGTTTTGGAAAATAGTTTGAGTTCTACAATTTAAGATTACTTGGTGTTGTGTTATATTTTAAAAGAATAAAATAAAGTTTCACTCATGACTAGAAAGGAGCTGCTAATATAGTGAAGGGAGGAGCAGCGCAACAGCATGTAGTAACTTCATGAATACTTCAATCTACGAATTGAGAAATTAAAACTACTAAGGGAACTTAGAGAGGCAAAATAGAATTAGATGTTTACAGTTAATGTTTCTAATCATGACTAACAAATAAAACCCAACTCCCTAATACATGAGATTTTGATTTGGGAACACGAGAAAGGCCAACACCTGCAGTTCTGGGGTATTGGTAGTTCTATATACACAATGGAGAGAGATGTTTTTAAGCAAATAATCACACAGAGTTACAGATAATAACAGAACATTACTCTGCCATGGCAAGCCAGATTTCTTGCAGAACCTCTTGACACTTTTGTACTGCTACTTCTTCAACCTTGCACTGTACAAGGGAGCTCATCCCCAACTGTAAGTTTCAAGGTCTAATTTCTCTGAGGCTGGAGAAATTCTTTCAGCTCTTCTGTGTTGCTTTTTGGCATAAAATAATAGAGGAAATCAATACAGAAATAATAAAATTGTTATCTCCTGAAGCACATAATTTAGCCAGGGTTCAGTAGCTGACTTTTTTTGTACTGTATCATGTACCATCCATCTGGAATTTCAACACAGAAACATTACTTCTGCTTTGAATTTTTGTGAACAGAAGATAAAATTCATTCATTTCTCTGAGATATCAGGCAGCAAAATTAAGGCAGAGCTTCCTGTCATTCAGAAATCGGGGTATAAATCATCTCTGCATGCACTGAATCAACAGTCACCATACTGAGATCTGGGCTGACGGTCTTACTATGGAAATAGTACATGTTGTCCACTTATTTGTCTGCACTGAAATCTTAGGACAAAAACATAAATATACCATCTTCAAAACTGTGTCAATGTCTTAAAAACATTCTCAGAAAGGGGATTCTTTTTCTGTTGCCTACAGAATGAGATTATTTGTCTTTACTAGATAAATCAATCTGCAAGATTGTGTCTCTGATATGAGATATTTTTTCTTGAACTACAATGCAATTATATAATGGATGTTTTTGCATTGGTATTTGCCACTAATTCATGTAGGGAGGTTAACTACAGAAGTGAATTCATCATCATCTCATGAGTTTCATACTCAGTACATGGCAGTGTCATTATTCTGAACTAATATGTTTTGCTACTTGTACTGAATATACACTTCTGTAGTCTTAAGGTTAATTGCCTGGTTTACAATTTTTATCACTGTAATTGCAGAGTAATTATGTTGTGTTCAGTAGACTAACAATAAATTTTAAAGGTAACAAAAAAAAGTTTAGTATAATGGAAGTCAAATAAAATTGGCTGTTCTAAAGAAATAACTACAGTCTTGGAATAGTAGTTTAGGACTTGGGATGGAATACTTCTCAAATCCAGCCCACTCCTTTATTTTTTTTAAAGACCCAAGTTCTGTCACACATATGTCATTCTCAAGGACTATTTAGAGCTCACTTTTTCAAGATAGGGCTGACTTTTTGGGGGTGTCTCTTGTAAAGTGACATGGAAAGAATCCCATCCAGTCTCTTACCAGCAGTTGTTGCCAGGGGAGCCTTGTTCACATCAAAACAAATGAGACAAGTGTACAGAATGAAATACAGATGGCACAATTTTTTTCCCTGAGAGAAGTAAAGCAAAGCTGACCTAAAAATGTTCCTGACTTAGGAGATGTATCCAGCTCTTCTTACTTAAAGGGAGGCAGATGCAATATACAGAATTTTCCCTAAGGAAGAGGAAATACATATAAAAGTAGTGGAATGCAATGGGGACATTAATATTCCTCACAAAACTATCAAAATGTATCAGCTATTAATTTCTTTTCAAAAATAACAGAAACATCATTTTGTTAAAGAGAGATTCCCAAACCCCTAGACCCTCATATTATGCCATTGATCTGCATCTTCTTAAGTTAATTTCCAGTATTCCAGTATCGTTGACCGGAGTATTTATTTGTTCTCTGTGTGTTTGTGTGTATTTGGCAGCTGCTAAATGGGTTGACACTTTTACCCACAAGCACCAGAGGGGAGTTGAACCCTCGGTTAATTGGCATGGTGACAATTATAAAAGTGCTGTTCTTGTGGAAGAAACAGATAGTTTGATTTAAAGACAATTAAAGCCCTGATCGAGCTGGGGCTCATCCTCCTCTATATTCATTATTTAGATAGTGAGTTGGCAATGATTATTGTCTTTAACAGAGGAAGGAAAAAGAGAAAAGAAACCACCTGTGCAGAAGAAAGGAAGTTTGTTAATGGAGCTTGAGGAAGTGATAGAGTAATCTGGACAGTAGAATCACTAGCGATTACAGGGACAAATGATGTCAATTCAAGTGGCATGTCAGCCTTCATTAATTCCAATGCACTGTCAATATGCTAACTAACAAATTCTTTATCCTGTGGAACGACCCTGATGGATCATAAAGCTTTTGTCTTCCTGGCATTATGTTTCTATACAAAACCCTCCAGCTACAGATCTGCACATTCCCACAGATGGGCAAGGCACGCATTAACAAAGAGAGACATTTCAGCTGTCACTGAGTGAATTGCCTTTCCAAAGCTGGATGTGACTCTGTGGTGTGGGATTGTTTATTTATTATTCACAAGGGCAACTCTACAGATTTTGTAACTTTCTTTGGAAACAACAATCTTTCAGGGAATCAGGAAGAATAACAACAGTTCTTTTACACTGAGAAAACAGATTGATTAATTTTATCTGATTCTGAAAGTACTTAAACGTGGTGGATGGGGTAGCTTGATTTCAAATTGTAAAGTTTGTGTTCCATCTAGTAAGTTTAGGTGACAGATGGGAACTGAACACAGTGGAGAAAATGAAAAGGTAAAAATTAAGCATCTAAGGAATTAGAAGATTGAAAATTAATTTGATAACATAGAAATCTAAATAGTAAATAGAGTGGATGGTATGCATAAATCAGTCTCTGTTTTTAGGTGGAACACAACAATATCAAAATCAGAACAAAGTTGTTTATGTAAGTTTAATATATAATCAACCCACTCAAGCTCTATCTTGTGGGGATTAAAAAATTCCTAATAGTCCTTTCACCAGGAGAATGCAGTGATAGAAGGAGCCTCTAACAGTAAATTAGCTCAGAAACCTGTTTAAATATGCTCACTTACACTACCCTGGGCTGCAATGCAGTCTTCCTGCTTCCTACAGAATCCTGCAGGCATGGATAAAACACTAGGTCAACTTCTCACCCCTCTTCCAGTGACAGCAGGAAGATCAGGAAGCCATCTACCATAAATGGAAGAATGTCCCTTGACAGAGGAACATTCTTTCATGCCTTAAAGCCAAAATAAGCAAAATAATCCTGGAAGATGGCAGGGAAACTCTGGTTGTTAACATATGCCAGGTCATATGGCTTCTGCAGGGATCAGACACAATTCAGGCAGAAAAATAGATGTTGGACAACGGTTCCTTTCTTCACTTTCCTTTTGGTACCACTAAAATGTTGGGCCAATTATTATTTAAGAACCTGATTCTGATCAAATGACATTTTAAATGGATGACAAGACATCCAAGAGCAATTTCAGACTGTGGAACTAAACTACTGGATTAGGTAGATTTTAAAAAATAAAATACTGCCATAAACAATAAATATATAATAACTATAAAAAGGGCTCACATCTAAAATGAGAACAGCACAAGGTTGTGATGGCAGTGGGAGGTCCACAGATTAGACCCTTTTCCTTCCATTCTGTCCCCTGCCTAAAGATACATTGAGGAAATGTCTAAGAAGGAAAATGAGGCAAGGATTGCATAAAGGGGCCATGGAGTCTGAGAGATGGAACAAATCCATGAAGATATTATCCAAAGGAAATTAACTATAGCCTATAAAACAGTAGTGAAAAGTAGATCACTAGTAAGAACACTTGCAGATGACTTTTTGAAAATTAAAACAATCTAGTTGGTAAAGAAAAAATTATTATCTGTTCTTAGAATAAATTATTTTCTGCACTTGTCACTACTTTGGTTGTATAGCTTCAAATATAAAAATATTCTGATAAAATCCATTTTTTTAAATTTAGAAGTCATGTTAAAATCAACACACTTCAGCTTGACATGCACTCGCCGTCTTCCTCCACCCTGTCTTGTGTTGTTCTGCTGTTCTTTTACTGCAACCCCTCTGTGAGGAAAAAAATCCTTTTTTTTTGGTGGTAACTTGTCTTTTACATGTGTCAGAGACACTTACCTTGGTTTTTTGGGTATATTTATAAGAAATTACAGTGCTTCACTAAGTAAACATAAACATAAATATAAATATGATACGTATATTTTGGACTGTTGTCTCAAGCACTATAAACATTTTTTAATTTAAAAACAAAAAACAGTAACCATGGCAGTTTCATTATTTTGAATATTTTTCCTTATGTGAATATTTTGTAATGAATACAGTGCAACTGAATCCTAATTTTTGAACACTCTTGTGAGGACAGTCAGAACTAGATTTTCAGCACTTTAGTCTTCCCACAATCCTATTAGTTTTGATTTCCATAATACAATTTAGTATACATTGAGATGACACTATGCTCTTAGTATAGCTGGTTACAGGTTTGACTCAGATCATATATTTCATTATTTTAAGGGAAACAGATTTAGCGCTTCCTATATAATGCTTAGTGGGACAGAAAGGCGGCCAACCCTGTTACACAACATCTTGGTTGTTCAGGTATTCAGTCATAATAATGAGACCTGTTAAATTCTCAGTTTGCAAATCCTGAACTAGCATTTCTTCTTGTGTATGACTCAGAGGAGCGTGTCAATTTTGTACCCTGGTAAGTGCTAAATTATTTAGCACCACTGAAATAGCCCCACAGGAGAGACTGAGAAAAACAAAACATTTGTCTCCTTAAACCAAAAGCTCTGAGCTGCACGTGCAGCACTGGACTTTCAAGCTCCTGCTTTGGATTCCTCAAGCGGCATTCCTGTAGCGCTGCAGCCATTGCAGGCAATCAATCTTTCCGTGTTATCCCACTTGCTTTTGTGCACTGATGAGGCTGGGTTTGTGTGTTAGAATTACACAATTTGTTTCCTCAGCCGCTTAATACACTGTCTTTAAGCACGTCCTACAGGAAGTCCCATGAAGGTTCAAGGGATACATTAGGTGGGGTAAGGGCTTCACACCTTCCTTGTGCCAGCTGCCTACTCACAGTAGAGGGTGTCAAATGCACTGCATTTTTTACCAATGAGTCCTTTTGTCATTGAGAAGAGTAATTCTGCAGACACACCTTCAGAGATGAATGCCTTCTTGTTTAAAGCGCTTGTACGGCACAAGCGTGTCCTTTTACTAGATCCTATATAAGAAGTCAATTTCATGCCACATGTTCTGCTTAGATGACAACTTGTTTTCCACTGGACATAGTTAGGTGTCCTTGAAAGTAACAATTTTACTTATTCATTGTCAAGACTGACTTTAAATCAAGATCTAGATGTGGCCCTGTAACCCTAACATCTCGCTAAACCAGTGAGTTCACAGCACTGGATTAAGATTGATAAATACAACCATTCCAAGCCATCTCTGATGAATACCTTCATATTGCTTCCAATAATATCATTTCCCTCTGTGGACCACAGGAAATGAGCCACCACTAAAAGCTGATTTAAAAAAACCCACCATTCCTTCAATTCAAAACCTTAAAGGCATCCAGCAGCAGTGCTGGATTTAGTTTCCCTAAAATCCTAATTACAGTGAATTAAATTACTAAAATGCTACTAATTACTTTTTAATTTCAGGAGAGATGTTTACAAAGCACAGTATAATGAGTAATACAGTACTTCAAATGATTACTAATGTTGCCATTTTGTCTGACTTAATCTCAATTAGTATAAATCACAATGTCATCATTGCTAATTGCTATTCCTTTTGAGCAAAATGCTAATTTCTCTTTACAATCATACAATTGCTGTTTGTTTTTCCCTTAAATTATTCCATTTAAGAGGCCCTGATAAAACGAGTGTTCAGAATATTTATTTTCTAAAGCTCAAGAAGAGGAAAGCACGAACTGAGGCTTTTAGGGTTTATTTTTCAGTAGTTTTGTCTTTTAAGTTCAATTTTTCCTATAATAAAAAAAAAGCTTTCATCTCTCAAATGAGTCATCAAGCAAGATGTAAATTCCTATCAAACTGTATTTTCAAGGGATTTTGCTTCCTTTACTGTCAGAAATTGACTTTATTATCCATCTCTGAAAGGAAGATTTGAATCTTTTTTTCATGAGTAAAATGCTGCACACTTGACTGTAGCTGTGTTCTTACAAGGTTCTCACTGTACCTGTGAAAAGCTGAATATCAACAGAGAAAGTTAAAGTGATTTGTCTAAGGTCAGAGAATGCAAAAAGGGAGTGGCACAGCTGAAACCACCATGGAGCTCGTTATCCTGCTTAGTGCACTAAGTAGTAGTTTGTGCTCCTGCCCTCTAAAATTCTCACAGAATTGGATGTCAAATGTTTGGATCTCCTGAACAGGCGTTGCATTGCAACGCCAATTTCTATTCCGGTGCTGTATAAATGAATGGGACAGCACACAGGACTTTGCTCCTGTTATCTTCACCATTGTTAAGTGAGGTCAACTCCCAGCCTTGAGCCATCAGAAGTTATTAAAGCTCCATTTGTTTTCTTATGGCCTTGGTCTGTCTTCAGGTGGGATCAGATTCAGTCATGTCATAGCATTTCCTCATCTTTTTCTCTCTCTGTATCATTATGGGAGTAATTTGATCAGCAGGGCCCATTAGACTGAATGGAGCTGGAAAGAGATGCTGGAGAGTGCCAGACTATGTTATTGCTTACTATAGGACATCTTCATGCCATTAGATCAAAATTAATAGTCCAAGATCTAGTCCACTATACTACACTTATTACTACAAATATGTGTGAAAGATTCACCTCTCTGTTCTGAGAGATGATGGAGCTGAATAGGTCTAATAAGTTTGTACACCTTTCAACAGGCTTTTATTAAGAAATCTGTGAAACGAGTCTTCTGGACTGTGCCCTTTCACTCCTAGTATAGACACGCACAAGTCCTTGGAAAAGCTGGATGTTGTACAGGGCCCAGTATTTCTCTTCCATTAAATCATTTCATTAAATCTTGGATGCTGAGGTGTAAAAATTGTAATAATTTTCAAGGCACATTTCAGGTCACAACTCCTCTGTCTTTCAGGAATGCACAAAGGATTAATTTCTTATTTCCTCCATATTTATGTTTTAGGTAGAAAACATACCAGTGAAAGTACAAGTAGTATATTTTTCCCTATGATTTGCTTCTCATCTCTGCTTCAGAGGTATTGTTAATACTGAAATTTCTATCTTGAGGGGAGTGACAGGTCAGGAAGGCATATTGTCCTTATGGCATTTTTAAGAATTCATTTCCCAAAGTAGCCCAAAAGAGAAACAAAAGGGATGAAAAACACATTATTTGCCTCTCTGTTGACCAACTGTTGATCCTAAATCACCAGTGTTGGTAGGATTTCCAAGGCAATTGATGAGAATTTTAATCTAGTTTCCAGGTAAGAGTGCATTTGATTCATTAGTCTGGATGAAGAATAGCTGTAACCAGACCTTTGATAGATGCTGTCACAAACATGGTCATACAGGAGTCCTACTTTTTTTTTAACAAAATCTCTTGATAGTCAAAACCCAGTATAGCCAGCTGACCCTTAGGTAAGAAGGGAAAACAGAACTCCAGATTATGTCAACATAAGTACTCCTGTACCTGTGAAAATCAAATGGGCAAAATTTAAGGCAGTCCCCTTATTATAAGTAATTACTTCAGGGAAATTCCAGTCTTGGACAGAATTTACAAATACGGAGAGTTTTGTCCCTCTCTTCAGTTTGAGCAGGCTGGGGTGCAAAGGGCATTGTAGTTGATCTACATAGCAATATCCTCTGCATTAAGCAGCCTTTTTTCCCTCTCATGTAAAACTACCTTGTAAACTTAGTGAGACACTGTGAAGGTAGAAAGCTTCATTTTTTTTCCCACCCCTCATTATAATGCAGTCAAATTGTCCTTCAAGATTACTTTCCATGCTGGCAGCTGAACTTCAACTTTCACACTAGCACAGGCAATACCAGAAGGACTCCGGCACAGTTGATGAAAAGAGCGGGATTTAAAAAAATTGCTGCGTCTAATCATTTTGCATTTTTCAAGTTTGCACAATAAATAGACTAATCAATCTTCTAAGAAAACATGCCCCAGAAAGAACTGCACTGCAGAATAAATAACACAGGTTTTATTAGCCTTGTATTCTACTTACTAATCACCTATCTGTAGCAAGTATCTGAAGGGCACAGCAGAGGTGACTAGCTACTCTCTTAGATTCTTTACCTGCATTTTGATAGACTTTTTCCCTCAGGTATTTTCAGAGTTTGGGGGGAGTGAGTGAACATCAAGATATTAGAGAGAAAACTGTGTATTATTTTTATTTTATTTTGCAAAAATGCTTCCATCTCTCCCTGTTTTGTTTTGAGCTTAAACCAAATACGTAAACCTGGTATTCCTATGACAAACTGGCAGTGGAATTATTAGCAGAAGAATATTTTTTGTCATTCTGTTTTCACATTGTATCCGTCATTGGAAAACCTAACTGTCACACAGAACTCAAATTTTATGTTGTATTTCTGTTTTCATATAAATGAGGAACTGGAATTGTTGTTTTGCTGTGTGGTAAATATATGCTTTGATTCCTTCAGTAAAAACCCTGGTAGGTTTGTATATAGATGAACTTTTTACATTGAACTACTTTGTAGCACTAAATGACTTAACTAAGTCATTAGATTTTCATGTATAATGAGGTATCAAAACACTGAACCTCGGATAAAAAATATAGTACTTAAATGGTTTCCAAGTAGGTGGTATTCAGCACAGGGACTCTGCCACTGTTGAATACTTAAATGAAAAAGTCATTTTTGAAGGTCAAATCAGGACTAAGATCCATATTCTAAATTCTGAGATTTATTTGAATATGCCTATGTTGCTTATATTCAGCTCTAGCAGAAGACATTCACTTAGGAGATTTTGCTTTTAGAGGTGCCTGAAGATGTTGGAAGAATTAACGGCTTTACAAGATATTGAAACATCTCTTTGGAAAGCAAAGGAGCAAGTAGCAACTGTATAATTGCAAAAGGAATCTGTTTTCCTGGGGAAACCTTTGTTTGAAACCAATCTCACAATGAATTAACCAAATAAAATTTCCCCAAAAGTCTTTAATTAGAATGCTTTCTATCTGGGTAGGAACAAAAAGCAAATCCATCAAATTTAGGAGGCAGGCAGAATCTTAAGAAAAGTATTGCTTTCTGTGAACTCTGCTCCTGTCTCAGTGATCCTGAAGACCTCAATATTGCACCTGTGAGAATTTCAGTGTAGTATCTTCAGTTCATAAAGGCAGCAAATCTGTCGAATATAGTCATTACATGGTTGCCTATGATAACAAGGATTAGATGAAATGAGCAAGAAAGTCTGCCTTTTACTTATGTTCCTAAGAAGCAGATATTGCCTCGACCATTTTGAGGATTCCCCGAAGGTTGGTGCAGTCTTGTCCTAGTTTAGGCTGGGATAGAGTTAATTTTCTTATTAATTTTCCTATTTCTTATTTGCAGTGTATGCTCCCTGTTGGAATTTACCATCTGTGGGAGCAGGGCTAAGGTTATTATGCTGCTGTACTTTGTAACACTGGCTTATGATATGATAGAACTGCTGGTGATGAAACCAGTCTGGTACTGAGAATTGCTGTAGTCTCCATACTTTGGGAGTCATCAGTCTGAAACTATTAAAAACTACACTTTTAAACTTTTCTCCTCAGAGGTTCAACCTATGGAGGAGACATCTCACCACATTTTCCTCTTTCCCACAATTTTAGTGGGAAAGGGGAAGCACCATTTGAGAACTTGGAAGTTTTTTAATATCATTCAGTTATTGAAACCAACATGAACCTATTGCTAGGAACTAAGATGTTTTGCTGAATGAGTTCCAGAGCTTTTCTAAGGTTTAATAACTGTTTAAGAATATCACCTAGAGATCCGCCCTAGGTTGGGTAACTATGAAAGGCAGTGGGCAAGGGATAGAACAGGCATGTCCCTAGGGCTGGATGCCTTCAATTTTTTGGAACTCTACCCCTGAACAAATCCAGAATCTGAAAAAACTAGTAAAATATTTGAAAAAAATATGCTGTCACCCTGGAAATTCTGGGGAGACACAAATCACTGCAAGGTGCTGACCTATGCCCGTCAAGCCTTCTTCAATACTCTTCAATACCATCAAGTAGAAAAGGAGAACGAGGCAGAGCAAGAGGTAGCTGCTTGATCTCTATCCTGAGTGAATACAACTCAAAAAGATTTCAGCCATCATCCAGGTGGGCTCATTATGTATATATTGTATTTCCATTATTAAACATTCTTATCAAAACCCGCAGGTTTTGCCTTCTTTCTAGTCATCCTCCCCTTCCCACCTGGGCATGTGTTTCTATCAGTGAGAGAGACTGTCTTAGCCACTTAGCTGCCATCTGAAGTTAAATCACAAATCCCTACAAAATTCCAAGACTAGTATGAGATCGAGAAAGTCCCATTAGAACCCTACAATTTCCCGAGCGTATGGTAATGAACACTAAGAAGGAAAGTATATTTTCATAATTCCTTAATTATGAAAATTAAATACTTGCAAAAAATCTGTTTGAAAATGACCTCTGAAAAGTTTTAGAGTCCAGCTACTCGTGTAAATCTCTAGATTGGTTTAGCAATGGTTTGTTCAGCAGGGTCTTGAAGATCTCTAGGAAGGGAATTATGCATTCTCTCCGGGTAGATTCTCCCCTTGCAATCCAGCTTCCTGATTATTTCTTTCGTCCCAGTGGCTAAATGCATAAATGCTAAAGTGGCTTTTGCTCCTCTTTATACTGGCTTTAGTGAGAAGAGTTGGGCTTCATTCTCTTTGGAACTCCTCCATACCTCCACACTTCCACATCACTCCTGAAGTGGAGAACCAAAAGTAACCACAGTATTTCAGGTATGGTATCAGCAATGCTGAGTGAAGAAAGCTGATATTTTCCTCTGGCCTGCCTGCCATACAGTCCCCATATCACAAAAGTCCCCTCATAGTCTAGTGTGTGGTTTTGTTTACTCAGACAAGACTGCTGTGTTGATATTTAACCCTATGTCCACCATCAGCCCCACATTCTTTACAGCAGGGCTGATACTGAGCCAGTTGGTTTTCAGCCCACAGTGATGCAGAGAGTTACCCTGAACACGTAATTTTCCACTTCTCCTTCTTGAAGTTCAAGAGGTTTCTACTGGCACAATCCCTGTTTTACAAGGAATTATGGATTTATTCTCTGCTTTTTATGCCAGCTACTTCCCCTACCAGCTGGTAGCTCATTGCTATTGGCATCCCTCAGGGGTCAGTAGTGGAACTGAGAGTGTTTATCATCTTTTTTACTCATCTTGGTGATGAGATGGCTGTATCATCAGCATGTCCATGAATTGTGGGCAGGTGTTAATGCACAGAAGAGTACAGCAGCTACTCGGAGATCTCAACAGACTGGAGTCATGAGCAGACAGGAGCCACATAAAGTCCATAAAAAGAAAACGCAGAATCCTGTACATGAGGTGTAGGCAACAGGCAACAAGCAACAGGCAAGTTGCTATATAGCAGCTGTGCAGAATTGGGCAGAGGGCTGTTCATGAAGAACAGGCTGAATGTGAGTTAGGAGTAACTTAGATAAAGAAGGCCAGCCACATACCAAGTGGGTTTAGCAAGCCTGTAGTTTGAGGGGAGGGATTACTCCCTTCTATTCAGCACATGTGGGACCACACTTGCATTACTGTGTCCAGGTTTTCTCTATATTTAAAGGATGTTGTGTGCACAGGGATTTTCCAGATCACATGAGACTAATTGATCCAGTTTGTTGAAGCAACGGGAGAATTAACAAGGCAGAACACCCAGATCAGCCAGCTAAACACATTTACACCCCCTTTAACCCTGACTCTCTCTCTGGTGCTGTTTTCTCAATACAGCAGAAAGATCCCTCCAGACAGAACCAAGGACATGGTTTTGACATTGAATAACAAGTTGTCGATATGAATCTATTACTGTTACTGGAAATTGCTCCTCAGTCAATATTAGCAGACATTAGTGTCATATCTCATCAGACTGTGTAGTTTCAGAAGTAGAGGGAGACAGATGTTACATTTTAAGTCTTTATTTTAGTTTTATTTAATTCTCACCCTCAGTGGGTGCAAGTGTTGATATCTAAAAAGATGCAAATGTTTTGTGTGCTGTTCCCTAGCCTACATAATAGTTGAGCCTTAAGAATATTTTGCAATTCATTTTGACAAAACAAGACATATAAGCTCCCATGTCTTGTGGGTTCTGTTAAATAGGGAATCATAACAACAATATCATTATTTCAATTACCAGAACTGAAAATTCCTCCACAGGAAAGAGGAAAAATGGTCACTGGAACTTTTTAGCACCAGAATTCCTCTGCTCTGCACTGCTTCAGTATTTTAAGACAGGTGCTTTAATTGGAAGCAGTAGCATAACCACAAACATCACATACTTACAGGGTACTACTCCTATTATTTGATGGTTCTTATTGCCTTTTTCTGCTCATTTGTTTCTTTGCTTGTTGTGATAAAGGGATAGTACAATTGAAAAGAAATGTTATGCAGGTACAACTGAATGGATAACTAAAGCTCTTGATTTGCTTCTTCATTTTCCCAGTCACTAGAATGTAACTGACTAAGACTGACATTTTATCAGAACTGAGTACCTTAATAAACACTTGGAATATATAAGTTCTTGTGCATGGTCCTATCACTGAACTATCAAATTTTAGGTTTCTTTCATCGCCACTGGCAATAGTTGCTCTCATGTTCTAATGAAAGGTCCTTTTTCTTCAACTGACCACTTTTCACCTGTAAATATAGACTGATACATGAGGTTTTATCACCTGTTTTAGGTGCTCTGGTTATAAATGACAGAATTATTAACATCTGTAAAATCAGTGAGTACCCTTTAAAATATAACCAGAGTAGAAGAACTAAAGAATTTGAAGCAGGCAGCTGTAGAGAGGATTAAGGCCTCCCCTGAGCCTCCTCATAATGCTTGTGCTCCAGCCCCTTCAGTATCTCCATCGCCCATCTCTGTGTCTTTCTTATTGTGAGGGGCCTGAAACTGGGCACAGCACTCGAGGCATGACCTCAACAGTTCCGAGTACAGGGGAGCAATCCCTGCCCTGGTCATGCCGGCCACACTATTGTTGACACAGGCCAGGCCATTGGCATTTTTGGCCACCTTGGGCACCGCTGGCTGATGTTCAGCCAGCTGTCAACCAACATTCATAAACACTCTTTAAACCATGAAATTGTTTTCTTTCCAAAAATATTTCTTAGTAACATACTTAGGTGGACCATAGATGTTCTAAGCAGTGGTAAAACTGTGCGTCTCTAATGCAGGTAGCATTAATACTTCTAAAGGTCTGTAGATAATTGAATGAAAAAAGATCTTTGTTATCTAAAGGTATGTACAGTAGTGTATGAGATACACTTAGAGAACAGGACTTTGCAACATATTTCTCTGTGCTAGAGTTTTATGGTTGTCACTAAAATGTCAACCATTGATCCAGTGGCTGTATTATCTGAGATTCAATTACAGTGGATCAATGTTGGCTTTTTAACAATAATAACCTTTGTAACATGTTGAACAGGGCTGGAATTGTATCTTACACCACATACCTAGTACCAATCCACAGCAATGGTACTGCTAATATGTACAGATGAGAAAAGAATAAAACATTTAAGAATCAACTTTCAAATGGCTAAGAAACTTTGAGTACTAAAGTTCTGTCCCAAAGAAATAAATGAAAAAAAAAAAAAATTTAGTTTGAAAAGTTCTCAAACAGTTTCCCATATATTTTCCTTTCCATTCATATCAATCACCCACAGAAAGACCCTGATTTTTAAATGGAAAACAAATCTTTTTATTCAGCCAGGCCTTGATGTTACAATGATTTTTTTTTCTTCTAGCAGTTCTCTTGGAAGAAGTCTAATTACTCCAAGGAACACAATTCAGTATTTTCACAATTTTAGTTGCAGGTTTATTTATTTCTTGATCTGACTGGAAAAACTGATCACAGCATTAAGACTTGCATTCAGTTTTCGTGGCAGCGTTGAATGACTGATGATAGAAAAATGAATTCTTTTCTTTCAAAGAGGAATAGTTACAGGGTTTTACACTAGTCATTTATGTCCACCTGTGATTTTGGGCACAGACTGTAGGTTATCAATAGCCAGTACTGGAAACAAAGTCCTTATTTCAAGTCCCAGGCACTGAAGTATCATTATGAAGAAAATTTGAAAATTCTCATGGTTTCAGAGGGAACTTGACCCAGGTTTAAAAGAGAAATGCCAGAGCATATTGGCTTTTCCTGATTGGTGGTTTTTCACAAAGCTTTGATGGGTCTATTAATTTTGTTGTTTATTTTTATTTGTGAAAGTTTTCTGCACTACCTAAATAGGGTCTACTGCACTTTCCTATTCTCATGTCCTGCTGTGTTCATCCCTGAATAGCTATGAAAGATAAGAAATAGGAAAATTTAAAAAGAAGCGTTTGTTGTGAGAACCTCCCATGTATTTTGGATTGTTTAATTTTGGAATTTAAAGGTGTGAGTGTTATAGCATCTTAACTTATTTGTATGTGTTTATGCCATCGTACACCATTCAAGGCAAGGCTGCAATTGTTGCATACTCAGAGCCTTCTTCCTCTTGACTCTTACTCTTTGTGACTGATACTGACATAACATTGTTATAGAAATAATAACTCTGCAGTCCCTTTTTACAATAATGGTTAGATCAATGAGAGGAAGATGATTAAAAGTTTTCCAAAGCTTTTTATAATCAGAGATCACCCCTCCTTTCTATCCTTTCCTATGGGTGTTTAAACAAAGCCACCACAACTATGCTGTTCTCTTTGTCTTAAATTACTCAAAAATAAAAGAATAGCACTTCATTATACGTGTCAAGCTGTACAGCTGTACCTGAGCACCCCTATAATACCTGATATATATTAAAGATAATGTAAAATGAGGACAAGGTCAATATTGACGGTGGTGGGCAGGTGTCATCGGGAACAAAACACAATAGGATTTATGGATTGCATGTCGGCCCTTGGGCTTAAGCAGAATTGTCTCCGCCTTTTCTCACTGGGATATCATTCATCTTCAGATTAAGATACTACCTTCTGACTCTAAACTTCTCCACAAATCAGGACACAGTGGTCAGTAAGTGCTTGTACGCACTTTCCCACAGTGCTGCAGAGTGACAGCAGCCACAGGTGAACACAACTATGCAGGCTCAGGGGAAGGCCCTGTATTTACACAGAAAGGCTGTGCCAGTGTATCATGTGGAAATAATTCTTTCTCTCTCTGAAATGTGAAGTAAATAAGAAAGCTAAAAGTGAACAGTCCAAAGAATACAAGGATTTCCAGGGAATTTGTTTTATGTAAATACTGTGGCAGACTGAGACAAACTGGGGCAAAGAACCCCTAGTATTTCATTCAAGTTTGCTTTCGTTTCCAGTGAGAAGGCTTTCATTATTATGCTGGTGTAGTACCTAGCATTTGTGAGTGTAGTCATCAGTGCAACTTTAAAATTGTCTTATTTGTCAGAGGAGTACCCAAGGGCTACAAATCAAGGATAAAATCATATTTTCTCATTTCACCCAATTAAAAAGGATAAAAAAGATGGAGTAGAGAGTTTTCAATGGCCTCCTTTGGGGTCTGTTCAATTCTATGAGCATAACCTGAATTCCAGGATGATTTAAAGGTGCTTTCACTTCCCCTGCCACAGAAGTCACAGCTGAAAGGTCATGCAAACCTGGGCCACAGAGCAAGGCCAACTATAGCTGGGCATTCCAGGGAGAGTGGGAAATTTCAGCATCTTCTCCTCAGGCTTCAGAGACTTCCATCTCTTCTTTCCTCAGAGACTCTCAGACTGCTGGGAAAGCAACTTGTGTAAGAAAGTACTGCAGAGCTAAAAGAATGTGTTTGAGTCTTCTGCTGCCAAAATGAAGATACGCCTCTGAATCCAGGGGGTATATCTCCTAGTGATCTGTGTCTTAAATCATGCAGGCCATTCCTTCTCAGGAAGGAATAAATTAACTTCTTCCCTCCTTCAAGTACTCAAGTGAAGAGAAAACCTTTAATCTGGTTGGAAATCTACATGGAAACAGTGATGTGTTTGGGAATATAATATTGATATTATTAAATACTAAATAACTAAAGTGTACACAGAGATATTTCTCTCACTAAATTTAGACAGCTGAAATTCTACAAACAGACTTTACTGGTATAAAAGTTTGGAATTGAGCCCAACATCTTTCCTCTCACCATACAAGTTACGAATTTGACAATAATGACCAGGATAACCAGCACTCACAATTTAATATTAATCTGTTATTTATGTCTATGTAGATATCTTATTTTTTACTGTACAAGCAAATGGGAGAGTTATATCTCTAAATGTCTAGTCTGAGACATATGGCCTCAGCCAAAATGACATATAATTCAAGCATCATGCATCACCGACACTGCTCACAGCGTGCAATGGTACTCAGTTTATGAAAAGACAAGCAAATCTACAGATATAGTCCTCTCATATTATCTAAATCCATAAACTGAGCTCATCATAAAAAAAAAAAAAAACAACCCCACAACCCCAAACCAACCTGTGCCCTGGAGATTCCTGCAACCTTTAACGAATACACTAAAGACAAGTAAACTACTTCAAAGTAGTCACACTTAAGGCTACTGTTTGCTTCCAATTTCTAGCTATCTGCAAGAATGCTAATCTAATTAACAATTTGATTTGATGTCTTACTCTCCATCTCTCTTCTTCCTTCCTCTCACCATCAATACCACCACCCCCCAGGAGAGGGTTTACTAGGAAGAAGAATCATTCTAAATTGTTCATTTCTGGGTAAAATTTACGCTTGTGCTACTTACAGATGGAGTACTCTCTTGTGCTTGAAGAAGCCAAACTTGACACGGAAAAATCAAAGTTTCCTGCCAGTGAGTTCTTAGGTTAACTTGGTCAAGTCATTAAGCTTTTCTTGCAGAGAATGTTGAGACAGAGATTGTTGGAGTGCAAGTCCAAGACAGGAGACGTCTTCTTTACTATGCTCATCCTAGTAGATATTGGTTTCAAAATTTCACAAGATCAAATGGATCTCAGTGACAGCTCTGCTGCAAACGTACATCAAGAGCAGACCTATTTACCTTTTACTTGTAAGTCTATCCAAACTACCTCTTACTTGGTCTGTGGAATGTTTCTTTTCTTAGTCATTACTTAATTAGGTGTAAAAAGATTGCAGTTAAAAAAAATATTGCCATAAAATAAAGTGCTGTAAATACTTAGTAGGAGTTTCTACATCACTCTTGTAGAAAAACTACAAAGAAACACAAGAACCCACATCTAAAACTAATATGCACTGCTCTGACAAGATGTATTTAGAGGATTTCTCTCGTGTTTCATTAAACACCACTTTAATTTTCACAGTGGAAGGAGAATTATGCTTTTTGCAGGCTAAGTGGAAAAGGGTGATGTCACTCGTAAAAGGCAGCATGAAACCAACAATAATTACTCATCTTTGTGCCATGATTCAGCCTTCTTTCCAAACACACTTCATTTTAAATCAAAGACACAAACAATGCTGTATGTACATCTTAAATCAGAGCTTCTTTATCTAAAACATACACAATGTAAACTTCCTCTGGCCATTGGTAAGAAATCTCATGGATTTTCAAAAGCAGGTGAAAGAAAAATTGTATGCATACTTAATTTTATTCACAGTACTTAATCAGGAGCTTTATTAAGTGAGGTATACATTTTTTGTAGTTCCCTTGGGCACAGTAGTGTGTTTCTGGGGATATTAATAAGGGTCAGAATGTCTTTTCTTCATCAGATGTTAATAAATTACTTTCTCTTGCTTAGTTAAAACTCTACATTCTTTATTATAGGAAAACACAGATTTTTAAACTTTCTATGCCAAATGACAGAATCTTAACTTTTTCCATTAGGAGAACTGAACTTCAACCACTGCCTCATACATATTAGCTGTAATATCAGATTTCATTCAAAAAACTTATCTTGCCAATCATAATATAGTCACTGGAGTCAAACACAAAAAGAGACAAAATTGATGTGAGATCCCAGAGTTCAGCAGAAGTTATGTCTATAGCAGGATTCTTTCGGCCTTGTTTCCTCATTCTATAAAATTATGTATATAAATACTTAATGCCCTTAAGGAATGTTGTAAACGTCTGTATTTGAAGAAGCTATGATGTGCTACATCTGGTTTCGAATTAATTTTAAATTTAAATATTAATATCCAGCTCCTTGTAGAATGTGCAAACAAATATAGTTGTTATTCTTATCTACAGACCTTATGTGTAGTTGCTAACAAATTATCTAACAAAGTTTACTTGCAAATGAGCATCAAGATATTTCTATTTAAATTTCAAGACATGTTTTTGCTATTATATGAGATTTTTTAATGCCTGATTTTATGTAAATGCAGCAATCAGATACATTCAGGATAACAGGAGCATGACAATTACAAAGGCAGTGCAGAAATGTGGGGATTTTCAACATAATCTAGAGATTCCTTCCTCAGCATGTATTTCCAGTTACAATATATTGTTGTGAATATATGCCACGTTTTTAAGCTTTATAGTAGTTAATTTTCTGGCAAAGAAACCTAGCTGCTAGCAATTGCCAATTTTTCTATTAAAGGTGCAGTATTTTTACCAACATATTCTACAAGATTTGGTGGAAGTTTGGTCTTACACTTGCAAGCACTGCAAGTTTGAGATGGACACTTTTATGGGGTTTCAAAAAGGCTCAAAATTCAGGAAGAAATGTGACCTTGTGATTATAAAAAGGGTTGAGGGTTAGCAGGAGGATTTCATAACATTTATTTACTAGAACAGAATGTACAAAAACAAGAACATATTTGCAAAAATTTACCTGACGGTTCTTTTCCCAGTAGAATTAATTGAAATACTAATGCATTTTCAATGTGGGAAAAAAATCAGCCAATGATATTGCACTGGTTGATTGTCAGTGATTGTCAGTCACTATAGGTAATTAAACATACATTGTACTTACAGACATCAAAATGTGAAGAAAGTGCTGAGAAAACTCTAACAGAAGCAATGACATCTACCCCAGATGTGGTAATGTGTAATGCTGCTCACTGGAGTGGTTTTAGACACAATTCAGTCCCTTTTAGTTCATCTTACAAATGAAGAAAAACACTATTTATTTATTCCTGAATATGTTTTGTTCTTGTTTTCAGTAAATAGCTTTTCTTGAATCTTAAAAAGTTGTAAGTAGTCAATTCAATCACTTTTGGTTTCCTTTGCTTTGATATGAGACTCTGTATCAGAGTTTGCTGGCAGAGGACATGTTGCAACTACTTTTTAAAATGTAAGGCTAAAGACCAGGGTTTGATGACATTTTTTCCCAAACAGAAAACTGAAATCCCAGTTTCCCAGAAACTACAAAATTCAGGCAAAGCTCTGTGAATATTTTCACCTCCAATAGAAGGGGAAATTGTATTAAAAATATGGGAGTATTAATTTTTTTCTAGATGACTGAAATGCTTTGATGATCATTTGACGACAAAACCTCAACAATTGATAGCAAAAACGAATTTTCAAAATTACAAGCTATTTCATATTGGATAAAAAAAATGTCAGAAAGGTGACCTGAAGAAAGCTGTCTGCTTTATTTGGTAGATATTCTTTTCTGCAAATATTTCTACTCTCTACACTTTTTTTTTTTTTTTTTTTTTTTTTATTAAGCATGAGGTGTTTTCCAGAGCTTTTCAATTTGTCTCTTGCACCAAAGGCCATTTTTGGCTGGCCACCACAGTATTCTCCTCCTGTGTTTAGAGAGCCTGTAAGAACACAGCCAGACGTGAGGCTTCAAGGACAAACACAGTACTGTTTCACCCAGAGGTACTTTTTAACATATCTGAGACGGAGCTCATAGCATTTGGATTTCAGTCTCAGATGCCCTTGGATTCTGTTCTCAAAATTTTGTTCCTAACATGGTGAAAAGTCCTAAATACATAAATAAAACACAAAGGGGAAAAAAAAAAAAAAAAAAAAAGTCTGCTACGAAATCTTTTAATAGCAGAAACACTGTTAGGCTTCCAAAGCTTTTTTCATTACTGGTGTTTCCCTTTGCAATTCTGTCATATTGATACATTTTCAGATGCCTCTATATTTACTACAGTCATTTGTTTTGCTAGGCTAAAAGTTAGGTTGTTTGTTTAGCTGCTTTTAGCAATTCTCAAAAAATTAAAATTCTCCTCATTTTTAAATTAATAAAAGTCTGGTTTATGACTACTAATATTAATGTTAAATCTTTTAGATGGCTGAATAGCTCTTTATGAGGAAAGTTGATATGGTGCAATTCCCTCTTCTTTAAAAGAAGATAATTGGAAACTATTTCCTTTTATGTATTCTGAATTTTTTTTGCTAACTTTTTGGCAGCAAAATACAATAGTCAGACTAATTTTCAGTTGAAGATTGCTGTAAAATAAAAATAGTTTAGACATAAAAACAGCAGGTTCTGGAATTAGATGTTTTGGGTTGGGTTTTTAACTTTTTTTTTTTTTTTTTTTTTTTTAAAATAAAAATCTGAGGCAGGTATCATTCAAAAATACAAGTTCTAAAGTAAAAGTTTTACCAGCAAGTTTTTAACTATGTGTAACTTTAATGAGCACTGTGTTGATAAATTGTATTTTTGAGAGTAAAACATGAATATGTTCTTTGAAAAAAAGGCAAGGCCTGAAGGCAGATTTCCTTCACTGTGTCCTGCGGTTACACCAGAGCACTAACAACCAGTAATACACCTCCTGAAGAAGAATTCCCCACGCCTTTAAGGGAAATCGCATGAAAATGGAAAGAACCTAAATTTGTGTCTCACCTCTGAAACTCTGAAAATTTTCTTCAATCAGGAATTTCATGACTTTTTTTCTTCTCAGAACCATCCCCAAATCTGAAGTTCAACACAAATAAAAACTAAGAGCTCCTGAGACAGAACTTTTTCTATCCTTATATATGTCAAAAAGGAACACCCTGTATGTAATTAAGACAAGAAATCATGGAGAGGAAGAGAGAAACATACAAACCCAGTGCAAAACTTCTCAAGAGCACAAGGGGACTGCTCACTTTATCTGCAGAAATCTGCAGATTTTGAATCTGAACGGCAAAATATAATAATACTAGCTCAAATTTTCATTTTGTGTTCTTCTTCAGTCACGTTTGTGATGCATTACTTTTATTTTCTTGGATTACAGTGCATTATAATACTATATATTTCATTAGGATGCTTTCCTCTATCGAGAATTTCTATACAATATAAAGAGGACCAGCATGGGGAATGTGATTTAGATACCCTAATAAAACCATTTCTGTTCTTCTAATAGTGAAGTCCTAAGAGCCAGTGTAGAACTTGAGAAAAGAAAACTACTTGAGTGAAGAGCTTTGCCTTTGAGTGAGTCTTTTCATTTGTGTGAGCTGTTAGATGTTGTTCCAAACCCCTTTCCCTGCAGGATACAAGGCTAAGAAGGATTACTCAGTCTTCAAAACCTTACTGGCTCCGCTTATGATACAGAATCCTCTAAATTCACTAAGAAAGCAGATGCTTCTGAGGTGCTTCAGGCCCAGTTTTAGTCTCTCTTGGTATTTCAGTTGGCAAAAATTCTGACAAAGGTGAGCTCTACAACCAAAGAGGCAGTGGAATTATGAAATATTGCCAACAGCTGATTGAACCCAAAATCAGAAGTTATAGTTAGGCTAATTTCATTAAATATAAACTCCGCAGTTTTCTTTTCTCACATAGGGATCTCTGTGCCACTGAAATTCTTCAGAGTCAAGCAGCGGAGTGATGGGCTCTTTTTCACATAAAAAGTAGCATTGTCCCATGATTTCAGTGAAAGTCAAGGTTTTTTGTTTCTTCGTTTGTAAAATCAGAAATAATCCTACTTAATCAAATAGGAGTTTCTTGACTAATAATGTTTTCAAAGCAATACTTTTCAAAAGAGGAAAAAAAGTATCATTATTTTAAAAACTGCTGATTTCATAGGTGTTGATTTCTTCTTTACTGAGATCATTGATCATTTCAACTTCTGTCTTTATTCTCAGAGAAAATGCTGGATCTGCCACAGAATTAGCTTCACTTTTAAAGAGGCAATGTCCTCATTCTCTTTACTGGGAAAATGCATTATCATGGGTAATATGCAATAATTTCTGATGTACTTCTTATAATTATTTATGTCAGCCCACAAATTGCCTATAAACAATGTTACAGGGCTTTCCTATCAGCTCTATGAATTGAATCACTCAGCACTCACGCTGGGACTTCAAGCTACTAGCACATGTACAGACCAGTGACAAACAAAGTCTACTCTGGTATATCTAAGTAGTGACTAGAAGGAAATAAGCTTTAGAAAATGCACATCTCATTCAGTGGGTGTAAGGTAGAAGCAGAAATCATAAAATTTACCCACAAAGATTGGGATCAAGCCAGGAATTACACTTGCAAACCTGAATGATAGTTCCACTAGTACATCTGCTCTCACCTTTCACCTCACAACACCTGCCCATAAAGAGACAGAAAGTGGAATGTAAGACCAGACACGATGGAATACCATATAGAACACACAACATAAACAGGCGTGTTTTTTAGTGGAGACATCAACTGATTACATTGTAAGATTGAATGCAAAAGTTTCTTTCCTGCTCAGTAGTAATTTCAGGTTTCTACTATCTTCCTGCTGTAACCATTATACAATAACTGTACCCTCTAATATTACTATAATTAATATAGATAAAGAAAGGAAATGTTCAGTAGTTCCAGTTTAGGCCTTGGCTACGTTTCCCTACAATATTTGTGAATGTCGTAAAAGCACCACACCATCCTTGTGCCTCACTTAGATTCCCTTTAGCACCCCCAAACAAGATTTGATTGCTTAAGTTTTGTTCTGATCCTCCGTGTATAGCTGAATTTCATCCTAGTGCAGGACTGCTGCTGACAAAACAATCTCCTCCACTTTGTCCAATTTGGCCGCAAATGACTAAATCAATGTGACCTTCAGAAAAATCTCTGAGATGATTATTCTGTAGCCTTGACTGCCAATATGAAGCACTTCCCATTTACCAGAATGCTTCACAAAAAGCAATTCACTAATTGAACAACATTTCAGTGTTGGGGAAACTGAGAGAGTTCCTGATACAAGACAACAGAGAAAAACAGTTACTATGAAATTTAATATACTGTTACAGTCATGCTCAGGCTGCCTGGTCCTGCCAGAACCTAGACTGTGCGAAATCCTGTTTTTCTTCTTGGTTGCTCTGCCACTCTGCACCTTTATATCCATTTCATTATTCTTATCCTCTAATTCAGTTATGGCAAAAAGCTTTCCAAAGCTCTGAACTTTCAAAGACCTCAGGCTTGGCCTACAAACATACACATTTGATTTATTTTTATTTTTTTTTTTAATAAATAGACCCACTGTAAGTATAGAAAATAAGGGAATATTTAACATTACATTTAAATATTGGGGTAAAAATATTGGGGTAAAAATAGATTAATATCTTAGTACTTCAATTAATTTTATAAACTTTAAGCTGCATACTTTGGGACATAAACCTATTTTTATCTAGACTCAGATTAGAGCAGAATTTTGCACTATATACATGTACCATAGTGTGCAGTCTTTGAACGAGTATCCTTCACAATGACTGTGTTGAGGAACAGAGAAGCTGTGGATGTCCCACCCCTGGAAGTGTTTAAGGCTAGGATGGATGGGGCTTTGAGTAACCAGTGCCCCTGCCCATTGCAGTGGGATTCAAACAAGCTGATTTTTAGGGTCCCTTCCAATCTGAACCATTCTACGATCCTGTGGTGCATCTGTTACTGATCATTGCAGAAAAGGAGACAGAAAAACTGGAATGTGACATTGAAACAAGTATTGCAGCTCCTATGCTCCTGCTGACTTTAGTGGTAAAGGATATTTTGGGTAGGTTTTACTGTCCAAATCTAAATGACCACTCTGGCCATGAAGATAGGCAAAAGTTTTTTCAGAGAGACCTACTGCCCCACAGGACTTAGATAGACAGATGGTTTTGGGCAATGGAAAAAGAAATATTTCCTAGTTTTCCTAAAGAACCCTCAAACATTTAATTTAACATTTAATTTCAGATTGTGATTTCTTCTTTTGGTGCATCATTACATATAATTTCTAAAGGCAACTCAGTAGATGACACACATTACACACCTTACTAATTTAATCATTTTTTTGAATATTTTTCATTTCCATTCATCTTCTTTTCTTTCCTAACACACTCTCCCCAAAACCACTAACCTCTACACAGAGAGAGAACATTCTCATCATTATCTTTTGATGTGCTTTTCCCAACAAGCTGACTGAATCCACAATGCTCTCCTTTCCCCCTTTTTTCCCCATCTCAAAAATTTCTAGTCATTCCTTCATCAAGCCATGTTGGTAGATTTTCATCCCAGGATAAAGAGCTGAGCAAGTAATTTTCAATAACTAATGCATTCAAACAAAGATTTTTTTTTTTTTCCCCCCTTCTCAGGGACTGCCTGCCAGAAGATCTTGACTTGAATTTGTTAAACAGTACAACATTTTGATATAATTTAAATTTTATTAATCTCTGCTTCATCACAAATGTTTATGCTACCTATTTTGTGACAAATTGGAAAAATGTCATGGAGCGGTGACTGTTTCATATGATTTTATGTGGAAAAAATGGAGGTCTTAGATGCAGAAAAAGTGGACGAAAGTATGTGTGAAAATATTAATTTGCAAATCTCAAAAAATTCACAGATAGAGATATATGTGTGTGTGTGTGTGTGTATATATGTGTATATATATATATATATATTTCTCTCCGTCACTCTAATCCATCCACACTCACCTTAACCAGAACTTCAGCTTATGGTAGCTTCCATCACAACGCTTTCTTACGATACCATAAGTCTCTCCCTCTGCAGCCATGCATTTGAATCTTTATACCAGTTCTCCTTGCTCAATCTGTTTCTAGTTGATTTGGAGAGCAATAACATCGCAGGAGCCCAGACAACATTCTTCACAGGCTACATATCAAAGCAATTTCCAAATGACCTGTTACAACATGCTATTATATTTCCTCTGTTCTCCAGGAGTGAGACCACTGCAAAAAGTCAGGAAAGAAAAGAGAAAAAAAAAAAAAATGGCAGCAAAATTACTACTGTACAATTATCGTGTTCTTGATAAACTGAAAGATATTTCACCACTTTCTTCTTAATCAAATCACTTGCATTTTGCCAGTTTTCCAGTTTTGCCATCTTTGAGAGCCTCAAGCCTTGGAAGTTTTGGTAAGGCTATTCTGTTTCAAGAATCTGAACTGCCTCCATATTATAGTAACGAAGAGTCTTCATCTACAGCATTGTTATTTAGGAGTGAAAGAAGCATTTGAAAGTGAAATAAAGTATCTGGAAAGACAGTGAGAATACAAAGAAATCATTGATGTCCACACATAGAGTTCCTCATACAGGGAACAATTTTGATGAGGGAAATGCAGTCTTTCCATCTGAGAAATGTAGTTGATCATCATTGCTCAATGAGTGTTTTTATCACTGGGACCTGAAACAGCATTCTGCCTGCAGTTTTTGAGATTTAATTCTACTTGAAAATCAGTTTTTCTTGTGTAGTCTGATGACTAAATCTAGGTAAAGAGGAGAAGAAACAAAATGGAAAGGTGATGATTCTGTGTCCCAGTCCCTGTTCTGCTACTGAGCAGCATCATGACTTTGGACAAGACATTTAAAATCCATGACTTACTGCTTCAATGGCCAAATTAGGCAAGGCTGACCTGCCTTTGAGGGGGCTGTGAGCTTCAATTTTTAACATCTTGGTGCAGAACCACTCAAAACTGCAAAATAGAGGCTTTTGTTGTTGTAGCTAAAAAAATTGAGACTTCAGCTCAGTAGAAATTAAAAATCAGCGCTTTCTTCTTGTAACCCTGGGGATGATGACATAGATCCACTTGAGTAAGCGCAGAAAGATTCTGAGAGATGGGCAGAATAACAAATCACAGAATAAATGAATGAACAGAAATATCCAGCACAAGTTTTCCTAGCTGTCCTCACCTCTGCTACTTTGATTAATAGGGAACAATGAAGTAAACAGTGCTGGAGGACAAACTAAGCAGCAAAGAATTGTAACTGACAATTTGCTGCTAAAATACATAGCCCCTTGTAAAACCTATTGATTAATGAAGTCTCTCTACCAGCATATTAAAAAAAAAAAAAAAAAAAAAAAAAAAAAAAAAACAAAAAAAAAACACCACACAAGAGGGGGAAGCAAACTCGAGTAAATACTCTCACTTAGAAAACTCAGCATCATGCAGCATTTAATCTGTGTGCTATTCAATAACAGTAGCACATACAAGTAACTTTTGTCTTTTGTTATTACTCACCTGGAGCTATTAATCATCAGACTACAAACAACAGATCAAAAGGAGGGAGGAGAAGTGAAGAGCCTATTTCTCCACTGATGCGGCTCAGAGGTGTGCATTGAACCCCTGGAGGGGTGCAGAGCAGCCTCCCAGCCCTGGCAGAGGGGGACTGCAGCAGGGCTGTGCACGCAGCAGAGAAGAGGTTCTCTCTTCTTGCAGCAGAGATAGAGGGTGCCATCAGCAGGACCCTGAAGTCACCTTCCTTGCCAGCCAAAGTTTTTAGTCCAACACTGCCATCTATTGCCTTAAAGTCCAGATTAGAAGGAGGCTGGATATTACAGAGTGATCTGTCTTGTGAGATGGTCCCAGATCTGAGAACATAGGCGGCACCCCACTAGCCAAACACTGCAGAAGTTACAACGTGGACACATCTTTGCCCTTTCAGCCCAAGTTTACTGTCATGACAGGTTGCCAGGTCAAGGCTTTGTAAGGGGAGAGAAGGTGAGCAGGCTGGACATTTGCAGATAATGCAATATAATAAAAAGGAGAGGTGCTCTAAGTGTTCCGTTCCAACTAAACCCTTCTGAATCATCCTGCATTAACCTTTTGATTATCACACTGAACTGGAGATTTATCCAGAAGATGTACAACGAAGGACCCAGACGAGCTCACTTCAGATGGCTGTCTTGTCAGGGCAATGCTAAATAATCCAAAGGTCAAAGGATAAAGAGAACTTCTTGTACAAACTACTGTCTAATTAATAGAGTATTAAATCACCCTAAAGCAATACTTTAGCTGAGTGTAAATGCAGACAAGTGTGTTTGCTTCTTTTCAAAAAAGCCTGCTTGTAAAATTCATTCACTGCTTTCTGTTCAGGCTGGAATGTACATTTCTGAACTCATTTTTGCACGCTATTATACAGCTAGGTAAACATAGATATGCAGAAATAAAACAGTGTTGCTTCCAGATAGAGAAAAAGGTTTTGGGGCTGGTCAAGGAACACAGACCCGGATGCAGTTTGATTAAGCCTTCAAGTTTCACTTTTGAAAAAAAAGAATAAGTTGTATACATCAATCTCCTGGGGAAACAGATTTAATTATACTAATATGAAGAGAGACAAAAGAGAATTAGACTTTTTTATTGACAAGGAGTGGACCAGAACACAAAAACGTGTATCATTAACAATACTGAATTTTTTATCCACAGAAAGGCCAGGTTCCAAAAGTATAAAAAATTCAACTGAAATATACCCATTTTTACCTTTCTCAGACTTCAGGCTGTACTGTCCTATCAATGTTATTAAAAGTCCTACATTAGATTTAACTATTTTATAAGGTTTTGCCTTTTGAAATGGGCTTCTTTAAATCTGTCTTCTGACCTGCACTAGCTACCCACATGAGCTCAGTCCTATGAGAAAACACATTAACTCTGGAAAAAAGGCCCTGGAGTTAGAGATAACTGATAGGATATTCTAGGCCACATGAAGTCATACCTAATCTGTCTGGAAATTCTGGAGATACACTAGAGAATTGTCACTAGGATAATTTGCAAAAAATGCCACCCAAATATTTTTATGGCAAAGGAGTAAAGGCTTTTCACAGAGGCAACCAGCTCCACATCTCCTCAGCTCACCTTCCCCCTTAGTCATTCTGTTTCATATTTGAATTTTTCCTCTATATTTTCTACATGAAAATTCTTCTACAATCCACCTTCCTCACAAAAAAACCCCAGATTGTTTCCTTGATTTTAATTCTGCTGTGAGGGCCCTTCCTACAATTGTTTCAATTTTATTATTTTTAAAAATTGAGGAGGAATGTAGAGGACCAACAAAACGGGGGAAAAGCATTGGAAAAGTGAGAAGAATAGGAAGAGACACTTTGTAGTGGCAGAAAATATTTTTTTTTAAAATGTAGGGTAAATTGATGAAATGTTAAAACAGCTGAAATTCCTATGTACCCTAGGTCAATAAAATATAGTGTGAGTTCAAACTTCTTCCGGCTCAGGATATTAACAAAATTACTCTCTCTGGGCTCCATTACTATACTAGCACAGTGAGGATTTATCTACTTTTTATGTGTATTCCTTAGGGAAACTTCTGTATTCTATTCTATATGGGGATTTCTGTCATCAAAGATACTATAATGTCCTTGTTTGGAGTTATTGACATTTGATCTTAAGTATTCATCCGGAACTCTCACAGCCCCAGCTGATGTTGGGTGTGTAGGACCCAGCTGACTACAAATGAGTTGCCTTTATTAAAAAATCACTGCTCTCCCACATGACTTCCCCAAAGGAATAATTCTAAGAGAGCTTCCACTAACCACCCTTCATGTACTGTCATCTCTGTTGTGAAAAGTAAGAGTGCATTCAATTAAACTATGATTTGACAGTCTAAGCCAACCCAGTATTATCCCAAATATAGATGTTCATATGTAAACATTTCAACCATAAAGTTACTCATTGACTTGCCTTGTCAGAAAAGCCTTTTCAGTTTTGCCTGCGTGTGTCTTACTGTTTCCAGGTATTCAATCCAATAGCTTCACACTACCTGAAAGTGAAGGAAGGAAAATGAAAAGATACCGAAAATTTTAGGAAATGCAAAGCACAGAGAAAGACCTCTTGTGGTAATTTTTAAGGTTAGAATGCTTACATGATTAAAGCAAATGAGGGGAAAAAAGAAGATTCCAGAGGCTTTTAGTTGCTGTTGATTTTGTGAAGGGGACACATCCAAATGCTGATTTCTGTCAGCTAAGAGGATAATTCCCATCCTCTTTTCTTCCAGTACCCAAAAGATCTGGGGTAATTTTCTTTCTAATGCTTTGGAAGCTGAAACCCAAATATACTCAAACATTTCAGTTTTCCATGAAATTTTGGTAAATGTGTTTAACCTTTTGACCAAGGGTATAATTTCCTCAGTTTTAACAACCAAAGGAAGTAATTTAGTTACAGAGATTCAGCTGTTTGCACCACTTTGTGTGTTTCTGTAGGAAGCCTGGAATCTAGGGAATTGCAGTCGCAACTTTTGCAGGTGCAAAAATTGTCCAAAAGCCACCCACATCTTGGGCAATCTCTTGTCATTAGGTGAAGTATGCAATGAGATGAAGATGGATACTCCTTCCCTCAGGGACTATTGGTTTCAGAAAGAGGGAAGACTGAGCTTTGCAGCCCAGGTGACAATAATATCCCTTAGCTCCAAGTGTTACCTGGACTCTAAGAGAGGATGCCAAAGGCTTTTTATCTCAACAATATCCAGGTTCTGTCAAACCCCACAGCAGTGCTTTTCAGGGTGTCTAGTTCTAGTCTGTACTGTAAGCACCTCAATCAGTTTGTAAACAAAACACAATGAGAAAAAAAAGAACATTGAAGTGGTTAGACATGAATCAACATGACTAACTCTGTGACAGTTTCTGCCTTATGAGAAAAAAACAATCAGATGGGGCATATTCATAGCCTCTATTCCTAATGTTTCTACGGCAATTTTGGCAGCTGGTCTTGTAGAATTCATTTCTTCCAAGTCAGCTTGTTCTCACACTCTGGCAGTTTTGATCTGTAGCCTAGATTAATGCAGCATAAACAACTTCAATTATCACAGCTCACATCAAAAGCTTTTAGAGTAAGGATAATTGAGTCAAACTGTGCCACTGAGAGAGACATACACAGTGGCACCAGGGTGGTATTTGAAAGTCTCCCAAAAATCACCACATATGACTAGAAAACACAATATATTTAATTTTAAAGGTATTCTGACTGCTTTTGATTCTTTTCAAATACTCTGTCTGTCAGTCAATAGAAAAACTGTAGATTTTTTGTGGTTGATTCAAATGAAAAAATTTTTTGTTGTTGTTCTGGGTATTTTAAAAATACATGTGGAACATAATTCTATTCCAGTAAAAATACATTTTCTGTGAAATAGATAAGAAATTCAAAGTTCATCCAAAGCAAGTAGTGAGAAAATATCTGAACCCAAAGGATAAATATCCGCAGAACAATATGTCTTCATCTATTATAAAATTTTTAAAATCTGCTTGAAATTATATTACTTCTGGAAACCTTAAGAATATTTCTCGTCACCAAAATTTTTCAGTATGTAGAACAGCAAAACAACACAACATTACGTAGATAATCTTAGAGAACTCATCACATTCTGTGGTGGGTTTGGTTTTCTCATTGAGTAGATCCACATAAATTTTCCAATTTGTGATATGACTAACACAATAAGGGCCAAAGCAGCAGCACAGCCAAAACAAATGACAAAGGAGTGGATCCCTGAATGTGAAATGTCAAAGGCAAAAGAACGTTGTTTATCTGTGATTCTGCAAGAATATTTATCTGCTGAAGTACAGAACATTTGAAGAACATTCCTTTTTTTTACCAGAAAAATAGTCCTCATTGGGATCTACACCTGAAATATGGCCTGCACTGTCTTAACTGTTGCTGGCTTTCCTTTGGCTAATGCTTTTGGCTTTTCCACTCCTGAAGAGAAAGAAACCTAGCTGTGATTCCTTTCAGGAAGCTGAAAGTCCAAATAGGTAGAGAAGAACAGTAGCCACTGTGTGACAGTGAATATATTATCCTAGAAAGTAGAAATACATCCACTAGTTTATCTGAATAATCTATATAGTTCCCAACAGGAGTGACATGGAATACAGTATATTTGTACAGTGAAATAAGTGAGCTAAGACACTTAGTAATTTAGAAGTTATTATTTTCTACTGCAGCCATGAGAACAGCATCATGATGGAATAATCAAGAGGCATTTTCATTGCAGTTTACAAAAATAAAATGTCTAGTGCCAGTTTTAAATAAAGTTGAAAGAAAAGGGAACAGCACTTTGTCCTGCCTTCAGTGGAAATGCTATAGAGAGAGGTCATCAGCAATGTAGCTTTTCTATTATATATAGCACATTTCAAAGGTCTGTACAATAGCCTGGATTGGATAGCAGATTGTTTCACTATACAGCAAAAGAGAACTAGAATTTCTTACTAAATGCTCGGGGGCAAAATTATGCCCAAATAAAGGACTCCAGAACACCTGGTTTTATGACATTCCAGTTCCCCATACATGTGCATGTCCACCACTGGTACTACTGGCCTACATTGTAAAGTTTTTACATTTTCAAACACTCTGACAAAGTTCTTGGTAACATTTGGTGTACTACAGTAATTGCTATGCTAAGCCAGAAACTAAAACATGTAATGATAAGTGTGTAACTAGAAATGCCAATGTGCCTCCAGGGGGCCATAGCAGATCTGAAATGTGTCCCTTCAAAAGCACTAAGCTTAAAGAGAAACATCAGATCTCCTCCATCTACCTGATCAACACGCAGCAGATGGGCTTTTCTTCTGTCTCATTTTATTTCTGTCTGTCTCAGATATAAAGCAAAAGGTCCACAGCCATCAATACCTTAGGTCTTCTCCTGTCACTAAGCAGCAAGACCCATGTCAGACAGGAGAAGCCTTTAGAGTTTTCTTACTTGTTCTGTGCTTTCCAGAATCTATTGCCTGGTCACAGTTCTTTTTGTAAATTCTGGGGCTTGATAAAGAATTATGTCTCTGCTCCTTTAGCAAAATTCTAATCTCTTCAGCGTTTGTTATGCTGTCTCCAATGTTCCTCTGCTGAGCATGGTTTGCAGCAGAACTGGGAATTATAGGGTCTAATTCAATACTGCTCTGCACTACAGCATTTATTATTTCTTCAGGCTTTTCCTTTCTTCTCCATTAAGTGGAGGGAATATTAAATCATAAGGTATATGACTATGAAGCATTTTCAGATTCAAACTTCATATTATGCTGCTTTTCAGAAAAGAATCTTGAGGCAGGAAAGCATCTTCATGACATCCTGCATTTTGCCAAAACTCTGGCATCCTTCATTTTGCCAAAACTCTGGCATCCTTCATTTTGCCATTCATTTTAGGAAATTTTTTATCCTTGAAGAGAAGCCAGCTCACATTTCATCTCCTAGCTGGTGGAAGAGAGCTGGATGATTGTTGAGATCAAGAACTGAAAGTGTAGCTTCTACTTAGAGAAATGCAACTGCCGTGTGTGCGTTAAGATGTGAACTGCTTTATTACCTCAGATTACCAGCTTACCTTTCTCCTAGTTAAAGGATACAGGTATTTGGGAAAAGTGAGAACTAGAAGCCCTTTTAGGGGGCTTTACTTTGACCCCATTGCCCAGCTGTGATTTTGAGCTCTGAAGGATATGTCAACAAATAATAGATTAGGGGGTTCTCTCCTGTCCACCTATGCTAGATAGAAGCTTTTCTGTTTCTGCTACATATTTACCAAGAAATTAAATTATTTTTCTTTTGTTCGTCTCAGTAATGGGGTTTGAACTGGGACATAGTCACACTACACCAGTGTGTTGAATCTCTCCTCCATGAGTGCTAAAACTCTTAGTTTTCTTTTGGGCTAAGTTCCTTCGATCTAGGAACCAATGGCACTGGGACCATTCATTCATGTTATAGGATTTATTACCTATGGTTACCTGGTTGGATCATTTATCTGCATGCTGAAATGGAGCATAATTGGGCTGTTTCTCATAATAAATGGAGTGTGCTTGTACAGAAGGATGTTGGTCTGCATCAGGTTTTGCCTCACTATTTTTAATAGCTTCAGCAGAGAATGGGTTTCACTTCTCTGTTGGGGGTCTTTCCAGACTAATGTTTTTCCTCTTTAGTGTCACAAAAGTTGGTCTCTGCCATATTTTTATGAGAGGCAAAGTGTAAGTCCTGGTCATTTTTGCATTGCTTCACAAGATAAACAAGAAATATTATTGTAAGGATATCTGGGTTTATTCATTTTAACACAAAACCAGATCGCAATTCCTGGGAGACATTCCAGCCTGATAGTTCCTTATTAACATAACATAACATATAACATAACATAACATAACATAACATAACATAACATAACATAACATAACATAACATAACATAACAATAATAATAATATGCAGTTCTGCAATATATTAATGTCTTATTTAAAATTGATATCTCCAGTAAAACAAGAATTCATGCAGCTTGGTTGATGAATAAATTCAGCATAACAAGACTACTCTTTTAGTAGCCTGGGATGCCTAAGTTTTTTATTTTTCTTATTATGTGGTATATATCAGAGGCATGCTACAACAGAAAAGAAACATTTAGAACTTTTAATTTAAACCAATTAAAATCTTCCTCTTTGAGCATGTGCTTTTGTTTGGGTTATGTTTTCCTGGTGATTCTTTGATTCACAGCTAAGGAAGGGTCAGACACACAGCAGGACAGGCAATGTCTTTATTCGTGTAAGCCATTACTCTCAAATAAGCTACTGAGTAGATGTGAGAGACCGAGCACCACAGTAGCAATCAAATCTGCTTCCCAGCATATTTTTGTGCTAGGCGTCAGATAAGGAACACAGATGTTCACTTTACACACTCTCTGGGCTGGACCTTTGGCAGAGGCGTCTTCACGTCTTCATGAAAAATGAGTGATTATTATAACACAAAATGAGACCGGCAGAAGTTCAAAATACAACCCTTTACCAGGCACTGTGAAAACAATTAATTCTACCCCAGCCATAAGTAGTACAAAGAGATACTAGTATCTACTGTGCTTTTCCCTCTGAGAGCATAGAGGAAGCCAAAATCAGGAATGTTTCCAAAAAGGGATCACGGAACTGCACTGAGGATAAGCCAAGAGCAAAAAACCACAGAACCGTTTGGGTACAGAGTCTGGCACTTGGAGTCTTCGGGAAGATTCTCCCCTTCCACTCCACCTCACCTGAAGTTCTGCATCCACCTTTTGGGGCCCCAGCGCAAGAAGGATATAGACCTGTTGGAGCAAGACCAGAAGAGAGCCACACACAGCGATGCCCAGAGGGCTGCGACACCCCTGTCAAGACAGGCTGAGAGAGTTTATGTTCAGCCTGGAGAAGAGAAGGCTCTGGGGAGATCATGGAGCAGCCTTCCAGTATCTAAACAAATCCTACAGGAAAGTTAAAGAGGGGCATTTTATGGCATAGGACAAGGGAGAATGGCTTTAAACTGAAAGAGGAAACATTTAAATTAAATATTAGAACTAAATTCTCCACTGTGAGGGGGTAAGGCACTGGAACGGATTGTCTGGAAAACTTGGTGCTCCATCCCTGGAAGGTTCAGTGGGGCATTGAGAAACCTGGCCTAATGGGTGGCATCCCTGACCATGGCAGGGGGTTTGGAACTGCATGATCATTAAGGTCCCTCCAACCCATTCCATTCTACAATTATTTGGATTATTGACTGTCAAAAGCTGGGAGGATGTATCAAGGAAAGTGCATCAGACCAGTTGTTCCTTGGAATAGTCCAACATGGATATCAAAGTTTATAAAGTCAGTCTGTAACCCAGCTTCCCTCTTGCTGTATCAGCCTTATAGTTGGAGAAGGATCTCCTTTAAGGAAGAAGATATTTCAAGGAAAAGATATTGGGACAAAAGAGCACCAAGGTTCATTCAATGAATGATAACTCTAAAGATTGTCTGTATATGTTTCCCTCTAGCTCTTTTTGTTGTAGCCAATCCAAAAGTAAAAAAAAAAAAAAAAAAAAAAAAAAAAAAAAAAAAAAAAAAAAAAAAAAAAAAAAAAAGAGCTGTAGGTGTTCACATGTTTTGTTTTAGCTGCACAGATAAATTATAGCAGGGAAATAGAGGCACAAGGAAGGAAAGTGGCTTCTCCCCATATGTCAATGGCAGAACTAGACTAACACTAACACTTCCACTTCCTAGTCTATTATCTCTTTTTAGCTTGTCCATTTGTTACACCCTAGTGAGATCTATTGTATGGAAAAAAGGATGGCTTGCAGTTTATCCTGAACATCACTGGATTGGTAACTGATAGTCAGGATGCATCCCTGAGGACTCATTTATGGATGACCCTTTAAAACCAGGGTATGCTAGCATGGTCACTGATTGCACCTGTGACAATACTGCAAAGTCCTGCTGGTCTTCAGATTTGAAGCCACAAGAGTTTTTATAGGTCAAAGCCAATCATTTGTATTGCACTTCACAAATAGCACCCATGTTTCAGCTCACTGCTTCCTGCACCAGCTCTCCTTCTAATATGAGTTATACTATATTTCCATGCACGGTGTATTGCAGTAATCCAATTCCCCAGTAAGTTAGGCATGGGTAGTAGCAGCAGTGTACTCACATCTGCAAATACAAAAGTAATTTTGGCATAGAAAGGTATAAGCATGTCTAGAAGTCTTACAGCCCTTCATCTTCAGTCCTACATCAGATAGAGAAAATATAGAGCACTACATTGATTATCTGAAGAATTGCTAAAAGCAAAGAAATGCACTACTGCATTGTTCATTTTTTCCCCTAACAATACAATGAATGCAGGATTGAGAGATGCTGCCCTTTAATTAGGTTAAAAATTGCATATTACAAGAGCTAAGCCTGATTTTTGATTTTTTTTCTCCCTTACTTATAAAAATTATAGTTGTAATTACTTGCACTGAGAACAAACTTAAGTGTCTAACTTCCCAGAGATGTAGCCAAGCTATATCACATCTTTGCATTAATGCTGTCTAATAAATAGGTTTCAGGAACACATTAGTTAAAATTAGAAATGCTTTCAAAAATTAATCTAGCTCCAAATTTGCTTGTTCCAGCTGATATGGTTTATAATACTTAAATATGCACAGCATGCTTATTTCTGTCCAGCATTTCTTTTGGTGGAAACAGTTCATAGAAATAATTTCAAAAAGTTATTCTTTTACAAAAGAAACCCCACAGCTTTGCATTCTTAAGGATGAGATCTACTCTTCCTTTACATCAGCTTATATTTCCCTGACTTTAACAATGCTTCTCCTTATTTTCACCAGTCTAAAGGAGTTCTGAAACAGGCCTTAAATTTGTATTCATTTGTATAAATGCATACCTAGGTATGATGTAGACTAACAGAATATGGCACACCACTCATCATGTATTTCTCAGACAGTTTTTTGCTGTTGTGTATTTATTACAAGCCCTGCAATTTTGGGTGGGATTTTTTTCCTTTTGAAATCTCTGTTTACAGAGTTATATTATTTTACAAGAAATCCAGCTTCCAGTTTTCTTTTCAGAAAATAAGCTTCAAGTTCTCATGGCTGCTAGGAGACATTTGGAAAGGTTAATCTGAAAGGATCAAACACTAGAAGGCAAATAATATAAAGATCCCAAGGGATATTAGTTTTAAAATCTCATGATTTTTAAATCAGTTTTATGGGATTAATATTGCAGCTGGGGAGATTGAGGTTAGACATTAAGGAACCCTTCTGCTGTAAGGATAGTTAAGTAGTAGGACAATTTGTCTAGAGAGCTTGTGATGTTATACCAGTGAAGGTTTTTACGAGCAAACTGGACAGGTTATTATGCAGGAATGTTTAAGCTCTCATTGATTCTTCTTTAAGATGTGGAATAGTAAGAAGCAGTTCATCTCTTGCCCCATTTTCCAGAGTAATAATTTATGTAGCCTGATTTACCATTTTTAACATGTTGGGTTAGCAATGATAAGTGCAAAATTGCTACATCCAAACCACCAGCAATCATTGCTTCTAATGCATTTCTTATCAATACTGCTAATAAAAATATTTCTTAGAAATCAATTAGTAGGAAAAAAGCTTTTAAAGAAAAAGCTGGAGTTTTCCCACAAAGTCCCTTCTGTATATATTCTAAAGGATCTCTACTCAGGATATTTTATCAGTCCCAATGGACAGGCTTGTTTTCCTTTTCATTGTTTCTATTCTCAGCTTATCTTCTTACTTTGTTATTATACTATTATAACTTTATTTCTAGAATGTTCATTTAAAAAAAATAATAATTCAGCTGTGGCTTTTACAAGTTCTGTTGGATAGTAGCCCAGCTGACACTTAAGGTAGCAGCTTTCTTATATGAAAATAAGTTTACCTTGTTAGCAACTGAAAAAACCCAGGTCAATAAAAACTTTGGCGATGCCTTTTGAGGTGATTTGCTCTGTGCGGACTCACAGCTCTTAGCACAGAATGCATGCAGTGTTCAGCATGTATAATATGTGCCCTTGGTATAAGAAATCCTCAGAAATTTGCTGGCTATGTAAGAGAGAAGGGTCTAGAGGATTCAAGATATTGTTTCCTGCCCCACAGCCTGCGGTCACGGCACACGGCTGAACGCCTTGGAGTGCAGGAGATACTCCAATAGATACTCCAGTAACTGGATAGGTATCCTGTATATCTAATATGAATTGCAGAAAAATTACATGAGAAGCATTTTTTTTCAAGTAGATAAATCAAGAATCTTTATGGAAGGAAACCTCAGAAACATGTGTAATGCTGAATCTGTAAAGCTCTGCACTCACTCTGGATATTGAAATGAGCCAAAGGTCCTACATAGAAAAAAACGTATATCAAAGCGTCTGATAAAATGCATACCTATGCATACCTATAACACAAAGGAAAGTTGAAGCTATCTTTCCCCAAGCAAATCAAATACTAGCTTGCCATCAAGCATTGCTTTGCTTCACATTATTAGCCTAAACAAGTTGCACTGAAAATGTCTCCAGGAAAGAAAAATATGCACAACTCTTAGCATCCCCCTCCCAATAGGATGCCATCAGGATTTTGCTATCAATCTTCAAAATAGACCTTTGTCCTTGGAGCTCACTTATGGTTTATTTGATTTGAAGAAGGCTTTTTATTTTTGCGGTTACGGTTATTGTTTCTGAATTGCTAGAAAGTTACTTGCACTTGGTCTGCCATACATGAGGGAGTGCAGTGAACCAAGTTATGTTTCTGCATCTCAAAAGCTGATGGATTCCTAACATATTGTGTGATCTGTAGGCAGAGGAAACTATCCACCATGACCCAAGGATTGGTCAGAAGAACTCCTAGAGAGGACCTTCTGAGGCCTTTTGCTGACTCCTGGCAATTCTGTTCTTTCTATGCCTGCTAATAAAATTGCCTCAGCAAATCTTATGCATTTCTAATGCTGTCCTGCTGGTGCTTTGGGTTGGGCACAGGTGTTTGGTACACAAAAATACATATTTGTAAAACAAATATACAAAAAAGGCAATACCTGAAACTGCAAATGCAATATATTTTGTCCCAGCCTTAATTATTAGAGAACTTGGGGGTCTCAGCTTTTAAACAAAAGGAATGAAGTATTCAATCTCTTGCACTTGTCCTATTTCTACCTTAGAAGACCCAAACCAGAGACTGAAGAATCCAAATGTATTAATACAATTTCAGTTTGTCAGTTTACGGTACTCCATTCACTAAAGAGTGGATCAAAGTGAAAGGACCCATTCATTACTAGTCATAAAATACGGCTTTTGTTTTAGTTAGTTGTTTTTATTCCCAGAGGGTGAAAAAGTTACTGAGAATCAACAGAACTACTTTTTCTTATGCAATAACAAAACTAATGCTGTTCAATGGAAAATGATGCAGTCCTTCAGAAATGCCTTTCTCAATGTCGCTCTTCTGGAACTTCTCACACTCTCTTGAGATTTGTAAAACGTCAGCCAAAGTATAAATAAATATGTATTGTTCTTAGGAAGGGTTATAAAAATGAATCAAAACAATATGCCTTTTGTTCCTACAGCAAATAGATTAAAAGTGCAATCTTGCTCATAAAAGTGTAATTTTTTAGGTACACAAAAGAGACAAAGATCCAAAACCTGATGCTGGTTAAACCTATCTAAGTCTGAGTAGCCACTTTGTCATTCAAAACCCTCAGATTCAGATAGTGGAATTGAGAGAATATATTGAATGAAAACAAAACCTGTAGTTTAAAATTCTCCCTCTCTATGCAATGTAAATCCCTGCCGGTGCCATTAAGTCAATGGATTTCCTGTGAATATAATGTAACATATAATTTCCCTTCCTTATCTCTGAATACATTTAACATAACAACAAAGCCTAAATTCTTTTGGGGGAGAAGAGGTGAATCTATTTCTGAGCATTTTGGATAGTTTTAAGGTAAAGAGAAGAATTAGTTCACAAAATATTTGTGACATTCTAAATGTGAATAAGCCTTAATGGAGATGAAGAGTAGAAAAGCCCAGAGTTGATGCAGATCTTAAACAATGCATCAAGGTAAAAGCAGGGCTTAAGTCAAGACTAGAGCAAGGAAGAAATTTGATGAAAAGAAAGAACAGAAAGAAGCCTTGAGTAGGCATTCTGAGACACCCAGAGCTGAAAGATAAAAGATGACCCCTCTCAGAAAGCTGAAACAGGCCTCTTTCAGAGCCATTCCTCTGGTGTAATGATGTTGTGGGAGTGACAATGGCCTTTGCTCATAGACTTTGCTCAACCTGGTGGCAAAAAAGTGACACCATGACCCCCATTTCTCACCATGAGTTCTGATGCTATCATGTCATTGGTCAACTCCAGGCAGACAAGCATGCAAGAATGCCTTTTTTGTAAAATAGATCTTAATGTCATGTACAATTGCTGGCCTGATTCCAGTCTATCTCTCTCCAAAAATGCTGAATTATAAACAGCCTGTGTTTTGTACTGCTCTTGGTGTGCATGCGCAAAGTCACGTTGAAATACAAGCTCAAGTCCACAACCTGTTTCAGTTCTAGAATTGTCTGAAGGTGACAGAATAGCATTAACATCTTCTTTGCTAAAGTGATTAATAGATTAATAGTGGTAGCTGAGTGCTCATAGTGATTTATTTGACAAGCCAGTTAATCATCCAGGTATAATAGTACAGAATTAGGAGCATGCACTTCAGAGAAGGGTCAAAATTAGAGATCAGAAAGTCATTTAGCTACCATTGGAGAAGATGACGAATACAAAAGGTGAAAGGAAAAGAACATCTCAAAATATCAGAACACTGGGAAATAACTTCTCATATTTTTCTTCTAAACTTTAATTGAATTTTGAGAGCTTTGAGAGCTTTGAGAAGCATGATGATTCTGCATGGTAAAAGTCTCTAATCCTTTATTTTTCTTTAGAACACCTTGTGTGCACTTCTCCTTCCCAGCACAGCAGCATAATTTGTATCTTATTGTGAAAAATGTGCATAAATCATATAACCCCAAATACCAATATTTGGAGAACCCAAGTACTGCTATGTAAAAACAGTTAAATTTGTATCTTTCAGGCTATTTGATACTAAACACTGCATTGTGTCTGAAGAAAATAAATTGTAAAGAGAATTATACTGAGTGAAACACAAAGCTGTTGGAATTTTTAGAGCTGAATTTTTCTGGAATATAGTGACAAGAGCCTTGAAACTGTATCAACAAGAAATGGGCTTGTAGAAGACCTTTAATAGATTGTATTATTTATGTCACTAACAAGTTCACTCTGTGTGTGAAATTTCTTCTTGTTACTCCAGAGAAGTTCTTCTCATGATGAGTATTTAAGTATTTATTTCAGTATAAAAGCAAGTATTTATTTACATAGAATAGAATAGAATAGAATAGAATAGAATAGAATAGAATAGAATAGAATAGAATAGAATAGAATAGAATACCTTCAGTTGGAAGGGACATACAAAGATTTAGTCCAGCTGCTTAGCCAAAAGTTAAGGAATATTGTTAAAGACATTTTCCAAACAGTAACTGGCTTGGGGCCCTGCTCACCTCTCTGGGAAGCCTGTTCTAGTGTTTGACCACCCTCTCAGTTAAAAAATGCTTGCTAATACCTAAACCTTCCATGGTGTAGCTTTGAACTATTCATGCACATCCTATCACTGGATACCAGGGAGAAATGTCACATAATTAAGTCTTTAGGAGGTTTTGACCCTAAAGACATGCACACTATGCAGCCAGAAACAAGATGGTGCTGAAAGAACCCAGGAGTGGGAAAATAAGAGTAAAAATTTTGGTCATACAGGGGCCAGCTTGCCCCTGTTACACCATAAGCACAATGTAGGATTTAGCTGCATACAATTGCAGGTGAGCTGGAGGTGGGCTTTCAGAGAACAGGGATACTCTTAATGAAATAAAAGAGTAAAGTCAGAAAAGAACATCCAATATACCATTTCTGTCCTGAGTTTTCTCTGCCTGAACGTTGAGGGCTGAGAGAAACTAAAGAGGTTTCCTGACTTGGAAATAGACGAACTAACAGAGAAATTATTAATGCAAAGGAAGAAACTAACAGAACACTCTGACTGTACAGAGACCGAAAAGTACTGAATGAACATATAAAAAAGAAAACATGTTTCAATAACCAACCAAGGAATAAAATTTAGGCCATATGACTGATGCCAAACAGCTACCTAAAACAGACCCATCAGCCTCTGCCCTTATACCATCTTTATACCTTATTCCTTATAGATGTTTAGAGTACTCCTTTAGGCGTTAATACTCCTTTAGAAGCTTAGCGAAGACTGCTATTTTGATTTGCTTTGGGATGTGAGCTTTTTCTGTAGAATATAAAATATTTTAGTGCTATTGAGATGAATAAGATTTAATGATATTTTTTATGTGGGAGAAAACCAAAATCTGGAGAATCCTGGCAAGTCTTGAGGGAGAGGAAGAAGTATTGGATTAAAGATTTTAAAAAACCCAAACAACTCCAAACCAGAGGAAAGAGTAGGGAAAAGTATACCCTGGAGTTAATGCTGAGAACTGCACAAACAAATCCTAATAATTCTGAGATCATCATCAATATCATCCTTACAAACAAGAAAAAGAGACAGGGGTGAGAAATTCATACTTAACTGAAAATAGCCACGTGGAAAGATGCCAAATTTAACTGTGAGTTGAAAACCACAGGTCAGGTTGAAAATGTTCAGGAGATGATGTAAGTAAGCTATTGGCTGCACAGATTGGTTGGTCATTTATGAAATCAAAGTTCCAGCCCTATATGATATCGTGCTTTTATCATGATACACTACTTACGGGAGCAAACTAATGAAAAAGGATCTCGTAGGTCATTAAGGGACTAAAAAAAGAGAGAAGTTTAGATTCCATTAGGTACACTGAGAGTAGAAATGGTGAAACCTGGTTGATCATTCATTGAACTGGTAATCTTTATAATAATCTTTATAATCTTAGAAACTAGATATAAGGAAGGATTTTCCTTGATAAAAGAAGGAATTTTTTTTTTTTACATTGAAAGTGGTGGAACACTGAGATAGGTTGCCCAGAGAGGTGGTAGATGCCCCACCTCTGGGGGCATTTAAGGTTGGGTTGGGTGGGGCTCTGAGCAAACTGATCTATTAAGTTTTGACTGAGAAGAGAGAATGTGCTTAGACTTCATCATAGAAGTAAACCCCTAACTATCCACATTAAAAGAAAAAAAAAAAAAAAATGCAATAAGAATCATCCCTTTTTCAGGCCTTACAGCTACTGCATCCCCAATGTCTTCTGAGTGACCAGGTTAAATTACAGGCTGGGGTCTCTCTGACCTGGTGTGTGGATTCCAGAAGGGCATCCTGAACTCACCCAGACAAGACGTGATCTCTATAGGCTGGCTGATGTGACCGTCACTCCTGCTACTGTCACTAAGCCGTCTATGGCTCTGACTGCAACAGCCCATTCAGGCTGATGCAGTCTGTACTGTAGATCAAAGCTCTTCTTATCAGCCCCTGTCATCAACAGGACCTGGAGCCTGCCCCCTACCCATGTGGGGCAGGGGCAGAAGAACACCCATTTCTGTAACTGTGACAGCTCTGAAGATTTGCTTGGGGATTCTGAAATATACCTTGGCTTGAGCTCCAGCTGTGATTAAACTTGTTTCCAGCAGAGAGAAACTTAATATAGAACTATTCTTGCAAGAATAGTTCTATAAGAAATATTCTTGCAAGAATAAAGCAAGGATTTTGACAAGGTGTCATCCGAAAGATTTTTCCAGCACACAGGGAGGCTGTTGGAGATTTTTCAGTATAATTCCTAATATGACAGGGACTAAAGCTGAACCCTTGGTCATTCATTTTAAATTTAAAGCTTCCTGGGTCACTATGCTAAAACCAGTCAGGATAATTTTTAACACAGGAGTCAAAGAAGGGATCAATGTAATTTAACTTGAAAACCCAGCCTGCAAAATCAAGAATCAATTCTGAGAGGTGGACAGCATCAAAATGTCCTCTGATGAACATTGAAGAAGTCATATAAATAAAGTCATAGCAAAGACTGGTCAGTGGAATTTTATTTTACAGAAAGCAGAACATGTTACAAATTCTTACCTTAATTTTCCAAGTATTTGGAGACAGATTTGTCATGTTGAAATCATAAAGTGATGCTGTAATCATTGTTTTAATAAACTAGTGCATGCTTAACAGACTGAATTTTCAATTCTTCTTAGACATGATATGGAACAATTTTCAGATGGAAATTCTCTTTCACTTAGCAGAGATAGGAATAAAAAAAAAAGAGTAGTAAGGGGGTAATTCTGCCAATATGTGTGTTGACCTAAGTTAAATACTTCATAGTTGTAGAGAATTCAAATGAAAATTAAGAGTCTCAGTAGTCTTCCAGAATATGATATTCTGTCTTCAACTGTTGGAAAAATACAGGAGATTCCCAATTATAAACTCAGTGAACCCAAACTGAGCACCAAGATGACACAGAAATAATATAGTGTTTGAGAGTTAATGTGCAATATTATGCATAATGAAGCATCTAAGGTGAAAAAGGAAGTAATGTTTTATAGTAAAGGAATTGAAAATTATATAAAATCAAAAAGACAATTACGAAAGTCATCAACAATTTAAATTCTATTATGAGTAATCTTTAGTGTGAAGGTCATTGTATCTTCAAGGTACTAATTTTCACTTTTGCTATCTTTCTCACATGAAGAAGAAAAGTAAGCAAAATGTGACTCAGTTCTTGCTCAAAAATAGGGCAAACTGATTGCCCAGAAATAGAATTTTTATAGAACCATGAAACATAATATTCATGTATCTTTCATTTATGTCCAACTACCCTTTGTCCAAGTCAAATACCTTGATTTGAGGTTTGTTCAATGCAACCAGTCAGTGGTGACACTGTTGTAATGGGTAACTTGTTCCATTGCAGGTTCTTCAAACATCTGTTTTCTCTAGAAAAAATGAAATATAATTTGGAATTTAAAAAATTGCAATGCATTGACTCATCTTGAAGGGTTTTAAAAATTCTTTTTAGGCTCTGCTTTTCTTAGAACATAAAAGGGTTTGAGTGTATCATATACATCAAAATAAACATTGTATATGATACAGTCATAGTTCAGAAATGCACAGCATTATGATGAATGCATGACTGACTGAATGAATGTATGAATGCATGAATGCAGACTTTCAGGCACAATGACCATGTATCCCATACTCTCAGAGAAGGTGGAAAAAAGCCCATGAAGAGAAGGTCGTTATACCAGGTACTGAGATAAGCCTGATCTCCACATTTTCAAATGGAGTGGACTGTTATGTTTAATATGACATATTTAATTATTTGTCTAAATAATTGTCATGGTTTGAAAGACAGGTATCTGCTAGGGAGGGGCGGAGCCTCTCTACGAATGGGGAATTCCAATCCCTTCCCTCCAAATTATTATAATTTAGAAGATTAAAGAGGCTTTTCAGACAGAGCTATGGGGAAGGGAGTAACAGTTCTTTACTAGTAAGTATAACAAGGCAAACAAGCAACAATAACTACAGCAATAATAATAATAAACAGAACCAGGAACCTCGAGGGGCTTTGTTTCACAAAGCCCAGGGCAGTCTGATCTCTTGGGACTCCAAAGAAGCCACGGCTCCCGGGCAGGGCTGGCCCAGCTCCAACAGAGCAGGCGGAGGAGCTCAGAATTCCTGGGCACATGAGCAGATGATGATGGTAGATCTCCCAGAGCCGGACTTTCTGTTGACAGTGGACTCCTCCCGCAGCAAGAAGCAGTCTGGCCATCCTCTCCGATGCCCAGAGCAAAACCGTCCCACCGCCCCTCCCAGCTCCCCCAGCCATGTCCTTTTCCTGCCCTAAAACTCGCATGATCTTCCCCCTCCTTTGTGTTAGTCAAGTACCATCCAAGTACCAGCACTTCGTTTCTTAGCATCTAATGTGGAAAAATTCCTTAAGAAAAAAGGAACAAACCTAACCCCCAACAATAATACATGCCTCTTTCAGATCCCGTGGGGATTGTTATCTGCCACTGAAATTGTTGGTTCATTAAAGCAAAAACGTCCAAAATATGTAAGCATGAAATCATATGTATTTAATGCAAAAAGACCCAACATCTGAATCAATTCAAGATGTCACTAATTTGCTCAAAGTATCTGTTGGTCATGGATACAACTTTGCTAATGCCTTTCAGTGGTGTCATTTTGACTGCAGATTGAGACAAACAGTCTGCATATAGTAATGTCAGTGGTCTGTTTGCAGACCTATCTCCAAACTGCATCATTGAATCTCCATTATAGCATCTGAGAGGTGTCTGTGACCTCCTGCTAAAGTAAATGGATTAATTGAAGCCAGTGGTAAAAAATATTTCCTGTTCTTTTCAAGGCTGGATTATTACCTGGGAATTACGGATTGGGTCGCTGTGATGCAGCCTGTTTGGATTCACTTTGTTGAGGGCCAAAATGAACCTGAGGGAAGTATATGTAGAGGATAAATATTACCTACACAGGAAATTTTCCTGTCAAATTCTCCTTAAACCGGTGCGGTTTTTAATCTGTTCTTATGTAATCGGACTCAATCATATTACTGAAAAAGCAAGGCCCTTCAAAATCAGGGAATTTTCTGCTATTGCTTAAGATGTTTATTTTGTTGAGCCATGACTGTCATAAGATAAACCAGCTGTACAATACAAGGCTGAGTATAGTCCCAGTGCTAACTGATGAGTCTTTAGCCCACTGACCAGGTGATGCCGCAGCATTGGTTGCATGCTGTGGACACATTCCCTTACGGTGCCTCACTAGGCTGGGATATGATTATATGAGGCTTCCAGAGTCAGTCAGTAGGTCTTGATGTTAATGCGCACCTCTTCAGCTCTCTCACCTTTCACTGGCATGTTGCAGCAGGTGGTGGTAGAGGAGTGCCGCAACCTCCAGGCAGCATCTCCGTGGGGGAGTTGCTCAGCAGCGCAGGTACAAATTCACACACACACAAACACACCAGATGTTTGTAATCAACTCAGGAGCCAGAAAGGGAAGGGTTTTCGTTCAGGGTTCCACAGAGGGGCCTTTATTCCAACTGCTAGTGAAGGGATCCAGGGTCAAAGACAGGGCACATGTGAGGAACCAGGGTTTATAGATGGGGTAGCAGGGGCGGAGTTTGGAACAGTGTCCAGTGGGTGAGGGAGAAAGTGGTGCAGAGGTGGGGTAAGAGGTGAGGAGAGCCAGTGGAGGAACAGGGGCAGATCAAGGGCAGAGGATTGCACCAAACAAGGACCAATGGGGCTCCGAGGAAGGGAGAACATTCTAGGTCCAGGATATATAAGGGAAAAAAGAGGCAGGGACACCAACGGGCCAGCTGGGGAAATAGAACTGGGGTACATTTACTTATCAACAAAGGAACTCTGGGAGAAGGCTTATTGTTTTACTCTAACTTGAAGGAACTTCCCTGATCTAGGGAACGCCCCTCCAAGGAGTCATCAGGGCCCCTTGCCAAACAAGCTTACTGGCTTCCACACTGGCATACCTAAGCACGCATATGCACAAAGAGTATAGCCGTGAAACAAACTGATGCATGAAATGCATCATTTTTGCAGCTACAGATAAGTATTTGGTCCTGTCAGCAGAGACTGTAACAGAAGGTAAACAGCAGTTCTACTGAATATTCAATTTGTCCCATAACATGTCAGTAAAAATAACAAAGATCTCTTTTGCTATAAATAATACAGATTACTCTTTCAGAATTTCATCACTTCAGCAAGGCTGTCAGAGGTACGTAAGGCAAAATGCCCTGCCATATCAGTATTTCATATGTCGCGTTGATACTCTCCACAGCTTTTTCTTTAGGCCTCAGTGGTTAGAGTGAAGATAGGTGAGGTGGCATTAACTCACTCAAGTGCTTTACTGCCAGCTTTCATTTCAGATGAACTTATTCAGGGACAGCCTCTTCCTCTGACCTAACATTGTACAGTAGCCAGCTCTTATCTCTCAGCTGCTACCAAGTACCTGAGGGAACAAAATAATTCATACTTAATTTTGAAAAAGTTGTTTTGGAGCAACTTTTAATCAGCAACTAATCACAGGTTTCTGGAACAAAAGGGCTCATATCTACTAAACAGACTTCAAATAGCCACATTAGAATGGGTAAGAAATGGGATTTTCGTGTTCATACCTTTCTCGTGTCTTCATTGCATGACAGGATGACCAAGGCAAAATGCCTTTGTGCATTTGAGTTCCTAATATTGTATTATAACACATCTCCCTAGCAACACAGGCTACTGAAAGCACATCAAATTTGTCCTCTCCTCACTAAAATTTCTTTCTATAAAATACTGAATTGAGTTCAAAGTCACAACTTCCCCTAGAACCATTCAATTATATGGACCTGGCATATCTGAAGTTTGAGCAGGAATGCCAGCTTGGACCTTGAACTCTTCTCAGTGATAAGAAAGTTCATGCGTGCAGATGAAATTGCCCTAGAAATTAGTGTAAAGTTGTCATTGAACTCTCCCAGCAGTAAATGGCCATCACAAATCTCATTTTTCCCAGCCAAAATGCAAGGTTTATTTCTTTGATTTGTCTTTTCTAATGTATTTATCTTCTGTAACAGATATTGAAGAAAAGTAATACACCATTCAAAATAAGACATTCTGGACTTTGGCTTCCTTCTACAGAAGAAGAGCAATACTACAAGATACATATTGCAAAGGCCAATGCATTGTCTAATCCTTCTAATTTATTGGCATGAGTGAGATCAAAGGCCATTTCTAGGGCAGCTGGTCCACATGAACTTCCCCATTCTTCTCAAGCCCTTGGGGGTAATCTTGGATTGGATTCTACAGATGTAGAAGGCACAAGATAAAGCAAAAGTGTGAAAAATGGTTTAGAGAGAAAAATAATGAGTCAATGAACAATCAGGAGGGCAGATTGTCGACACAGCTCCTGCATGCTCTAACTGCATGCAGCAGCAGCAGCTGTTTGCTCTGTGCTTAAAAGCAACAGCTCTTCTGACAACATAAATTCCACTAAAGATTTTTAGTTATTTAAAAGGTGATAATAAGATTGTAGTAATTTATTCAGGTTTTTTACAATGTTTTTTTTTTTTTTTCCCTTAGGGATCCTAAAGAGTTGTTATAATTTCTGATAAAGCACTTCTACTCCCAATAACCAATATCAATTTTAATACACCATATTATTGCTTAGATTTATATTTTTGTTTTGTGTGGGATTTAGATATTAATATAATTAAAAAGAAATGAGATAGAGTGCTCTGCTTGGAAGTTTCACATTAAAAATAACTAGCTTTTCCTCTCATTTCCAGATGATACAGAAATTTTTGCACTAAGCTATTTATATTGAATACATTTCTTCTGTTCTTCTGAATTTAAGAGATTTAATAAATAAGGGATAACATGGTCTTTCTTTTGGGAACATCCAGGTAAAAATAAAGGTTCTCATCCAGCTGGGGTGGGAATTAGGCCCTTCAGAAATTTAAGGAGATACCCAGTTCACTTCCAATGTGCTATCACATGTTAATCAAAACCAGTTAAATAATTCAAGCAATAAATCTTTGACCAAAGCCATTTTGTTTGTGAGAACTTTTATGCTAATCTTTTGTGGTAACCCCTCCCTCCCACATAATTAAGTAACCTGTTTTTTGCCAAACCTATATGTTTGCTAATTCAGTTATGTCCCATAGCTCCCACTTAGATTTATCTGCCCAGAGAGTTTTTACCACATTCTGCACAAAAACCCCCAAACCCTTGGCACAGAATCTCCTACAGAGTACTTTGCAGGCTCTTCTGTTCTGTGCCCTGCAGGGATATATTTTACATATCAGAAAGAGATGGCAAAGAAAGAGAAGCATTTTTCAAAAAGAAATTCAGCCTTTTACTTTCCATGCATCTGAGGGCAAATAATATTTTTGCAGAAGATTTCCTTTTAAAATAAGAATTATAGGAAATGTAGCACCCTATCCTCTGCAACTAGCTCATCTGATCTGTAATTACTGCACAGACAGAAGTAATCAGACTGAAAGAAGCAGAGATTTGTTTTTCTCTCTTGGAAGAATTGGTATGTGCTTCAATGTGATGTGCATTTTGAGTTTTTTAAAAAGCTGTATACTAGATTAAAATTAACTTACTTCTATACTGTGAATGGGTAGGGACACCAGCTGGAACCCAATGTTGCAATTAAACCCACTTTGCACCTTTACTTTATAAACAATCTGGAAAGCATCTCAAAAATCAAGAAATTATAATGTCTTTATCCTTTGCCGTTTATATAGTCCTATTTGCGCAATTAATTCATAGTTTTCCAAAGCACTTTCAAATGATACATTGAGAAGTTACTTTAAAAAGCATCAGGAAACAGCCATTTCAAGTATGGGATATGGAGGAAATTAATGGTGAACACAGTAGTAGATGTCAAGACAAGGAACGCAAAATAATACTCAGCCCTTTTACACTGCATAAAGCAATGAGGACTAGATCTGAGGGGAAGTATCAAAGACACTCTAACAGTCGCAGTGAATACCAATAAAGTTATAACATTCTGTCATGGTTTAAGCTCAACTGGCAGCTAAGCACCACACAGCTACTCTCACTCTCCTGTGACCAGTGGGATTGCAAGGAGAACCAGAAAAAGCTAAAACCCATGGGCTGAGATAAGAAGAGTCTAAGAACTGAAATAAATTAAAATTTAATAATAATAATAATGAAAAGGAAAAAGAGATAGAGGACTAAAACCCAAATAAGATGAGTGAAGCACAAGACGACTGCTCACCAACCACTGACCAATGCCCAGCCCAACCCCAAATAGTGGTTGGTCCCTCCTGGCCAACTGTCCCCAGTTTAGAGGCTGAAAACTGCAGTTCCAGCCCAAATCATGAGACATTCTCTTTCAGAATTGTAAGAAAAGTGAAAAAAAAAATGTATAGCAACTTCCTCTTCATGAAATTATGCGCTATATTTTACAAGAGTTCCATTTTAATCACATATCATTATATAACAAAGACACCATGTAATAGAAGCAGGCTGATGCTCTTGAAAATCTCCTGACTATAAGCCAAAATGTTAATAAAACTCCAAAGTACTTGGAAATATGATCTTCCAGGTCATTTCCAATCTAAGCACTAAGAGGCCTGATCCTTCACAGAGAACTCAAGTACAGAATTCATGCCTTCCTCATTGCTCTGTCAAGGGAGAGAAGGCTATGTTATCAAAAGGACTTCACTAATTAAAGAGGAATTAAATCACAGTTCTATCAGTCTGTTCATATACTGAAATTTACAGGAACAGGAGGACCTCATCCAATTTATTTTTTTTTTAATATACTGTAAATATATCCAGTCACTTCACTGAGGCTTAGACAATGCTTTAAGTAAGTAGGAGTAGGTTGTACGTAACTCAATGGCACACTTTGACTTATGACAGCAAATCACCCTCCCAGAATAGACTTCTGAATCATGAATGAACATTGAATGCCAAATTGCCATGGATTTATCACACAAATTCCCATTTATTCTACAGGAAAGCATGACAGAGGAGTATCATAAGGGAATCATAACTCAGCATGCATTACTCTTGGGAGCTTTGCAGCCAAGCCTTCCTCTGGTATTTGCATCTCTGGGTGTTCTTTCCAGGGGAGACAATAGTATAGAGGCTACACTTGCACTTCTTGGTAAATGACCCTTAATTAAAAAAAGTCTCTGAACAGTCCAAATCACCACTTACTCTATTCTCACTCAGGTTTATGGACCAAAATGTATTATCTTTCCCTTGTAAGTCATTACAAAGTATATAGAAAGTTACCACAGCAAAACTCCGGTTAATTAGCAAACAGGATGTTTATTCAGATGATCCAAGGCCAGGCAGTGAACTCACTGCTGGGAACTATGGTTTACAATAATATGGTTTGTTTCCAATTAGAAATCTAGAGACCTGATATTCCTGTTTATAACTTGGTTTTGGCATCTATTAATAATTTATTAATTGCTAAGTAATTATTAAAAGATGCACATTTAATACAGAATTTGAACTCCTATTTAAAATACTACTATGTACAGTCCACTTAACAGCCAAATAATTAAGTTCTACCTATCTAGCTAATCGAGCCAGCTAATTACTTATGTGACAGTATCTCAAGAAAATGAATAGTACCAGTCTGCACTAAGTTTCTCTTCCTTACACTGTTGTTCTGCAACATAATCAGTTGGCTTTTTAACTCTAACCTTATTGTAGCAAGTGCTATCACTTCATCTATGTTCTGCAATGTTCCAACCATGTTATTGATTTGCAGTAGATGAGCACAACTCATGGGACTTCTATAGGCCCTTACTCACGGTACACTCTTTACCAGGCCACTATGGTGTCACTTTCCATGGCTTGTGAGAGTCACCAGGGCATTTCATAGATCATACTCTGAAATAAACTGTCAGTCACATAGAAACGAATGAAGATATTCCAGCACCAAAAAAACCACCCAAATTAAAAAAAAAAAAAAAACGTTATTCATCCAAGGAGAACTGTTTTCATTTACAAAAGACCCAGGGCATTGAGCAATAGCACCTTTCTAAAATATTAATCTCTCTTAATTTAGACTGCAGCAGTGGCAAAACTAGAAGGGAATGTGATAATGGAAGCTGGTTGTAAACACTAGTAAAGTGCCCAGTGGGTCTCATGGTGTATTCCATCTGCTACAATCTACAGTTCTACAAGTGAGTAGAGAAACAGAGCCCGAAACCTATTTTCTATTGTAACAAGGGAGGACTGTTTTCCTAGGGCTGTATATCCTAAAGGCTTCTAAACATAGAAACCCTGTGCTTGTGTCCAGTACCCAGACTAGACAGGATTTTTTTTTTCTTTCAAAGGCCACCATAGCATCCCCCAACACAAAGGGATATTTACTTTATAGAAAATGAGTTCTTCCTTAAGATGTTTGTATTTGAAGTTAGAAACATCACTGTACAAGTTGTTTCCAGTCCAATAATTGATCTAATTTTATTTTTGTGACAAATTAGCTATTGAATCAAAATATTTTTTTTCTTGGTGGTGAGAGAAATTCTATTTATAATTTAATAAAAACTTATGTTGCTGTTTTCACTGTATCCAAACATGCACCAAAATACTCACCCCTGTGAATTGCACATCTGCTCAAAAACATTTACCTTCTGAATATTCAGGTTTTGTAGGTTTTGGTGAAACTCATGATGAATGACACAATGGCACAACACTTGGGAGAAATTGCTTATAAAATCCTAATGCTTTCAGGATGCATGAAAATTTTTGCTAGTGAAATACAATTTGAATTGTGACAGGTTTAAGATATAATCTATCCCAATAGAGAGCAGCTGAGTTAACTCACATTTATTTCGGACAATGATTCATTTTACCTGCCTAGGCACTATGAAGACACTGCTAGCCAGCCATACAGCTATGCCTATGTGACTTCCATGACTAACTTGCTATTGCTGATATGTTTTGGCCTGGTTTTCTTGTATGTTAAGACAAATGTGACGTGCTATTCTCCCAAAGCTTAAAAAATTATCTACACTTACACTTGCAGTGCTTGCTACTCGCTAGAACTGGTGTGTGGCAGCGCCTTGGCTCTACGGGGCAGACAGGCTGGCACGGCACCACAGAGCTGCCACAGGAGTGGGGAACCGTGTTCCCGCAGCAGAGCCTAAGGAAACATGGAACCTGCTGGAGCACAGGTGAACTCCTGCAGCCTTGGAGCTGTCTACGAGGACCGGGATAAAGGATTGGAGGAGATGTTTTATCTGGGATAAGACCACAGGGATTATAGGTGAAGGGATCCACAGGAAAAAGGCAGGGAGCACGAATGTGCACGGGGGTTTATATGGGGGAGGAGGGGGAGGGAGGGTAGCAGGGGTGGATACAAACATTTAACCAATGGGATACAACTGGGGAGGAGTAAAGGGGAGGAGAGTACAACAGGGGAACCAGTTGTGTGGGAAGGATTGTGTTACAAAGTCCAATGGGGCTTCGAAGGAAACGTGACAAACACAGAACTTTCCAGATAAGGAGGATAGGGTTTACGGTGACTGACAGGGAGGATGCGCAGGGTTTAGGTGATGGACAGGGAAAAGGGAGTATACAAAATCTGGGGTAAACCATTAACGTATAAAACATAGGGGAAACCAGAACAAACCGTTTTAACAGAGTACAGCACTGGTGGCTGGAGATTCTGGGCCTTAAAATGCAGTGTGAATGGCACAAAGGAACTACAAGTGTTACTCCCATCAAACACCTCCCTCTGTAGTAATTTGTAACATGATTCCTTATTTTCTTGTCTCCAAGTGCAATTATAAATTTGAAAGTAATCTTATAGAAGATTATACCCAGAAGCTGGATAAAAAGAAAGGAACTTAAATTCTGCTTTCACAGTTAATTTGGCAGACTATTATGCTCTTCTAACTATTCTGTAATAGGCAGGGAAAAGAATAATTTTTATTGCAGAAATGCATTAGTATGAATAAAACAAATGATATCTCAGATGCATTAGATGGTTGGTTATTCTTTAGCACTTCTCATCATAACCTTAAATCTAATAGAATAAAATTATCATATTTTCCTTTCACTCTTTAAAAAAGGAGGCCAAAAGAAGCAAGAATGAACTTCAGAGAGTTAGATTATAAAAAACAAAGATAAGTCCATAAATCTTTGTTTCAATCTACACTATGTATAGATGGCTTTTTACATAATATTTTTCTACACAGGTTGAGTTAAGCCTCACTGAAGGGAGTGCAAAACAGAATGAAAAATACAGTAGAGTAGGGTCTTTGTTAGCCTTGCAACAGAGACTTACTGCTCTTTTGATGTGTTAGCAATTGCTATTGTTCCTACAGACCAGAACACTTGTGGGTTAACCAATGTATTGAGCAATGGAATTGACTTTAAAAATGTAACAAGAGCCTTTTACTCGCTAGATGGATTTTTTAAAAAAAAATCAGGCCTAGGATGTCAGTAGCCAGAGCGGTCACAATCTGACAGCTTTATACATGAACACCAGCAAACAGGCTGGTGATATGACCATGCCACAATTTAGTATGATGTATCTGTCATTCACTGGCTTCTTATATGTGGATTATAACTAAGACTCTGTGCCTAAACTATGATTGGAAATGAAATGCTCTCTTATATTAGTTGTGATTTCCCTTCTGATTGACAGAGGCAAGTATGAGGAAAAGAGTTGGGTCTTGATTTAATAGAATAAATCCAGACTGATGGAAGGGTGTTTTTTAATAAGCATCCATGTTGTACAAAGAAGAGTTAATTGTTGTCTGGTAGCAGATGTAAAATTCTTTGCAGCAGTGATCTGGTGCCGGCTTTGCTTTTCATTAAGGGCATGACTGAGGAGTACAGTGTTCATCTCAGTAGAGAAGTGTATTTATATCAGAACAAAATAACCCCATCTGTCTCCATTTTACAAACACTTTCCCCCATCTATTCAAAAAGATTATATTTTTATTTTCTAAATGTCCAAACTTTTATTCAGCTTCTTATGGACAACTTGGCAAATTGAAGGCTGAATAAAATTTTACACCAAAACACAGAACTATTATACTTTTAAAAATATTTTTTACTAGATTTTTTTATTTACTGAGAAAAAAAAAACTACTATCATACTACACTCTCCCTTTATTTAATGTTCTAATAAAATTAATTTGGGGAAAAGGTACTGTTCACAGTTTAGAAGAACTCAGATGAAGTTGCTAATCTACTGTAATATCTACAGTAGAATATAAAGAAGAAAAAAGTTCTTTTTTATCTGTGTTCCATTAGAACTCACTTCTGTTGCCTGGGAGGCAGAAGTGGATGAGAAGAAGCAAATTACAGCAGAGGTTACAAACTATTTCCAGTATAATCTTGGAAGATTTTTTTCTCCTTCTTTCCTTGATGAACAGTCCAGCCTTTGTGAGAGATGTAGATGTATGAAGAAGGCACACGTTTCAAAGTGTTGCGTATGTGGCAGCTTTATAAATATCTATGATAAGAGAATTGGTACAATATCTGAAGAACAGGCACAATTCATTCTGTTTAAGGTAGAGTCCAAACAATATGATGTGGGTAACTATAGGGACTATTCTTACCATAAACTATAGAGCAAATGGTGAAGGAAAACTAATTAAAACCATTAAAAGAAAACTGAATAAAATGCAACATTGGTTTACTAAAGCCAGACCACTTCCAGCTGTTTCCTTTTTTTTTTTTGGCAAAACCTCTGATGCATTCATCACAGTTCACCCCCTACAAAGAAACCACACTAGATTTCTGTGTTACAAAGAAGAGACATTCATTTCCCATTCAGATAAAACTTCCCACAACCTCTTGCATTTCATATACAGTCTTCATGTTTTCTCCATGCTCTCCTTCTAAATTTTACTGTGCAGGATTTTTTCTGAGTTTAAAACACCCATGTTTTCTCTGGTAACAGAGGTAACAATGATTGGTAAATGTTGAAATGTAAAGAATTCTTCTCTAGGTTTTTGGATATTCAAACAAAAGGCTGCTTATACTGTGAATACAATATATGTTAAATAGATCACCTGAGTAGTGGAAGCAATGCATTGCCAGTCACAAGAGATAATAATAAAGTAAATGTACAGATCTGTTCCCTAAAGTAGTGAGGAGCGTGGAATGACTGACTGAGTTGTTTACAAGGATCTGCTCCCATATGTATCTTTCAATTAAAAGAAAGATACAGTGTTGGTTATTTACAGGTTATATATAAACTCACTAAAAGCCTATGGTGGCTGACAGCATAAAATCCTGTGGTGGCTGACAGCAAACCAAACCAGTTTAAACAAATCTTTTTGTATCAATAACTAATTACATCCTTGTTCTGCCTCAGTAACGCAGATTGATAGTTCCATTATAGTGTTTAATTAGAATTGTTTCTAATTTATCCTTTAGAAGTAGTCTAATTGGTGAAGGAACAGATGTTATAGGTCACATGGCACCAGCATGACAGTGCTGGTACAGAATGGCCAACTGGGCTGTGAATGTCTTCCAGAATCTCTTTCAAACCCAGTGGTGGAGGGGAGTTTGCAGCATCTGGTTTCATTTGCAGATATTACCTGCAAAACCCATGAGGTTCAATCTCCTGCTGGGATGAACTATAAACTTATTGACTCGGAGGAACAGTCCATAACTATTTTTCATTATCATTTCTTTGGCAGCTGGTAAACACAACAGATTCAGGACAGCAGGCAAACAGGACTCTATTTAGGTCTCTTTCTATGCAGTTTTGCTTTCTGTCCTAAGCATCTGACAGAAAAGGCTTGGGTTTTTTTGGAACCATGCTCTATTAGCAGTGACTCGCAAGAGAGACAGAGCATTAGGTATTTGACATAACTCATGGATTACAAGTATGATTTCAGGGAGATGGAGTGACATTTATGTTTGGAGGAGTTTTTACACCAAACCTTCTGAATGCCAAATAGCTCAACAGAGTCTTGAGCCTGTCTCAAAACTGAACTAAACAGGAAGGGGAGCTCTCAATTTTTTAATTTCAGATCAGAAAGAACTAGAATTTCAAAGCAACATAAAAATCCTCGAAGTTATGTTCCCAGAGAGGAAACAATTATGAAGAGGTTTAGCATGCAGAAAAAACAGTCATTTGGCATGGATAATTTCTATCCATTTTATAGTCAATTTTGTTAAAAGCAAAATGCAATTAGAAAGGTATTGCTTGATAATTATAAGAGAAGCAGCATAAAATGAAATGTTCAAAAGGCAGGACAGCTCTCACTCAAATATCCCTGTAGTAAAACTCTGATTTATCATGTCACCATCATCCCAAAAGATGCCAATTGCTCACAATAAAGTAAATGATGTAAATATGTCTGAAGTAACTACTGAACAGACACTGTTGAAAAGCAGCTACTGCAGAGTGCAATGCAGCAGCTATTGAGCTGTGTCTGCCAATCAACCATTCTGAAAAGGGGAGCAAACAGAATCCTGAATGCAGCAGAAATATTGGGAGAGTTTATGTCAAATAGTGTGATTACTCTGGTGATTGCAGAAAACAGCATTACACAGTGATTTCAAAGGCAGAAGAGGTATGTCTCATTCAAAAGGATGCCAGGCTGTTATTAGTTAGAATGGGTCTTTGATCTAATAAATGATGGGTTTTTTCTCTATATGCATCACAGTTTTATTCTACCAGCCTCCTGACTGTTGAATTTGTTGGTGGCAAAGTGGGAAACTAAATGTACCTGAGACTTTTTCACTGCTGCCTAAGACCCTGCTGGCCAGAGACACTCTCTCACATGGTGTAAGCAAGTCTCTCCTAATTCTGACTGGAAAATATATATCAAATGTTAGGTTTATGCCAAAATGTGAGTTTATTTGCCTCAGTCCTGGAGATCATTTTAGTTGCTGAACCTAATATGCAAATGCTGTTGTATCACAAATGATCCTTCATGAATTGGAATGACTTTTCAATATCCCTCTAACTATGAACTGTTTTCATATATTAATAATCTTCCCATAGTTAACTGGAGCATGACATTGACCAGCAGGAAATGAAGCAGAAATCAAACACATAAGCTGATTCTCTGGCACCTATCTTACAAATACTTTTGAGACCATCCATTTGCTGTATACTTGCAATTAGATTGTATTTTTTAGAACTGGGGTTTTAATCTCTTGGAGACCTCAGCCAAAGCTTAGCCTAATTAACACCCAAGTAATATCTGAAGCAGGACTTCAGTAGTTCAATGATCTTCATGAAATAGAAAAGCACTGTAATTCTTTTCTCAATAGATTTACATGAAGCTGGACTTAAAATTATCATTTTCAACTAGGAAATACAAAATTTACCTCTCAGGAGAACAATTTTTTTTTTTTTTTTTTTTTTTTTTTTTTTACGTATTTGAATGTATTTTGAGATTACAGAAAGCAAAAGTATATGTCATCCACTAAGCAGTGCATGCCATCTCAGAGAAATTTCACTAAATAAAAATTTCTGTAGAGAACGGAACAATGCATATCTTTGTCTCGATGCACATAAACCTTCCATTTTATTACCTGCAGGTGACTCTCACTTGCAGTATATAATGACATGTCTGCTTCCCCATTAAAAAGTGATACACTTCAATTTTTTAAGACATTTCACTCAAACTCTGTTTAGCATGACCACAATATCACAATCATCTATTAGTAGGGAAAATGTAACTGTCATTTAATAACTCCAGATTTGCCAAAACTGCCCATGGTTCAAGAGGTGGAAATAGTAGATAAAAGCTTTTATTCGAGGAAAGAAAGACAATTAGCTGAGTGGGTTGTGGCATCCACCATAGCAGCTACAATAATCAAGGACTTCAGTGATTAACAGAGTGCTGCTAGAATTTTCTGCATTTTTTGCCTGCCATTGTGAGCCAATTGTAGTGGAGAAGCAGAGAAGATATAAGCATTGAGCATTTGATAGATTTGACAGGCATATGAAACAATGCAAGATGGTAGCAGCTCAGCCTGAAAAAGCAATTTCTTGATATCGTTCCCTCAGAAAAATATATATTGTCTCAGTAAGCAGTACCAAAGAAATACCAATGACACCAAACAGACTAGTGCAAGTGCAGAGGCCTGTGCATCATTGTCTATTTTAGCATTTATCCATGAGGACCTGAGTGCATTAGCAGAAGAACAGCATATCTGGCTGGCACTCCGATAGACAGAGAAAAGTGAAATTAAAATGCTATTTCCACACACAAAGGATTGTCACAATTAACTAGCAAATCATTCTACTGAAGTACTGTGCTCCAAGTTTTGATCTCAAATGTTCATATGTTACTTGCACTGACTCTGCAACTGGAAGTAATCCTGACAGTTGATGTTTTCCTTTGTCTAACTTATTTACGTCAAATAATGCAAAGAAGAGGTTCCTGTCAAAATGTATACATATATGCAGTATGAGGGTCCTTCTCACTACTCCCTTAACAAGTTTGTCTCTTTTGCCTGTGAATTCTACAGAAAACCTCCAATGTTTTCTCCTTTCTCTGCAGTTGACTCCATTGCAGAGCAAAATATTTCAAGCCTTTATACATCCACATTAAAAAATAAGATGATAATTAATATTTTTGTCATTTTAACTGTCACTGAGAAATCATCATGAAATTGTTTCCCAATCAGTAAGGCAGCAGCAAGCTCATTGACACAGCAACTATGTGACTTGTGATCTGTCTGTGGACAGTACCAAGTTTATTGTAAAATACTCTTATTCGCAAAATCTTTCATTCTGACAGATTTTGTCACTCAGTTTTACAGAACCATGAAGAAGCAGGAGCTTAAAGAAACCCTCAAGATATGGGGGAAATATTCTAATGTTTTTCTCCCTTCCCTGCATTTTCTTTCTACTGTGTCCTCAAAGTAAAAAAAAAAAAAAAAAAAAAAAAAAAAAAAAAAAAAAAAAAAAAAAATTAGTTATTAGACCCTTTTAGAACAAACTTAAATCTTAAATTTTGGAGAAACGTCTTCATTTCAGTTGTGTTATAAACATAATTAATAAAATTGTCTCCATTTTATTGTCTGCCAGATAAGACATTCTTCATTTTGGAGAAGATAAAATTAGATTATAAAGATTCATAAAGGGTTTGGGCATCACCTTTGTACATGATTTATGGCACATCTATCACAGTACAACACTTCCATAAGGAACTGATTGAGTTATATTTTCTTTGGAATCTGGATTAATAGCTCATCTGTGTTATAGAGAAGAGCAGTTCAAACAGTAATTAAATTTGTTTCATTAAGGTAAGGGCAGGGGCACAGACACCTCTTTTCACAAACACCAGTAGGCAGAATTGGCTGAGAGTCTTGTTACCTTCACTAGACTCTTTTCTTCCAGGGGATTTTAGTCACCTCTCAAAGAGCTCCTAAACTACTCCTGGCAACGGTCTGTTTTGCTGTGGTGATGGTCTGTATCTCTAATTCTTTCTCTGGTGATTAGACAATGGGTTTTCTTCCCTTCCCCAAATACCTTTGCATGTAATTGGAGCAACAAATTTCTCCTCATGTCTGTGCTATGGTAAACTGTGATGGAGAAGTTGTCTGTTAAGCTGGTTTGTGCATGGATGACTATTCTTTCTCAGCTGTCCAGCTTCACCAGCAGCTTGAGATGCACAGAATAACATTTGTGTGCATGTCTGGGGGTAGGGGAGTGTATATCTTGGCAGTAATTAGTTTCCCATAAACAATGCTTCCTGCTTCATCTGCAGAGTAGCAGTCAGGTAGATTACAGTTTAGTGAATTACACCCTAGGGCTCTGTCTAACCTTCAAATGAGCTCCCATATTATTTCATTTTCAGACAGTTTAATACAGTTCCTGATCATTAATATGATTTTAATATCTGACAGTGCAAAAGGGTAATAATGTTGTGGGGCTTAGAAAGCAGAAAGAATAAAACAGTTGTCACCACCAGTGATTCACTGCTGGCATGTCATGTCTAGAAAATATATTTTATTGCCCTGGTATGTCTGCGCAGCTCAGAGAAAGAATCAGTCATTCTGCTTTCAGACCTGTAAAAATTATTTTAATTCTGTTTCTATTTGTTTTCACCCTTAGCTGTTCTCCAGGGACTATGCCAGATGCTCTCTGTGACCAGCAGGTCCTACTCAGCCTCACACCTGCAGGCAACTCTCACTGGCTGCAAGCTTTCCTCAGGAATGTGACCGAGAGCTATAGCAGGTACCTGGAGAATTTGGGGCTGAGGGACAGTGACTGATAACAAACCAACTCCATATTTTGCTCAGGTGTTTCAAAAGTATGACTCCACAAAAGCATGCCATTTTTCTGGAGCCTTTTTTTGGTTTCTTCATAGTTTTCATCCTAGTTTGCCCTGTGTTTCCTTTTACATTTTTGATTTTTACTGATATATAAATATATAGTGGTTCCTAGGTAATCACACTGGTTCCCAGACTTGGGCATCTCTGCCTTCTGTTCCCTCAAGATCTGTCAGTTTTAAGTGTAGTGGGAGTTGGTACAGGGATCCTGTGCTGCCACAGGATCAAATGCTATATAACTATGCCACCATGGCATCGCACCTTCACAAATGAATTGCAGCCAATGAGCAGGACAGGTTGGTCTATATGCAAAGTCACATTGATACCCCAAAGTTGCTTTCAGGATTTAAGATAACATCTGTATGGGATTGTAGTAGTCTCCACTTGCAGTTCAGTTTGTTTAAGCGTCAGCTCAGGAAACTCTGTTTTGGACAATAATGGCTCAACATCAGACTTGCAAGCTCTCTCAGGGAAAAATCTGCCTTTTCTCTTGTGTTTTAATTGCCAAAGGGTGCAGGACAAAGAAAAATTGATTGGGTGACCTCATTCTTCTACTATCAACACTGACCATTCCTTCCCACTTTTTTAATATTTGAAATAGTTAATTAACTCTATGGTGACCTTTGCTTCTACCTACCTGGTTAAGTCAAGAACCCATTAAAAAAGGAACTTGTTCACTTACTTTGAAAAAACAGAAAAATCAATTTCCCAAATTATTCTTTCACACCCACAGCCAGTGAATCCTTCAGAGGATGGAAACCAGTATGCAAGCTCTGAGTACATTTGGCATGTTTTTTGAAAAGCAGTGTACCATATTTAATTAGGCTATGTACTTAAAATTGCTTCTTCCAGTTTGCTTGATAGAATAATCTGATTTATTTGTCCTTCCTGAAAGTCTTAAACTCAGAATAGCTAGGAAACCCATGATTTTAAATTGTGGTAGGAAGGCGTTCTGAGAAGATCCCTATGAATGTCTGCTGTGTAGTAGCAACTCACAGCTTTATCTAAGATGAAGCTTCTGCCTTCTGACAGATTCTGCTTCAGTTTCAACCATCTTGGCACAAGTCAATATACAAAATTACTGTTCCACAGCCCTGGTTCCTGCACACAGCTCAAAGATTTAGGGTTACAAACTTGACTCCCTTGACTGCCTCAGTTGTTTCACCTCACATCACTTTCCTGTTTGGTGGTGATAAATTAGATGATCATTACAAGCAAGAGGATTATGAACATAATTAACAAATGAGGTTGTTGAAGGATTTATTGCTCTGGCCTGGTTCTTCACTAGTTTCCCTAAAAAAAAGCATCATCCATCTCATATTTCCCAGTAATTAGCTTTGTCTTTATAGCATTGTAAATACTGCTTTAATTACTGCACTATTTAGCTTAGATGAGATTCAATAGCAGTAACTTAAATGGGATTCTTGCACTATCATTTTTTTCCTTCCCTTAATTCGTTTTATTCTTAACTCCTTTTAAGATAAATACACAGCAAAGATTGGCAAAGACATCTGGATATGTTTTCATGATTAAAACCTAAGAAGAAATGAACTCTGTTACTAGACAAAAAAAAAAAAAAAAAAAATTCTCCCACAAGAGACAGCCACAAAAGACCTGTGCTGCTCTGTGGCTATTTTCTATTATTTCACAAGCATAAAGTGGCAGGCACTCAGCCACAGAACTCGAGCAGAAAATTTCTTTGGCTTACAGCAGCTCCTACCTCTGTATATGCTTTGTACCACCCCCACTGCGTCTCTATCCATCCATACTCAATGAAAAGATGTAATTTCAGTCTAGTAAATGTCATCAACCTGAAATTCATATGAGCTTTTGGAGTTTCACATGTACACAAGTTTAAGCAAATGAAAGTAGCACAGGAGAATAATGCTGATGTTCCTCACTCTTTACATTTTGTTAATGCAGAATTCATATGGGAGCCCCATGCAGTGGAGCAATAAAAAGTGTCAAAAAACATGTTCTTCTGATTTGGGAATATAAATTCACCAAGAGTTCCTACTCCCTGTATCCAGTGACAGACATGATATGCCCAAATTAACTTTTCCCTGTCTCTGAATAAGCTTACTAAAAGTTGTCTGTTTCACTAAAAGAGAATGGTTGTATGCTCACCATAAGAACTGGGGGGGCCTATTCTGCTGGTAGAGTAAATGCTGCTTTGTCCTGACGCATTGCAAGGCATTGTGATAACTTTAAGAGTGCAAGAAAGCATGTCTATTTATCTGATGCTCAGAGAAACAGATAAAAGCACAGCCACTCCTCTTTTTCTCTCTTTGTCTAAGCAAAGGGTAGCTATACAGTTTGGGGCTGGAATAAGAGATATTTCCTATCAGAGGTATTTATTAGGTTCTGATTGTTTTAAAGAAGAAATGTGTGAAACCTCTTTTCTTAAAACAGTTGTTTAAAAATAGACTAGACAAAGCCCTGAATTTTCCTTTATGGAAGACAGCGGCAGGAAAAATTCTTTAGCTCTTACTGGCATTGTTAAGTCATGAGAGACCAAGTGTGTTTAGTGTTTATAATGGTTCAGAAGTACTAATAAGCATTTTTTTTTCCAGAACTTAGAGAAAAAAGAAGTAACTGAAATTGGATTGGAATTGTAGCTAGGTTTTGGACAACACAATAAATAATTACGCTGATTATTTTCCTAAATGAAGCCTTATTTCAGGTATTACTCTCAGACACAGCGTAGCATGCTAACTCCATTCTCTTAAAAGATCAAAGTATACAAATTAAGTTGGACCAGTTAATAGGAAACTTGAAAACATTAGGAAGAATGAAAGAGAATAATTTATAGTTGCATTTTCCTATTATGTCAACATTGCCTATGAAACTCTGCAGGCTACTTGATACTCCTCCTTAAAAAAAGAAAAGGAAAAAAAAAAAAAAAAAAAAGAGAGAGAGAGAAGACTGTTACAAAACTCTGCAAATTACGTTTCATTAACTAATTACGTTTTGTCCATTTCCTCCCGCAGCTGACTGTATGCCTTCACTTTCAGTCCTAGACTGCTGCAACTTTTGTTCTTTACAGAACAATCTGAAGTAACCCTTCTCATCAACAGCCAGTCAACTTACTAAAAAGATGTGTGAATGAGACATGAAAAGTACTATTTTCACTCTAATGGCACTTACAGTGAGGAGTACCCTTTGAAGTGCACCACTGACATGCCCCCAGATTCCTCACTGTTGAAAAGAGCATAGGATACCCCTGTATCCCTACATACTCCACTACAAAGCCTTTGCAGAGTTCTTTTCTGGCTGTGCTCCAGCTATGACAGAAGCAGCATTCATTTGTAGAAAATCTATTTAGTTATTTTGAGAATTCCAGATCAAAGCCTCTATATAAAATTGTGGCCCTATGAAATATAAAGGAGCCTTCTTGGAAAGCAGGCCTGACAGATTGAATATATTTGACTGAATGCTTCATACAAGGATACCGTGCCATAGTTCAGCTGGGAAACATCGAGGGTTTAATCCTCCTTACCTCCATCACAGACTTTGTGCCACATATTCTATATTATCCCCTTGCCCCCATTCCTCTTCTAACAAATGCATTTACCTTCCGAGCAGCAGAAGGCTGGAGGTGGATAAAAAATGTGCTTGCACAGCCAGGAGTGCTCCGATGCCATTGTAATGTGGGCATAAAAATCAAGGAACATATGTAGAGGCAGCTGTTCGCAGTTGTGAAGGCATGTTAAAAATATGGGACTGTTGGAAAACTTCAATAGATTTTATAACTGGGGAACTATGTGTTTTTATTGTATACTATATGAACCCACAAAAAGTGATGCTTTCTTTAGCACATTTATTCATAGCTCATTTACAACTGAGTAATTCTTTCACAAAACAAACTAGAAGGTTTATGCCTAGTCTTTTGTCAAAGAACTGTAAGTTTGTTGCACTAAATTTCTCTGACAGAGAAGCCAGACAATGACAAGGACTATATCATTACAGGGAAGGTTAAAAGGAGCTCTTTCTTATGGTAAATCATTGGCCATATTTCAGTTCCCCATGAACGGCTTCTTAAAGGAAAGAGGAGAAATTGTTTTGGTGTCTGGGGTTGGAATCCTAGAGCGCATTGTTTAAAGGAAGAAGAGAAACTAAGTTTGAGGTTCTCCTCTGAAACTGAGTACGCATCCAGTCCTCCTGGATTATCTTCCAAACATTATTTTCTTCATTATCTTCTTCATTTAGAGAAGATACATATATCCTACAGACCTTCAGATAATTGTCCTCCTAATTTATGGATGAGATTGCTGTCTCTGAATGAGATTTTGTTTAAACAAAGTGAGTGTTACAACAGAAAAGACAAGACGGAGAATATTGCTGAATTTACCACAATTTGAACCTTCCAATTTCAAAGAAATCCAGGGATTTTAACAGAATATATGCTAGAATAGCCAAAGACTAGGAAAGGAGAAACTACACACCTCATAAGCCACTTTATAGGGAAACAGTGCAAAACTTCCTTGCAAGGGAAAACATTACTTTTTTTTGAGTCAGACTTACCTTGTAATGTCACTGGCTCTGGAAACTTAAGTATTAATTTCAGTGTGGCCCCCAATACATACCCTCAACTTGTGTAAGGCCATTGGAAAGGCATCCAATTTTGTCAGTCTCTTGATGTACAAAATGAGTAAACAAAGTGAAATCATTACCTTGTAGAGATACTGGAAGGATCACCTATCTAACACGATCAAAGCACTTGTAAAGTGTATAAACTTTCATTATAAACTAATTGAGCCCTTCCAGGGAGAGGAAAAATAGGATGTAATTATTATTTCTATGCCTTTAACTCATGTTCTAACTTGTTAATTGATATAAAATATGAGATGGGGAAACTCAACCACTGTCTAACTGGGAAGAGTTAACATTGCAGTAGCTGTATGCACTAATTGTATGGTTTTAGTGATAAAGCAGATGAGAATCAAGGCAGAGAAAGATATGACAATAGGAATCCAAGGAGTTTCTGGCAATGGTTCTACATCAGATTGTGATAGTATTTGCACCATCAGCATGTGCTCCACTAAAAATCACTGGTGTAATTAGTATGGATTTAATTGACCTATAGGACGAAAGCAGAACATGTTAAGAAAGAGTTTCTTCATTCAGAGGTGTAAATCTCTGCTTTTGACATCAAATTTATCTTATTGAAAAGTTTATAGGTGCATGCAAATACAGATAATTTTCTTAAAGCAGAAGGAATAGTCACTCAGAGAAGTCATGCACATTGGTAAACAACTAGCAAGCAAATGTTCTCTACTAACAGTTATCTTCTCCCACCTGTAACAATACAGAATAGCAGAAATAGATGGGCACAGAATTTTACCCCCTGATTATTGATTTGGGGTTCAGACCAGATGAAGCAAATGCTATCTGGATGAACTATGCAGAATATTTAGACAGTCTCAGTCTAATTCCAAGCCACTGCCATTGGTAGTTTCATAAGAAACAGAAAATTAATACAGAATGTATATGACTTCTAAGAAAAACACACAAAGGAAAACTAATTGTTAGTAATGTACAATGTGATTTTATACTATATTCTGTGGGAAATTTGGGGTCTTCAGTCACTAAGAATAAAATTCCCATCACTTTTATAAATGTTGTAAGTCCTTTGGCTTCTTTTTCAAAAGTAGTCTATAAGAGCCTGGTAGAAATTCTATTATATTTCCTTCTCACCCTTATTTCTTCAGATCCTATCAGCAAGAACTAACCTGAAAACATGACAGACTTTTCTTATCAGTGTTATGTTTTACCTGGTCCTTGAGACTAAATCAGAAAAACATATGGCGCACTCATACGCTGCTGCTGATATAATTCTGATCTTTCCAATCCTTCTCTCTTCATCCTTCTTGCTATCAAAATGATACCAGTTAATTTGTGTCCAAAGAGCACCTTGAAGATGTAAAAGTACAAATGCTAAGTATTTAGCACACAACAAAATAAGCCTAGTTAAGCATTCAACAATATCATTGAAAGTCAGCGGCTGAAATGGAGATGGCAAGTACCGTATCTCCACAGTCTAAGCAGGCTAATGCCCCTGTCCTCCAGTAGCCTCATAATTCAACGTCTACTACTTTTGGTGAAATCTCTACTTGTCTCCAAAGTCAGGAGGCTGTTGCTGTCTTCCTCACCACATCACCATTCTCTCAAATGCCCTGCATACAGGAATAATTCTGGCTTTTCAGAAAATTGGGAATATGAATAAGGGCATTAACTTCTTATTCAGTGACATCAGGGTCTGGGAGTAAGAATTACTCAGATCCAACCTCTCAGTGTCACGTGTAAACCCCTTTCTCAGCCATTCAGGGTTCCAGAGTGGCAGCACAAGACTGTTGGTCAAAACGGGGGAAGCAGCCAATTGTGAACAATGCAGCAGAGCTGTGCTTGGCACCAGACGAGATTGTCCTGTCCTGGTCCCAAAGACAGCAGGAGGGCCAGGGTTTCTCCAGTCTAGTACTTGCCAGGGAGCAGCAAGGGGTAGCTGTCTGTGATTAGGGGGTCATGGCAGGAGCCATTGTGAGCCCTGCACAGACTCTGTGCTCACCAGCTGGTACTGTCCTGTGGGGGCTGAGTCAGGCGCAGATAGGGCCCTGCAACAGCCCAGCATGGCAAGACTTTGCTTCCTCTGGGCAGTGCTTGCAAATCTGCAGGAGACAGCTGTGCTGTGAGGCTGAGGGATACAGGCAGAATTGGAAACAAGCACATCCAGCACAACCCAAGGAAGGGATGAAAGTCCTGACCTGAAATAGAGCCCCTGGTCCCGACAGCAGCAAAGGAGGAGAGTGGGTGGAGGTCCCAGCTGACACTGTTCATAGATGTTAAGTCTTGTGAGTGCCCTCGGGGATGTGACACCTGTGCTGACCTTACCTCAGCCTAGAACAAGGGAAAAATCAGTGATACTTTCAAAAATATCCACTAACTCTGAGGAAACAAATGTAAGGATTTTGCAGTTTTGCATGAGTGCCCAAATATCTGCATTATTCATCTGGCCCTCATCACTGCACTGAGCTCTAGGGAAACTTTACAATACTGTCAAAATGCATTACCTGCTGTATCTGTATGTTTTGTGGGTCAAACCATTGTCCCTGTTTTACAGGTGGGATTTGAAGGTTCAGGCAGACTGCTGGCAGGTCTGCACAGTGCAGTGGAGTGTGAAGCATGCCTCCTTGAGAGAGCAATGCTCATGGCTGCTTCCAAACCAGAAGCAGCAAAATTTCAGCACAGCCTCTGAACAAATACACTGCAGTGATGAAGGACTGAACTTTATAAGTCTGGCATAGCAATGTCAAATGTCAGACTGCTTTCAGATCTCATGATTCTCCCCCTTACTAAACGATGCCGTGCGAACACTTCAGTTTCCAATCTCCATGCTGTACTTGACTGTGTGTCGCAGGAATAGCCCAAGGAATGCCCCTGCAAGTCTTAAGGGAGTTGATGGCAGAACAGGAACTTGGGTTTGGAGGTTTCCATCTACATTAGCACTGGCTAATGCTGGATAGAAGACCTCTCCTGAAGTCACTGAGGGACCATGGGAGTAACTTCAGAAAAGTGAGTGTGTTGGAGGTGAACAAGAGGTGAGCCAAACGTTATGAACAATTGTGTAAATTTTCCTGTTTGGTTTGAAAGATAAACCTCTCTTAGGTCTCATTCAGATAAGTAAGTAAAGTTGTAAGGACAACTGGAGATGTGCAAGTTTACTTGTGCTGGCTTTACAGTGGTGTTTTTGAGACTTACTGAATGCACTCCTTTATTTGCTATATTATACTTTTTATATAGCACCAAGCCATCTTGGAAAGGAATAAAGTGAGCTAAGGATCTCATTTTTTCATGGTTTTTTTTTATTTCTTTTTCAGTAGGACAGTGAAATGTGCACCACTCATAGCATAGTATTTCAATAGAGTTATTTTGTCCTGGAAGAAATAAATAAAGAAAAAACCCGTGGGTAAAGTCTGGCCTTTCATTTGAGGACTCTGTTCTTTTTGGGTAAATTACAAACTTGAGAACCTTAAGGCTTGAGCATAAAACAATAGCTTTCCATTTCTAGAAAAAAATTCATTAGAATCTTTCCCCAGTATTTGAATCTATTAGTAGACTTCCGTGTAGTGTGAAGTAATGAATAATTCTGTAATGAAATGCAGGGCTGACTTTCTTTGATTTGTATTGGTAGCCTGTCAGTGTTAGCATAAAATGTCCAGGTCAATGAATTGTTATAAATCAGCATAGATTATCAATGACAATGATGACAGTCATTCAATTGAATTCATTTACACCAACTGGAAAAAAAGTCAGTGGTTGCACCCTGTACTATCAAACCAAACACTGCTTACAATATGTATTATCTATATATTATATCTCAATTTTTACTTAGCTTGCATTTTTTAGTGCCTAAATTGGATTGTCTTTGGAGAATTGATAAAATCAAAGTCATAGAAGGGCAAAAAGATTCTAAAACATTCATTGCTCAGATCTTGATTTTGAACACAAGATACAAAAATCTGAATTTGTAGCCAAAATCACTTGCAAGGTCCAGATGGTGTGACATTTAGCCTTGCTGTGTTCCCCAACTGTGCTCACTGACATCAAAGGCATGGATCTGGGAAGAACACTGTATTTCACAGCACAATAGCAAAAATAAAAATAAATGTAATTTAGTTTTAAATAGTGTAGCAGTTTTTTACCAGAACTTTACTTGGCTCATAATCTGTTACATGCTTTTTCTGAAAAGTCGTCTGGGCATGTATTAAATTGCTGCAATGCAAGATATGTCACTTTTCATACCACTAAAGGTTTTTTTTACCATCAGAATCCCTAGAACTCATTCTCTGAGCTTTTTTTTGGAATGTATTTTTATATGTCCTCAGAGCAAAACATTGCAAATGAAATGAAATAGTTGTGATTAATATCCTGTGTATAGGGGTGTCTGAAATTGAACCTTAGGAGTTTTCAGATTTGTCTCTGCAAAAGAATCCAAAATACTGGTCACTGGTTTGTGGCCGTAGAGGTATTTCACGATCAGACAGGGTTTATTTTCAGGGTATGTTTGTTTTTTTTAAGAAAAACAGCGAGAAAATTTCCCATATACTAAAATGGATAGCTTGGATAACACAAGTTAATCTGAGAGCATACAGGGAGCTAGATGTTCATTACAGGATACAAGAATCCTTCTTCCACTAATAGCTTATCAGAACTAGCCCTGTGTTGTCCTTGTGTCATCATGTCTTGGCCTAATCTAAGAACAGGAGCAGTATCAAAAATAAAAATGCACATTTTCCATGTAACTAACACAGCAATTTATGTCTGCTACTGCTAATATTCAGCATGCAATTCATGCAAGGCTGTCCCATGTATAAAGAATGCCTGCTCCTGGCACCTGCTATTTCACACAGCCAGAACACTGGCATAGAAAAATATCACCTATATATGCCTGTGCCTGGGATATGCAAGCACTATGGGAAATTCTGCACTATGAAAAATACAGAACAGTGGCAGGAAAAAGACCAATGAAATGGAATTTAAATGTTTGCACTCCTTCTAAGGACAGTACTAATAGGGAAGTAGAGAGAAAGAGGGAGCAGTGTTGTCCTCAGTGGTTTTGTTTAGAGAAATATTTCAACCAACAGAAAAAATAATATGGTAGACTAGAATTAAGCACACTCTATATTTCTGTTACTTGCAACTATCCAGTTTTTAAAAAGCATTTCTCTAAAAGCCAGGAGAGGAATCTGAGCGTAGAGTTTTATGGACACAGGTATACTAAATAGCCATTACACGAACTAATTGGAAGGAGCCCATCTTCCAGAAGATGCACCTCAGGGTGACATCTCTTCATTGCACTGGGTGGCTGCATGTCATGCTGTTTTATGCATTGTTTTATGGTGAGGATTCCGCCACTGACCTCACCAAGAGTTTAGGATTGTTCGTTTAGACTGGGTATATTATTGTGGCAATTTGCACTTGGCTTTGTTAAACTGCATTCTGTTATTTCAGACCATTCCCCCAGTATGCCAGGAAAGTTTTGAAGCCTCATCTGATTGTTGTCATGATGCAGTACTGTGTACAAACTGAAATAAGGATTTTCTCTGGTCACTCACTCAGGTGCAACATACTAGACAAGACAATACAGTCAGACGCTTCTCCCTAACACCAAAGTCTAGCTGTGTAAATTCTGGTACTTTCCTCTTATTCTTAAATCCTACTGTCTTTTTAGACATTGCGCGTATGTGCGATTTAATGTATTCATGATGTGCTTAGTTGCTGTCATTCACCTCCTGACAAAAATTCCAATGTTCATAAATACTATTTTTTGATTCTTTATTCAAGTACTTTATGAACTTGAGAGTAAGCTGCTGGCTGTGTCATCGAGCTTCCTTTTTCTTGCTTAAAAATGTGTCCTTTCTAGGCTTCCAATGCCTTATCTGCCTTGCATGAGTTATCAGATAACAGCTAAAAATTTGAGGCTGTTTCAGCCTCAGGTTATTTATTGTAAAATTCAACACCATGAGTCAACTTCTGAAGAGAAAGTAGAAAAACACCAAACATAAAAATCTATTGCTTATATTTTACCTTTCATTTAGCTTTCACCCTGAAGTTATGCAGACCCATGTAGAGTTTCTTAAAGTTTGCGTTTTGCTTTGCATCCTTTCCTTGTGGCTGGAAAATACAATCACTTTATCTTTTTCACAGGCTTAATCCTACCTTCACGTATCTCTTCCTTTACAGTCAAAAAATTATTAGAACAGCTTGTTCTAATAATTTAGAAGAACTTGTTGAATCTCTTGTATGTGGATTGCTAGACAAAGCAATAATATCCCAAACTGAGGTGTTCTGAATAGCCCCAAGGAAATTCTTATATTAAATTTAGGTAAATACCCTACTCCCATCCTCTATCCTGCCATTTTTCTTTCCTAGGCTATATGTGTGTATTTGAAATCTCTTGTTACCATATGATCTTTTGCTATAAATAACCTGCTAACCACAAAAGGCGTCATCTATAATACTATTTTGGTTTACCAATCCATAGTATCCCACTGCTGCAAGACCCATTGTTTTAGTCTCCTAAAGACTTTTATCATGTCTCAAGTAAGAATCGTTGATGTACAAGGTGCAATTGCTTCATTTTTGTATCTAACCCTTATTAATCAGTCATTATGTTTGCATTGATATTGCAGCTTGCCAATTATTCTGTCAAATCTCCTCTTCCTAAAGGAAATGGTAACATTGATCATATCTTAAGAATACACGTTCTTCTTTGTTCCTTACATCCTTTGAAGACATCTTTAAGTCATAATTTCTCCTGCTATTTTATGATCTGTTATCAGCAACTGCATTCCTCTTTCTCTGTCTCCCCAAACAGCGATTTTATATATATGTCAAGGTCATTTCTAGACATCTATCACAAACCTTTTCCCATATTACTTTAGAGTCCCTTTGAGTTGAACAATGATCTTTTTTTCTCTTTTTAATCCATATTTCAGTATAAATACTTCAACTTTTTCTCTATATGTAATGGAATTTAGATTTGAAACATGCCAATTGGGAAGACACCTATTTAACACGGTTTATATTCTGAGAAAAAAAATGGTGATTTAGGCCAGGATCTGACTTCACTCTAGGTTACAGCTGTTGAGTACTAATTAAACCCTATACAGGCATATTTTGACTGTAAATTGTGATGATGGTAAATTGTGAATAAGTGTTGAAATGGAGTTGATTTACACACACAGGATGAAATGCATAAAATACTACGTTGATTTCAATGCCCTAATTTCATATCTATGCCAGCAAACAGGAGATATATATAACTACATACTTGGGAGATTGATATATCTTCATATATGGAAGAGAAAGCTGGGTGTTCTGACAATAGAGCGTCGATCTTTTGAAACATAACCCCTTTCTAAATGTAGATGTCCCTTTACTCAGAAGAGGTAATGTGAGAAGATATTTTATGAGTTGGCTTTTTTTTAGTTTTGTTTTTTAAATATGTATACATACATATGCAATGTATGAAATCAGTTTGGCCTCTTACTGTTTTAATCTTAGTTAGCTCTTCTTTATCTGAATGCACAATCCTTTGTTTCCCAAAGGATTGCTGCTTACCAGGTCTGATTTACTGTCCTTTTGAAGAGGAGTAGGATAATGGTATCCCAAAGGTGTTAGATAAGGAAATCGGGAAGCAGCCCTCATATTAGATAATACAATTGTGGCAATTATTCTGATTCGTTAACATGAACTAGAACCACACTGAGATATGCAATAGAAAAAAAATTATATTCATGCTGGTGAAAGATGCATAAACTTTGTTAAATGCAAAACTTCATTTCTTCTGGATTTTCTTTTTAAAGAGTCCTGCACCCATCTGATGTATTTTTTCTGTGCGATGAAAACAAATGGTTCTTTTTTCTTCACTCCAATCATACACCTCCTCAGGGATTTAGATTTGCAGCTGTTCTTTCTCTGTAAGAATGGAACAATGACTACTCTAGAGATTCTTCAGCCATCGAAGAAACAACTTGACAATTGTTAAAGGTAGAATTAAGATGGATTTATTTGCATTTTCAAGAGCCTTATAGAAAAGGAAGGGAACAGTAGCATCACATGATGATCTATTTTGTGGCATTAACTAGGCTCTTTTTCCTCTTGGTATGAGTTTCCTAATAAATAAGAATCCATTTCCTAACAGCACTAGTAAGAAAAAGTCAGAGAAATCTAGAGCAGGAAACATAGCAGAATATTGCCCACAGGGACTTTTTAAAGGAAATTCTCAAAAAGCCAGCAATATAAAATACAAACTTCTTGCAGTATTTGGGACATTCAAAGTGCTTTATAAGCTGCTTAGCAGTATTTAAAAAAAAATAAATCTAGGCTTTATCTTTGAAGAAACAGATTACTATTTGTTGACAAATGAAATGAGTTGGGGGGTCTTATCATTCAAAGCATGAGTTTAGTGGGACAGGCTTTTTGAGAAAAGTTAGTAGGCTTTGACATGTACATTCATCTCTACTGGTTTCTTGTCTGTAAAATAAAATACAGAAGATGTCTATTAAAAACCCAGAATCCTATAGGTCTTTGGTAATACAGAAAAGGGTATACCTGGATTCACTAAACTTCTAGCTTACATGCCATTAATGTCATTGTCCTAAAATTGCAAGTGATAGCAAATGTGAGTGGAATTAGACATGCAAAAGCAATAGAACTGTAGTGAGGGGGAGAGGGCAGAAGTTCTCTACTGCGCCCTTTTCTTTAATTCATTTCAATAAAACAAAACAAGAAAAATGCAAGCAAAGAAACAAACAAAAAAAAGAGATACCAATTTTACTGATTTACTCAGCCAAGACAAAGATTAGAGGACAAATGAAAGTAGTAAAGATGCTTCAAGCAGTCATTCAAAGAACCTGATCTGGAATTATACAGAGTATAAGTTTTTTTGCTGCAGATAAGGAAAGAAAACTAATTTAGTTATTAGAGCCTCTAGACAATGGTCATGGGGGACAGAAAAGTATTTTGGCTTGCTTTCCTTATGTAGTATCTAACTTTGAAAGCAGTGGTGACTACTTTTACTGGAGTATCTTTCTCTAACTTCACTTGTTAAAAGTCCTTCCAAATATTTCCTTGTGTTTCTCTAGACAGCACAAAAACCATAAACTGATGTCACATCATTTTTCCAGATTTTCTGGAAAACATAATTCATATTCACATTATGGAACTTATTCATTGGAAAGTGCTGCTTGATTCATATATCTTTCACTACTGTTAATTCTCAGTTGGGAATTTGTAGTTTTAATCTTGAAATAGATATCATATCTGCTCTGATGAACCACTAACATGCACATTTCCAGCATGGATATGGTTTAGGATAGTAGTTCTCACTTTGGTGAGAAATCCACAGCAAAAGGATTGCACTGTTCTGCTGATGATGAACAATACTGACATCAAAACACAATTAACTTTAGTAATTCTTGACTTCTGGATCAGGGGTGTTTTTTCTTTATCAGGATTGCCCAGCAAATTTCAGCAGATGTTCAAATTAAAATAAATAGCACTCTGGTAGTGCAAAATCTGCTCTAAATCTTTTAATTAGAAACACAAATGTTGTCCCTCAAAAAGGGAAGAAAAAAAGGCTTTGATTTCTGCAAATTGTATCTCCCCCCCCCCCCCCCCCCCAACCTTCCTTCCATTTTAGAACAGTGGTCCCATTCCCAAAATTAAATCCAAACAATGTCCACGGTGGACCTGACGTCCTATGGGTCTAATCTCTCTATGACCTTACTGGAGTATGGACCTTAATCAGGACCCAAAGTGATACAGGAAAGAAATGCAGATTAGTGGCAATCCCATGACATGAGAGCAGGGTTAGCTCTGTAAATGTTTAGCTACTGCTTAGGTATACAGGTGGTGTGAGGAGAAAGTGAATCAGAAAAGCAATTTAGTGAATGTATGGGTAGCACATTAAGGATATTAAAACTATAGGAACTTACATAAGAGGTTGAGACCTAATAATCAATACAAAAAGCAAAGAGTGAACACTACGGAAAAAGTCATTATTTTCCTGCTTCTGTGTCATGCAAGATTTATTGTTCCTCACTACCATCACTGCAGAATTCCTCCCTTTTTTTCTTCATTGTGGCCCTTTCAGTTTAAGTCTGTTGACTGTGTTTCAGGTGAACATTTATTGCTGGAAATCAGCAAATTATGGCAGTTGGTCTGACAATCTTTCAGCTCATGTCTGTCATCTCAATTTACAGTGAGGATATAGTGCAAGAATTAGGTTTAGAATGGAATAAAAAGTGATTATATTTTCCCTGAAGGAAATATACCCACAGCTTCTCTAACAGCTAGGTTCTCTGCACTGATAAAAGGCTTTGGAAGTAATTACATATAGGACACAGTCCACAGCATTTTATTTTCATATGCTATAAATAAGCCAGAATCAATAGTGAGTAGTAATAAAAAAGGCAGCATGTATTAATTTTACACAGTATAATATATTTTAGGAGATGTGCAAGCTGATAACAAAGTCATTGCTCTGCAGGGGGGGAAAGCTTCTTGAACACTGACTCATGAGTCATGCAGTACTCTATGCAGAAGCAGCATTCTCTATGTGTATGTCAAAGGTGTTTTCCTTAACAGTTTCTCTCTTCATGGAAATTACTGGGTTTAACTGTGCATCTTTGGAAAGAAATCTTGACCTTCATTTCCAGCAGCCTCATGAACTAATCCTCCCTCTTACTCAGTTGCCCATCACGTCTCAGTTACAGCTCCCAAATTCTGTATGATTGACTCAGTATAAAAACGCTCAAGCACCTGATGCAGAAAGGCAAGGCTCTTTGTTCCTGCCTTTTACAGACGGGGAGCAGAGTCTCAGATAAATTAAATACCTCAGGCCTCATCAGCAAGTAATTCAGAAGGACAAGCGAATATTCTAAACCTAAGATAAGAAGACTGAAATGAGATTTTGTTTTAAACTAGGCATGTTGTTTGCAGAAAACTGCTGCTTCAGCTTGAGAAAGTTGCACTGAAGGTCATGGGGTTTTCACAGCTTCCTAAATGTCTGCATGCATGCATACACACACACACACACACAAAACACCCCTTCTCATTTATACCATGAACTCCAAATTAGATCATAGCCTATGTTTAAAACAACTGTACACAGGATGATTAATAACTAAAATGTTAGGGATGGGGAAGGGAATTCTGGCTCATTTAATCTTGAAGTTCATTCAAAGTCATTAGAAAAAAATCCCATAGAAGTAGAAACTAATCTACCAAAATTCTCTGTCTATCCAAAGTCAAGGCTATGCTTCATTAACATAGGATAGTAACGTAAGGAAAAGTTTGTAAAGGATAAAGAGCCTGAGGTCTAAATCCAAAAAGAGAACATTGGTAAATCCTCCTAACTTGTCTCAAACCAGGACCATCAACAATATGTGTTTTTATTTACACAGTGTTTTTCATCAACATCACATCTAGGAAACACACACCTTTGTGATTGGATTCAGATTTAGTTACCTGGACATGGACACCTCTGCTAGGTCAGACTGCTCAAAGCCCCATCCAACCTGGCCTTGAACACTTCCAGGAATGGGACATAATGCCTCTTGGCAAGAAGACTCCTCTGCACCCTAAGAAGACTGGAGCAAGGAAGTCTGGGCAGACCTGAAAGAACGAAAAATGAGATGGAGTTCCTTTTGCTATTCAGAAGGAAAGTTTGTCTTTGCTGTCTCATGTCAATTGTTAGATTGTCACTGGGTGGCACACACTTGCAAATTCATTGATTTGTACAAAGAAATGAACAGTAACAATTAATTACACACTCCGTGAATACAACTCAGTTGGAAGGCAGAAGCTGTGCAGACTTGCACAGCCCCCCTACCCCCTATCATCCCTGCTGTGTGATCAGGATCCTTATTAACTCAACAGGCAATCTTTGGTGATTCCTCCCAGCTATTTTTTCTTACTCTTTTAATCATGAGCATAGGGCCTGGCTGAGTTCAATGAAGCCATCCAGCAGCCTGACTGCATGCAGCCTTTGGGGAAAAGTTACTAGTGTTATTAGATGTGCCCCATATGAAATTCTTGCACTTTATATTGTCTGGATAAATTGTTTCTCAACTTCATCAGACGACCTGATGAACATACAGATATAGATATAGACGCACAGATATACAGATATGTAGTATCTAATATACGTAACTTAGGTAACATATTAAGTACATGCGTAATATATATGCCATCAGACATATGGAAAGCTCTATTCTGATCTCTAAATTGATGCTCTCAGCTCCCACATGAAAGAAATTGAAATGGTTAGGTCAAGCTTTTAGACAAGAAATTTCAAATCTCTTGACATACCTCGTCAGCTCTCAGACTCTAAGGACAGAGGCTGCTTTCCATCTAGGTAACTTCTGAAGGGAGGGTAACCTTTATGGTCAAACCAAAGGGCTTGCAGGTGTGATGAAAGATATAAGTGACTAACTAGGAGTTCCTGCAAGATGCTCTGAATGCTTTGAAGCAGTTTGAGAGCTAAGAACTAGACAGAGAAAGCACGTGCCCTGTATAACTCTTGGAGAAAAGGCTTGAGGGAATTTTGTTGCATTCTTTGCTGCTGACTTCAGAGACAGCTGGAAAGGAGCATGAGAAAAAATAGATGGGAAGGTGTTGAGGAGAGGCCAGACTTAACAAAAGCAGGGCATCAAGATAATTTTATATAATAAAAGTTCAACATTCTTCACATATAAAAGATCAGAAGCTGTCAGTGAACCTATTTTTTCAACCTGCCCACACTACTTGGAGGCTCAGTTATTCTGCTTGGTGTTCTGGTTCAGCTGGGACAGAGTTAATTTTCTTCCTAGTACCTGGTATGATAGACTATGTTTTGGATTTTTGCTGGAAACAGAGCTGATAATACTGGCATGGTTTTTGTTACTGCTGAGCAGCACTTCCATACAGTCAAGGCCTTTTCTGCCTCTCACATCATCCCACCAGTGAGCAGGCTTGGAGGCACTAAGAGCTGGGAGTGGACACAGCCAGAACAGCTGAGCCCAAGTGACCAAAGAGATATTAGACTATATGGTGTCATGCTCAGCATATAAAGCTGAGGGTAGAACAAAAAGAAAGGGACTTTCAGAGAGATGGCATTTGTTTTCCCCAGTAACCATTAGGAGTGGTGAAGCCCTGCTGTCCTGGGGATTGCTGAACATCTGTCTGCCCATGGGAAGCAGTGAATTAATACCTTGTTTTGTTTTGCTTGTGTGTGTGGCTTTTGCTTTACCTATTGAACTGTCTTTGTGTCAAACCATGACTTTTCCTAATTTTACTCTTCCCATTCTCTCTGCATCCCACCAGGAGGGAGAGCGTGGCTGAGTTGCCACCTAGGTTTAAACCACAGCCCTGGGTTGTGGAAACTCCAGTTTTATTTAAAGCAGCGATAACTATTCTGATGATCCCTCCCGTATCCCAAGCTCAACACTCAGAACATGAGCTGCAATTCACCTGTTTAATTTTAATTATATTCCTTACATAAATTGGGACACCTATAGTATGACAATCTTTCAATCACGACGCTTCATGATTTAAGTTCAGTGATGGGGTAGATTACTGCAGCTTACCTTATTTTTTGTTGGATAATGTATTCATCTTCTGTCTGAACCTGTCAAAAGTAGTTTGAAAAAATAAAATGCAGTAACTGGCTGAAGTCTAAAAAGCTCTCCCTTATGAATTGTGGTATTTTGCCATCTGATGAATGATTTTATTTGTATTCAGTTCATTTTTTGTTATCTCTGCTATCTTTTACCTGCAGTGTTTATTGTGCTTAAGGCACCAGTAGAATGTTCATGAAAATATTCAGCTATAACTCTATTCAGTCAATAGAGGTGTTTTTTTCCTTCCCATTACCTACCACAGTGCTGACATTTTATTGCTTGCTGAGATAGGAGACAACAAGAGGGAAAAATTGAGTCATTTAATTCCCATATCTAAAAATAAAACTCCCAAGAACGCTTTGCAGAAGGACAAGTAATTGCTGCAGAATTCACAGGCTCTATTGTTCATTGAAGGGAGAATATTCTGGAGAAGAAATATTTGGAAATTAATAACTGTTTGTGATGTTACAGGTATGTTGAAATGCATAAACCTTCCTATGTCCTTTCTATCAAAGGATGTCTGATGTCAGTTAGATAGGTATATAAATGTACTCTGACATTTTAAGTGCTTTTATCATTGTAGTTGTAGAAATCGTCACATGCAATAACAATTAACAAATTTTCCAGCAACCTGAAAGGTAGGGAAGTGTCTCCCATCACAAACAGGAATGAAGGAGCAGTAGATTGAACAGCTTGGTCAAGGTCACACAGTAAGTCTGTGGCCATACCAGATCAACCCAGATCTCTTGATCACTCAAAGAACAAAACAAAACTCTTCTCTATACAATGAGACAAATTACATACTTTGCCAAGTCTAAAGCCATAATTATGCAACACAAAGATCATTGTGCTCTGAAATACAGACTTCTACTACACCTTCAGTCAGCCTTACCATGTTTTGAAAGGAGAGCTGTAAAGCTGGTGTACCCACCAGTTGCCATGGTGAGTAAGGAGCAAAGATTGTCATACGGCTTCTAAAAATATGTTTGCAATGAGCAGGGAGAAAACCAGAAAAGTAGAAAAATAGAGACAAAATGGCTGTTAAATATTATTGTGTAAACCCTAGGCCCTTCTCTTGAGCAATTAGAAGTTAAAAATACTAAGATCCTCTTTTATATTCAGTCGTTACTGGGACTACATTATCTGAAAAAGAGGGTGGGTGGGGTTTTGGCTTTTTGGGGGTTTTTTTGTTTGTTTGTTTTTGATTTTGGGGGTTTTTTTTGTTTGTTTGTTTTGGGGGGGTTTTGTGGGGTTTTTTGTTGTTGTTGTTTTGTGTTGGTTGGTTGGTTGGTTGGTTGGTTGGTTGGTTGGTTTTTTAGTCAGATTTATGCTGACTCTCAAAGTTAGGAACAGTCTTGGGGTACCTCTAAAGTCTGGGAGCTCTGAGAAGCCCTATTGGAAGCCCTATTGAAATCCTTGTGAAAATGGGAGGTGGCTGGATAAGAGGTAGATTAAAAGAGCTGTACAGTGAAAATCATTTGAAGTGCACCCTTACAAAACCCAGGATTTTGCTGCAGTCTTGAGCACCATCTACTGGACCTCTATTTGCTGACTCATTGTTGCTTACATGTCAATACAGGACAGCATCAGGGCTATTTCTCTTTGAGATTTTGCCCTGCCCCCAGTGTGTCCCTCAAATCAGGCAGGTGAAGAAGTGAAGAAAGCCACTTTTGCTGCACTGGCAAGATGCAAGCAGTATCTTCTCTCTTGAGTTAGTGAGGTGAAACAAATGCAGCATGGTGGAATACAGGATCTGTCCCACAATGTAGTAATGAACTCTTCATGGATTGTTAATCCTGAACTTTTGTTGTCTATTTTCTTCCACATACCCAAAATGTCAGGCAGAACAGACAGAACAAACTTCATTTTCTGTCCTCTCAGGTTTCTGCCAAGACAAAAGAACTGTTGCAAGAAAAAAATTTTTGCAAGATTGTAGAGTCATATGGATTGAGAATCAGGTTGGGAATCAGGTTGACTGTGATTTCGTTGAAAGTTCTGCTGGGTTTCATGGCTGAGTTTTTCTTCGGGTTTTGTTTGTTTTGGTTTTTTGGGGGTTTTTTCCCTCTTTCCTTTCTCCCCAGGGTAGTTTCTGGACATAAAAGAATCTTTTCCTCTAACCAGTATTATTTCTTTAAAGACCTTTATGACCTTTGTTTTCTAGGAAGCAAGGAAAAATTTTAAACACTGATAAATCCTGAATCTGTGTTTGCTCATGCATCCAGCAATGTGCTAATATAGAAGTGGCTTTTCACTTAGTATTTTTCTTATGAGCTCGCTACAATTTTCTTTATCCACAACCGCCATACACGACTAACTATTGTTTTGAGAAAAACAGTGATATCTGTGCAGACATTCAATCTAGTTTAAGCTCACAAGTTACCTTATATACGTGACAACACACAGCATCTTAGGCTCTGCTTTCCAAAACCTTTAATCCTTAGTGAGAATATTCGGATCTGCAGGAAGAGCATTTCTTCTCCCTCCATTTCAAGGGATAGTTCCACAAAATGAAAAGAAGTGCAGACAGGATTAATTCCTCTGGGAGGACATAAAAAGTGGAGCACTGGGCTCTTCTTTCAATGTACCAGTTTCCTTATTGCTTCAACCCACAGAAGTGCACTTAAAATGTGGTTTTCTGGAAGCAACGTGAAATTACAAAGTAGGAGATTAATGTGCCTCCCAGATGAATACAGCTCCTTTGTCCCAGGAACCACCATCATCATTCATGAGCACATTAATTCTTGTTTCTGGACCACAGTGACATTTTCTCATTTATTTGAAACAACTATTCACTGATTTGCCACTCTACGTCCCCTATCAAAAGAGAAACCCACCACCAAAAAAAGGAACAAATGGAAAAACTCTACCCAGAGAAGGGACATCAGGAGCTGTTCTGAATTCTGTGTTTGAATGCTACTGTTGCTTATACACACAAATCACACATGGTAGCAGTAAGCCCGGACACTTCAAGATCTATACCATTCTATATTGTCTCCATTTACTTGTTGCTTTAAAGGAGGGATAAGAGGAGTTGTTATCTTCCCAAATGGGAGGTACAGGCTGCAATTTAGCAGAGATAACTAAAATTAGAGCATCAAAGAGAAATAAGGAGATTTCTGTCTTTCCCATTAATCCCTAATCATTTTGCCTCTTATCGGTTATTTAACCAATGAATTTATGTTCCAGGTTTGAGCAGCTGCAAGGAGCAAGGGCTGGGAAAGGAGAGTGTTTGAAAGTGGCATCTGTCTGTTAGTGGTAATTAAGCCAAAATATGCAAAGTTTTAGAGTTCTAACTGCTCCCGTTAAGCTGTTGATGAGCAGTAAAATCTCTGATTAAATTTTAAGCATAGGGAAATGGGCCAGGCTCCTGACATGGGGAGGCTGCCAGAGTGGAGTGTGGGCAATTACACGTGCTGCCTGCCTGTGCTAGAGTGGAGACAATGTGCTAGGGGGACTGACTGTCCCAGCCAGCATCTTCCCACTGCTCCAAGGCTCCATTCTGTGTGATTGACAGCCCCCAAAACAACAGCCATTTTTACACCATGGGGTTGAATGACTTTTGCGCAGCTTTATTTTTCCAATATACATGCATATCACAACCAGGGATTTTTTTTTTCTTCTTTTTTTTCTTTTTTCTTTTTTTTTTTCTTTTCCTCACTGTCTCAAATCATGTGGATTTCTTGGACAAATCATAGTGTACTGGTGGATATTCACCCATTTCAGAATGGTAATTTTGAAGGTTAATTAACGCTTTCATAGCACTCTGAAAGCCCTAAAATGCTGCTTAAAATCAGTTAATTGTTATCCCAGTTTATATCAACATTTATTATCATTATCTCACTTAGCCCTCCTCCTCCAGCACTCCTGTCTGGCTCCCATCCCTTCTGTCCTGACCATTCACCTCCTGGAATGAACTAGAGGCATCATTCCCTAACATGTGATGTGTCACGAAGCTCTGTGAGTAATGAATGAGCCCATTACAACTTCACAGTAGAGGAAACAGGTTAATCCTTTGTCAAATCAGTGCACACAGTGTCCTCCTTCCTTGTTACAATTACTCAAGGGGAGATGGCAGTTTCTCATCCACAGCCTTTCAGGTAACCACTGATGCATGTTTAGGACAGAGATAGGTACGACTGCACACAGGCCTTCACATCCTGTCTCAGGGGAACTAAGATGACAGAAGCTGACAGCAGTGACTAATGCTGTGACCTAACTTTCTTTGAAACAAATGTTTAGAAAAACACAAACTGAAACAAACAACAACTTAAAAAAATACTTGTTTCCAGTTCTGAATAATTCATTTAATTAAGTATAAAAACTTAAGTATCCAAAGGTCATTGTTTCTTGAGACTGTTCTCTGTACTGAGACTGATGTACATTCGCACAATCTGTCATCCTGTGGATTCCCATCATATTACATGATATTGATCTGAAGAGTAGCCACCACAGAAGTGAAAAATTATGGGTTTTTATTACAGCAAAGAGCATGTAACCACACTATAGAAAAGGTAGGAAGCAGAGTATTGTACTGAGCAGACACTGCAAGGGAAAGGTCTTTTCAAGAAAGCATTTCTAGAGGATGTCAGAGCATCATCAGCTCGGTGTGAGTTAATGGAGGAGCCATAACTGGATAAGACCTTGGATGCCTTCTTCCAGAAGGCTTGTATTATGGTCTTTGAGACACTCTGCTTGTCAGAGGACAGAAGGAAACAGAAATTTTAATTCTGTCTTGGCAGTCCTTACTACCAGTGAGGGGTGAAGAAAAATGGACACTGTTTTAAGAGGGAGATGAGAACAGGCCTATTAAGGAGCTATGTTTCCTGCAGAAGTCTCAGCAAGAAGGATGGATTTGAATCATGTGTTACAGAGATGGTGACCAGCTGGAATAATTTCTAGATAGCCATTTTTAACTAGAGCTGTAGCTGAAGAAAATGCAGGCTGTGCCAGCTCCCCTAGCTCTAGATTTACCTAGTTTCACAATGGTCAGAGTTTTCACCAAAACAGACAGACCCTCCACATCTTACATGAAATCAGTATTGTCAGCCTTTCACATACAATAGTAGTTAAGGAGTCTTTACAATGCCCAGGATTTAGCCTGCACGATATTGCAAATGTTTCTATAAGCAAAAAATGGCACTGTCTACTTCCTTGGATCACTTCAAGTGGATGGATTGAATTGTATTTTTCTTAACTATAGGATATTATGGGGTAGGCTGTGAGCCTTATATGAGCTTTTTAGTTAGATACCTGTGCAGCAAGAGACAATATTCCTATATAGGTGAATACTAGTGGGAAGAAGAAAGTTCTTTATGTGAGGACTGCTGAAAAGCAGGAATCCTACTATGAGGAAGGAGAAATAGGTCAGTGGAAAGCTCCCTCCTCTGAAACTTAATGACTGCTAAGGGCACAGAAAGTTTCTTTAGCAGAAACATGTTGTCACTATATCCATTCTTCTGGAATTGCTGTGACTGTGAAGTTATCCAGGCTGTGCAGGAAGAATTTCCTGTTCTCAGCTCACAGTGAGATGGTGGATATTATAAGAAACAACAGCAGTCTTTGTGGACGGTAGAGAAGGATACAGATTTTGGGTATGTTCTTATAAAAAGGTTTTTGTCTGGATGTTAATTAAAGATTTAATAGAGCTCATTATCCTAATAAATTGAAGGTAGGCTTAGCTAACTGTCACAGGCTTAGCAGCAGCTTAGTGTATTGATGGTCCAGTACCATGTCTTCCAAGAGGAGTGTTTGGACATTCTCAGAGAGGTAGTAGCTAGGTGTAGCTGTAACAGCACTAATCTGAAGAGCATGGGATTTCTACATCGGTGTCAGAATCCAATCATCTGGGTTATGTTGTGTTTGGAAGATGATTTTTTGCCCTCTGGCTTGACTATATTTGAGCCCAAGAACTTACCAGGGGTGAACAGAAACAGTGGCAAATACTCTTCTTGCTGCTCTCTTTTTAGTTTTTCCTCACTTCTTTCTCCTTTTTGCACTGGAACACCCTTTGAAGCCTATTTGCATGCTAGAATCCTGGTCACCTTTCCAAACACTATGCCAACAAACCAAATTAATTGGCACTGATATTTGCCACAAGCTAGCGCAAAAAGCACCCTACTGTATGTTGGTAGCTGTAATAGAATTAAAATGTACACAGAGTTCTAGAAAATCTGGAGTGGGACGCCTAATCAGATTCTTATCAGAATTCCTTCCAAAGCACTTTACAGAAATTCTTTATTTCTCTTTCACAGGAAAATATATAGCTTTCGGTTCAGCTGGCTCAGTCTTCAGATAGTGATTGAAATGAATTCTTGTGAGCTGGAAGTGAAATGCACTGTTTAGGCATAGATGAGTGAATGCTCTGCAGGATGAAGCTGAAGAGCTTATTTTCTAAATAAGAGAAAATGAAACATTGATTTTGTATGGGCCTAATGCTGTCAGGAGAATTCTGTGCTCTTTGCTCTCAAGTGTATTCAGGGTCTTAAGACTGACAAAACTAGGACACTGACTGGAAAGAATAGTGCTTATTTTGGAAGTGGATCATTTGCTTTTTGTATTATAAAGTGTGTTTTCCTACATGTGCTGTAGGGTAGCACGAGCAAAACGTCATCTGTTAGTTGTGTAAGACCAGACCTCAGATACTTAGGAAGGGAGAAGATCAAGCAGAGGAAGAAGAGGTCTCCTCAGCTTTGGGATTTGCTCTTTTACTGTCCCAGGCTACAAAATTTTACCATACTAAATATTCTGTGCAGTAAGGTAGCATTTCTGTCTTGTCTGTTTTCTTGCCCTTGTATTTAAAATGAATTTTGAGATGGATTGGTTTGGTGAATGAGGTTTGTTATCTGCTCAAATACTTTGCATTTCGGCCATTGAGTTGATCTGTTGGACAAGTTGCTACGTTTCTGAGCCTTTGTTTTGGTGTACTAAAAAGCTTTCCAAAAGATCCTGGAGCTCTTGGGTACAGGAGATTTAGGATAATAATAATTTTTAAAAAGATGCATCTGAAACTTTTCTCTCTCCTGTTAAAAATAAAATAAAATAAATAGAATAAAATAAAATAAAATAAAAACAGCAGGCCAAAAGGATAGTATCTGCTTTCATAAAAATTAAATATTATTAAGAAAAGAACCAGCCAAACAGAAGAAAGAAAGACAAATTTGGTACACCCATTTGGACACAGGCATTCTGCTCCAATACACTATCTTGATCTCTTCTGAACATATTTTAACATACCTGATTTCTGGATTGGAATGTAATTAATTTTATGAAAAATAATATTGAGCTTGAGGGTGAAATATAAAAATTATTTGTACAAATGGAACAAAACAGGTCGGCATCATCAGCTTTTATTGCAAATATTCAATACACAGTAAAATAGCATATTAAAGAGAATCTGTAAATGGTTTAAGCTACTTTTTATAAATAAATCAGTGGCTGCCCTGGGCACCATTGTTTAAAGGCCTGATGAATCTTTGAGTTCTAGTCCCACATCTGACACTTATTTGATAGATTGCCTTGGAGAAATCATGTCCACACATTATGTTTCATCCCCTTAATCTGCAAAATCAGAATGAAAATATTTACTCCCTAGGCTGTTGTGGAAATTAATTAACATTTCCGTAGTTTTTTAAAGATGTAAAGTGCCAAGTAGCATTATTATAATGTTGCCTCAGCCTATGATTTTTTCAGATGTCACAACATGGGTCAGTAGTTAGATGCAAACTTCCAGTGAAATTTAAGGGGTTTGCATGATGTAGTTCTGCAGTATTAAATAGTAACAATTTCCACTCCAAGTTAATAATAAAGAGCGCTCCAATATATTTTATGAGGCATTGTGTTGCCAGGTGTCATTTTTCAATTTGAAAGTAAAATCAAGAAACCCCCCAATATTCTGTGGTTATTAAATACTAATGGAATTTTTCCCATTGATAGAGGGGAGGGTGGTGTTTTAAATGGTTTTCATGATGGGATGCTGTATTTAGTTTCCATTATTTTTGCTTTTCATGGCAGAAACCATTCTTCATTCTCCATCATTCTCCTGTTTGCCACTTGAGTGTTTGTTCTCAGAAGTGGCAACATTTTGGTGGAAGGTGATGTCATTTTCTCTCCCTGCTTTCTTAACTGTCTTCAATGTCCTTCGTGGTTAGAGGCACTGTAGCAGGGTAAGCCATTACTAGATATTACCCAAAACTGCTGTTTCTCTTTCTTCTCACACATTCCACAACATATGCACAAAGGAGTATTATCTTACAAAATAGAATGGACTTGTTGAAAATGTGCTTAACTGAAAGTGATCCAGTAAAAACATAATTTAGTGAGATAATGGCTGTGGTGCTTATTCTTTCAAATAGAGGAAGTTTTAAATTCTTATCTGCTGAGTCAGTTGATGAGCTACCCCAGGAAATACTTTATTGACACAATTGCCGCTTACAAGGGTCTGTTGGGTCTCCTTAACCTTGTGGATAGGCTGCGAGTAACACATTTTCCTCTCATCCAGAAGTCATTTATAGAACTTCATTTTTATGTCTGACCGATTGTGGCTTCAGTTCACAGTGTCAGCTGACTCAACTTGCTTGCCAGGGCTGGAGTTCAAGCCTCCAGGTTGGAGCTCAAACTTCATCTATAGCCTGCCAGCTATATGACTTTGTCCAGACGTGAGCTGGCATGGAAGCCCTGGGGAGTCTGGACTTGAGACACAGCTCCCACTCCTAAGACAGTGCAACTGTGCTATGGGAAGTTTCCACTTCCAACACCTTTCCAACTGCAGGACTTATTTGCTCTTGAGAACTGGCTAGCAAGGAACACCGTATTGGCAAACCTAGAGCTGTAGTTTGCTTTGATTTATTAATTAGCTAGATTTGCATGCTATCATTCCCTCTGGATAAGATAAAAGCTTGCTAAAATTTCATTATCTCCCATCAAAATGCCTGCCACTTTTGATAAAGTAGTAAAGAGAAAAATTAAGAATAAATTAAGGAAAATAAAGGATCATTTGAAGGATTTCCATCAGCAGTTGTTTGGAGCAGTGGAATACTTTTCTTACAGAAACCAGACACCCAAAAAGATAGATTATTTAAAATTCACAATTGAACATAATACTGTTGAGCATGCAATGGAAAATTATCCTACAGTACCAAGGGAATTAATTAGACACAGCTTCCATCCTGATATGACAGTGTTTTGAACTCAGTCTGCACTTGTTTTGCACAAATCTGGATACAGAGTAAAGCTTGTCTTTGCCTATAAACACATAACAAAACCACAGCCAAGCCAAAAATTAGGGCTGAAATTCTGTAGGTATCTACAGCTCCTAAATTTCCCTGGTGTCTTTTGTTTTCAATTTCAGTGTACAATCTCTGTTTTCTATTTAAATCCAGACGTTTCTAATGAAAAGCAGATGTAAGTTAGCATTGCCATGATCCTGTCCTTAATCCCAGATCTGTGTTTTTGTCTCCAGACAATCACACTTGCCTAATCTCCTGGACCAGCCCAAGTGCTAAGTTCATATTGCAAAATTATCCAATACAGGGAATGAAACTTATGGAAAGCTACTTTTTCAGTTGTCATTTGGGGTTTTTTGGTTTGGGTTTCTCTTCTCTAAAAATAGTTTTCTCCCAGTTTGACTCATTGAACACATTCACTGGAGGGGCCCATGATCATCATAGCTGGAACACAGGAGGAGGAGGAAATAATTTGCCAAGGATTTGAATTTATCTCAATTTAAATCATCATGAAATTAAAGCCTGGTAAAGACCTTCATAGCCAGAGATTTCCTTCTATGACTAGTGAAAAGGTAAAAGTAGCCTAGATTACTTTATATATCACCCTATATAGGATTTGATTTTTCTTTATTCTTTATGGAGAGATTTTGGACATACAATTCTCCCAACACAGATCCTAGAGTCATGTTATGGACTAAGTCAAACAAGTAAATATTGGAATAAATTAGAGTTTTAAATCCAGCTTTTTTAAGTGCAGATGTTATGATATTTCTTCTTCCCAGATCCAGTATTCCTTAACAGAAACATAACTGTGCTCAGGGATGCATGTGGCAATGTCTGTGTTTCTCATATACAAAAGTGCCAAATATTTCAATTTTCCTTCCATTCTGACTCTGATAGCATGATGACTAAATACATATATTATCATATCTTCTGTGTATAACCAAACATTAATATAAACCTACTTGATTCATTCATTGTACTGAGAAAAGGCCAAGAAACTTACTAATATAATGTTATCTTGCACAAGAGTATGCCATTATACGGGGGAAATTACCATTAAGTAGTCCTTTTTATTTAAAGATTTCTAGTGCTTTGCAAAGGAAAATACAGCACAGTCACATAAGGGGTAGCTGACATTTATAAGATTAAATAACTATTCCACTTGCCTCTATGTAATGTAGCATCTGAAAAAGTCATAATTGAGGTATCCTTTATTCCACTCACTCAGACTGCTGTCTTGCATAGGATTGAGTGACTTTGCACTTAGGACAGCACAGTGTGCATCCAGAATAGTGTTATGGATACTGTGACAGTACTGAAATAGCCTGTCCTGTCTGTCATCTGCCATCCTCTGGCCGGACTGCACCAATTTAAACTCTGCAGTGGGTAGGTTTCAAAACCAGTGGGGTTTTTTCAGAAGTGCGAATGAGTACTGTACCCAGAGGATTTCTCCCTCACAATCCTGTAGACAGCAGTAGGATTCAGAGACAGACTCACAGGCAAATTGATGCTGCCTAAATGCAACACAGGACTTAAAGGCATATATTTCAAATGTTCGGGAAGACTGGTATGCGTGCTGTGTTACCCACACCCATGGGGTTGGAACCTGATACTTCAGCTGTGGCGTGCCTCTACCAGCCTTACCAGCTTTCTTCTGTCTCTACTGCTCTGTCAGCCTGATCTGCCAGGAAAACAGTGCACAGATTTATTTCTCTAGCACCCTGTAACTCAGCCATGGTACAATATCACATCTCAGATTTTCAGTGGTACGAAAAAGTAATCAGAGGCTAAAGAGGCCACTTGTCAATGAGGAGGAGCATTCCCCGCCTCCCTTTCCGGGCCGCACCAGGATCTCAGAAGCGCTCGTTAGGCCTCGGCCTTGGCGAGCAGCGCCTGGGCTCAGCGCTCTGAGCTTCTGAGAAACACCCGTGTCTGCTCCCAAAAACTGCTGCTGCCTAACGAGCTCCTGGGGATTTTTATTATGAACAGCCTCGGAAACTCCTTTTCCTGCCTGAATGGCGTAACATCTTTGTTCTTGCACTAAAGAAAGGTGCCCAAACCGTGGCCAGGATGAAACATTGTTATGATTCAGGCCCTGGCTTGCGGCCTATGAGACAGCGATCCAAAATGAGCCCCTTGGAGCTCTCCTGGACGGCAGTGCGGGTGACCAACACCGTCCCTCTGAGGGGTCACCTCCTCGAGCCAGAGAGGTGCTGTACCCAGAGGCTGCTGAACGACGATGGACCCTGGGCTGAAACCCCCACTCCTCGAGGCCCAACCCTTCGGCCCTTCAGGGGACACAAAGGCATCCAAGGTGAGCATTGCCCTGCCGTCCAGGGGAATTTGTCACAGGAACCTTACACTGACTTTTTATGTCTGTGTGCATACAAGCGTGCAAATGCTATGGCAAATATGGGAGAAATGCTTAGATGTTTAAGACTTTAGCTATCTAAGTAAGTTAGGCCTGAAAACAAATTATCAGCTAATGCTGGTAAGTCTTGTTCCTTTGCTAAATTGTTAAGCTTAAGATATGTTTAAGTATTTTAAGTTTGAGTACTGTAAAGCCTTTAGGCTGTATTCCTTTTTAATCCTTGCCTTTCCTATCCTTTTGTCATACACACTCAGTTCTCGGTTAATTTCAGTTTGAATTGATTGACTGGATTTTGTTTGTAGCTCTTTTTCTCCTTGGTGAGCCTTAACCACCTAGTAAGCAGCACAGTGAACCTTGCCAATGAACTCTGTTGTGCTGTTGCTTGATATTAAATCTGTTTTTTACTGATACCTTTGCTGGTGATTCTTTAAGAAATCTCAAACACTCTTTTATAACTGTTAAGGCTAGAATACACCTGACCGGGTGATGTTTGCCTTACTTTCCTGAAAGCATCTCTCCAACAAGCAGTTATGTGTTAGCCTCACAAGAAAGAAAGACTACTATGGACTATGCATAATCTTCATATAAATTAGTAATATGTAGTCTTCATACAAATTAGTACTTCCAATATTCCATCAGAAAAATTCTTTACAAATTTCCCTGTATTTTTAATGCCAATTGCTGTTTTAATCAGAAATCTAAATTTATCCTGGTTCTTTACATGGCACTAAGATCATTTTTACACCAGAGATACTATTAGCTTGTGACATTTTATAGGAGAACTGCGGTGGTTTGTGCTCATCTAGCCTAAGAGGCACATCTAGCTCAAAGTGATAAAACCTCCATATAAATCAATGTTTTTTTCATTTTACTATCACATGTAAATTGTGGTCTTGCAAAGTACTTAAGGAAAAGCATCCTAATGATAACATTTTATCAATTTTTTCTCTCTTGGGAGTTAGTAGAATCATGTAGATTCTAATGCTTATGTTTATTGCATCAGTGGTTTGTATTCCCCTGGAAAGACATTATAAACTCACCACTGGTCTGAACATATCTCTTCCAGATGGTCAAGTGGTCTCATATTACCAAGTATTAATAACTTTTGTAAAGCATTGCTCTACGTTTCATTGATGCACACTGCAGGTATCATAAGTAACTCTGATGTTGGGGGGGTTAAAATTGTGGTATGACAGAAGTGGTGCTTCATTGTCATATTCAAGAAAATGGTCTTGACCATAGTCTGATAATGACAAAGTGATGGTGAATTGGGATCTTTAGGCCACAGTGCTGATAGGATTTAGGCCTAAACAACATATGACTGAATTAGACATTTTGGGAATGCAGTAGCCTTCAGGATAGTCTAAACAGGTACTGTCAGGCTGGTGGCTTGCAGGCCAAATCTCACCTTGGCATACTTCATCCAGTGTCTTGTCTTTTCCTCAGAGGAAGGAGGGAAAAGCTTTATGTCTAACATTAATATTTTCTCCTGTGATAACCACCATTTCTGTGTCACTCTGAATTGGGACTGAGTTTCCAGTGTCAAGCACCAGTCCCTGTGTCTGTCAAGCCTGGCCCACCTTGTCAGTAGGTGATATTTTAGAGCTCAGCAGTAGTCCAGTATGGAGAGAACATAAGCGATATTTACCTCCTTTCAGTGCCTGGCTGTAGCGGTGGGCACAGCCTTTAGTACTGGCACATAATTTCACAGCCCAATTACGTGGTGACTCAAGGGAATATGACTAGCAAGTGTGATGTTTGCTATTTGGCCTATCTGTCAAAGTCCTATAGATATTTCTTGGCATTTGTCCAGTTGCCTCTGTAATGTCGTATGGCATGTGTTCCCAAAGAGGCTGGATTGCATGTTTACATCTCCCTAGCCAGAAAATGAGCACCAAAGCAGATATTCCAAAACTGAGTTTATTAAGTGATGCAAGCCAAATAGTTTAGAAATCATTTCATTTCCATGCCTTGTTTTCTTTACAATTTCTCTTTTATGATGCACAGTGCCTGCTTTAAACAGGTGCAGAACTGCCAAGGGACCAGGAAGACTGCAGTCCCTCATTAACACACCCAGTGCATCAGGCATTCTAGCTACATCTTATGGTAGTAAATGTTATGTGAGCAGGAATATTCCCAGATTTTGATGCCAAATGGCAAAGGATGTCCCATGCCTATGTTGGCTTATTCTGTGAGCTTCTGAAACAAGGTGCTGCATACAAACTGCTTATTGAGAATAAGTAAAGCCCAATTATAATTTGGAAAACTGCTGTTTGGCATGGGCCAAACCAAGCAACCAAGCTTCAATGCCCATGGAATTTACCAGGATTTATTAGCAGAGACAGTTTTTAAGAAGAGCTTGCAACATTTCATAGTTTCTCATTTCATTATCCCAAAAGTTCTGCCTCCAGCTCTACCGGTGAAAGGAGATCTCAATTAAAGGCCAGGGTGATGTAGCCATGTACATCTATAGATCTGCACAGTAGAAAGCACTTTGCATTTCTGTATTACCTCTCTTCTTCAGCATCTCCAAAAAGTATCAGTGTAGCAACAGGAAGTTGCTGCATCTTGTTTGTCCTACCTTACATAATGGATAGCTGTTCTTAATGCACATGTGAGAGCAGTATCAGCATTAAGTTTCAGTTTGCCATAATGTACTCATAGCCACAGCCCTTTCCCATGAGAAAAAAATTGTATCAGGCAAGTATGGCTTGGTCATGAGAGTCAGTCTGGTTTATGTATTTTGAACATGCAGGTATGTAAAGAGCACGTGTTGAAAACATGAAAAGTACTTGCTTAGGCGCAAAAAATAAATTCCATTGAAGAGACTTTCCAGTCTTCATTTTAAGTGACTCAGTGCATAAGGAGTCCATTTAAATTAATAGCTAAAGTCAGAAAATCAAAATGAAAACAAAATTAGGTACTACAGCCTCATTTACAGGATGTTTTTGATTGCCTCTGTGGAGGACCTTTTCTGAACAGGCAGGTTATAGGGCCATGCATTTCTATTTAGATTCTAAGAGCATAGGTATGATTTAAGAGGTCATTGTATAAAGCAAAGAATTAAAAATGTTGCAGGACATATTTACATAGAAATAACTTCATTATTCCATCAAATACAGGAAGTAAGCACTTCAGTTAGTACTGTCTGATTTTTTCCCTTTTACATTGCTGTCAAACTACACTGAAACTTGAAATACAAAAGGAGTCATTTCTTGGGGTGTCATTTCTTGGGGATCAGTTTTTGTGAGAGTAGCTTCTTACCCGTTAGTTTCTTGGGGAGTGGCTTCTTAGGGAGAATTTTCCCACCCAGTTGTTTCTGGCCCAATCGTTTCTTGGGAGTGTTTTCCCTCCCAGTAGTTTCCAGGGGAGTAGTTTCTTGCCCAGTAGTTTCTTGAGGAATAGTTTCTTGGGGAGTAGTTTCTAGCCCAATAGTTCTGGCTCTCTTCTATGATTTCTGCACCCCTGATCCTGGTGCATCTAAGACCTGTAACCCTAGGGTCCTGTTCATGATGTAGCTTTTCAAGCCAGATTCATTTTAGCATTAAAGAATTCTTCATATTTTTAACTTGCTAGAGCAATGTGCTGTCTACCAAGTCAATCAGCTGCTGTTCCTTGCTGCTGCTAATTCACTGAGTAGGGGTGGATTCATCATATGGGGTCCTGTGAGCCCCAGGCCAAAGATATGAGCAAAGGAGGCTGTGGGTGAGAACAGTAGACCACTGAGAGCAGCAAATAGTCACATTCCAGCTGTTTACTTTGCAATGCCTTTTGTCAGCTTCACAATTGATTTCTGATGCCAGCAGTAGGATTGGATGACATTTAGAGGTAGTGGTGTTGCATGGAGTATTCCTTCCCAGCAGCACCAGTAATTACTGTACTCCAGCAGCTCTAAGAGCAATTCACTCACCACAGCTCTCAGCCCTAACTTACACAGCCCACTCTCCTCTTCCCATGCCTGCAGCATCCCAGCTGCTCACTGTGGAAGCAGCAAAAATAAATAATGGCATTATTAAGTAATGACAATGGAAGTAGTGGCATGGCTGAGAAACTCTTCCTCTCTGCCAGCAGGCAGCAATATATGTAATGGAAAAGAAACCACTTGGTAGTTGCTTTCAAAGCCATTTCACTGTTTCAAGCTGCTTTGAATTTGGATGTTTGCAAGATATATTCTTCATAAAACACTCAAGAAACACAGGCATTGTGCCTGTTGCACATTATATATGATTAATGCCGAGGCCAGTTTTACTATGTGCACAAGGGAAACCAAACCACTGTGCTGATCCCCAGTGCTGCATTGAAGGTGACTGGTTTGAGCTAGAGTCTCATTCTCAGCAAGTCAGTCTATTTGTCTCTTCTCACATACTTTCTCGTGGGATTCCCAATTTGTTTCCCCTCTAATAAGAAAAGTGTAAAAGAAAAATTAGTACGAGTGATGTTTTTCCAGATTGCTTAATTAATAACTATATTTGTATAGAAGAAAGTAATGTGACAAAAATTAATACGCTTTTTATATCATTTCACTTTGGGGGAAGTTTGGGCTGAGTTTCTGATCTGTGCTCTGAGCACTGAAATGGTTAAGTAACTAAAAAGATATGAGTAGATTTCAGACACTTCAGACTGAATTCATTTTACAGTGATTATTAAGTATGTTTGCCAAAAACCTTGCTTTGCCCTCCAAACTCATGCATCCTATTATACCTGCAGTCAGTAACTACTCTTTCTAAAGCCGTGAATGCAGGAATCACCCCTGACAAATGGTGACAGATCGTTCCCATGAGGCGATCAAGAACTCTGACTGGAATCGGTCTTTCACAGCCCTGTCACTGAAAGACAAAAATTGTTCACAGTTCCTGACTTCTGTCTCAGCTCTCCTGGACAAAAGGAACAGCAGGATGAAGTATGGTTTTTTGTATTTATTATTGCTTTGATTTACAGAAAAGCCCCTTTTCTCTGCTCCGACTATTTCCACAATAACTGAAAATGACACTGTATCAAGATGAATCTGCGAACCAGAAAAAAATGCAGTGTAATAAGAGACAACAGGCACTACATTTAATTACGCAGTCACATCATAATCTAAAGCAGAAATCAAAGCAGCCCAGTGAGGAAGTCTAACTGCTTTGCATACTAAAGATTAAATATTGTTCATAAGATGTTAAATAGGATACTGGTGGCTTTTCTGAAGTAGACAGCTGTCCGTGGAGAGTAGGATTGTAACTACCAGGCTCATTGTACATCAAAATTTAGTGACAATTTGGTGATAGTGGCTGCAATCTGTGGTGAAGTGATGATGACTCAGGGTTTTTTTTCCAAATTCTGTCTGCAATCAGACTGGGGTATAAACAATCGCCTTTTATTTTGGTTAATAGGAAAAATTTTTCCAGTCACTAAGTAGATAGGGGTTTTGGAGAATGGATGATAAAACACAGAGCAGAAAGCTTTCAGGAAAATGGGAAGTTTCTATCCAAGGAACAGGTAGAAAATAAGAAACTATTTTTAATACATATGAAACCAAGAGGCTTTTATACGCCTGAGTTATTATTGAAATCTGCCTGGATGTGATTACAGGGAGCTGTTGTTTCATGAATGATTTTTAATCCTGTTGGCAGAGTCAGACAGGGTGTAAATTTGCAAGTCGATTTGTATGCAGATCACCCTACTGCCTTGGTATTGATTTGAAATATGCAGGAGGAATGTTCCCTGCTTTATAAGGAAATCGACTGAAAAGGAAAAAAAGGTGCTCTGAGTCCCAAGAGCTTTTGTTAAAAACTGCTAGAGGAGATACTGTATGTCATTCCAGGAACTGGAAGAAACTGTATCCAAGATGCTTCAGCTTAAATGTAGAGCTGCTGACATCTGCTATGATGGTTATGGATGCAAAGGGCACTAGACTAATCTGTTTCGTTTTCACCTTTGAGGGCATTGGTTTGACCCACAGTGCCTGTCACAGTGTAATGACCCAAATGAATGCTCTTTCTGAGATCACTTTTAGCCACTTCATCTAGCAGCACCTCTTTTAAAACCTCAGCACAATATCACAGAAATGTAGGCTCTCAGTGTCTCAGAGTGAAATGACAGAGGCTGAGTTCTCTGGCAAAAAATGAAATGCACTGGCTGATGTCACGGAGCCAACAATACCAGAGGAGTAGAACCGTTAGTTCTCCTGGTTCAGAGCAGGAGTACAGCTTGCTGAAGTATCAGGGAGATGCTGACTCTCCCAATCCTTTCCCTTAACCAGATTTTAACAAACTTTTACTTTTGTAAAATGTATAATTGTCACACATATTCCATAAAAAATGAGAACTAAAAAGAACTATAATTCTGATAAATTTGCTCACATCCAGGATTTACTATTTTTTTCTCCACCTCCAAGGCTGCATAGTGTGCATGGTAGAAGGGCCTTGGACTACTTTAAGAGCTCAGGTGTCCTCAGTGATACCCCTTTAAAGCAAATAGACCTGTTCAGGTACAGACAATCCAGTATCTGAACAAAGTGCCTAAATATTTCCAGACATGTATGACTGACTTCAGAAAAACCCTGGTCCAAACTTAGACAGGTTAACCACAGCAGCAACTTTAATAAAATGATTAAAAATAGACAATGGGGATTTTTCCATCTGTGTAAATAGGCCAAAGACACAGTGAAAGCTAAAATAATGCAAAGAACAAAAATAAAATAATAGAGACTGAAAGTATATGTTTCATGCAAAGTGCCCATTTCATGCATGAGATCACAAACAAAATTGTAGTCACAAGACAAAGATTAAGAAAAAATTCTGACGCAATGAGCTGTGCAAAGGAGGCAATTCCAGTACCTCTAGGTTTTTGGTTTTTGGAGGTTTTTTTGCTACAGATCCACACACACACACAAAAAAAAAAAATTATTAAAAATAAACCTATTGAAAATTCAGAAGATAATTTTTAAAGAGGTAACAAAGAAATTTGGTTTTAACCCAGAGTACATGGGGAAGTCATAGGCACTGAATATTAGTCCCGTTGTGTAGTATTTAAAAAGAATCAGCCATTTAGGCAAATAACGTAGTTCCTCTTACGTTAGATTAGATATGATGTTATGAGGAATAGTAAAGATTTCTCTACTGAAAATTATTGCAGATTCAGTGAATTTAAGATGTTGAGCTCAGAGCACAGCACAAGGATAGTATCTGTACCCTGTCTGTCCTTCTAGAGAGAAACAGATCATAGTAGAGGTTGCAAGACAGCTGCCAGTAAAAAACTAGCTGCTAAACAGTTGGAAAAAAAATTTAGATAATGTGTGAGTATTGGGGTTTCCAACCTCCGAGGGTCCAGCCCTGTTCAGAGAAATGGCTTAAATCACGTAGCAAGGCAACTTCCCTGGACATGCTTTGTAAAATAAAGTGTTTTAATGATTGATGAAAATTATAAACATAGACAACGAAATGCAGGTCGAACTCAGTGCAGAGAGCATCCTGACACTGTTAAGGCAGTCCTGAAAAGCCCTTTAAGTTCTTTTGTGTAGTCCCTTTGGTACTTAATAGCCTAGATGGGTTCCCCTGGCAAACTGCCAATAAGGAAAGGTACAGACTTTGAAGGACTGTGACAAGGTCCAACAGGTGCTTTTCTCTTGGCATTGAGCCAATTACAAAGAGAAAGACACAGAACTTTCTATTTTGGTTTCTTTAAATGTTTCAGGTAAGCTGAAACCCTTTTCCTTATACAGAAATACCCACTCAGGGATGGGGAGTGCATTACAAAATGTTAGCACCTTTTTTAGCACCCATCACCAAATCATTTTGTTGCTTGAATTACTCTTTCATGCCAAAGTAAGCTCTGATGCAGCTTGCATGTCTATCAGTGGGTCAAATATATACAAATATATCAAATATTTGTATATATTGTATGGACTTGCTAAAATCAAAGAGTTCCTTTCCTCAGCTTTGCATTTGCACTACTACCTGTGCTGTTGATGGACAGGATGATTACTTCTTCTCCTGTTGCAACTAGAACACATCCTTTAGCACACTGCAGCCCAGTCCAGATTGTCTACTGATATCTTGCAAAACACAGGGTTCTCAGGTTATCCATGCCCAATGTAAATGCAAGACTAGAAGTATTAATGAACTGTTCAAACTTGCCAGCCTATACAGTATTCAAGCAGGTGGATAATGGCTCTTTCTGGAGGTGTTAGTAACACAAAAAATGGGCCGTTTTCAGAGGTCAGGAAGAAGGACTTCTGGTTAGACATTTATCAGGATAGACGGGACAGTTATTAGATCCTTAGCAATCCATCAGATGCATGTCATTGCATTAAGAGTAATCTGTTGCTCTTTTCTGCATACAGAATTTCCTGTAGATAGTTTTTTTCTAAGTTCATTGTTCAACTGAGATGAGATCTTTAATTGTGCCTATCCTCAGAAAACTGTCTGCGTAAAGCAGCCTATGGCTTCAGGATAATCTCTGGGAGGGCAAGAATTCCTGCTCTGTATATAATTTTCAGAATTTTCAATAGCACAAAATTCTTTGCAAGAGGCTGTACCCAGTTGTAAAGATTTGTCACAGTCACTGATGCTGATGCAGTTGGTCTTCCATCTTATATGCAACCCAAATGAAGCAATGATGTCATTGTAAAAGTTTTTAAACCATTGAAAACATGCTGTGGAGATGTCTTCGCTATCTCTCCCTTTACAATTTGCAGAAATTTTCTGTGGTTTCAGTGCCCTTGTATGTTTTGGTTCCAAATTGTTCCCTCTCGGCTGCATTTCTGCTCAGAATATTTAATATTTAATATTTATTTACTACCCACACTGAAGTGCGAATTTCAGGGATATTGGGGGTACCACTAGAAATTATCCCTGAATTTCCACATCTTCTCCTTAGAGATGCATTGTTTGACATGCATATAGGCTGCCATAATTCTATATGACACACCAAATCATCCCATGTAGCTTTCACAGCCACATTAACTCTCTAATTTTCAACACTGCCTAACTCTTCACCTTTAGGGATGCAAATTAATTAAACTCTTTTAAACTTTCCCCCTTGCTATTTCCATAGGTAAAATTCACACAAGTTCTTCCAATAGATGTTATCCTTCAGATGATCCAAACCATAAGTGACAGTTGTCTCATTCTCTGTGCAAATTGTATTGAGCCTAGTACAAGAGCTCAGTTTAATACAGACACTGGCAGATAAAAGGGTTTGGATTATAATAGCATAGAAGCAAGAGAGAAAGAAGGAAGAAAAATTCCTCTAAGCCAGATCTTATTTGTTTTCAAACAACAAATGAACGTAATTAAGATTATGAAAAAATGCAGAATCTACCTTAGTAGAATAATGCACTATGACTATATCCTGTATATGTTTGAGGATCAAGTCCTAGTATTCTCACACATGGTAAATAATGTGTCCCTCACTTGTGTGCCTTGGAAATCACGGCAACTAAGGGTTCACATGTGTTAGTTCTACCAGTGTTCATAGCTCTTGGATTAGACATCACTCTCTTCTAGTCATCTACAGGTTGAGCACTCCCACAGGATTTTCATAGGTATTGGCCTAATATCCCCAGAGCCTGAAGCTGTCTATGTGTTCACAGTCAACAATTTCGTTATATGCAACTTTGTCATAGCTCCTTCACCTGCCTGCAGTGAAATAGAGTGAAAAGGAGCCAGGGGAGTATGAGAATAAAGCACACCCTGATGGGGTGGAAATCGTCTCTCAGTTCCATTTTTCTGGATTTCTTCTTGTCTGTGCAACTGTTTGTAAGAGTTTTGTATGTAGTTCGCCATCCCTCTCATTAATTTTGTCTGCCATGCATCTTTTCCTCCTTTTTGGTCACTAGCACTCATCTTCTTTCCAAACACAAGCAAGTGATATTTTGAGATCTAGGGGAGGAAAAAAAAAAATTTAGTCATTTTAGCCATGTCCTGTAAACCATAATCCAGCAGAATTAAGTCAGTCACTTTCATGTAGACTATTATACCTCTATGGAGTGATGCGTCAGCAAAATCTCAGTCACTCAGCCTTGAAAGCAGTCACCAAAGCAAAAACTGTCTTAGTTGTTAAAAAATGAAGCTATTATTAATTTCATCTGTCCCTAATTTGTTTTCATGACTGCATCACAGCAACATTAAAAACCCAGAATCCAGGCTATGATAACCAGTCAATGCAGATAGAAGTTTGTGATAAATGTCACATGGTAATTAAGTTTATGCATTAATAATTTGCTATGTCATCTGCGGGGACTGGCATTTTTTGGATGACACGTAAAATTAAGTCCTGGCCATCTCACAGTTCTATTCACAAATATCTAGCTGTGGTCTTTAGGCAAACTTCTGACGGTTCCTTCTCTCATGGCATCCTAAGCTTTTGTGGCAATTTCAGCTGGGTGCAAAATTGTTTTGCAGATTCCAGCCATCAGCTTCTATTACTGTATGTCACTAAAAACAGAGCAGAAGATCCTTCTGCAGACAAGTGGGTAATTTTTTTCAGGATTTTTTGTGGGTATTTTATGTAGGGCTTGGTTTTGATCTCACAAGATGTATTTTTAACTCTTCTGTTTAGAGTATCTTCTCCTCTCCATTTTCCCAAGTGAGGTCACACAAAATTTATAAAGCATTTAAGTATTTTTTAATGAAATTTAAATTTAAAAAATATTTTTGAGGTTAAATTATTCTCAAACAAGTTTTGCTTAATCAGTAATGATATGCTTTGTTTTACCCAGTGTGTTACAGTGGTGGGTTTCATTCAGCATGACTAAATGCAGCCAAGTCAGTCCCCACACTGCCTGTTCAGCAAACAGACAGATAGATATACAGTAGCTGTTTGTGATTCCACAGCTGGTATCAGTGTGTTAAAATTCCTATTTAACTGAAAGAAAATTGATATCGACCTGTATTAGCCTGATTGCATGTCAGGTTCTGCACTCAGTTTGAATTATTAGGAAATAGCCAAGGAAGACTGATTGTGTTTTAAAAGTCCTGTGAAAAGTTTTAGATCTGTGCATTAGGAAATGGTGTCAAGCAAATAAAAACTAATAATTTTCAGCAGCATTAGTAATCATCCATTCTGCCTTGCCTCTTCAAAGCACACTAATTTTCTCTGAATAGGTACAATAAACAAAAGTTTCAGAGTGCTGGTAGCTGTTATGTAGGATTCACAGCAAGACACAACAGATTTTTTTCCAACTCAAGACATCTGTACTACAGATCTCAAGACCAAGGATATTGGAATCTATGTATTACAAAACTGGTCATGAGCCAGACATGAGCACCAAATTCCTAATACTGGAAAAATTGCAGTGGAAAATCAATGTGGTGGTCCCCAGTCGTGAATTACAAAAGAGCAAAATCCCTATGCCATCCTTCAGCACTGAGCCATAGATGTCCTGGCAGGGCCAAACAAATGCCAAGCCCTGCCACAGCTGTGGCTGCTGGAGGACTCGCAGGCTGCAATGCAGCATCATAGTACCAGGACCACATTTTCCAGGCTGGTACCAGCACCCTAGGCCAGACAACTAAGTTTTGTAGAAGGGTCTTGTGATACTAAGCAACTGGTTTATAACACAGCAAATTAAATTAAACTGAAAAAAAAACCCGAAGTAATGTGTAAGAGAAAACAATGCATGATGACTGTCTCTAAACTATTGTTTTCCTTAACATTTAGGGAAGAGACACTGGAATTGTTGCAGATATATGTCTGAAAGTATCAGCTTAATGCCCAGCAAGAGTTTAAAATAAACTGTGAAATAGGATTAAATATAAAAAGAAAAAAATATATAACTTTTATATTAAGAAAACATAGAGAAGAAAAAATAATTTTGTTTCACCATGCATAAATCCTTTTCCACACATACCTTGGGTGCAGTTTTGATCACCATATCTTGAACAGACTGTAATACAGCAGCTCAGAGAAGAGCAAGGATGCCTGGAGTTATTGGAAGGCTCGTATATATTTAGTAAAAGAGCTCTTCAGTGTGGAGAACAGATAACACAAAAATGGCAAGATACAGAAGGGAAAATACTGTTCTTAACTGGCTATACTCTTATATTCTTTCTTTAACTCATCTTCCCCCATTGGCCACTGCCAGGGGCAATAATGATGAGCTTAGTGAGCTTAGGAGACTTTTTCTCTGTCTTGCTAATAAGGACAGAGATGATTTTTTTAATGCTCTTTTGTTATTTTACACTTTTACCTGTCTCGAGGTAATTAAAATTGTCTCTAGCTTAAAGATCCTGGCAAACTGAGGCAGGTTCTTGAGTATTCAGAGGCAAATTCTGGATATTTTTGAAAATGTCATAGTTTTCTCCTCTGCCATGTTCAACAACAACAACAAAAATGTAGCCCCTTGGTTTTAACTCTGATGTCTACATTGCTATTCATGCCAGAGGAAAAAAGCCTGTCTGGTCAGCAAAACTGTCCCTCAAACTACAGCCATATGTCATTCACAAAAAGTTTGAGGAATAGCTCATATACAATCAGAGTTATATACAGAGGAACGCAAATTTCTTATCACTGTTTCCTAGCATTTGCCAAGAGGCAGCATGTCAAATAAATAATTTAGTCTGGCTGAGGCACCACAGGAAAACAAAGCCATCAGTCATCTCAGCTACATTATTGATCACCAATAACAAGATACTTGCTAAGACAAATGGTTCTGTTATTATACTAGTGAATTTTAGCCTACCCTGACTAAATAAATTATATTGAACTGTTTGTTGTTTTAAGATGTCCAAACATTTCTGTAATAATTTTTACCTTTCATTCTATTCAACAATCTATAGAGTATCTCTATATATCTGTTGTTTGTCTACAGTCTGTTTTGTCTTTTTCCAAATGCACCTGTGTATTTGTGTTATAAAGTTAGGTAAGGAATTTCAGGTCTGTATATGCAATTTTTATATCTACAAAATCTTCTAGTTAGTTTGGTTGCAGAGGAAAACGTGAACAAGGTGATTATGCACATCAAGCACTCTGTCAGCTCTCAATAAAAAAGGTTTTTCTGCTCTCTTATGTTAATGGAGCTTGTAGGCTCTTGTATTCAGTGTTATAATTATTTTTACTTTACATATAGCCTTTCTCCATTATCAACATGTGGCTGTAATAACAGCAAGGCCCAGGGGTCCACAAAAGTGCTTCAGTATCTCAGCAATACGCTCCTTCCTCTCACTTTCCATAGGGTATCTGATAGCTCAGAATTTGACAGACCTATGAGGACTGCTGTGTGCTCCTCTCAGCTGCTCAGATCACGCTCTGTGGGAAGGTGAAAGCTGAGGGTTCCCTTTCCTCAGTGAATCTAACCATTTCCAAAGATACCAGGGGAGGACTTGATCCTGAGCCTCTCAAGGGTCAAATGCTGTTTGCAAGATGTTGTTCTCTCACAGCAACCAAGAGAAAAGTTCTCCACATCTTGTGGATGTGAGAAGTTAAATTTGTTGCCAAAGCATCGGCTGAGAATGGCACGTGCAAATCCCAAGCCCCTGAGCTTTCTACGTATTTTTTTTCCCTAAGGTTTTATAAAATCTGGGACTAATCTTCACCCAAATTTTTTATTTCATGTAAAATCATGCCAGTTAGCTTGGAATAACTAAGTATTTTAAAGCTTTATTTTAGGCATTCTTCAGTCATTTCATCAAAACTAAAGGTATATGTGGGCTAATTTAAAATTAAGGGCAGCAAGTTCCAAATATGTTCCTAGGAGAAATGCAATCTAAGAAAGAAAGTGAATACACTTTCAAGTAAGAAAATATGTTGGGCAAAAGAATAACAAAAATATTTCTATAGCTGAAGGCATCATCTGTGTTTTGCTGACTTTTTATTGTGCAGAAAACTGCAAACAAGACTTCCGTTATACATGCCATGGAGACTTACAGAGATATAGAGAGACAAATGAAAACATTCTGAGTATAATTTGGGGCCTTGAAAACTACAATTACCTCAGGGCCTTTTGCCATGCCACTCCCTCATGGGAAATAGTAGTCACAAATAGTATAGGTGTCAAAAGAATCCACACTGTGATCTAAAGAGATTGCACCTTGGATGGTTGTATATAAACAGCAAAACTAAAGGCACTAGGTCCAAAATCCTTGCAGTGAAAAGCTGAAATGGATGAGTTGATAGAGATTGAGAACACCAAGCCCCAGGGTGTTCTTATCCACAATGAAGGCTCTCACAACCATGTGACGCTACAACACTGTTTTGGGGGACACTCTTGGCATTTCTGAGCCTAATTATATCAGGCATATAGTTAAACCTCCCTAGTTATAAGCTCATCCATGTCATGTTGATAATCACTGTTTTGTCAAGTTTGGCTGAAGAAAGAAGATGTACATGTCTGCATCTGAAGGTTCTCGTAGAAGCCAGTTGTCATTTCATTCAAGAGTTCAGCTTAGCAATGCTAATGATTCACAATTTAGGCTCTTGATAAAGCAGGTAACTGTTCAAAATACTAATTTCCAGGAAGGGAAGCTTATGCTAGGATCTTTTTTTCATTGAATTCTCTGTACAGCAAAACTTAGGGTACATGCTGGTCTGAATTGGTAGAACATGATCTAATTAGGAATTTTTTGCCCTCTCAACTGATTTATACAGATATCAGCCTGGTTTCTTACTATTGAGAGTCACATAGCTGTCAGTCATGGTGGCTCTGTGGAGGTACAGACACTTAAAACCAGCTGAAAACATACTTGTTTGAAAGTCAGGAGGTGAGTCCCTGAAACTAGAAATACAAACTGAATAGCAATACAGAGCACATTTTAAGTGCTTCCAGAAGTTAATGAATGCCATTACAGTGTTAAAAGCTGATGTCTGTAAATTTTAACAGTATTTTGAGTTTTCTTAGGACTCCAAATTCTCTTTTATGTATCAAAATGAAGAAGCACTGTTATAGATGATACCTGATTTTTAATTTGTTTTAAATGGATGTGCTCTTATCCTCTAGGTGACCCAGGCTGAGCAGTTCCTTTTTATTTCTTCTCATTAGAAATCCCTATGAAAATCAGTAAGATTGCTACAAACAAAAGAAAACCTTTGCCTGAAAAATCTCTCCAGGTTTCCTTTCATATCTCCATCTAAAGCATCCTTGGTGGTCTTTTAGCGCTCTTGAAGTCAATGACTCATTTCACACTGATTTCAGTGAACCTAGTGCTGCTAATTGATATTCCTGAAAGACGTCCTTTATCTATGAGTTCTTTTTCCTGCTTTTGCTTGCTGACCTTCAATTTCTAACAATTTCAAGAACAAATCCCTTTAGTGAAACCAGAAACACAGAACTAAAGAGAGGAATTACAAGATCTCTGATTAAAGAATAGTTAAAATGTGAGTAACATAAGGAGTTAAGACTCCTAAGGAGTATAAATATGAGTTTATCATACTTGTTACTATCCCCATCATACAGACAACAGTAAAAGAAAGTGATTGGGAGGCCTAACACCCATCAGGCAGCTCTTTGAGGAGGTTTGGGGGGTTTCTGATATTTGTATCATGAGTATTTGCTACCCTGTGCAAAAATCAAGCCCAGCTGTTATACCTAGAACTCAGCATGCTAATGTATCCATTGAACCTGTCTAAAGTTTTCTCTTGTCATGGCCAAGCCCTTACACTCATCCACCACTCCGTTCAAGCCTTGGAAAAACATTCTTCTCATATTTTCTTCTCTTTTTCTTCATCTCCATCATCTCCATACAACTCTGCACTTCCAAGAGAAGAATTCAGGGTCAAATTATCCTGACAGTTTCAAGCAAATACTTTGACCCACCCTGATGAAGTAGATTTAAAAAAAAAAAAAAAAAAAAAAAAAAAAAAAAAAAAAAAAAAAAAAAAAAAAAAAGGGTGAATAGGTAGATACTATAACCTGCAGCTACCTCAGGCAAATAAACTATGCCACCTGCTCTAATCAAAGCTCAGATAACCAGATGTGGGAGGGAATGGAAGATGAAAATCCACAAATTCCCACCTACTACTTAAAAAAAAGCATATTTTCATCTCAGACAAGAAAAATAATTCCCTCTTTTTAGAACAGATTATTTTTCTATGTGTCATGGTTCAATACCAGCCAGCAACCAAGCAGAAAAGGCCTTGGCTCTGTGTGAGCTCTGCTCAGGCAGTCATAAACACATCTTTGTATTACCAATGTTGTTTTCAGCACAAGTCCAAAACACCGCCCCACACCAGTCACTGTGAAGAAAATTAAGTCTGCCCCAGCCAAACCCAGCACACTCTGCCACACAGTCTTATGAGTTCTCAGCCTAACACGCAATCTGTGAAGCATGGGCATTGCATGTATTCTACTGGCTGCATTTCTCAATGGGCTTGCTGAGAACTTGCTGGCAAATCATCAACCCAAGTGATTCTGACTCTAGCAGGCTTCCACCTTCTTCTGCAAGCAGGCAAACTGCTTCAGTGCCATATGGAAAGAGACTGAATTGCAATGAGAACTTTCAGGATATAGTAAGACAACCAAAATTTGAAATTCTGTTAATATAGGTTGCCTAATTTAGAGATTAAAGACAATGCATAAATCAAACCTAAACACTGGTTCAGGAAAGTGGTTGATGTTGTCATTTGAAAGATAAACCCCCAGAAAGGAAGACACAGTCTTCAAATCTTACTAGCATAAAAAGAAATGCTACTTTTTGTTTCTCAGCGTCCTGGAGCAGAGCTGCATTTTGCTCCTAGTACCGATGTCCAAAATGACATGAAAATTATCAGCAGGGGTTGCTTATATCTACAGAAATCAATCATAATAATGCCTATAGAAACACATTTATCTCTATTTCTTTATTTATATTTGCTAGCACTTTTCAAAACTGATGGACAATTTGGCTTAGCAATCACTGTCCCTGCTCAGTGTGTCTTAATGGAGGCTGACAGTTGAAGTGATTTAGCTTTTGTTGCAGCATAAAGGCATTTCTTTGTTTCCTTTTCCTTCGAGGGGATAATAGACCTTGTCATAATCTATTATATCTTTTGATTGCAAGAAAAATAAATATACCACTACCCCTCTCCCTTTTTCTTTGACACAATCAATAGTTACAGGTCATACATACCTTGGAGGACACTTCTGGGTTTCACAAGCTCATGCAGACAATACTTAAGCTCTCTGATGTAAATCTAGCACTCTGGAAAAGAAAAGAGGAAGTAGTCAGGTGAGATCTTTTTCAGAGATGACCAAACTTGTGGTTGCACTGTTTTCCCCCTGTTTAGCACCAAAAAGGCAGGCAAGATAGATTGGTCCTGGGTAATCTTTTTATTATTTTTTATTTATTACTTCAGGAATTGTGTGTCTCCAGACCAGTCATACTAAGGACTTCTCTTGTCTGAATTGCACTGCTTCATCTACATATTTTCTGCTTTTTGAGTCAGCCACCAATAAAGACTCTCAGGTACTTGTAACTTTTAACTTCTATTTTTGGAATTGAAATTCCCTGTTAGTACAAAGGGAGACCAGATATTTTCTAAAGTTCAGAAACAGTAAACAGTTCTCAGATCATATAGTCCATTACCTTCTCTATACTATGCCACTGCAATGTGTAAAATACTTCTCATGGGACAATTTGGGTTGGACAATCTTATGCCTCAGTTTAGGAAATTGAAGCTCCTCTGCTTAGAGGTCTTCTGGAACTCATGGAAAAAGCTGTTGCTACTGCTACAGCTGAATATTTAAGGATTGTATACTTCCTACTTTTTTTGACCATACCTACTCAAATTCTCTGTCCAACACACTCGCCTATCCTGCTTGTTTAGTATATTTTACAAGTTTCTCACATCTCTATTACTAGATGAAGGCAATTACCAGAGATCCTGGTTTATACAATATCTAGGGTATTCTTAAAATTCTGTCATTAACAGAATTTTAATGCAATCAATAGAGAATAGTTTCCGTAATACTGTATTATCTCCTCCAGGTCTTATTAAATGGTATGAAGATTCCAACTTTAAATTACAAATTTATCTTGTGAAGGGAAAGGAGTTATAATAATACAATTAAAGAAAGCTAACTCCTGAATTAATTTAAAAGAGCGCAATAAAACCTCAGTTTTCAAAATTAAAAGCTGATATGTGTATATGGATTATTACTTGGTCATAAATTCTGAGATCATAGGTTGCCTTAACAATTCCTTTACTGTACTTGGCTAAGGTTGCAGAAATTGTGTTATGTAGGCTCAAAAAGACAATTAAGCTTTATTTGGAACAAGCTTTAATATCTGCAATGGTGCATTAGCAATTATGTATCTTCTGAGACTGGAGTAGGTAGACGAGCTTTACATTGCACTTAGCCTGATGCTGCGGTGTGATATTCCATCCCTAGCCTTTCCTAGAGGGAGGCTTTGCTACAGGTGGTCATTAGCTCTCTTTAATGACCCTCATCTAATAATATCATGTGTCTACTTGTCAACTTCAGCCAAAGAAAATAAAAAATCCACATAGGATGATTTAATGTGCTCATTTCTCACTGTAGTCTAGTAATCATGATAAGAGTGGATTAACATCTTGCCTTATGACTCTTGTTAGTCTTGACATGAATTTTTTTTTACAGAATTTTAGTGGAAGATAGATACTTTCTGTCTTCCCAGAGCACAACCACTGTTCTTTGAAAAAATCTTTCTATAGTTAAAACCTAGCTTTTATACATGTGCTTTCATGACAAATGGTATAATATGTGCAGAGAAGCATTAAATGAATACATACCATTAACAATAGTCCTCATATATCTTCATTCTACCTGATCATGGAAAGAAAGGGATACATGACTGGCATTCTTCTCTCTTCTCTGTTGCCTCTGCTTGTGAGGACTAAAATAAAAACTCACTGAAATAGTGACAGCAGTTCAAAAGATCTTTCCAGATCTTCATATTTCTCAGTAAACTCCCTGAAAAGGCTGTTCCTATGGACAAGACCATAAACGCTTTTGCAATGTGCCTTGTGTATATTTAATCAAAATGAAGCAAGCACTTGGAGAAGCTGCCAGTTAGAGAATTAAATACAATGTTAGCAAATAGGGTGGTACAGTAGGAGTGGATATTAGAAGAGTAATAAACAGTAAACATTAACAATACAATTGCAATAAACAGTACTAGAATTCTGTTCCCTTACCAGCACTATTCCCTTACCAGCAATTCCACTTCAAACTAGTTGTATCTAGTTTTTTCTGATAGCCCGAGTGCCCAGTTGTAGCTGAAGCCCAGTAGATATTCTGCTAGAGCACATAGTATGGTTTACCTCTGTCTGACAGGAAGCCATTTAATCAGCTATAAATAAAAATGCAGTAAGTGAGGAGACCCACTAGATATGAACCAAAACCTTATTCTGACTGGAACTAAAGAAATGGCTTTGAAGCACCCCTGGTTCTTCAGTTAACACTGTCACAGTTTGTGCTATTTACAATTATACTAATTTCCTAGGAAAAATTAGAATCTTGTCCTTCTAATAGCGTGACAACTGCTTAATTCATAATGTTCTCCCACTTTTTGGATTTTGGATTGGACATGGATAAATGGCATTTTCTTCCAAGTAATGTCCTTATTGGAAATCCTCTATGTTGTCCATTCTCAAAAAGTAAGCATGGGCAGGCCAAAGCAGTCCTAGAAGACAACTTGTCCATTCAGTAAGCAATGTCCTTCCTTCAGATTTAATAAAAAGCAGATATTTCTTCCAAGGAAAATGCCATTCAACTGTGACAGATGCAAACACCTAGAAGCTATAAGTGGAATCTTAAAGTATTTCACCCAATATTATTTTTCATTTGTCCTTTAATATCTGACCAGTTCTAGACAACCTATTAAAATTAGCTTCATAATAAAGATCAGCATTTGCTAAAGAGACAGAGAGCTATCTCAAAGCACGATTTCTGTATCTGTGTTTTGGCAGTCTTAATGCATCAGAGTCAACTTCAGCTCTTTTGCAGATGTTTGTACAAGCAAGATGTTTTGTGTTCACAAGCACAAAGCTACTGATATAAGTAGAAAATAATATTTTTCTTTGCTGAAGACATGTCAGCTAAGGCCCATTTTCAAAGCTTTTAGTGACCTCCAAGTTTACTAAAACAGGCAAACTTTTCTAGATAGCTGCCCAGTTGAAATGGGAGTAACCGAGTCAAGAAACCACACTCAATTTGAACAGCACTGATGTTTCAGACCATGGCTATCTTACAAGATAGGATACCAAGTGCTAGGTTTGCAATGTCTCCCCAGACAAGAAGTGAAAGTCTCACTTTCCCTTGGCAAACAGCTGCATGTTTGTTGGAGTCCAGGGCATTCCTTTGGTTGCCCTGGAGGGTCAGGGACCTGGACAGGGGGGTCTGGGACACCAGCCCAGAGCCCAGAGCTCAGAGAGACACTGGATTTGATTTGAGTCCATGGGAGAGGCTTCTTGCACTGCAGGAAGCATTGCAGGCCACAAGAGTGTAAAAATAGTAGTTTAGTATATCACAGGGTGTAAAAACAGTGAGTTTGGGATTCTTGGCATTGAAGTGAATGGGGCAAGATGGAGAATTTAGGGCGTTGTCCCTTTCTTCTTCCTTCTTGTTCCCTCACTCCATTTCTGCAGTGACGTTGGCACAAAGTAGTTAGTGAGGATTGGGTCAGAGTAAAGATGACCTTTTTAGTAATAGTGATAGACATTGGTAATAAATAGTAAATAAAGAATACCTAGCAATTAGTATAAAAGATAAGGACAGCCCAGAGACAAGGGGAGTCACCAGATGTCCGAGACGCGGCAAACATCTTTTGGACACTGAGAAAATTGTAACATAAGAACTAATAAACGAAGCATGTAACCTTGAAGACTCCGTCTTTTCCTGCGTTTGGCACAGAGCTTTGCAGAGGGCCAGGACTCTAAAACCACCTGAATGCCGGGGAATTTAAGCTCCTAAAAAGGAGCCCCCGACAACTGCCATCCCTGGGATGGGCAGAAACAACTGCCGTCCCCCAGATGGGACAGAAACACATGTTGAACTACTTGGGATTTTCCTCTGTGATCCAGAATGGTACTACATGATCAGTTAGTAAAAATTGAGGTGTAAAAATTTTTGCTGGTACACCAGTTAATGTTGAAGTGGTGCCTTGTGGTGTTCTTCTAGTTCAACTGTTGCAAATATTTTTGAGCTACCATTATATAGTTGTAACTGTTGTCTATGATGGACATGCTGGGAAATCCAGTTGAGATAAAGTGAACATCTCCATCACTTTGGTAATTTCCATTTCTCCTCTCTGATTCCTTGAGGCAATTCTTGCTCAAAGACTTTTGCAAATTCACTTGTCTATGCTTATTTTTCAGAGCGTACATATAAGTTTTGTGCTTCTTTTATTTTGACCCCCACACAAAAACCAAAAATGATCCCTGACATTGTAAACAAATTACTTACTGATCTATGAATTGTGGTATATGATTTCAGCTAATGCAACAGGCTTCAGAACAAGTAGAAAGATAGCAAATTTGTGTCAGTGTTGTATAAATTCAGAAAGATAAATTATAGCAATTCTATGGATAATGGCCAAAACAGGAATTTAATGTTTGAAAATCTACCACAAGTTGATGATGAAGGGTGAAATTACCTTGTAAAAGAGAGACAAAAGACACAGAACAAATAATATTGCTCTGAATAGGAAGACAGTTCCACACAGAACCCTGAAGCTCTGTAGCTTACTAGCAGTAAAACTGTCAGAATGTTCTTGATTTCATGGTAGATCATAGGCCTGTTGGGGTTCTGCAGGTGAGGAGGAATATTATTTTGTTTGGGTCTGCATCCTCTGCTTGTCATGACAGTTTTACATCTTGCATCTTGTTGATTTAATAACAATCTCACCTGCATCTGTGTGTTAAAACTCATTCAAATTCTGATTTCATTTTTGCTGTCTCTGTGTAATCCTAACATTGTTGGAATTCCTGTTAAAAAAAGGAACACGTGAATAAGCTAGGTGTTTTCATACTTTTTTAGGCAGAAAATCTTATTCCAAAATAAAATCACTTATTTATGGCCACAGCAAGTCACCCTTGGAGCTAGACGATCAACTTTATCTAGAAACAGACAAAATGGATGAAATTCTAGCACGACCAAGAATTTGGATTTATAGGACAGATCTTTATCTGCAGTCAGTGGAGCTGCAACAATTCATAGACTAAAATTGTCTGAATTTCTGCTTCTGCCACTAGACTTTGACTTGTAAATAATGAATATTCCCACGACACTAAGTCAAGTTTTAATAGACGCTTTAATGAAAAAAGCTGCCAGGAGTATAAGTTTTTGATTCAGCTGAAAACTACAAATTAGTTTTGTACATGCAAATAAACAGTGAAAGTGATAGTAGGGTTGTCTGTACACTTTCTCCAGTGGGAGAAACATTGTATCTAAAAATCACAGAGAAAAAACAAAAACAAGTACTCTTGCAAAGATATTTGCATATTGTTATTAAACAGCCAACCTTTACATAATGAAGGGCATATTTACAGTGCTACTCAAATTGAATGCTCTAAGGCTGTTTTATGATATTAAAATATTTATAAATAGGCTTTAATTCAGCTTTGCCTGTGTCAGAAATTCAATGGAAATCCTAATTACCATTTCTCTGTGCAGATGAAAGGCAATCATATGTATGTATTGACATTCAGCTAACACCATTCACTAAAAGGTTCAGTGGTTTAGCACGACTGCCAAATCATTAAATAAGGGCATAGGCCGGTTTTATAAATAATGCTGACTGTATTCAGAGTGTTATAGGACACACTTGAGTTGTTCTACGTAGCTAAATGAAATTGCCTCTACCCTCTCTCTGACTGGCAGGCTTGAGATCAAATAGAATGATAGAAATTAATTTTTAGGCTTGCCATCCAGGATATCTTTCACAATCCTTAGCTTCAGTAAATATGAATATATTCATAATTTAAACACAGTATTCCCTGATGCTATTGGTTAAGCTGCCCTCAAAACATCATTCAGGTCTTTCTCTTTAATTCATTGAAACATTCTATGCACTTACCTTAGAAAATGAATAATCATATTGTGAGCCTGATGGGCAACGAGACACACTGACAAATTTAATTTCCTCATGCATCCAATCTTTTGTGTCTGCTAGGCATGTCTCATTTTGCTATGTTTGCAGTCAAAAAAACCTTTGCACACTTACTACTAGGCCTGCATTTTATGGAAAAGGAAAGAGGAAAATGCACAATGGAGAATTTTCATAAACCATCTTTTGGGATCCATACAGCCAGAGAAGAAAAAAGGAATCCTACCATCCCTTGTGTTCTCATAATTGCTTCATCGCCTCAGGCCAATAATCTCTTGGATATTCAGAACTTCCCCAAAAATCACTTGCTAAGCTTCTTACAAAGCTAGCATGCTATAAGCTGTTACAAGTCCTTGAGGTGATCTGTACAACAGTGTTTTACTTTGTTTTATTGTGCTTTTTACACTGACTGAATTAATTCAAAGAGATTGAAATTACAGGATTTTGATCATTTTCAAATCAGTTAGTAGATAATTTGCTTTAAACTTCTTAAATTCTATTTCTACCAGTGCATTCCAGTTTTTCCTATTTTGTGTGTGTGTATATATGTATATATGTATGTGTATATATATATATATATATATATATATATATATATATATATAAAATTACCTATTTTCTTAGGGCATTTCTTGTATATGGCATTTGTCTTTGCTGATGCAGGAGGACAGGATAAGTATAATGTAAATCATTTAGAAAGCTGACTCTATAGCCATTAAAGTCCTTAATTATCACATCATTTTTTAAAATTATTCTACATTTTTATTTATTATGTAATGATTATCTTAAAAATTATGGTAAGCTGCATTTGAAAGAAAATTGAAAAACTACCAAAATCTTGGGTTTATTTTTCATTTTCTTCTAAATCTAAGCAAAGTTACTTTAGGCCCAACATCATGCAAGTCTTTCCAAACCACCAAGAGAGGCCTCTAAGTAGAAAAAGAAAAAATATTTATTATTAATATATTAAAGAGACTTTTTCCTCAAATCCTTTCTCCTTCTAAAACTAGTTCATTGTCTCCTTTTAATACTGAGATTTTATTCAGGGCTACAAGAGGAAACAATTTTTCACCTTTTTATCAAGTTTTTTCAATTTTCTCCCCTTTAAGTGGAATCTGTAATTAAAAAAAAAAAAAAAAAAGAGTAATGGCTTATTTTCTGTACCATAGGAAGAGATTGCAGCCAGTTTGATTGTCTTCTCAAGTCAATGAAGTGAATATTTGGAATTTGCTTCTACCAGCTTGGTAATTTGATATGCATTAACACTATTACAGCAAGCATACTACATTTTCTATTAGTATTTAATACATATGTTTTTAGTACAGCAGTAAATTAAGTCATCATACAGGTTTTCATAACTTCTTGATTAAATAGGAAATATTTTTATTTTTTAAAAAAATCTAAGAGTTTTTTAATAGTTACATTCCATCTTCTTGAAGAACTTACTGGGGGTTTTTGCAAAAAAATCCACAGAACTTTGGAAATAGTTCACAAAAAGAATGGCACAGATTTGGTGCCAGAGTCCTCAATAAGGTTTCAGAGAGACAGAAACTTCCTTTTACTTTCCCTGCCAAGACAATACAAATATAGGAGAGCAAATTAATTTTCTTTCATATTTCTTCCATTCTCACATATCATCAGTCAGTAATACACAAAACGGAATTAATCCACGTAGGATTTGGAATCTAGCCTGGTCACAAAGACCTGACAGAAAAAATATTCTGTCTCTTGAAGTGAGCCAATTTGTTCTGACCTCCTTGACAGAGAGCAGATTTGATACCCCACAATCTCACTGTGGTTGTTACCTTCCATCCGTACCCACCCGTAAGTTTCCACTGCCATCAGTTTTGAAATACGGTGCTGTGAGAACAATTTACAGTATTTGACAGGGTGCCACAAGCCATTGTAGCCTCTTTTCAGATTTGCAGTTCAGAGGAAATGAGTTCTTAGCACTGTTACCGCACTGTAAAAACCTTGCTTTGAAGGACAAAAGCATGTCAAAATTCCGTGAGAATCCGTGAGCTCTTACACAAGAGAAAAGAACCGTGGGTCTCGAAGCCAAGTGGGCAGCCTGTGACCCAGACAGCGTCTGAGGGCACTTCAGAGAAGCACCTGAAAATTCAGTGGATTAGAGATACTGTGGAGTTCAGATTAAAACGCTTCTCTTTTTGCTAAAGGCTCTTCCCCCGCTTTTTAAGAGTATTAACCTTCCAAAGGTATAAGGAAGAAGAATATTAAAATTTACTAATCAAGAAATTATTTTAACTTTTTCAGAGGGGAGAGTTATTTATTGATCAAACTACTTTGAAGCATTAAAAGACAAGCTTGAAATCTTGGTGAAATGGCTGAGGTCTGCACTGATTGGGTGTTTATTCCCTGTCTGAAACTCAGAGTTACTGAGCTACAGATTTTGAAAATAAGAGTTCAGAGTTACAGAACCTGAAAATAAGCAGTATAGAAAAGAAGGTTAGTATACGTATTTCACAATATAAAGAGCAGACTCCTGCCAAGGACAGGACAAGGACTCAGACAGACCTTTGGGTTTTGAGGGATAGGAGTGTTTGCATAGCACTGCAGCAGCAGTGAAGACATCTTAGTGGCAGCAGTCTCTGGCTCATGGAAGGAGAAACTAGGGAAACCAGAAAAGAGGGAAAGCATTTGTCTAAACAAAGAATCATAAACCAAAGGTAATCATATATTTTGAAGTTATATCCCAACAAATACTTCTGTGTCAGATCACAGCTGAAGGGAACAGAAGGTAGCTTTACTTGGTACACACCAAACAGAGTCATCATGAAAATCTGAGAAAGCTTTCTGATTTTTCCACCGGTTCAGTCTGAGATGTTGGAAAAACTATTTACAGACTGCTCGCAGAAAAGGGCAACAGTATCAACTGCTACATGTGGCTCTCCTGATTACCTCTCAGTTTATGAAGCACTTTGAGATAACACTCAGTTGAAAGATGTTCCAGAAAGAAAAAAAATGTGTAAAATACGTAAGACTTCAGTGTATTTGTCCTAGATTTTCAGTAATTAAAACTGGCAGTAAATTTAATATATGGGCATTGATAGAACTACTCCTGCATATAATTGAAAAGGAAGGAGAAGCAACTTTGCCTGACAAATGCTGTAATAAGTTGCTTTCATTCCACACTGTGCCTGATTTGTAATGTCTATCATTACAACGTAAGTAACTAATTGGTATCTGTGCAGAGATGTCTCTATTGGCACATTAGACCTCTAGAAGAAAATATCCTATTTGCAAAAAAACAATAAAAATATCAATGAAAAGGCTTGTTTTTAATACCATACTGAATGTAGGCTGAACAAATGAAGAGTCTTGATGTGATTTAGTATTATGCCAAGAGTGAACACAACTGTAAATTATTTTTGCAACCTGCTCTCAGAGTCCCAAATTGCCTTTTTACTGTCTGCATTCCTAATGATGGTTGATACATCCCAGGGAAAAGAGAATACTGATGTCTTTTATCTTGATTTAGCTGTTGGGCTGGGTTCTTTATATATTCAGGGGCAACAATAACAAAAAAAATATATATTCTGCTTTTCCAATGTCAAAATGCAAATACATTCTAGAAAAACAGAAACCACTGATCATGAGTAGAAAGTTTTTATAGTGGCAATTTAACCTGACTGTTATTTACACTATAAAACTGTCCCTGTGTCTGAAGTTGTGTTTACTAGAAAGATCAGACAAGATTTCTTGCCATTTAGTTGGCTTTAAGGAAAGCAAACTGACAAACTGACAAACTCACAAACTCTGCTGTGCATAGAACAGAAATGCTAAAATTTTTAAATTACTTGTGAATTTGTAATGTTAAGGTATTCATTTTCATTTCCCAATGTAGAATTTTGAAGAAATAAATAATATTATTCACAAAGAGACTAGAACAACAGTAGTCTCTGTCAATTTGCTGACCTAAAATTTGTTCATTTACATAATGATCAACTCTGCAATATGCGGTGCCCGTTGTGCCTTGTAGATATCTATCATAGTGTTCTAAATGTCTGGTGTGGGAAGAATGTGATGAACACTTATATTTTGCACATCATAATATACAGATTTGTAGGATTTGAACTGGAATTTAGCAGTAACAGCTGAGAGACATGCACTATAACTTTTTTTCTTTTTTTTTTTTTTTAATCACAATTGGTTAAAGGCATATTTTCAGCTGGCTAAGTGACATTTTGTGATGGAATTTGCCTCGGACTGCAGACAAAAGCAGTCTGAGCTGCTTGCATGAAGCAGGGAACCATTCTGGAGACAACCCCCTGCTAAATATACTGGTGTACCCACATAATGCAACACACTCTAAGCAAAGATACTAGCTCTGATGTACTATGAGTAGATCACTACAGTACTACATGGGAGCTACTTCTCCTTTCTTTGTATAAATAATGTGATTTCAGCACTGAAACAAGACAGGCCTACTGCAATCCAGGTCTCTCTCTGAAATGTTTGGATGGTGATGTTTGATTCTATGACTTTCCTCAGCAGTAGATGAATGTTCTGGGAGAAGTGAACATGATGTAGGTTGCACTGCACCCTGTATAGCTTTTTCTGCATATAGCTTCATCAATCTGACTTAAATTTTGAGATGAGTTCTTGCTAGCAAGGTCTCACTTCTGGACATGGAGAAGCATAGCTGTCAAACCAAGAGGACACAGTCCTAAATGATGCTTTTATGTCATGGTTCAGTGATAATATTGATATGATTATTCATGTTAGGAATCTACTTCCAGGTTCTGCATAGCAGAAGCCTTGAAAGTCAGCTCTGCAGCTGAGCTGAACCTTTGGGTAAGATTTCCCTCAGACTGTGTCACCTTCAGAGAACCTCTGGGAGGAACCATGTCAGTGATGCAATGCAAAGACTTCCCTGGCTAGTAACCAGAGCCCTTGGCTGCAAGCCTTTCCACATTTGCTTAAGATAATGTCCTGCCTCACAGCAGAGAGAATAGCAACATGTGTAACAGTGAGCTGCCCCAGGGCAGAAGTGGATTGAGGCAGTGCTGAGATGTGATCTTGAAAGAGATCTTTAAGATTCTATGAGGCATTTTCTCCTTCTGTGTCAAAACAAGGTCATTCTCATTCATACATTTTCCAGTGTCTACTTCTAAAATTTGTTGAGTAATGGGGCTTTTCACCGAAAGAAACTTTTCTTTCAACAGCTGCACTTAAAGAATGGGCCTAAGCCCTCTTACTTCTTATTGTTATTCTGACGGTGTTCAGTATGTCTGCTTAGGGTATGTCACTCTCCTTTGTGATTTCAAAGATATTTTACCATTCACTGATGCCCTTGACAATAAAATTCCTCCCCTCAGAAGCTGAGTGAAGCACAGTTTAGTATAAAGGACTGCAAATATTGTATATATGACATATTTTCTGAAAATTACATTAACAATAAATCAAGTTTAAAAAAACTAACACTCTGAAGTTAGGAGATGCCAGAATTAATGTTTCCAATTCAACCTTTATTCAGATCCCCTCTGTTTATGCCTTTCTGACAGTCTTTAATTACAAGATTAAATGTTTCCCATGGGTGTCCTGCCTCATTTAGTGCACCAGTTGGATAGTCCTTACTGAATGCTAGCCTTTCAATTGTGCCTTTCATCTTTAGCCTTTATTGCACAGACTCCCATGGCTTATTTACTAAATGCCATCTAATGCTTTCACTGAATATAGAATTAAAGACCAATCTACTGTCTTCATAATGCTGTGTCATAGTTCTTAGCAAAGACATTATTTCCATCACTCTGTGAAAAGAGTTACAGTTCTGTTTTTACACACAGAAAGCAAAGGTACAGATGTACTATTCTGAATTAGCCTTGGGTGTTTAACTCAAGAAACAAAGTGGTATTCCAGAACATTTAATGTTTGATATCAATTTATCTGTCACTGTCACCTGATGTAGTTGTTAGTAAACCACTCTTCAGCACATCAGTGAGCCCAGTTGGTTAGAGCATGGTGCTAGGAACATCAAGGTTTGATCCCTGAATGGACTATTCACTTAAGAGATGGACTAGATGATCCTGATGTATTCCTTCCAGCTCAGAATACTCTGTTCAAAGAGACCCTTTGCAAAGAGTCAGAGTATTAAACTAGGTATCCTTAAACTGAGGGTGCATTTGTAAGAGAGGGAAACTTTCTTTAAAGCATAAAGAGTCCAGCTGACCTGCGAATAGTCAAGTCTCCTTCCCAGAGGTAATCATCACAATGAAATGTCAGACAGCCCATGTTGATAAATCATGCCAAGAGGGAGGGAGGAAGGGAGGAACAAAGGGAAGGGAAGCAGGAACAAAGGAAGGGCAAAAGAAATGTCTGTGTGAAGATCTTCTAGCCTATAAAGGAACCAAAAAAAAGAATTATCATAGGGATTTCAATTTAGGATAAGGGATAGGGAAATTTGTAAAAGTACATAAATTTCTTTTCATATAGTTTGCATACAATGAGAAAAATCACATTATTTTCCTTCTGTTACAAGATAAGGATTCCGTGTCAGAAAAATTGTGAAACTTCAAGGATACATGCATGAGGACCTATTGATTTTCTTTTGAAGTAGTTGGGCAAAATAATGTCATAAAGGCTTCAAAGAGGGAGGGAAGGTGTGGCAGTGCATCACCCCCACCCTCGGGCCACACTATGACCTCAGATGAGGAGCTAAAAATCTGAGACATCATGAAGGAAATCAGAATGATAATTGTAGTCATGAAATGAGGATAATTTTTTAAACATCATTGAAGAGTGTGATTGAAGACAGTGATGAAATTGTTCTTGTTTTGCATCCAATCACAGTTTAAAGATGCAGCTTGTCTGAATTCATGTCTGACTGGTCTGCCCACCTGCATGTCTTTCCCTTTCTACCTTAAATGTACAGTGAATGGTGTGACCTCAGAAAGCTATTTAGAATTATTGGCTAATCTAACAGCAGGTTCAAAGCATAACATGGGATTTGGCACCACAAAAATTTATTCATCTCTCTCTTGTGTGGTACCACCCAATGTTTAGTGATTATAAAATGAAATTTGACTTCCTAGCAATCTCATCTTCACTCTGTGTTCTTGACAATACTCTAAAATTCTGGTGCTCAGTTTTTCATTCGTGGAGGCTCCCTTTCTTTGGCTACAAGCCAGGTGGTAGGTCTCAATGAGATCAAAGTAAATCTTCAAAGCAACTGACTCCTGATTTTTTTCAAGAATTGGTAAACGAGACTGTATGATATTGTTCACTGTGTAGCCTGTTTGCCACAGGTTTAACTGGATCTATAATTCTCTGTGATCATATATAAATCAATGTGATAGCACTTAAAATGTGACAATACACTACTGTAGACATGTTGTATCATTGCCATTCACAGATATACTTGAGGTTTTGGTCTTAAAAACCAAAGACAAAATTAACAGTTAATGTGAACATTTGTGCCATTTTATATATGGAATGTTGTAAAAGGTGAGGGCCAGAATATTTTAACTCTCCATTGTGAAGTGTTCAATTCAATACTGAGCCCATCACTCCTGCAAGGGAATGTTCCCATAGCTGCACTGCATGTTTTCCTCTGCAATGGATGCCTACAGAGACCAAAGCAGAGCTTGCTCTGGAATCAGCTCCTGCAGTCAAATTGAAAATTATCTGCCTCAGCCCTAGCGAATAGATTGACACTTCCTATATCCTTGGAGTACATTTAATCTTTTTGTCAATGATGAATAAACCGTGATAGCCACTGTCAAGGGGAGGGGAAAACAGTAGAGAGATGTTAATTGAAAGGTGTAGTGAAATGTGATTAAACACTAACCTTAGGTTCTTCAATCTCCCTTAGCCAGGACTCAGTCATTTGTGTGAACTGAAACAGGCATACAAGGTTAAGAATGCAGCAGAACCACATCTGTTCGCGTATCAAAAATTAATCTAGTAGTGAAGTTTCCTTACTTGTTCCAATCTAAAGAAACATTTTTGCCTTTCAGGGTGTCCTAGGTTACAATGTAAGATGTGCCCAAAGTATGTATTCTATCACCATCTACATGAGCTGTTGAAACTAGGTAGGGCAGTGTTTCCCTTGCCCCCTCCCTCCAGACTATCTTCTGTTAATGACCCATCAATGCCGTCCTGCATGACTCATAGATAACTCCCTCCAGGAGCTATCTCTGTTTAATGGGCAATCAAGGACCCTTTGTAAGTCTCATAAAATGATATCAGCCCATTGTGAGATGCTCCGCCCAGGGGGAGGAGACAAAAATTCCCACCTGGATATAATCTGGGATTTGGGACAGCACAGGCAGCCTTACCCACTGGATTCCCAGAGGACAAGAGCTACCAGACCTTTCTGCGGGATCACTGCTTCGACAAGACCACTTCATCTGGACTGCTACCACCACGGTTTCAGGTTGTATTCTGACTCTCTCAGTGATCATTTGTACTACTGCATGTGTTTTATTTTATTTTACCTTTTTTTCTCTCCTATTAAATTGTTTTTTCTGACTTGGAGTCTCTCACTGGTTTTGCCTTCAAGCCAGCACACAGGGACAGCAAAAAGGTAGCATTTTCTACAGTTTCTAAAGATATATAACTTTATTTTTGATAAAGTTCCCATATTTGCATTGTGGATGTACTTTTAAATTCTTTTCCAGTGCTTGCCACATTTCCTAAATCTGTTTCTTCTTTTAGGCTACTATAAAATGTGTATACTTTTAGCTGGTTTTAGTCTCAGTGAATGAACAGGTAAAAAATGTGACTTGCTAAAACTGAAGTTAAAGATATGGATGAAAGGAAATGTAAAGGGCAGGAAGAAATTAAGTACACGCAAAGTGCATCTAGTTGTTAGTTACAATATGCTCTTGATACTTAGGCTTCATCAGAATTTCCCCAGGCCTTTTATTTTTTGAGTCACTTCTGGGTAAATTACAAAACATGTGTCTTGCATTTACATGAGCAAAATAGTAGCATTCAATATAAAAGTGCATACATGCATGATGATTTGATGGTTTTTACATTTCAATATTGAGTGTTTCCATAGGGATACATTACGAAACATATTTTGCAGGAGAAAATACCAAATGCTTACTTAAAATCAAACCCCTTGAAAGAATTTCAGATACACCCCAAGGCTGGAAGCAGTGCTAGTACCTACCTACTTTGCAAATGAAGGACATTCTGCATATCTTTCCAATGGAGGCATGAAGTGATTAATGTTTGTGAAATGCTCAGAGAGCATATTTTCCTGTACTCTTATAGACAAAGCTGACTTTTATCCAAGACTAAAAAAAAAAGCACATCATTACACTTCAGTGTATGTTGAGTGTACCCCCAAGGCACGAATACATCATTTCAGCAGCATTCCATTTTCATTCAAAAAATGAAATGAGATTGAATTATGCAGTCAGATCCCAGAGTTCTTGGTAACTTTTCTCTTAGAAGTGCTTTCTTTTATTCAGAACCTTGTCTTTTCATGATTAAATAATACAGTCATTTGTAGCCATCGGATGCCTGGCTTCAGGGACACAGCAGAGTAACTACAATAGTTTCACCAGCTACCAAACCTAAATACATCTGTGCTGGGAAAAAAAATTGCTGCACACTTGAGCTGTAACAGACAGAACAAATGTTTCCTAATTTTCTGTTGGAAGATTTGCAGTTTTTCCACTTGAGATGATGACGCTGAAATGAGGATTTTCACTTTTTGAATATGACATAATTTATGAGGAGGACATGCAGTAAATATTTCAGCTGGAGTAGGTTTAAAATTAGCCCAAGATCAAAAGGTTTAAAAAGTAGCTTCTGTCTTTTTGGAAATTGTTTAAACTGTGTGGGTTTGGATGTGTCAGTGAAGAATGAATGACTACCTTGAAAAACAGCTTTGGGAAAGGGCCTTGTATGGGAAAAGAATGCTTTTTCCTCTGATCAGAAAGGATCTGATCTATGTTGTTTACAGTGTGACTACCAAAGGGCAGATATTTGTCAGGAACTTGCGGGATTAAAAGTCTAGGATCAGCTCTTAGCAACCAAATGTGTATATCCTCTGCAATGTCATTTTAAAGGGTTGGAGGGATTTTTCATAGCAGAAAGCTTTACGAGAAAGAACAGTAACAAGGAACTCACAGACCATGAAGCTGTTTACCTAAATTCTGTTTAATGACCTCCAAGATTGTACCCATTGTACAAGCTGAGGACAAGGCTAACATTACCTCAGTTTCTAGAGAAAAATCCCATCTTTTACAGACAACAGGTAAAAAGGTGAGCTGTTATGGGGTATTTGTTTTCTCCTTGGAGATACCTACTGACATTGTGTTATCTCCATGAGATGATCTCCAGCAGTCGGGCAGGGGTGACCTTAGCAGAACAGTAGACAACAGATCAGAAGTGACTCATTGATTTTACGAAGCACTTCCTTTCCCAGCTGTGACCCATCAGCATAGAATCTTATTAAAAAAAAAAAAAAAAAAAAAAGAAAATTGAATTAATTTTTCAAGACAGTCAGATGATAGAAAGCTCCCTGCCTCTCCTGGTTAAAATGTGATATATTCTACAACCCATTTAGAATATCACACAACATTCAAGAAGAAGTTCGCTTTTTAAAAAAATTATTTTATATGAAACAAAAAGAGTTGAAAGCTAGATTAAGTGAAATTAACAGTTGTCAGATACCATGACAATGTGAAAAACAGACAAACGGAGTAGAAGCTTACCAGAATATTAGGTAGAATCAGTTTCTAAGAAAAATAAATAATAAATAAGTTTAATAAAACTACTGGATCATCTCTGAAGAGCCTCTTAAAAGCTATGGCTTTCATAAGGATACTACATCTAACAACTGACATGTGTGATCATACAGCTTTTCTGGACCTGTAAGCACTCCAGATGAGTCACAAACCATGGTTTATTGTTTTGTTTTGTTGGTTTTTTGTTGTTTTTTTTTTTTCCTTGAGTATTTAAATATTGAACAACTAAAAGTGTGAAAACTGTGAGTTATTTTCATTAGTGCTCGGGAGGGAGATCTTCCTCTGATCTTCCTTACTCAACTAGTATATTGTTAGCATAAATATTAGAGTAAACTGTATAATGCTATGCCTCTAAATGTATAATCTGTTAGTTACTGGTGTATGGAAGCCTGTAAATTAACAGTTACTGAGGCAGACTGTAGGTATAAACAGTAATTATGTTCTGTGCATGAAAGTATACTCTTCACTGTGGTGGCCCCTAGGCCATCCACAGAGGACATTCCTCGTCCATGGAGAGTGGGCAGTCTTTAAGATGATTCAAGTTGCAGTCATCTCCCCCCCAACGGGGAGTCTCCTTGAGAGACTTCTCTGGCTCAGGGTGACTAAAGCACGTCAAAACCAAGGGCCTTTGCAATGTTATGTTAATTTGTTACTTCTTATTCATTAGTTCCCCAGTTTCTGGATTTAACCCTTGTGATTGGTTCTTTTTGGATCCTTTCCCTGATTGGGCCCTTTCTCAATCCCTTTCCCTGTTGGCCAAGTTGTAAAACCCCATCCCCTAGCTACCCTATATAATCCCGGTCCCCCTGAGCTATTGGGTTCTTCCCCTTTGGATGTCCTGGAATAAAGAAGGCTTTTGAAGGGTAGAAGACCCTGTCTCACTGCCTTATTCCTGCATTGCCCAAAGTGGCAAGCATGGACCTGCTACTCAGGCAGCCCCACAAAAGTGCAAATGACTCAATGCCTGAGAGTGCCTGAGCCTGCGTCACATAGGGTGTGCTTTTAAAGACACTTCTGATAAGGAAGGTTGCGGCACCTTTACTACTGAACCAGACTGCGACACTTCACCTCAGAACAAAGGACTATCCCAACAGGACAGAAACCAGAACTGAGAGGATATGGTATATTCTGGGTTATTGTAAAGACTGTGAAAGATGCTCTTGTGAGCATTTTTCCCTTTAGCCAAGTGATTGTCCTACTCCCCAAGAAGGCCCTACCCACAGTTTCCCATATATCAACTATTTCAATATCTCTCACTTCAGTTTGGAGAATGCAATTCTCCTTTCATCTAGCAAAGTGATGGCAGTAACAACCTATCAAAAGCTGGGTGTTACTCACTTCCAAGACTTATGTGAAAACTTGCCTTTAAAATGCTAAACCAATCTGAAGGTTTGCATATCTGCCCTAAAATTTATCATCTCGTAAATCTGAAAAAGTCTCTGTGGGTGAGCCTTATTTCTCCCTGACAGGATGTGCCAAATAACTCTTCTGATTCTTCTGATAAAGAATTTCAATTGCATTCCTATATAACAGCTGCATAAGCAAAGGTATGGTAACTTCTGCATAGTGGCTGCATCTTTGCTAGCATTCAGAATATCATCATAACCTGGTTTTCTTAAATTAAGAGTTCCTATCTGTCATTGCTTATTCTTGTGCTGTCATAGACAAGTCACACAGTGGCTTTAGAAAGCTGTGACAGATTTGAAAATACTGGTGAGATTCTGCTGTGACACCATTTTTGAAAGGACTCTGTTCCGAGTCAGTGCTTTCTTCCTCCAGGGTTGCCTAGCATCAGTGCAGGAATCCTTCTGCCTCCCTGTTAGGTAGCAGGCAGATTTTTAGGATTCTTTTTATTATGCTCTTGCATCTGAAAAAAATAATAGATGTGGGTTTTTCCATTCCATGAATTAGAGCACAGTTAACTGGTTTATAAACTTCCAGTATATGTTTAAAGGCTATTTGGATACCATAGTCATCCTTGAAGACAATGGGCCAACACTCTAAACTTCACTTGTTCTGTGTTTTGTTAGGGAGGGGAGTCCATTTTTTCTTATGCTAAATATAAAGGTACTATAATTACTATACAGTTAAATCTTCATTATATATGGTATTAATAAATGTGCTACTAGGACAGTCTGTTAAATAACTTTTAATTTTTAATCTTAACACATTTTACTGGATTTATACTGTAGAGGAAAATCTCTGGAGAAAGCAGTGAAACTATCTAATGCAGAGAATCCAGATTTATTGTTATCTCTGAATTTGCAACACAGAGAAAGGGGCCAAAAAATGTAAAGGAGAAGAATTTGCATCAGAATGATTGTAGTGAGTTCTGTCATTGGTAATGCAGGTGATCCTTTCTGGATTCTTCCAGCATCCCCTGTTTCTAAAGAATTTTTATTTCATTGTAGTTTCAACATGAATCCCCCATTATAAAAAAACCTCATTTTTAAATGTTAGCAAATATGCATTGACATTTGAGGAGTATAAGGAGTGTTTCCGTGCTACATGTCACGTGCTGTCCCTATCACCCCTTAAAGACATTTGTTGTGCCCCTGATCTCCTCCAGGTGTCTGCCAGGACACAGAGAAAGGACTGTTAAAGGTCTGTGCAGGGAGGTCCTGCAAAATGCAAGGTGGTTCCCATACATGGAGGAGAGATGACGGACGTGTTGAAATTCCTGTGTATACTGAGACTTCAGTTGAGGATCTTGGTATTGAAAGGTGAATTTCTATTGCTTTGAACTGCTAGAAAATGTATTGTTAATGTTTGGTTTTCCCAGACATTCATGTGCAACAGAGACAAATTTCTTTGTTTACTATGAGCTCTGTACATCCATGTGCTCCCAGATCTGATCTGCTCAGGTTACATTACAGCTGCAGATTGTATTCAGTATACACTCGTACAAAACATTAGTTGGCCGCTTAAGCACATTACTTGTCACCAGATCACAAAGCAGGTCTCTACTGCTTCAGCCGGGACAAAATTTATGTTACAGTAGTTGTTTCCTGTTGTTAAATCTTCTTTATGTATTTCTAGATATCAGTGAATTCCACTAATGCCAGGACTGATCAGACAGGTGTTACTGCAGCAAAGAACTCATGGCTTCAAATTGCTAAATTTCAGCAACCTTAGAACCCAAAGACAAACATTTATTCATATTCTAAGAAAATGGCTTCTGTCTTGCCACTGCTTCTTTTTTCACTCCATTTCTCCTTTATCCTTCCATTTCATATTGCCGGCTTTGCATGAAACACTGAAGCCTGTTTTCCCACAGGTGAAGATGTCCCCATAATCCACAACTCACAGTTCTGCAACCAAGCAGCCTTTTCTCTGCAACCAGCTTAACAATGCTGAAGTTCTCTAGTAACCTCTGCATGTCTGTGCACCTAGGGACTTAAAGACTGAGCACATCACCCATGGAATTTGAACCATTCAACAAATGAGTTCAAGTGAAAAGAAAGGGCAACAAAAACAAAGAAGAAAAGGAATATTTAAATACATAAGAAGTTCAAGATGTATAGATTTGACAGGGTGGACTAATTTTTGGCTACATTAGTATCAATAAGTTTAATTTAACACATATTTGTATTAGAATGATCTGTTCTTTCTCAGAATCAGATTTCAGTATCATGTGGAAATTTAAACCGAATATACTTGCTTTGACTTTAGCCAAAATCTCTTTGCAGCAATGAGAGAGTCTTTCATGCAAGGCTGTTGTTGTTACCTGTGTATAACAAGGAAATACCAGTATATTGGTGTCTCTGCTGCTTACTTCAGAACAAAAAATAAGGCCATTTGAAGATTTGTATCTGTCATCCTCCACTGACTCACAAACCTCTAAAGCGTTTCACTTTCTAAACAGGAAAAAAAAAGCAGAGCTCTCCCATCAGTTTTAACCTTCAGAAACCAGCTTTGCTCAATAGCATTACTTCTGTTAAACCTAACCTAGTTTTGCAACAGGGAGTAGCTAACAATGCATACTAGCAGACTTTATTGATCCCATTCTTGAGTGTTCTTTTGATATCACCTGCTTACTGAAGTACAGGCTGAGAACACTTTGAAAGGCCCCTGGGGACAGATTGGGGAGATCATGTGGAGGCAGATAGGGAGACTGCATTAATCGCAAAATTAGAATTCATTGTACATGAATGGCATAATCCATTTTAGTAGTGATTGTCTCATTGAGGTCTCAATGTATTTCATATATTTCAACAGGAAATTACAATATTTGAACTGAATATTACAATTAATTAGAAACAAAATACATACTCCTAGCCATTTAGATCTCAGAATCCTCCTAGTGTACATGACCTATCCTGGAGTCATGTGTTAGACAAAAAGGAAAGATTAAGCATCCCAGGCTTTAATATTCTGAGATTGACCTCCTCATACTTATTACCTACTTAATGGATAATCTCTCTAGGATACTAGCTTGTCAGGTGATTGAAGAGACGGGGTCTTCATGGTTTGCATCATGAAGCCCGTTTTAATGAACGCACTGATGGTTTATATACCTTTCAAGTTTAAAACAATATCTGCATTTCTTAGTAGCATTGCTTAACTGTGGGCTAGCACAGACTTGTGCAGGTCTGTAGTGTCTTGCATACAGACAGACAAACATACACCCTGATCTTTTCCTCCTTCAAGGTCTTGCCTCGACTTACCAGGGCTTGTAGCCCTCTAGCACATCTACTTCTGTAGTGAGTTCAGCAGTACTTTCCTTCTTACAACCTGTATTCTCACATTTCCCCCTTATTTTTTCACTATTAAGATCTTTTTTTTAGACTATCAATTAGTCTCTGAATACTTTGCAAGGCACAGGGCAAACCAGTCATTATAAGCAGCAATATAGTTAAAACATAATTTCTTCTTTTAACCAAATGCTTAAGTTAACCAGTAAGCCCCTACCTCCAAAGTATGTGTCTAAGCCAATTGCTATCATTTACAATCTTTAATTTGGTAACATTCCCTTGGAAGGCCTGTATGCTAGCATGAATAGATTGAGAGTGGTCAGACAGATTCATGGAACACAAGCCTTCAAAGTCTTTACAGCCATGTCTTGGCAGTCCTACTTCTGTTCTTGTCTTGGTCACGAGGGTTGATTGACAATTAGGTAATTTTTCCTTTTTTGGGGCCTCATTGTCTTGGAGGCAATTGATGTTTGTCCAAACAAGCAGGTAACTACTTTGGACCTGTTGGTGATAAAACACATGCATACCTTCTCCCTGGGTTAGTAAATTAGCTAGACCTAATTAAAGATCTCTACATAAAATCTTTTAAGAATTGCCTCTGCGCATTCAAATCTTTAAAGCAGTATTGCTCTGCTAGGGATCACATTTGATTTGCTTTGATTTGTCTTTAAAAATTTTATTGTAAATATTAACATAAACATTTTTTAAAAGCTATACTCCCTTTCTTTTTTTCTTTTTTTCTTTTTTTTTTTTTTTTTAACAATATGTGTGTCTTTCATTATAAGCATAAAGGTAATATAAAAAGTAAAACAATATGTGTCAAAACAAACTTACACTAAGCAGAAAGAAATCAAATAATGTATACAATTAGTAGTATATGTAAAATAAAATGGTGGTTTAAAAAAATGCATTATCAATTCCCTAAGTACTATACCATTTCCCAGAGTCTGCAATAGCTAGTAAGCTTCATTTTAGAGTGAGGGCTTGGAGAACCATTCCCGGGTAGAGTTTTCCAAGTTCACTTCAAAAGGAGGTCTAGCTATTATGGCTCCAATTTGGCAAATCAAAATGACCTGAGTACAGTTTTGGCACAGAAAATGCTGGGGTTAATTGGCATACTTCTCAATCAGCTAAGGCTAGGGCTTGCCCATGGTCCAGGCTTTAAGTGGAAGCCTTTTAATAGTAGTAGCAGTAAGGAAAGTTTCTTAAAATAATTATATTTTAAGAAATATTCTAAAAGGCTTTTAATAGTAATAGTAGTTAGGAAAGTTTCTTAAAATAATATGTATCTTGTAAATAGCTATGCGACATGTGAATGTGAAGGTTTGTAAAGCAGCCAGCTTTATCACTTATCTTTAGCTAAGTAGTAATAAAGCAAAAAAAAAGGCATTAAACGGCTGACAACTACTAACAATCATAAATTGAATTGTTACTTATTCCTCAGTGCTATCTATGAAAAATAAAACAGTAAAAATTATTCTTATGTCTATAACAAAATAGTTGTATCTAATAATTTAAATAAACAAATTTTAACAAAAAATCATTTATGCTTTATGTCATTCAGTTGTATAGCAAAAGAATTATATCTTATCATTTAAACAAATATATTTTAACAAAATTTAAAATCAACTTTACTAAAACGTAACTTCACTAAAACATAACAGAAAATATGTCTAAAAGAATTTAAATTTAACATTATTAAAACCAACAAAAATTAATCTTAACAAAAATTAACTTATTTAAACTCTATTATTACAAAAAAGTTACCAGAAATTTGTCATACAACAGTTAAACCTCAAGGTAAAAAACATATAGTTAAACAATTATACCAAAAGAGTAGCAACATAAATTTATCAGAGGAATTAAACTGCTGCAGCTTTTTAAGGTCTCTGACCCTCCAGGGCAGTCAAAGGAATGCCCTGGACTCCAACAGTTGCCTATACAATAGATTAGAGTTTGGCCTAATAAAAGTAATGGGATATAAATATTAAAGGTTAAACCAATAAAAAATTATATTTTAGTGCCATAAGTTTTACACTAGTAACTTGGTTATGGTATTGGGTTTGTAAAACTAATACTTGCATATAAACAGGTACAAAGTTGTGGGTTCCAAATATTCTAAAAAATAAGCTACTATATATTGTATTTGTGTTCCATCAATATACTTAAACTGTTTTAATATCAAATCTAATTTTAATTTAAATGTGGCAAGGAAAAATAGTTATACTTAAATCACAAAATAGCTGTACCAAAAAATTCACAATAAAATTACCTTGTTAAAATTATGGAGTAAAAAGCGAACAACTGGTAAAGCTGACAGTGGAGTTGCATGTACTAATTATACATAAGTCTCAAATAACTACCACAAATAAGGTTCAAAGTTTGTCTTGAATGTAAGCAAAAGAATGTTAAATTTATGATTTAGCCAATTACTCCCAGTGAATCATGCAGTCTTGCTATGTTACCGATATGTAAGAAAACACCACATCCACACAAACACCTTTGAATATTTCCAGTGATAATCCTGTTAAAAATCATAAATCACAGGTTAAATTTTAACAGAGTTTTAGTCAGTCCGTAGTGTCGGTTGGTATTTTGATGTGCTATAGCTTCAGCATGCTATGCAGGCCACGGCCGTACTGGCCGGTGCCAGGCAGAGGGGTCGCTCCCCCTGCAGCAGCAGCAGCAGCAGGGGCAGTCACGGTTCCTGGCAGGCACCATGCAGGGGGACAAAGATCTGGTTCTTTTTCAGGATCGGCAGGTCCAGGGACAGAGGGGTGCTCTCGGTCACCATTGCTGTCATTCGGGCAGTAGCCAGCAGCGAATGTTCCTCACAAGGGGACCCTCTCCCTCGTAAGAGGAAGGGCTGTGGGCTGTGTAGAGAGCAATGCAGTCTTTCCAGATCATAAAGAACGCTGAAGCTCCACTGCAAAGGGAAGGAAGGAGACATTCCCTTTATCTTTAGCACAGGAGTTTTCTTGGGCTTTCAGGACCTCAAAAATCACCCACCAGGAGGGGAGCATTTCTGCAACTGTTTTGTTCTCCTTGGTTGCACAATCCCACGGTTTTACTCTCACTTTGTCTTACAAATCTGTTGTAAAGATTGTGGACTCAGTAACTCCCAGTAACTTAACTGCTGTCCATTTCAATAGAGCTTTCAAGTTGTGTGAAGGCGAAGATTTACCATGCTGTTGTAACAGCTTGGTCATTAGTTCAAAAACGTCTCTTCCCTGAGCAGACATCCCATGCCCCATCACCCCCTGCAGCTCACCTATTTTCCAGGTGGGATTTAGTTGTCGCTAGCCAGTTTCCCCCTTCCTCTCAGGGGTACTTATTCCTGCAGGGCTCGCCGACAGCCGCTCAACCAGGCAGACATCGCTATCATCACAGAGGGCACCAAATGACTGGCGATTGAAGACAGGGTCTCCATGGTTTGCATCATGAAGCCAATTTTATTGAACACACTGATGGTTTGTATACTTTTCAAGCATAACAACAATATCAGTGTTTCTTAGTAAAATTGCTTAACTATGGGATAGTACAGACTTGTACATGACAGTACTGTCTTGCATACATACATACACCCTGATATTTTCCTCCTTCAAGGTCTTGCATTGACTTACCACGGCTTGTAGCCCTCTAGCACATCTACATCTGTAATGAGTTCAGCAGTACTTTGAGTACTACTTCCAAGCTGTATTCCCACACCAGCTCTGCCTTTCTATTGTAAACACAGCTAGAATCATGCAGAAGTTATGGCAAAGTAGGGTACTTTTCAATGCCCCTCATTTCATCTTTGGTTCCACTAACTCCATTTCCAGATTTTGTTGGTTTTTTTCCCATTGCACTGTTTTTGATCATATCTCCTTTCCAGAGCCTTTGTTAGAGCCTTGGTTCTAAGATTTCAGTATTTCATTCCCTTTCCTGAAAGGAACTTCTTCCTTTCAGGAAAGGGAATGAAATCTTGTGATTTCAATGAGGATTCATTGGGCAAACTTTGGTCCCTTTCCCTGCGCTTCCCTTCACATATCTCCTTTTCAGATCACTTGTTAGTTTTTGTCAAACAAATAATTTTCCTGAATATTTGGTTCAATATTGTATCAGTTGTTGGGCTTAAAATCTTAGCTCTTTCCTAGGTCACCTTTCCCTATGCTTTCTGAGTTTCAAAGTTGCTGGCATGGTATTCTGTTTAGAGGTTGGAAATTACAGAACCACATTTTTTTGTATTTTTATTAGAACATGAAACAGCTTTTCAATAAAGGTTACTTTTTATCTGCTATTCTGCAGAAGAGGTAATTAGGACTGTCAAAACCCATCGTATTTCCCCCATTCTCAATAACGTTTTTTACACATCCTTTTCTAACATGAAATTACTCTGCTAAAAATAAAGTAGGCATGAATCTTATTTGGGTTTCAGAAAGGTCTGAATCATTCATACCTGAATTAATTTCTGAAAAGGCTTATAAGCAGCCTATTGGTATTATTTGTGTTTGGATCTTCCAGTTGGCCCACAACTGAAAATAAGTATTAGTTTTATTATAAAGACTGTAACGTTCACAGATAAAAATCATTCAATCAAAATCTGGAATATCCTTGAGAATGTCTATCTTGAATGGAACACAGCTGATAAATGGCCAGATAATTCAATTAGCCAAAACTGCCTAAGACATTTCCCAACTACTGATTCAAAAACTGATTCTGCATTCCTCATACAACATTCTGAAGTCCTGGTTTTGTTGGGTTTTTTTTCTCATTCTATAAAGTCATGGAAAAGTGGGAGGAAAAAATGTTGCCTCACATGAAACCTCCATAAGTGCCAACAAGCTGTTAATTTGTGTCCATTACATTTCCACAGGACTGTAGATGGCTTGATATTCCCCACTTGGGGTCCACTTTTCCACAAGCAGTGAACAAATTTCAAACCAATTTGGATTATCTTGAGAACTGTGAGTAAATTCTGCAGATGACCCAGTAACAAAAACAACACCTCTGAGGTCCCTCAGTAGAATCCAGTCAAAGACTAGCAAGGATACAAGATGGAAACATGGATTGGGATGTGCCTAGAACACTTGTCTTCCAGGGAAACAATCTTACTGTTATTTTTCTTCCTTCCACATTCTCTTCTCAAGCAGAATGTAGCCCTGCAGAACACGAGACCAGAGGAAGTTCTGCCATTTCTGGAAAAGGTAGTTCTGAGCTGCTTCTGACTGAGCAAAAATTGATTCCTGGGAGCATCATATTTCATTTGACCTGTCGTGCTCCCACCATCCTAGTCTTACAAGACTCAGCCCAAACTTAAATATGAGAAGATAAATAAAATCAAAGGGAAAGAATAAGCATTGACAAAAGAGTTCTGTAAAGTCAGAAATGTGTATGTCAGGCAAGCATCTCTTACAAGATATTCTTGTAGTTCCTGTAGTTCCTGGTCAGAATCTGTATTTTGTGAGTCATGGCAATTTCTAAATTTCTCACTTAATAAAAAAGTAATTGCATAAGATGCTAAGGCAACCAAGACAGTTCCGGGCTGTCCTCAGGCACTCACACTCCTGGACGGTGTGCTTTTACTCTTAAATGATTTTTAGCAGTTATCTGCATTTTAGATGTTTTCTATGTTCCTTACTACATAGAACTACTGTTCTGCTCTCTTTTAGGTTACAAACTTCAGGAGAAGTTGCATAGCCAAAGGGCTTTTTCACAATTTCAGAGTAATATATTTTGCCCATGAAGAATGCATTCACACTTTGATGAACTAAATTACAATGAAATTCTATATAATTGGAGTATAACCTATAATGTATTTGTACTGGTGAGAAATTCTGGAAAATTAAGACAGTAGAACATTGTGTAACACTTAGAGGAGTATTTGAAAGCTTTTAAGTTCAGTATCATTTTAAACAGATTTTTATTACAGATTTTCCTTTTTTATTACATGTTAAGATCTCTAAGAGCATAATTTTCAAAAATAGTCAAGAATAAACTACATTCAGACCTACATATAAGCACATTTGTTGGCACAGACAAATGAAAACTGTGATTGCTGACATCTCTTTGAATAAGATTTTTTTTTCCCATCCCAGCCCTTGTTTTATTTCTTATGGCTCTGCAGTTTTGTTGGGGGTTTTTTTGTTTTTTTTTTTGTTGTTGTTGTTGTTGTTTTGTTGTTGTTGTTGGTTTTTTTTATTTGTTTGTTTGTTTTGTTTTGTTTTTTGGGTTTTTGTTTTGTTTTGTTGGTTTGGTTTTTTGGTTTTTTTTTTTTTTTTTTTATTTATCCTAAGGAAAAGAAGGAGTGGAGGGAAACAGATTCTTGTTTTCCAACTGAGACAGTGAAATGCATTCCAAAGCTGCTTTTGTGCTTTTGTTTTTAATTTACAGAAGCCCTAATGTCTAATCTACTAAGCCAGCAAATAATCTGTTTGCCAGGTTTTACATGAGTCACAAAATTGCACACAGTTGCTAATTTTATTCTTTTTTAGGGTACAGATTAATTCTCTGCCATAAACTTGAAAAGATCACTTTGGAGAACTTTTCACAGTGAATTCAGTGAATTTATTTTTAACTATGCATTTTGTTTCCCAGGAGGTATTTTATTTTTACCCACTGACTCCAGTATCTTTAGTTCTATTTCTTAATAAAAACAAAATCCATTTGTTGCCTTATCTAAAAGATAAAATAGCAAACCCCTCTGCCTTTGTTCATGAAAGCAGCTGTTTAAAAGAAAAAGAAAAAAAAAATTTAAAAAAGAGTATTGAGAAAAATGTTCCCTTCTAGTTCTTTCAGAATAACCATATATCCTACATGTCCCAATATTGAAGGTGAATTTGAGTATTTAAAAACTTAATGTGTATCCTGAGAGCCGCCAAAACATTTCAGGACAGTAACCCAAAACTGTAGTGTCTCTACACCTCTGTAGATGTCTTCTGAGAAATCCGTGTATACAGGCAAGACAGGAGCAGACAGGACCTCCTCCAGAGGTCCTCCCTCTCCTTCTCTTAAACAACGGCAATATGACTTGAGATGGGCTGAAGAAAATTAAAAAAAAAAAAAAAAAAAAAAAAAAAAAAAAAAAACCACTTCAAATAGACATAAAACAATATCCGGGACATTTTAATGCCCTATATACAGGAATAAAAATCTGAAAATAGTGCAGAAGTATTACTAACAATTTAATTGTTGCATCTAACATCCATGTTGCTTGTAAATGCAACATGGATGTTAGATGTAAGAGGGATGTTCAGAGTCCCAGCCCTTGGGAAGCAGTCAGTAACTTGCAACATTTTGAAAAAAAGTTATCCATGTCTACCAGCTGTAGGTTACAGGCTTTGGCCTCAGCTCTTACTGCAGAATTGTTGGTGTAGCCAAATACAGCATTCTTAAGTGCAGAATAAGTGAAATTTCCTTACATTTCTTCAAAGGCACACTAGTAAATAGAGCTTTCACAGCTAGTGTTGATTTTAGATACATTGCAGATTATCCATTTATTTGTATGGCCATGAATTCTCATTTCCTTCAAGGGGTTTATTTTATCTAATGCCTTTAATCTACTTGATCCATGTTGAGTTCTGTATTACTGTGCAAGTCAGCCTGCTCTTGGGTTAGTCAGAATATAAGGAGATAATCTGTGCTAGTGAATTCCAGAATTCAGATTTTCATAATTTTATTTAAACCATCACAAAACATGCAGATTTTCAAAATTGTCCAAATTGTTAACCAATATCCTGGGGGGGGAGGGAGGGGGGGGGGGGGTGGATCAGAAGAACTTTTTTTCTTAATTTATGCTCATAATTTACTTTTCCTTGAATAGATTTATAATCTGTATTCACTAGTTCCTTCTTGGAGAGCCATCATAAAATAACTCCTTTATAAAACCTTCACCTCTCAAACACCTTCCTTATCTCTCTTGACTGAAATAAGGAGATACAAATTCCTCCTCAGCCCCACTTTTTTACTGTGGAGGAAAACCACCATTCAAAGTAATTTGCACCTAGGACAGCATGGAGTCAGGACATGGGGTTGGGTACCCACCTCCTTTACTCTGTGTAGTTTGCCTTCATAATAGAGCAACGCCAAACAATGCTCATGGCTCTGGCACAAAAGAAATGGGAACAAATTCTCTCGGTGAGGAACTGTGGTGCAGGGAGAGCCAAGCTATAAGTTTAACATGAACAACTCAAATGCATGGCATTGCCCCCATTCCTAACAAGTACTTTTACTGAGAGGACTTGTATTGTCCCACAGCTCCCTGTAATACAGATCATTACATCTTTCTGCCAATGTAATGTAGTAAGATTAGATGGAATGATTACAAGAATTTGGTTTGCAGAAAAAAATTAATTTTCTATTGCATGCTGCCACTGACAATGCATTTGACTGTGTTCAGCAGCTCCCAGGCCACATTTATAGCCAAAGAATTTAGGGAAATAATGCAGCCTCCCCCCTCCCTCCTGCAGCTCCTGGTCAGGCTGCTGTGCCTTTTTTTTTTTTTTTTTTTTTTTTTTTTTTTTTTTTTTTTTTTTTTTTTTTTTTTTTTTTTTTTATGTCCTGCCTTTTCAAACCCCTTGAGGCACATGTTCTCAAAAGTGAGAACCACTCAAATATCATTTACATTACCCCACAGAACACTATAAAGAGGCAAGAATCTTGTCAATTGACAAGATTCACGCAAAAATGATTTTGTAAACTCTCAGAGATGGTGTCACAACAAACCCAGAGGAAAAATTTCACTTCCTCAGCAGCCAGTAATGGACAAGGTAACAGGAGAGCAGAAAGAGAAAATGAAGACTCCCACAATGCACTTGGGACACTTTTCATATCCTCAGCTTTGTCTGTACTTAGGCTGCTAGATGATTTTTGATCACCAGTCTGTATTGCCAGTGCAGCTGTTCACTTTAACTCTGTGTGCTCCTTGGTGGGCTGGGTACATTTTCACAGATGTTATCATCACACTTTAACTGCAATAATCCCGTTGTATTTGTGCTGTTACTATACCACACTACAGACCAGCTCTTCTACAGTGGGATGTCCAGTGCTGATGAACATGGCACAACTGCCTGAAATCAAGCCTAGAGACTCCTTTCTTAAAATGTTTCTTAAATGTTTCTTCATAGGGAGTGATTATGCCCAAAATCTTATGAGTGGAAACATGATGGAAAGAATATTTGCAAAAAAAGGTGGCAAATAAGGGTATAGACAAACAACTGCAAAACTACAGTTAGCACAGCTCAGCAATTTCCCCACCTACAACCTGACTTGAATTAATAGATCACAGCACACTTCTGATTCAGTGCTACTGTAAGGAAAAATAGATTATTTTAACCAAGTTGCTAGTTCAAATCAAGATATTCTAATATGGAATACCTCTTACCTTGGAATTACAGTTAGAAGCACACACACACAAGCAATGAGCAGCAATTCCCTGTGATGTGAAAGCTCAGTTATTTGCCTCTCCCTGTTCTCTAAATTTCTACAACATTTGTTGCAACCAGTGCTGAACCATAATTTCCACTGTCCTAAAAGCACTGACAGCTCTCCTATGCACTTTATGCAAATAAACAGTAACGTAATATCAAATTTCCAGCTCTGAGCTGGCATCCACAACAGTCACTGGGATCCTCAGCAGTTCCTGCTTGATGAGTCTAAAGGCCACAATCCTGTGTCTGTGCTTAGGCCAGCCTCCCCAGCTGTCCAAACTTTTTTATCCCCAGGGACCAACCAGACCTTCCTCCTTCCTTGTGCACCTGTTGGAACTCTGGAGGCTGAAAATTTCAGGCTTTCTGTTCTAAAAGGTACTAACCCTCAAGCGAGCACTGCATTTGACTTGAGGCCATGGAACAGGCTTCTGAAGTTGAGTGATAACACTGGGGCTGTGTATGTGTAGTTTGAATAGTATTGTGTGATCTCACAGGGTGAAAAATTTAGATTTGGGATTTTAGTATATCGCAATATGTATGGGGTAAGATGGAGGATTTGGGGCATTGTCTAAGTCCTTCTTCTTCACTTTCTTCTTCTCGGTTTCCCATGGTTTTTCTAAATAGGTGAAAAATGTCTGCATTGCGGGCCTTGAGTGGTCATTATTGGGTCAAAAATATACGTAATATAGGCGGCATCTTGTTATTAATTAATTAGTATTTAAATAACCTTGGAAAGAATTAGAGAGACCTCCATTTTACCTCCATTTTCTAACTTGATAGTTAGAGCTCACGACTCGTGAGGCTGTAATATAGATAAGAATTAACAAACACTGAGTCTGAACACGAAACTGTGACTCCTATATATTAATCCCAGCTCTAACATGAAGAAAATAAAATAAGAAAACTAACATGCACCAAATTCCCTTTGCAGAGAAAACCCAGGTGCATGAGGGGACAGCTTTCTGGAACACAGAAATAGCCAGCAGTATCTTGAAAAAAAACTAGGCAATGTATTCAAGATTTTGAGGTTTTTTAACGAATGTGGGCAACTGCAAGCTCAGGATGAAGATTAACACACAGAATCATAGAATGGTTTAGGTTGGAAGGGATCTTGAAGACCCTGTAATTCCAAGCCCTCTGTCATAGGAAGGGACACTTTTCACTAGATCAGAATTCTCAGAGCACCATCCAGCCTGCCCTTGAACTTCTCCAGGTATGAGCAATCCACAACTTCTCTGGGCAGTCTCTTCCAGTGTCTCACCACCCTCACAGCAAAGAATTTGTTCCTAATACCTAATCTAAACCTGCTCTCTTTCAGTTTGAAACCATTCTCCCCTTGTCCTGTCACTACACACCCTGGTAGAAAGTCCCTCTCCATTTTTCCTCTAGGTTTCCTTAAGGTGCTGGAAGGCCATATTTACCTGTTTTTTAAAACCTTTTGTCCACTCTTCACTCAGGATAATTTTACAAATTCTTATCTCCCATGGAATTTTCTTTATCTCACTTCAGAGTTTAACCAATTGATGACATTTTACCACACTTTGAAACACAGATGTTATTGTCCAGGGACTTTTTTAGAAATGTTTTCTTAATGTATTTGTATAAGAAGTTTCTTCATAGCAATTCAAAAATTTACAGCAGCTTGAAATCATCTTTCAAATACAGAATTTATAGCCTGTGGACACTGGCAGGACAAACTCTTTCATTCTGCTCTCACTTGCTGTTTATCCTTCCATGTTTTTATATGCTGGTTTCTCCCCTGAAAGCTATAATGCAAAAAACTCTTCTGAGAAGCTCATGATTCTGCATAAACAATCAAATGTTCACCATCACCAGAAAAAAAAGTTATTGAGGATCCTAGTCCCCTATGTGAAAATTCATCCTGATTGAGTCAATGAGCTGTCCTGTCTTGACTTGGACTGAAACTACCAAATTGGAACAAATGGTTATGATTATTGATGTTACACTGGGTAACATCAAAAGGGCCTAGAAAATTAGCAGATGAGGCAGATACTCTACAACACATCAGAAGGCGAACAGTGTAAGCTAAACAATATACACTGAGTCAGGTTCTCACAAGTATTTTCCTTGTTTTAAAATCAGAATCACTGCTGTCTTTTTAACCATATGAAAGTTTTAGGGGCATGATACTCTTTGACACTTAATGGGAAGCCAACTGCTTTCTTAGCTCAGACAAGAATGGTGCTGCAGTGCAACCACTTGCGAAAGCTTTAAGCAAGGCACAGAGGAATCAGCCTTCCCACTTTGTGTACACCATTTCCATCAACAAAAGCATCTGGAGCTAGTCTGGTACTAAAATATGATGAAGGGGAGATCACACTGCCGATGTAGCCCTAAGTAGTTCTGTACCACCTTTGTTTCAGAGCTGTCAAGAAGTCCCAGAAAAAGGAAAAAGGGAAAAAAAAAAAAAAAAAAAAAAAAAAAACACACACACACACACCCCAAAAAAAACCCCATCCCTACACTTAAATTCCTCCTCCCTCACCCTTAGTCATCAGCTACCACCTTGCCAGTGGTGCATTACAACTGCTTAGTAGAGTAGATCACTGAAGAGATCTTGCTTAAAACAGCTGGATTGACACAGAGATGGGTAGTTGCTTTCTTTGCTTCTTTTGTTGAGGACCAACCTAATTTATAGCACGGTCACACAAAGATGCATTGACACAGCTTCACTAAGGGCAAATACTTCCTGACCAGTCTGGCAGCCACCTATGATGGAGTGATGACAACAGATGACAAGGGAAGACGACTGACGTCATCTACCTAGACTTCTGAAAGGCCTTTGACAGAGCAACAGACAGCATCCTTATCTCCATGCTGGAGAGGCATGGATTTTGAAGATAGAATATATATTGGATAACTTTTCCTTGGGGATAGCACTGTAGGTTTCAAGAAAGGATAGAAGTAGATACTCTAACTTAACATGAGCATCTCTCCTTACAGTTTTTAAAGTGTTCCCCTTTTTTGTTTTCATGCAAGCTTAGACATCTCACTTATTACTGAAACTCTGTGGCACCACAAAACATTGAAAATGTCCTTTGGTGTATTCCTTGCTTTCATCCATTTTCTATTAGTCTTTTAGACTCTGAAGTAAACTCTTGAAAAAGAACAACCTGTTCTCTGCTCTTTTCACACATTTAGGTCATCCAGAGTCTCGATTTTGCCCTTGTTAAACTCTCCTATCAATCAGCAGTATGTTCTTTTTAAAAGTGAGTCTAATGCCAGCTTGAGTGGTAGGCTGACAGCCCTGGAGACTGATATCCATTGTTTATGTTCAGAGAAGTCTGAGCAGGGGCACTGCCACACACATTTCTCTCTGCAGACCTTCCTCGTCTCTGATGCAGGGAGAACACCTCCAGGCAGAGAGATACTCTGGTCTCTATGGCCATTCACTGCCTGGCATTGAAGGCACACGTTGGCAGGATTGTATGGATGAAACTTTTTTGCAAAGGAATTCAGAGCTGCTTGGTTGGTTCCTTTTGCTTCCCAATAAATACCCTTTTGAATTCAAAAGCCAAAAACTGCTGATAATATGACCTTGTTTTTATTGTGTGGTGAACAGGAGTGCACTCAACAACTTCTTCAGCCTTGTACCAGAATACAAAACTTACATTCTGTTGCTTTCTTGTTGAATTACTAGCATTGCAAATACATTCAGGTCTTATATAAAAACCACCTTTTTCATCTTTGGAAGTTGTGTAATTCCTTCTTCTTAGGAGATCATAGCATGCACTTCAAATATCTGTTTGACTTAGTAAAGTGACAGAGAACGCACAAAATATACCAGTGCTTGTTACTGACTTCAGACAGCACTTATTACTGAAAGTGCCTGTGTCATGTGTCAGGTTATGAAAACTTTCTTTTTTAATGATTTTGGCAATTCCTAGTATAAACTATGGCTTTGTAAATTAATATTGGAACTGCAGTGGATGAAAAGGTGCTCTGTCAGCTGACATCTTGATTAGCAAAGAGCAATCCATTACTCCTTATACAGCCTACCAAAGTATTTCCGACACTGTCTTCTCTGACAGTAAAAGGAACACAACCTAGCCTATCTCCACTCCCTTTGCATAAATTCAAAGCTTTACAGCCCATGTAAAGAAATACAAAGTGACAGCAAATGCATGGATAAGTCATAGGATGGGAATTCTGAAGATTGGGATTCTTAGCTTGGCTCTTCTCAAGATTTCCTGTGTCATATTACATAAATCAATTTTAATTCTATATAGCTCATTGCTACAGCCAAGTTAAATTTGTCAAGTACCTTAAGGTACGTAGGCTAAATCCAAGAGTGCCTATAATGTAAGATGGAAAGTTCTTTGCATTTGTAAAGTATTGATTTTCTTCTATCCATTTATGTTGAGAGAGCATTTTATATATATCTTTTACTATAGCATGAAATAAAAGCTTTGAAATACCAAAGGTGGGGGGGAAGGGGGGGGGGTGGTGCGCAGAGGGGAGCGAGAGAGGGTATTTCATTATGGTCTACTGAAAAATGCATGTATTGTGTTTCTTTGTTATTAATAACATAATTGATGAGATTTGCAGAGATGTAGAATTCCACTTCATAGACAATACTTTGAAATGTCATTTGGGGTTGATTCAGGACAAAAATCCAAGTTGTTTAAATTCTCTGGTAAATGGACTAGAGATCCGACCCCCATGGTCTTCACAGCACGTATTCCCTGGGGTGTGCAACCTGTGGAAGTGCTCTGTGGGTTAGGCTGTCCCAGAAGTTGGGACCCCAGACTGACAAGCAGCCCAGGGTTGGATGCCAAGCTGCTTGTACTCTCAACTCTGATCACCCCAGCAGATGAGATGCTGAGGTGTTTAGGTACCAGAGCACCAGACTGAAGATCTGACAGTGTCCTGGTGGCTTCACAACTCTGTAAAAACCAAACCACTTCTTTTGAATGTTTCAGTTTCAGATAACTGCTAGATTTTTACAGTTACTTCAAGTTTCTGTGAATGTAGCACGTATCAGTCACGTCCTTGTTTGTTCTCCTGGGCACAGATATATATAAGTTACAATGATAAATAAGAGGGAAATGACAGAAGGATACTGTGAAAAGGAGTTTTACAGATACTAATTTATATGTTGCAGCAACTTCCTATTAGTTATAAGGGTTTACTCAGCGGGGACATAGAACTGGACAGAAGATAGTCCTGATAGTGGTTAGTTTAGTAGAAAAAGTGATTTTTCTCTGTTCAAGCTGGCTAAGGCATTAGAAAGACTTCTGACAAATCTGGGTCTGTCATCATATGTGAATTGTTTTGGTCTTGGAAAGTTTTTTGTTTTACTGATAAAACTGTTCCCCCCCTGGCTGCCTGGCAGAGAGGCTGTGGGGCTGTGGGCACCCAGCTTGTCTGCTGCAGGAGTTGCAGGATGCTTACTAACATTACCTTACCAGTCTAACAAACTAGCACAGCACCGAAGAATGGAAATTACAAGGGTAAAAAAGATGGGGGTGAACTTTATGCTAGATATACAGTGGGTTTGGTTTGTTTTGATTTTTTTTTTAAAAAAAAGCCTTAATCATGCCTTATCAAAAGGTAAAGATTTGTATACCAGTCACAAATTTATGAGTGCTGGCTTCTTCCTGGGTTCCTGGGGCTGTTAAAATATCCAGTAATAGACAGAATTACTCTTGAGAAAATAATTCTAGTTTTTAAATATTGGTGACACTCATTAGATTTCACAGAAATAAAATATAGTGTTAATTCAATTTTATAATGACTGGACCTTAGCTGGGTGACATTACTGGAACTGCATGAAAGTCTGGTTAACATAACTGGAGTTTCTAAAGCCTAACACTGTGTAAAATAGAGGTAGAGGGGCATTCCAGAAATTATTTCTGATGTTTTTATTGATGTGTTTTTCCAGATCATAGGCTGAAATAACTCAATGAGAGGTCTGAAGTCTTCTGACTAGTTTAAAACATTTGTGCCTAACTTCTCCATGTAAAAAGAAACTGTAAAAAAACAATCATCATACCAGAAGGTTATGTGACAGTTTGAAATCAGGACATCTAAAACTGAAATTTCTAGAAAAAGGAATTGCCATTGAAAAGCAAAATATTTCCAGAGGGAAAATAAAATATCAATTTGATGAAATATTGATTCCCTTAGCTGTTAAAAAATAAAAAAGCTCAGATGTACTAGGACAGCAGGTAGTGGGAACATATGGAAGAAGCATATTTTACTCTTGCAAAGTGAACCCTTCACTTTATATCATGATGAGGTCAAGACATGACAAAGGTTGGTACTGCTAAGCTCAACAGCATGTGCAGGACTAGACAGGCCAGTGGGTGAGCTGGCACAGGAGTAGCTGAGAGACAGGCCTGGGCCAGTTTCACAAGGGAATTAAACTGCCAAGGATTGGGAGGTTTTTTAAATGTGTACACTCCAAGTCATACTAAATATCTGTGCTTGTAACTCAGAAAATTAGAGTTTGGTTTGGTTTTGTTTTGAGTGGGGTTTTTTTGTTGTTCTTTGGGGGGGGGGGGGGGGGTTTGGTTTTTTGGTTGTTGGTTGGGTTTTTTTGTTGTTGTTGTTGGTTGGGTGTGGTGGTTTTTTTTTTTTGTTTGTTTTTTTTTTTGTTTTTGTTACATTAAGAACAAAACTAGCTCATGTTTAAATTAGGAGATTACTTTCCCTACAATGTTTTTCAGGGTTTATGAATTTGTCATCAAGATTTCATGGCTGCTGTGATGAATTGCCGTTAAGACATTATCCTCAAAAGAACAATGAAGAGCTTTCTTTGCTGAGCAATTTTGGAAATAATAGGAGCATTTCACTAAAGTGAAATGCCTGCTAGAGGGATATTTCTTACTGTGTCCAGACATATTTTTTTGCTAAATATTTTAAAGATTTCCTTTCCCTTTGACACAGAAATGAAGATATTACTCTGCATGTAGTGCACATGACATTGCAGCCTTTAGTCACAGAGATCTGTGTATTCCTACACATGTCCCAGGCCTGAGGCAATGTCATATTTAAAAACAAGCATGAGTCTGTAAGGATGGATCTCTCTCTTCCAATGTAGCTTCAGCTTGAACATTTATTCTTTTTTGTGGTTTGGCTCTACTCATCACCATTTGTGACTGCACTTGTGGTGCATTTTCCTCAGCAATAAACTGAGAATTGTATGACTGATGGATATCTAAACCACTATTAGTTAATGTCTGAAAAGACAATGCTCACACCAGCATTACATGCTGTTCATACCAATATTGCAGCTTCATGGTAAAAAAAAAAAAAAGCAGCTAGATCATAAAGGAGTAGCAGGTTTTTATGGAATTTAGTAAGTATGGTGTGAAATATTATTTTAGTCCTGTGAAGGATGAATAAGCAGTTGTTTAGTAGTCAGGACTGTCCAGTCCTGATCCAAACAGAGAAGTAATGGCAGCATTCTGTGAGAGATCAGCTGGCTTTATAGCTCCCAGTTATTATTTTCAGCATTTCTTGTTTCATGCCTCTTATTGGAGGAGACAAAAAGACATTCTGAGATACACAGAATTATAGAACAGGACAAAACAGGATTATACTGACATGGAAATAGGGGCTATTTCATTTTCTGTATTTACTGGATCACTCAGGTTGTTGTTAGCAATAAATGGACAACATTGCCACTTTAGCTCTATAGATGAAGTTATGCAGGAATTCTAGCTGAGCCATACTGAGATAGCCTTTTGTTTTCTAAAAATAGTCAGTTTGCTAAACTGAATCATATTTGTGATTGCCACAAAATCTTGTGTAGAAATCTTCTCACAGTCACAAAAAAAAAAAAAAAAAAAAAAAAAAAAAAAAAAAAAAAAAAAAGTTGGTTGTTTTGTGTAAAATCACTATTGACATAAAATCATCACTGGGCATTGTTTTTAATCTGATATATGTGATTCTCACAACCATGGACCACAGCTGAGTAAAAAAAAGCTTAGTTGGTAATCAAGTGCCTTGATTACTTACCAGAAGATAATGAAGTTTGTGAACAGCTCATGAGTTCATTCCTACTGTTATTTAAAAATAGTATACATACATAGAAAAAAATAACAGTAGAGATAATCAGGAATGGTGTAGAACATAAATTAGTTTGTTACTGAGATGCTGCTTTTAGGTATTTGCATCCAAGTGTGTATGTGGGATACTCAGAACTGCTGAAAAGGGGAGTGCATTGATAACATTATTATTACCATACAATTCCTGCTGTACTATTAAGAGATATAAATCTGAGTCAGGTTCTTCTGGGCTTGTTGCTATTCAGATGTAGGTTTACAGTTCACTAAGAGGTATAGTTGCTTGTCAGATACAGAATTAGATACATTTTGTGATTTAATGTGTTCATATTGCTTATTAATTCAGAGCTTCATGCTAATTATTTGCTAGTTGAAAAGTTTGCTGTTGATGGCTCAAGTGTGGTCACTGGCTCTTTTATTTAGAAGAATGTTAAATAAAAATTTAAAAAGAGAAGACAAAGAATGAAACTAATTGTATAGTTTTCCAGGGATCCAAGCTGAAAAATAGCAAGAAAAATATTATTCAAGCAAGAAGACAAAACCAGTTGTGCTCACAACGTTTGATTACAATGTCCTACAGCTTGACCCATTTAATTTAATACTCTTTAACTGGGGAAAAGGAAAGATATTCATAACAATATTATGCATGGAAATTGTCTTTGCATTACTTTCAAATAATCAATACTGAGAGGAGAAGGGATAAAGGAGAGAAGACAGTCCAGACTGTTTACATCATTTGTTTTGTTAATGTAGTGCTTCTAAAACAGGAAGAGAAAAGAAGACAAAGAAAACAGACAATTTCTCTGGATTTCAAGTAAGAAAATCCCAAGACTCTGTGCTCTGTCACAACAGCTGTTACACCGATAGGCTCCCTTGATCAAAGTCTGTGTCAAGGTGGAGAGATTACCTTGACTACCTGTGTTGGGAGATAACCACTGCCAGAAGCAATGGTGACAGAAGCAAAGAGAGAGAGAGCAAGTGCAAGGACAATAAGCTATGTGTATGTGGAGAAATTTCATCTTTCTACGCATAGGAAATGAGTTTGCTCTTTATCTCCCTGTGCATTTCTCTCTCTCGTCCAGAGGAGCAACCCTGCATTCCCAGTTGCCTGCAACATGTCTTACAGAAAGCCTTGTGATATCAAAGTAAGGGAACAGCCCATGGAGTCTCAGAGGCACACAGACGTCAGGCCACTCTGAACGCTCACTGGTACAGCGAATCTTCCCAATTTCTTGCCATTATCCTTGGAAGCAGAAGGGCTACAAGGATCAGTATAATTATCTGTTCTGTTCCAGGAGACCCATAGTTTCCACTTGTTCTATATTGCTTTTTTTTTTTTTTTTTTTTTTGTGGCGGAAATTTAATAGCAATTACAGATTTTTAAAATTCATTTGTGTGGTAGATAAATGAGAGAGAATGAGACAGAAAGGGAAATAACATGGAAAGCAGGTGGACGGCAGCAGCCTATTATCTGGGTATCTGTAGAGCCAGGAATACTGCTCCAATCTAGGCAGCTTTCTCCTGTAAGGTTTCCCATCACCACTAGCCCTTGGCAATGGCTGATGGAAAGCTGGGCAGAGTGTACCTTCCAGCATTTTCTCAGTAGGTCTTAGAACTAGGTCTTCAGAACACCACCCCCTGGTCTATGCTTATAGGACTCTTTTGCCACCTGGCATTAAAGCAGAATTTTATGGCAGGAATTTTAAACTAAAGCCAAAACATTAAAACAGGACATCTAAGAGCATCGCAACAAATCTAGCCTTCTCTCTGGTAGCAAAATTCCTATGGAAAACTGATAATTTCACCTACGTAAACATCGTATAGGTCAGGGAAGAGAATAATAAAGATGCATAGACATACTGATGTGGACATATAGGTGAAAAGCTAATATGCACATCTACTTTTCCAAGAAGAAAGACAGGCTGTACAGGAAAAAAAACATACTGTGATATAAATTTACATTTCTGTCCTGCTAATAAATGGGGCAATGAAACAGCTGACTTCTCCCCTAGTGCAGGTGTGGGAGTTATTTACTTTCTAATCTTTTCTCTTTTAGCTCTGACTGGACACGAATGAGAATTCCTGGCATTAGGTTTGAGAAGAGATGGAAAAAGCACAGGAACCAATTTACAGGGTTTCACTTGACTAGCTTTCTTCATTTGACTCCTATTAGCTCTGATAATGTATCCTCACCATTAATCAGTTAGGGAGAGAAGAGGTGATGCCTGTTTTTTCACGTGCATAGGAAGATGTATGTACACCACAGCAATCTCACTGGAAAAAGTTCAGTGCCTCAAAGTGTCTCCTTCAGGACTTACAAAGCACAGAGACAGTGACCCTAAGCATGAGGACAGCCTTTAGCAGGCATACAAGTTTTGGGAGGAATGTCTGAAATAAATATTTGAGATAGTGTTACCTTCAGCATAAACTCTATAGAACAAATTTATGCCTGACATAATCCCGGTAGAAATAGTGGGACCAAAGGATTGCAGAGGCAGTTGATATTGTTAGATGGGAACTTCTTCCAAGGAGTGAAATTCCCATCACAGAACTGATGCCTTGGGAAGGCCGACCTGGAACAGAGACTGGACAGAGCTGGAGAATAAAGTAGGTATTTATTGAAAGGCCTTGAGGGCCCACCTTGGGCAGGACAGGAACCTGACCAGGGCTACACCCAAGGTGGACTAAGAATGGTCACAAAATGCCTGACCAGTCACAAGGTCTCACACTTTTACAAGTTTTGGTCCCTTTGCATACTGGGGTTTAATTTTCCAGTTACAGCTTCAGGTTGTGAGATCTCATCCTTCTTGTTTCTCCCTTCAGTCCACCACTGTTTGTGCTTTTGGGCCTGAAAGTTGTCCTCGTTCTTCAGCAGGAAAAGGATCTGCCTATCTACTCTGTGAAGAGAGCTTACTGGCACTTAATATGAGGCTCAGAACTACACCCCTAGGCAGCACAGAATCTGAAAGCATGAAAACTAAAACTTAAGGCATCAGAACCACAGTGACAGCAGTCTAATAGCTGCTGGGGTGATAACAAGAGCTTCTTCTGGAGAGCACATGTTCTGCCTCTTCCTGGCAGTTCCTGAGGAGAGGAAACAGGCTCTGAGCTGAACAGCCCTGGAGTCTTCACCTCCTGTGTTTTGCACTGTAAAAACAAAACTGTTTGTCCTGATGGCCCTATACAGGTACCAGAACTTCATCAGTATGGAGCTTGTAAAATGTTTCCACATGTTATGCCAGTCACTAGTCAAGCCTGACAGCTCCTCATTGCTGGATCATTACACAGAAGTGTAAAAAAAATACAAAAGATGTTGGTCGATTTCTATGATGTTTGATGTAAATGCATCAACACTAATATATTTTTAAAGTTAGACAGTAAATTGCAGCAGTTGATTTCCACAGCAATGTTATCCACAGTAATGCTAGTGACATCTGAGATTCTGTCACAAAAAAATATTTATGTGCATAATGAGTGAGAACAACCGTCCAGCCAAATCAGTATCTCCAACAGTGTCCTAGACAGATGCCTAGGGCAGAATATAAGAGTAGGGGAGTGCCATGTGATGAGTACCAGCTATGGGGGATCAATACCCATGGGTCTGCAGCTCAGAAACTCTCTGAATTGAGGTGGTTTCTTTGTTTTCAATGGTCTTTGATGGATTTTTCTTCCAAGAGTTTATTCTATTGCTTTCTAAGTCTATTTAATCTTCTTCACCACCTGTTTCTCTTTGTGCCACATCCCTCCACTTCAGGAATCATTACCAATAGATACATATCAGGAAAGAGATAGGTAAGCCAAACTCAAGTCTGTTCCAAGATTTCTAGGACCACACTTAGCTTTTGCTAGCAGTTAAAACCTGACATGACAGACTTGCCAGAAATTCATATCTCTGATTATTAATTAAACTATGATCAATCAGACCTGAACTAGAGCAGACCAAATACTCCCCATGAGCTAACTCATGGGAATATTCTGTATTTGGATTATTTTCAGCAGTTCTAAGCCCCTTGAAGAGAAACAAATAATTTTTCATGTTAAGATGAACACTGACAATGAACAGAACTTCCACCTTGCCCATATCTATCTGATTTTAACAGGGCATTACACCTTCTCTGCTTCATTCCTGCTACCCTGTACACCTGAACCAATTTGAAAGGAGGTTATAGAACAGAATCTGGTGTCTGCATCTAATTCAATGTTTGCTTTCTATCCCTTACTAAATATGTTTAATGAAGACCCCACATTTGTTCCTGACTATTTAGAGAAAAAATTGTTTATTCACTCAATGCATTTTAATCAGGGGAAGTATCTATGAACCATATAGAGCCTGTAAGATGGGATAGAAAGATCCTAAATTTAAATACTTCATAATATGTTAATCAGAAGCAAAAAACAAAACAAGGAAAAGGAAAAGGAAATGGAAAAGGAAAAGGAAATGGTCCACAAAAAAAAAAAAAAAAAAAAAAAAAAAATTGCTCTTCCCAATTAGGAAATAGTTCTCTTTAAGGGAAAATGTCCCAGCAGATTGTGAATCTGGCCCTCACTCTGCTGGAGTAGGCAGCTGAACCTGTGTAACTTCACTATATTCTCGCTGAAAAACACATTCTGGAACTGCATCAGGTTTTCCCATCAAATCTGATTTGGGAACGTGTTCATAGCGAGTCATTCAATGTGTTCTTTCTGTACTTTGCTCATATTCATCTCTGTTAATGGTGATCATCCAGCAAAGAGTCCACAAATCAAACTGCTATGCCCTGCAAGGATTCACTGTTTGCAGTGGGTTTTATAATCTAAATTACCTGGAATGTTACCTGTTTCTGAGTGAGTGGCTTCATAGTCTTTAATGAGTGAATGAATAATAAAAAAACAAATATAAAGTTATGAAAACACATCAGGTATTCTTATTTCCCTGCACTCATCCTCTCTCATCTACCAGTTTGGCCTGCATACAAGGAAGCTTATCCTAAAATACACCAGTAAACAGTCCTGTGTGATGCATAATATATGAAGATTTCAGTCTCAGAAAACATTTCAGTAAAACATTTGTGTGACTGCAGTATGTTAAAGCCACAGCTATTTTACTACTCCAGCAGTTTGATTTGAGAGGAGATCATAGGAATAGATGGTTGGATAGAACTTTCGGAACATCTGGATAGCTGATGTTGGGAAGCAAGCTCACATAGTTTTGCTCAATTATCATCCTTTGTTTCAGTTAACTCTAGACATGTGTGTCACAGGTGAAGTGGAAGCTTCAGGCAAAGGTTACAATCCCTGCTGTCTGCCTTTTCCTGGTTATTGAGTGTTTACTGAGGAAACAGGGCAGGCTCTCTAAGATTAGCCACAGTACCACTGCTTTAATGTGCTCCATCTGAGATCATTGTGATTGTTCATGAGAAAAAAAGATTTTTTCAAAGTTACTGCACAAGCCTGGGTCTTCAAGCATCTTCACTGTGACTACCTGCAATTCACTGTGCTTCCTGATAGATAAAGCTTCTATTTTCAGTAGCACTGGGTGAATATATATATTTCAACTGTTTTGTGCTCAGATAGCACAGCAGCAAGACTAGATAAATAACTACCGTAAAGAGAGGCAAAGCCTTCTCCATTTTTGCCTCACCACATTAATTCCTTCCATGTTGCTGCAAAGATTGTTATGATGACTTAGGTTGTGTTGCCTGTAAGAGATAATGTTTGGGGCGGCTCTTCTTAACTTACCGCTCTGATTTTATAACTTTGTCCTTTTAAAGATTTTCAGATTTATTTCAGGTTTTGGAGAGACTGACATACAGCTACAGACAAAGGACATCAAGTTAATTGCTCCCTGCACTGTCTATAGACATCCCAAAACTATAGAGCATTCTGTAAGGATATCAGTTTTTTGTTTCTGTTTCTGTTCCATTCAAAGGCAAACAACTGAATCAAATTAAAAAAAAAAAAAAATCCCCACCAAAACCAAACACAGAAGCATACATGATACATTATTAAGTCTATGTTCAAAAGTCTATTAATCACAAATCACAAAAGTGTGATTAATAGAAGTGGAAATTGTTCAACACTTAGGTCTCAGTGTCCTTGTGAGTAAGCAGCAATAAAATCATTCTGCTTTTATGATGCACTGAAGGATACAACAGGTCTAGTGCAAAAGGCTTTGAATTTTTTTTTTTTTTCTATTGGATAAGAAATTGCTGCTGTGATTGATTTAGCCAATTGGAAACATTGTATGGCTTTAAATACTTATTTTCTGTTAAGTTTTTCTCAGCCATCGTGTTTTCTTAAAACTGTTTAGTGCAGGGAGCTGCTGAAACTGAGCTGTGCAAAAGGTACTGAATGTCTTACCTTTGGATAGCTGGTTTTGCTTTGAGACTGATCACCAAAATTAAGGTGACACCTACATTGTTGATTCAGGTTGAGAATTAGTTGCACAATCCTAATGTCATCCTTAGATCCCTTAGATCCCCAGAAGATGAGAAATGGAGGATTTTTAGGGGTCAGTAACACTTTGGAAGGTTTAGGCATATGGGGAGTATTTGGCTGGCAGTGGTACTTACAGGACTGGGGTGAGGTGTATTGTCAAAGCAAATACAACAGCAGCATCTGTGAGTTCTGAGAGTGAGAACAGCAGTGAGCTGGGGCACAGCCAATTCTACAACACATAATAAATAATGGCTACAAATCAGAATTTAATTTCAGAAAACTGCAAATAATTATTCACACTGCAGCTATTGCAGTCTCTTTTCAAAGAATTGCCAGGAATTCAGGAAATGTATTATCAAATTCCACTTACATTTCGGCAGGCTACTTACAGTCTGGTATTTAAGATCTGAGGTTTGACACATGCAGATGCAAATAGGTCTCCCACTGTGCATCCTGTCTATTTAAATTGTAAACTTCTCAGGGTTGGAAATATGTCTTGTCATATGATTTTATACTACCTGGCAAAAGTTTTCTAATTTTCATTGAAATCTCCAGGCATTATTGTAATGAAAATAACTATAATTATCTCCAATGGGACAAAATCCAAGTGTCAAATTGAAATTGAAATACTAGAATGGACACAGACAGGTGCCTACAGTGCACTAGAAGCCCTTTGTATCACAAACACTTTAAAACCATTAAATTCTCCATCATCATTTTCCTGAATTATCCAAAGAAATAATTCTACAGCTAACAGTCAATACATCCTTGTATCAGGTTTTATGCAGTTTGTAAATTGAAATAACCAAAATCCACATAAATGCAGAAGAACTTTCTTGGAGCAAGTTTCTACACCCCTAATTTATAAACCCTCAGCCCCAAAAGAAGTTACTTGTCAAGATGTAGGAAGAAAATTTCAGTGAAAAACAGCTGTGATGTGGAAGCCAACCAAGGCAATGAATCCTGGAACCAAAAATCTTCCCATCCATTTATGGTCTTCTCACCACTCAGGCCTCAAAGGTGCTAACAATATTTCTATTTATTGATAAAATGCTACTGAGAATATTAAAAAGCTTAATTTTCCATAGTTAGTCAAAGTTGTGCTAGAAACTAACACACACCAATGCAGCTGTACATTGATTTCCCAACAGTGCAATCCTCAGGGCCTTCTGGAGATAAAAGAATAACAGGAAAAAAGTAGAGAGGGGGGAATGGGAACAGGAGTTCTCTCCTTGTGTCTTTGGGTGAACCCATGAGATCAAATTCATGTTTAGGAACAGAAAGAACAACAACAACAACAAAAATTAGACTATCAAAATAAAAGAACAGTTTTAGCAGATCTTCTCCTTCAGGGGTTAATTCTGCTTCTAGAAGGAATGATGCCAAGCAGACAACCAGGATTGGTCTCGTGCTCACAGAACGTTTCTGAGCCATATCAACAGATTTTCCAGGAATTTTTCCCACCTTTATTTCCACTACTTGTTTGTATTGCATCTCTTTACTCTGTTTCCACTATCTTTGATCACTTTTGTAGATTCCTGTCCTCATCTTCCCATTCTTCCATTCATGACATTTTGAAGATAAATAAGGCTTATTAAAGGTTTTCTTTCAATAAAGAATAATGAATATTTGCTTAGTTAGACACAACCCCTTACCAAAATCACATTTGTTTCTTTCCACAAAATTTTTGTTTTCATTCCGATTCTTCAATATTCTGTTTATGTTTTATAAAAAACAGTCACTCTACCACAATTTTTAGCATGCACTGCTTTCTCAGGAAGCTTAAGTTACTTTATTAGTCAGTATAACACCAAGGTTCTGTTATCATGCATTAGAAATTACTTAAATTGTTATAGTTCTAAAATAGAAATACTTTTTTAACCAGAGTATATAGTTATATACAGTTTCACTGTAGGATCTTTGGGGGTTTTCAGGATTGTTGGAGCATTTTACAAGATATTTAAGCATTAAGACCCCTAGCTAAAAGGCATGAGAGATGGTAAAAACTGTAGAGTAATGCTTTGGGATGGGAGATCTGAAAAGCTTGCTGGTTTGAGCACACTAATAGCTGGGATAAAACCACTAAGTTTACTTTGTGCAAATCTGTTACCAGCTGGTAACAACAAGGGTCCACTAGAATGAGGAAAACCATTTTTTACTGGCATGGAGAGCTGTGAGATGCAATATTCAAAATGAGCATGTAAAAATGCACATATATTTTCTAAGTGACTTCGATACAAGACATTAATTGTACTGTAGTTCTGCCTGAGTAATGTAGACAATAGTCTGCATTATTACTTTTAATAAAAACTGGGTTTAATTGTATTAAACACAATTGTATTATAGTTCTGCCTGAGCAATGCAGACAATGGAATTCATTATTACATTTAAGAAAAAATGTATTTAATTTTCTAGCAAGCAATCTCATTGCAATTGAAGTAGTCTACTAAAATATTTTCAAAAAACAAATTATCTGAGGCTGTAATATTTTTGCAAAAATACAGCTGTCCATATTCAATTAATTTAATTTCCTTTTAGGCCAAACTGCAGTAAGAAGTGATTTTCTTCTAATTTTATGTGGAACAGTTTCACATTCATTCTAAACATTACCTGTGTTTCATGCTCCAGTTATGAGCTTTCTCTATAATAAGAAAAAGCAGGAGCATCCATGTACATATGGAGATATATTTACCAAATTGCTCAATCAGCCAGTTCAGTAAGGAAACAACATTTTTCTATGGTTGGGCTCCTTTCCAGGATAAGAAGGCAACAGAAAAGAATAAAAGTGCATCCCAGGTGTCATATGTGTCATATGAGTCTGAATGTGGCCAGAATAAATGCCTAGATCCAAACTTCCAGAGGGTCCAGGAATCAGAGTATCTCCCAAATCCTGTAGATTAGACACTAGCTGCTAAGAGCCATAGATATATTTAAATTCAACATGAGGGGGAAAAAAAAAATGAATAGGCTGATTTAAAGACAGGTTATTTACAGGCAGTAACTGGGATAAAACCACTGCTCATGTACACAGAGGCAAATGTGCTTGCTGTTGCATGGGTCTGGTCACAATATCCACATGAATTAAGATGTTTATTTGTGACTAGAACAGAGCACATTTTAACCCATGGTCTTGTGGCTGCTGCTGGGTTACGGAGTCACCCTCTCTGTTCTAGGTGGACAGCCCACTATTGAAGTAAATCAGGCAAAGAATAGCTTGAAGGTAACATGACCATGGCTGGTTTTCCATTTTTGATCTCAGCAGGAACTCTGCTCTCTGCTGAACCTTTTCTTTTTTTTTTTTCCACTTTCTTTCTACACATCCCACTTCTCCTCCCAGTGTTTCAGATGCTTCTTAGAAAGAGAAAGGAAAGGTAGAGGGAACAGATTTTCAGTTAAAAGTAACAAAAAAGATGAAATTCAAAAATATAAATTCCAATAAAAATTTCAGTAACAAACAATGTATTTTTTTTGGTAGCTCTCACACGGGTACTTTGCAAACAAATTCAGAACAGCATGTTCCTCATGCTTAGATTAAAAACTGGACAAAGAATGATTTATAAAAAGGTTTTATAATTATTTTATTTATTGTTTGGTAAAATCAAGGACTTTCTGATGTGAATTGGGACCTCATCATTGTAAGCACAGAAAAAAAGCTGATCTGCTCCTCGTGGAATTTATTATCACTGTTAAATTTTGGCAATAGAAAAATGAATCTAACTTGGAAAAGCAGCTTTTGCTAACTTATATGCTACATCCTTTTTTCTTGGGACCTAATGATAACCATCCATTGTGAATCATTACAGCTATTTTTCTTTTTTCCCATTGTCAAAGTAAACTTACTGGGTTGGCATGCTTTTTATGAGCAGCAAAGGTTAGCAGTGAGGTTTGTTGGGGGCCAGAAAAGTGGGACATTTCTAGTTAAAATTCACATCTTGCTTCTGCTTGCATTGCAGTTCTCAGGACTTCATGTGCCATCAGATTTATTGTTGGGAATCTGACTCAAACTTGATCTTAATAAAAAACTATTCTAATTACATATTAAAAAAAAATCTAAACAGCTCAGCTTACTTCTTCCTGCCAAGCAACCCATGAAGCAGCAAATTACTTTGGATGGTGCTGCATGTTCATAGCCTAGCATTTATATTTGTCTTAAACCTTAAAAAAGTGGTAATGTGTAGGCATCCTTGGCTTCAGGACCTAAGGAAATTTCTTTTTTGTCATGAGATACAGTCAGGCTGAAATTTTTTTTTCTCTGAAACCAGGCGAAATTTTGCAAATTATCCTGGAAGGAAGGGAGGAAGAGAACAGGGTCAGTAGCAGTCCTCCTCCACAAATCAGCTGTATAAATCCAGTGTTGAAGGGAGAGAAAGAATTTTACTTGTAGGCATGAAATGGCATAAAGGAAAATGGCATGTGAAATTTAGGTAGCCACTGAAGTTTTAGTAATGGGACCATTAAAGAACACACTATGGTTAGTAACACTGGTGCAGTTAGAAAGTCTTGGAATGCCAGATGACATTTGTGTCATTTTATGGTAAATGAGTGCCATCTACTTAACAGCAGAAGGAAAGTAAAGTCTGAGATAAGAAAAATCCTGAAAGAGCTTTCAGCTCTACTCTTCTCCTATGACCCCACCACCATGGAGATCCATGGATGTACAATTCAGCAATTACCTTTCATGATTGATGGGCTCTTGGGGCTCCATTCTCTTAGTAACTCTGAGCCCTGGGCTGTGGCAGTGAAGAGTCCATTAGTGTGACCCTGAGGACCTGTATCTTCTCCGCTTGCCCAGGAGGGTTGGAAATGCTTTCACTCTGTTTCTGATCCCTCATCTCAGCAGAGATGAGACTCCATGCAGAGACAAAATGCAAGTCCAGTCTATCTTTCTGCAGCTCTCACTTCACACTGTATGCTGGTCTCCAGCTCCTCCATTCCTCCCATCTGCCTGACTGTGGATGTCTCAAAAAGGAGATAAAAACTAGAGTTCAGTCCAAGAGCCTTTGAGGGAAAGATGCACAGCAGAATACAGCTGCCAGCACTCCCAGGTAAAGGGAATTTGAAAAACAAGTATCAGAAACTTGGCTATAGTACTTGAAAGGATTACAGAAGTATGGAAAGAGTCCTGAAGTCAGTGTCAGGTAGGAGAAATCCCAGATCTCACTCCCACACACTTGCAGTTATGGTGAGGCACTGAAACTGGTGGTAGGCACAGCTCTTGGCCTCCCGTATCACAGCTTCCTACTCAGCAGAATAACCAGCCCTTTTTTGAATGAGAGTTAAACCAGTTCCCAAAGTTTTGCACCACAGCAGAGATTCTGAAGCAAATCCAAACTCCACAAAACTGAGAAACACATTTCTTGTCATCCCCAGGATAATGTGACTCCAGGGTAGTTTCAGAGTGGCATAGCCCTCAGCGCATCCAAGGGTACAGAAGAAGAGAGGGCAGAAGAGATGACAGACACCATGGGACCAGGAAGTATTGTTGTGTATTATTTCGGTTTATACTGTGTTCATTTTTATATTGGGTTTTGTGATGGTTTCTTCTGTAGTCCTCTGTTCCCCTGGAAAATGTATCATCCTGAAATTTGTCCCTGCCCCTTTTCCCTGCCCATTCTCCCACATTGTTCCCTTCCTGGAATGTAATCCAACTCTATTCCACTCCCACCTTATCCCTGATTGGGTAGTGGCTTGTCCCCGCGTTTAGCCCCTTCCCCTGGATATAAGCCCAAAAAGCACGTGGAAAGCTCTCTTGGCTTGGGGACAGGGAAGGGGCTCCTGACCCAGGCTGGGGCAGGGCCACAGAAGAAAGACTGAATAAAGCCCTGATTTCCCCTGGATCAAGTGCAGACCTTCCTTTGCCATCGATGGGGACCTGTTCACTCTAAAGGAAAAGGTTCACAGCTACTCCTGGGTTTTTTGGGGCCCTGAGGAAAAATCCTTCCAACCGTGGTTTGTCTCTCAAGCTAGCCAAGGCAAAAATGGAGCCGGGGCTCCGAGGGAGAGACTAGCCACGAGGAAAGATTCCAAGCAAGGCACAGAATTCCTGATCACCCTGTCATATTTCAGTTTCTCTTTGCTTTGGCAGCACTGTTATTAATGGCAGACCATTCTAAAATTTCTCTGTTCGAACTTCAGTCAGTGTGCAGTAAAGGTTTTGAAACAGTTTCTTACAACAGAAACAGTCTGTCCTGTTGTCCTTGGCTGTAATTTTTTCTCTCTCTACATTTTCTGCTAGTGCAGCATTTTAGTGCTGCAGTTGTATTAACATAGTCTGCAAAGCATTTCAGTACCATTCAGGTTGAGAAGAGCCATATTAATGTAAAATATTCTTCAAAGAGTAAGTTAAACAGAAAACATTGTATTGATTCAATGCCTCACAAGGTCTTACAAGAATTAATTCAGATAGGCTTGGATGTAAGCCTTTTTTGCACAGACTGAAAAGTGGCTGAAGGCTTGTAAACAAATTGCAAAGATTAATGACACTGCAACTTGCTAGGAGCCTTCTCAAACACATTTTCTGGGTGCCTTGAAACACTAAGTACTTATGCTAACAACACTCTTGAAGTCAGGACTTACTGTGGGAGGTCACCCAATTTTGCAGATGGGAAACAGAGGAGCCTGGAGAGTCTTTGCAATGCATCAGCCAGGATTTTGGTAGTTCAAATCCAGTCTAATACTCTAGTTGCAGGACCACCCTTTCTGATTTTTTTTCCCACATATCTTTAGAGATACAGATACTAAATCATTTCTATTTGTGTTTGAATTAACATATTTCTCAAGCTTTAATATCAGTTAAACCAAAAATTAGTGGTAGTCTGTCTCCACATTTCCATCACTTTCTCTGCTCTTTTGAGTCATACAATATTTAATGTTACTGTATTAGATGCATCTTATAAAGTCTGTTTTCCATACTGACATCTAGAGGAACATCAAAAAGAATAGCAGCAAGGGGCAGTATCTTCTCTCTAACACAGATCAGAAAATTATGCTTATGGAAAGAACATGAAAGGAGACCTATACCAGCCCATTGTATATAGACCAAAGGTCAACTCAGTGTTTAAATACACATTTTGTGTTAATAGCTTATGGTGTGCCTGCACTTTATCAGTTTTTATAGTCACTTTTTAAACCTTGTAATGATTTTGGGTTCTTCATTCCATGACTGCAAGTTCAACGGTTTAATTGTCCATTGAGTAAGAAGCTGTGGAGTTTTATTCCAAGTTTGTTAAGCTGCTTCAGTTAATAATCACAGTTCCTTGTGTTATAAAATCAGTGCATAATCATTCCTTATTTACCTTCTTCAAGTTATTTGTGATCTTATATGTTTGTCATACTCTCTCAGTCTCTCTTTTTATGAGACTATGTTCTTTTAAGACCAACAGAGTTTTGGACAAGAGCGTGATCAAAAGTGTTTTGGAAATCAAAATGCATTACGTCAAAAGAATGAGACATGCCCAGTGATCTCAAGAACTGTTGCTTTACTGACTCTGCCTGAGAATGTCACATTTATCCACATCTGTTCTTTTTATTCTTTATCACAGATTCTGTCCATTTGTTTGATAAGAAAAACAGACTCTTTTTGTTCATAGGTTTCACAGCTTGCTTATTCCCCACCCACACAGATGCCAGGGGTCCTTTAAAAATGGGCATTCTGCTTGCCACTGGCTCTTTCTCTGGAATAAACACTAATTTATTCAGGAGTTCACTCAGAGCAGTTAGTAGTTCAGCAACAACTTTGAGAACTCATGGGTTAATACCATCTGTTTCTTATGGTGTTTGTTATTATACATTTTATTGATCTGTTCTAAAACCCCTTCTGCTGACACTTCACTTTGAGGCAGTTTTTCGGACTCATTTCCTGTAAGTAAAGGCAGAAATGTCTCTAAGCTCCATGTGGATAACACTAATGTAAGCAGTTCTCTCAGCCTTTCTGCTATGGCCAGAGAATCTTCCAGTGCTTTTTCCATGGCTCAGCCATCTGTCAGCCCTACAGACTTGGGAAGGATGCTTGGTTTTCATGTGTTTTAGGGAGACTGTATTAGCAGTTTCCATGCCTTTAGCAGATTACTTCTTGGAATCAGTTTTAATATAAGTTATTGTGTTTTCACATTTTGCATATCAGAATTTTTACACATTTTCTGTTTTGCACCTTTGGATACAAATTCTGCCTTTTGAGGGATGTCACTTTTCTTATATGTCTCTTTCTTTTCTTAAATGCCTCTTTCTCTCTGTTGCTTAACCACATTCTCTATTTTTTGTCATTTAGATTATTTTTATACAAATAAACATTTATGTTGAGGATGATGCCTTTAAAAGTTCTTGAATATATTTTACCCTTTTTATTACTCCCCTTCATCCTATAAAAAGGTTTCCTGGTTACCACAGTTTCCATTCTGAAGTTAAATTTTACTGTAGTGTTTTTTTTCACTTCTATAAGGTTGCTGAATCTGAGGTAACTGTTCTTCCTTTTGAAGATAGTAACTTCAAGGGACACTCAGCAGTGATTTTTAAGAATTTAACTATTGCATGGTGTTTTACCTTGACACTTATCTATGTTAGGTCTTCAGGCACAAATGGGACAGGCTACTGCTAGGCGTCCCTCAAACTTTATTGCAGCATCAGTCTCATAACAGGATTTTACATAGCTAAAGGATGGATGGCAACAGGTCACATCTGCCATCAGCAGCCAAAGATTTCTTTGTTACAGAGCATCTTGAAAGTTTTCCAGCCAAGAACATATTGCTAAAGCTTACAGGTAATTATTCTAACCAATCATGGAAAGCACACATACACCTGCTTCAAACAATGCTTACTTGTATGCTTTCTATTAGCAATAAACAATATTCCATTATTAAGCTTAAAACTTTCTACTATCTTGCTAAGCATATTTTTCTGCAGCCATAAAATCTATTGTAGCCAAACCTAAGACTCAGATTATTGTTTTATGTCCTTGCTTGCTGTATTATTGTAACTTTTACTACTTTCAAACTTTGCAGTTGCAGCTAATTCTAAATTCTTCAGCTCTTTCTGTTTCTGGGGCCTGCCTTCACGGATTTCTAAAAGCCTTATTATCTTTAATATTTCCGACACTTAGCTAACATTAATGGGAGAGGTCTCATTGAGATGTGTTTTCAGCCCTTGCAGGTTCTCTTTTCTCTGAAAGTAGTGCATAACCAGCATTCTCCTCCTGATTATGAAGTCAAGACAACTCATAGTATTCTCCCCATTTAAGCAGGAAATTTTAATGTGAAGAATTTCTGTGGTGCAAATTTAGAGATTTTATTTTTTAATGTCAATTATATTAACCATGTTCACCAATAATGCAGACTTTCTGTCCCTGTGTTTTCTTCAGCATAAAGCTTTGTTCTCTAATTTGCTCTTTGATTTTCTAGAGTTCCACTATTTATTGCCCTTCCATGAAGTGCCTGAGATTTATGTCATGCCAACTGTCTCACTCATAGATTTTCCCCATAACTCCACTGTTACTTTTCCCAGTGCTGCTGTTAACCACATGAACATTCCCCAACAGCTCCAGAAAAACATTCTCTAGGTAATTGTCCAGATGGCTCATGAAATTTGCCACTTCCGCACCTGGCAGGAAAGTCATCATGCATAATGCACTTATGTGGAGGGACTTTTTATAAAACATATAGTTTTATAAATAAATAAATTAGTAACTATAACTGGGGGGTTTTGCCAGATGCTATTGTTACAGAGAGTGTTTATAAGTTGTTTCCTAAGAGGCACGGAACAAAGAGTATTGACTCAAGAACCCAAGGATGAGCATTTACAAAGCTACTTAATTGTCTTCATACAAGTGTTCCTTCGAAGCTATCATTTGCCATATGTTCATAGTAGTTAACAATTGGTAAGCTGTGAATATGTGATCACTTTATAACAACCTAGCGTGCCAATGGTTTCTTTGCTTCAGACTAGATTTCTGTGTGTCCAGTCTCTTGCCTTTGACCTGATAGCCACATTTCAGGTCTTGGGGACAGAGATACAAAGCTTCCATTTTATTCTGTAATTTTTGAGTTCCTATTCAAATCCAGTCATAATCCACAATTACCAATTCTACACAGGCTGCACCTTCATCCTGCCTGCCTGTGCCAGATGGATGGCCCCTCTTCACAACACAATCAGCACATTCCTGCTCAGAGAGCTGAGTCTGCAGGGAGTTCCTGCAGTAGACAGAGAGTTCCCGTAGTAGGTAGGGAGTGGTACAATTTTACACACACACATGCACACACATGCCCCTTGCAAGAGTGAACTTACTGTGTGATAAATGCACAGAACATCGTTCATAACGGAAGTACTAAACTTCCATGATGCGGTGCCAAGCCTCCGGTAGGGACTGCTATAAAAGCTAGTACACTGCAGTCAGAGAGACCATAGTCAATACAAACCTTACATTATTATCTGGTATGCAGCTTTAGAATAATAAATTCAAACACCTTCCAAACACAAGATATCACATTTACATAGAACTTTATATTCAATGTTCTGATTATTATTAACATCATTATTATGGTGTCTAGTGGTTTTATGTACAGTGTCTTGGTCTTTCTTTAGGTAGTTGAATGTATAAGGTAACAAGTCACTTAGCACAGGAAGAATCTCTGTTGTTGCACTGGCATTGACAGATCTCCTGAGTGGGATGGTAACAACCAGAGGCAAACACTGTCATAAACAGTGATTTTACAGGGCTTATAGAAACTCACAAACAATTCAATCAGTCCTGTAGCATTAGTAAAACTCTTTCACCAGCAGGAAAAATGCACCTTCTCACATGCATTTGGAGACTGTAACACAGAGTTCCAGTCTAAGATCATTTAAACTTTCATTCCTCTGATTTCTTGCATCTATGTCTATGCAGCCTTGGCTTGTGTGTTCCTTACTCCATCATTCTGTGTTCCTGAGCAGCCCCCTTGCTTCCTTCATGCTACTTTTTTCTATCACAGAAGATAGGAATTCCCTTTTGCTTTGAATCACTTGCTGTGAGAAAAAGGAATTTTCAGACTTGACTGCAGCCTTGCTCCATTCTAAGGCATAAACCCACATAAAAGATTAAGGACGATGACTCATGTCTGGATAAATTTATTGGTCTACAGAGACCTAATAATTCTCTCAGCAAAGGTATTGGAAATCTGGTTGGAAACTAAGTTTTAGAGAAAGATGGATTATACCATGCCAGAAAGAAAAGGGCTGCATGGTGACCCAGCATGCCCTGGAAATAATTTCCTGTAAACTATCAGAAAAGCTGCACTTTCAGGCTATGCTAAAGCCCCTCCTTCATTTTCTTCTAGTGTATCTTCTGGAGTACATACAGTAAGTAAATGCATATGAAGGCATTAGAGATGTTTCTGGGCCTTTGCTGTACACTTCAAAGGTACAACTGTAGAATTTACAGACAAAACCAGGCAGGGTACAGTAATGGAGAGGATAATATTGCAAACATATAGGGTCTCGGTCATTCCTTCATTTGTCTTCCATCAGCTTGATGGAAGAAGGTCTACAATAAGTGAAGGATGGTCCTGCTGTAATGAAGCTGTCAGCAGTAACGAAAGTCGTTTGTGCATGGCCTACCACACTAAATTACTACTGACTGCCCTCGGCACAGCTCTCATCAATCCAAACACACCTGCTGCGCAAGGCAACGTGGACCATGGGGGAAGATATCATTATTCTCTCAGGGATGCCTCTGCTGGTTCTTCATCATCTCCCATCCCTCCTCTACATAAGTTATCATTGATCAAGTCCTGTTATTTTTTCAGGTATAGAGCCATGGTACATACAGTAACACCATTACTCTTCCCTGCAATTCACAGACACCTCTAAATTATTTCTTGCCCTTCCAAATGAGTTATTGTCCAGCATCTAAGCATCTAGGCTCTTCTTGTTTTCCACTTGTGCCCTGAATATCAATGTTGAAAATAAAAAGTAATATTCCACTTAAATCCATACTTCCTAGAATTAAGTCAATCACTGAATCTTCTGTAAAACAGATCATTGGACTATTTCTAATTAGCTTTCATTAGTGGTTGTTCAAATTTCCTGCAGAGTGGGCCCTGAACAAAAAACACATCCATATGTTTCCAGCCTGAATGCATGGGCAACCATCCATGTCAAAAAATAAGGGTGGTCATGTGGGTATCAGAAAAATAAATTAAATCAACTTATCCCTTGGCTGTAAACGTTGAAAAAAATCACTGACAGAGAGGAGCATTTGTTCAAAATTAATTCTGTGGAATTAATTTTTCCATACAGGAGAGAGGGATGGTATTTTGTTTACATAATCATCACTCTCTAATTATATTCTTTTTGACTAACTCGTCACACCTTGACATTTATTTTACATCACTTGTACTGTATCAGTCTCAAAATTAAACCAGCACTGAAATGTTTACACCTGAATTTCTCTCTCAAGGATTTGCCTGGTCCCAGGATTGTTTCTTCTGTAAAGCTTTAAATGGTATAAATTCTGTTGCACAGCATAGTGAGAGGATTCACATTTCTAGTCCTTTCTAAGTAAACTTATGTACAGTACTGTTGGAACATCAGCTATAACTTTCACTCTATATAAAGACTGGCCACTCCATCTCAACTCCAAACTATCCATCCCTCAACCTGTGCTCCCATCCTCAGGTTCTGTGCAGACACTACATCCTGCCTGTGAGCCATACAAGGTTCTGGATTAAAACAATAGCAAAATGATTCTATGTCTGTGAAGTCCCTGTTTCTTACTTATATATTTTCCACAACTTCCTATGAATTTGTTCAGAGCTGCATTCAATGGATAAACCCCCATTTGTCAAAGGTTAAGTACATCAGTGTAAGTTGCACAGCAAAGTTGAACTTTCTGGTTCTGGTGAAACCTGAAGTGAACATTCCATAAGACATCCTGAAAAGCTGCCCTTTAACAGGAATCAGAACAGCAGTAAGGTAATTTTGGTTGCTTCTCTTAAAACCTGTCATAAGTCAATGGCTTTCTTAAGATATTCGCAGAGCATGGAATACCCAGATCTACATCTTATATCTGTATCCTATTTTTTAATGCAAAATAAGCACTGTCTTCTATATAGAAGTGATTCACCCTCAATATTTTGTGTGATGGCACTCTGTTTTACAATATCCATCACTTTTAACTTGCTGCATTGTTAGCTTCTGTTTAAAATGGCTTTGTTACCTATATCGAATTTGTTTTTAGGGTCCAGCACTAGAAGTTATTAGCATCCTAAAAAAGCCAACACTTTTCATTTGAAAATGTAAACCTGGCTCTATCATAAAAAGCAATGAAAGGAATATATCAGGGAGAAATATGGGAAACTGCCAGGTTAATAATTTAGAGTATTGGGATGAAAATGTATCTGGAAAAATATATTTGGTTACTTACAAGAAGTCATTCTTTTACCTATTAATATTTTTAATTATTTAGCCTTTAGATTTATACTCAGGTATATGTCACTAGACACAAAATCTACATTTACAGTTGTTGTGGACAATCAATAGACAATTTTAATATAAAGTAATTTTATTTTGCCATTTTAAAAATAACAATCTGAAATAACCACAATAAAGAAGACAACCTCAATCCTGGGTTATCGAAGTTGGGTGAACATAGAGACGGTCACGAATGAACCAGTCTTCCCCTATTCACTATTGCCTAGATCCAGTGGTCAGGTTTTATACAGTCTTTTCTCCCCTGAGGCACTTTTATTGTTGGTTCGTATCTGCAACACATATTCATGTGTTTTCTTTCTCTGGCCGCTTGGTCCGGAATGCTCCTTCCCGGCAGAGTTGGACATCTGAATGAGGTTCCGAGAAGTCGGTATTGGGATGCTGATGGTGACATTTCTGGGTCTTCCTCTTCTAGATTGATATCATGTGTTAATCACCGGAGGAGGCAGGTGGCTCTTCCTTGATGGATGGGACATCTTCTGCTCGGCCATTCCTTTTGGTTGCTAATCTGGGCTTCGCCCTGCTATTGTCTGGAGTCTCTATGATAGCAAATCAGTCTTGGCAAGCAGGAGAGTTTCCACAGTTTGGTGGAAACCCTCTGCTTGTAATACAGTTTATAGTTTATAACATATAGAACACAAATTTATCTCAAAATACTCAACACACTGTTATGAACCAGGTTGGATGCTGAAATGTCATCAGAAGAATGCAGAAAAACAAAAGAAAGATATAGAAAATGTAAAATAGATTCTGCTCTGTGATTGTGTCTGTTTATGACAGGATGTGTGTATCTAATAATATATGTACATCAAAATTAAATTATTGCATGCACAATTTTAAGAATTTTATCAAAGTTTCAAGGGTAACAATTGACAATTAGGAAATGACAGGACTAAGGGAGTACCTGCAAAGCTAGTTTAGCCTCTGGTATGTATGCATCATGATACATCTCTTAGCTCCATGATCACTCACTTCCATTTACTGAGAACTGGTATCTCAATCAGCACTCAAAATCCACAGAACATACCTAATGAACGGGTCTTTAATATTTGATTTTCTTCTTACTGTTCAGTGTGTGCTGTTAGTTCTTATTTACTGCATTACATTCAAACCCTGCCCTGAATACACAACTGTTCATTTCCTTGTGGACTCTTCTGTGCTGCTGATGACTAATATCTAAGTGCTTTGCAAACATTAATGAATTTATCTTCTCCAACCCAGGTGAGGTGAAGGCTGTCATTATCCTCTTATTGCAGACCTAAAACACTGAGGAGTTCAAGTCAAACACAGCCACTAACACCAAGCACACTATCTGAGATAGTAGCACCTCCTTATTCAGAGTATTTAGCGATTGATTTGACTTTGTACGCTGAGAGCACATCCCTGATTGACTGCAGCTATAGTTGTGAGGATTTTACACTCCTGCCAATCAGGGAAAAGAGTCTCATGCTGGACACCCTGGGAGCAAGGGACAAACTGTTAATGACCTCATCTGAAAATCCCACTTGGATTTGAAGTCACTTGCTAAGCAACCCATCAGAATTCATCAGAAAAGATAAGACCTAATTCTTGAGTTCAGCAAATAACTGCTTTAACTGTGAGACTTTGTCTTCTTGAAATTCCTGCCTCAAAAAACAAGCAACTTCTAAAAAAGCACAACAAAGAAGGAAAATCCCATGCAAGTTACTGGCACTATCGATAGGGTTTTCCCCTACTTGATTCTTCAAAAACAGTCCATGTGTTTTATCTTAAGTCATAGTTTAAATTACAGACATCTGGAAGTCAATTTAAGACAGGCCCAGTCAAGTCTTTTGACTTGATGTAGTCTAATTAGAAAGTCATTGTTGTGGAGGGAAAGACAGGTGTATCACCTGGATAATGGAAGCTGACTGGAGTCTCTTATCTTATAAGCAGTTACAGACATGTTTAGTTTTCTGTCCCTTTTGCATCTGTGACCTCAGAAGCACATCCTTGTCTCCTATGACAGATGGAAATATGCAAAGAGTCTCTGCCATGTAACATCAGCTCTTTTATCATAGAATCAAAAAGTAATTGAGGTTAAAAGGGTTATCAACCTTTGCCATTTTAAGAATGTCCTTAACTTGTAGCGAATTAGAACCTTGTTACTACTAATTTCTGATTCTATTGAGGACGCATTCTCTGGCCTGCTCATTACCAAATGAACAAGCAATATTATCTGTCCATTTTCTATCTAAATGCCTTAAGTGTCTGGATTATCTAGCTAAAGACAGGCCCACATAAATAACCTGCACCTACAGCTTTATTGCGCAACACAGAGCACCACTAAACCTCCAGAGTCAGAGCGAATTATCAGTAAATGACATGGACGGTTTTTCTAGGGCTTACGATAATGTTAAGTATGGTTAAATATAAAATATGGCATAAAACTAGAACAAGTATTAGTACAGCTTCCAGATGAAACAAGGGGATTTGGTGCTACTAATACAAGTCTAATAAAGAACAGTCAATGGAACAAAGCAGAGGAAATTTTCCAAATTACTATTTTAATGTCACTTAGTAGATTAAAAACAAAAGGCGGCATGCTTAGTTTTGGAAGGAAAAATATAAGTAATTTCTAACACTCCATTGATTGCAATTCTTTATGCCACTTCAAGGAGTAGTCAGAGTGAGCATCTGAATTATTATAAACAATATACAAGATAAATCGATCTATTTCTTTATTTATCTTGATCATAATAATGCTGGTCAGTAATTTTTGCTGACGAACAGAACACAGTAAACACTGTGAACACACCCTGGAAAAGCTAAGAGGTACAGCAGCTTAATGAAATAGAGCAGAGACTGAATGATCCTGCAAATAAAATTACCTGAGGTGTCAACTGTAATTTCAAACCTGGGTTTTCTTTTAGTTTTTTCTCTTGGTCTTTCTTCTCCAATTTTGCCCTACTCCATCTACTCTTGCTTTCTTTTACTGCTAAAATACTGCTTATTTAGAAAATACCCAAGGCAAATATTTCAGAGACAAGTCCTGTTATTTCAGTGATGAGATAAGGTAGTTTCTAGCCTGAGACAGTCACACAAATGAGTATATAGGTACTTAATGACCATCCTACAGAATCAAAATGTTCATTATGGACCAGAATGACTTTCTGTATCTTCTATGTCCACTGGATTCATTTGGTCTGGGAACAAAGGTATTGCAGTGCTCTGAGTTTCTTTGTTTCCCCCCATGCTTTCTTTACTCTTTTATCCTCTTCCTTTCTCTGTTGTGTTTTCATTTCTCTTAAATATTTTCTCCCAAATTTCATTGCTTTTCTAGTCTTCCCATTTATTCTTTCTTTTCCAGGTCCTTTCTCACCTTCATTTTTTCCTTTTCTTTCTTTCTGGTCTGTCTCTTATTTTAAAACTTTTTTTGCTCTGTACCCACTTCTACCCTCCTGTAACCTCAGTCTCTCAAGTCCCCATTCCCATCTCTTTTTCAGTATAACCTTCCTTCTAGATATATTCCATTCTTTCTCTTGTAGTTTTTTCTGTCTTTATTCTCTGTGATCCTACAGGCTAGTGGCCAGAGAAACAGCTAAATGCCAAATATTTACTATCTTCCTTTCCTAAGTGAACCAGATTCTATTTATGAATATTATTTGTATTTTAAAAGAAATGAGACACCCTAAGTGATCCCAAAGGCCTGGAGGGCTAGGAATAATGCACTTAGGATATTACATCTAGGAATAATACATTAAGAAACAGTGCTCATGTGACACAACTTTCAGTCAAGTAAACAAGACCTGCAACAAGAGAGAGATTTTAGAGAGACCAGATGTAAGTGATTTCAAAATTATTTTTTGGAAGCCTAGGGAAGAACTCTGCCAAATTTTGACTGGACTCAGATGTCCTAACCCTTGATCCCAATACCTTGAATATAAGGCCATATCTGTCAGTCTGCTATGATTTGCTCTGTCTACTTCTCCTTCAGTTTGGATTATATTCTTTCTAATGGCCTCTGTTTGTTTCTGTTACAAGGAAGAGCAGGATCTGTCTTTCTGTTTTCTCATATGAATCTCCATTCTTTAAAGAAGCAAGGATCAAGAAGTTCCCATGAAGAAGTCTGCACACAGCACAAAGAAGGAAACTGTTTTCTTGTGTTTGCGTTTTAATTGAAACCTAAAAGTGATGAGAATAAAAGAAGTGGCATGTGTAGTTCGTGGTTAAGAATTTACAGCTAACCGAGATAACCGCAGCAAAACTCAAGAGAGTGAGTTCTTTCCCCGGAATGCCTGACCTTCTAAGTCAAACACTTGCTCTCTAGTCCTTCCTTCTATAGCAGATGAATACAAACTTTACTGCAGAGACTTTACTGCAGTAACTACTGACTAGGGAGAATGGCAATTTGTGATGAGGAATGAAAGACACTTCTGTGCTTACATGGAAACAGTCAATAACTTTTTCTTCTATCATCAAATAGCAATTAAACAAAGCTGCTTCTCTTGCCCCCAGTTTTTCAACAGAACTTCACTGGTACAAAAATAAAATGAAACAACATAAAATGAATTAAATATATGCAATCACCTTTAAGACCTAATAATAATTTCTAACCTGGTGTAGAACTCATCCTTCATCAACAGAAATAGTCATTATTTAAGGATACAATTGCAACGTCAATTCAAATTGAGCTTTCAATTGCTCAAGTACATCTTAAAGAATGTGGTAAAGCTATTTAAAAAAAAAAAAAACAGTAATAATATTCATTTTAATGTAGTTTTATATTAGCAGAAAGCAAAGAACAGCTCACAGACTATAAGCATCCCTTCTCAAGCAGCTATACCCATTCAAACTAAAGATCCACACCTTTGCTTTGGGTGCAAATTACCAAAACTTTACTGGATCCAATTCTCCCCTGCAGTTTTCTAACACTACCTGTAACATTATATAAACATAAACGTGATCCTAGCTGCAGGAGCAGCCACTGTTCTGTGAGATATTTAATGTAACAATTCAGCTTGTGTTCAGACATTCTCTGCAGTTACAGAGGGATAAGACATTACTAAACCTCATCTAGTTTGATACCATACCTCTGTTGTACCCCACAGCAAGGCCAGCAGAAGGAAAGGAACCTGTTTTGTGAGTGATCCTCATCTACAGCAGCACGAGGAAAGCATTATAGTTGAAAACACCAGTGAAGGCTGTCTGTGCTGTGCCAGCTGACTTTGCCCTGGAATAGAAGAATAACAATAAGAGGCTGGGAGCCTGTAACAGCTCTCATTATGCACTGAGCTGTGCAGTGCAGATGATCGCAGAGGGAAGAGATGTATGCTGACTTCTTGTTTTCTCTTCTGGATTTCATTGTCCCCGTGACTAAACTGAGATCTTGTTCAGAATGAAACCACCAACGTGCTTTAAATGCAAGAAAAATATAATGCATAGATGACCTTGAAATTGTGTATGTGCAGACTGTGGTTTGTACTTCAGAAATTGCTTTGAAAAGTTAGTTGAATGCATTGCAATCTTGGGTAAAATGTCAATTAGGCCTCTATACTATTGAAATACTTTTGTGAGCACTTTGTTTTATCCCCTGGTAATAGAACTTCTAAAAGACAGTAGCAACCTTGACAGGTTTCCAAGATGTCAGCCTGCCCTGTATAAGAATTCAAACTAACATACTGCCTGTGTCAAACTGATCAGTGCCACCTGCACCCAGTCCCAAGTTAATGATTAAAAATTAGAAAATGCATAGCATAAGCAGTGTATCTTGTTTTCTCTTATTCCCTTTCCTGCTCTACCTTAACACAATTTAGTCTGCACAAACTCTCCTCTGAAATCACATTGTGAGGGGTTTTGATAAGATATCACTCTGTTAAGACATCTCTCCAGGGAGGGCCTGAGGGAAAGGCACAAAGGGTTTGCATTAATGCATACGAATTCAATAATGTATAGAGTTGCCTTTCTCTGAGGATGTAAAAATTCAAACAAAGCAGGCACGGCTGATGTGACTGGAGCTCACAAATTGTAGCTAAGATCCCAAAGCCTTGGCAGCTTTCCTTTACTAGTAGGTGTATGGGATTATTTCTGGGACTGAAAGGGGGTCTTGCCCCTCTCCATTTTATTCATCAAACTTAAAGTGCTGAGTTCTGGACATTGCTGTTGAGAGGTGTCACTACTGTGATCAAATTTCCAGTTTTTAATTTTACTGTTTGCAAATTGTTTCTGCATTGAAGATAGTTCATAGAAAGATGCATTTTTGTATATGAATAGTAAAGGGCTGTAAGCAGCTAGAAGGAATTGTTTTAATAAGATTTTCACTCTTTACTGTGCTCAGCTGAAGAGAAAACATGACTGAGAAATCCATTGTCTGGCCCCTTCTCCAGGCTATCCAATAAAATCACCTGGTTCCATATTTTCCAAATTCAGTGTCTGCCAGGGGAGATTCGGCACCGGATTTTCCTAAGCAGCTGCATATTTGCAACTGCCCATGAAATCAGTGTCTGTGGTGTATTGGAAAAAGTGCCCAAGATTAGAGGATCTTTTGAAAAGTCAGAAAATTACTTAATTTCCTTGTGAGATGGAAAAGGAAAGCAAGCATAATGATACAAATACCTCTCCTTTATTCTAAGATAAGCAGCTTATATTTTAGTAAAAGAACCATGAGCATTTCAGATGAAGTGTAATAGTGAAATTCATTGGCTTTTGCTCTTTAGGGCCTAGTTTCCTTCATTGTTACATTAGCAAATTCACCTCAGCTGCAAAAGACCTGTGTTTTTTCTCATGGAAATTCTGTTGTGACTGGATAATTCTCAAATGACAGGACAGATAACTGGGTACAGATGACACAGCAGTCAAACTAAGGCCAGTTATTTCCTTTATCTAGCCTAAATAATTTCATTTGTCATTTATCACACAGGCATGCTTCTGGATCCAAATGATCCTGAGATGCAGGCTCATAGTGTTGATGTTTTGTAGCTTGAGAATCTTTTTCGGAGTGCCTACTCAGTGAAAGTAGAGATATTTAGGGATAATGCTATCTGAAATGTCAAGTAAACAGTTTATTCTTCCTATGTCTATGCAGAAAAAAATGTGCTTATGGCATTTGTTTAAGTTATGTCTATCCTATAAATTATAATTGAGGAAATACCCACAAAACTAAGAGCATAGGATGTGGTTTTGTCTTGCATCTGGGTACCACATACCATCTTGATGGTTTATGAAGCCACAAATGAAATTCAGAAGGTCATTTCCGAGGTAGAAAATTTACTTCAGGAAGAACAGGGCTTAAGCTGCTTCCTTTGTAATTTTTCAGTAGCTCCAGGGTCAAAGGTGGAAGCGGTTGGCTTTGCACGCAGACCTTCAAGAGAGATTGCAGTTGTACTGCGGCGCATCAGTATCCTTCCCCACACATTACACCTCCGGATGTCAGGTCCAGTCTTCAACAGTGTGGCTTTCATGTCACTCCTCATAAGAATAGAGATGCAAATCTATCTGGCCAAAATCCAACCTGTACAATAACTGTTTATTGAGTAATCCGTATTTGACTTTCAACATTTTTCATCATTATTTTTCTTCAAGACTGAGTGTCTTTGAATGGTGTTGAAGTTGCTGTCACATTCAGCACTAGAAGTGGCAACTTAGTAATTTAAAAAAGCAATTTCACTGAGCTAAGTAGTGAAGTGCCAAAACCACCCAAGGGCTTCAATGGAATCAGCCTAAAACCAGTGTAAAGCTGAAAAGCAGAGAGTAATTTATAAAGGCAGAGCAATTATCAGAGACAGGATTCCATCAAGGGCATAGCAGCACAACAACTCGATTTGTATGGTAAATTGCAAGACTATCTTTAATGACCACAAAAGGTTGGGACCCTTGTTCTATATTTCTGGAAATCTGGAATTCTGGCAGAGCAGCAGCTGCTTGGTGCCACCACACTTAGTTAAGATAGATCAGAGTGATTCCTGTGGTAAAAAGACATTGAAAAGATAGAAAGAAACGAGGCACACAAAATAGCTTATGCAAATTGCCTCTGGTGATGCTTCAAAATGCAGCCTGGGTGGATTAATCAGCATTAAAAGAAATAGCCAGCAAAATAAAAAAATACTGTGATGTGTCTAGACTTCTCTTCAGGGAAAGACTTTTTTGGTCCTGGGCCATATCTCTTGATTTGTTTATGGAGTTACAGGATCAAGTATCATTAAGCACTGTTAAAAGATGAAAAGCTCAGTTTGGAAGCTGGGAGCTTGAATCTGGAATGATGAGTAGTGGCAGGTTGCTGGATTTCTGGAGCCAGTTTTCAACAGCATCTGGAGTATGTCATTAAATTTATCCCATGTGGACAGCTGTTTGCATCAACCTAATAGTGATGACTATATCCCTGTGGTTTGGTACACCTGACTGAGATATGCTTGCATTAAGTATTATCTGATAGCAATGAGAACTTAATATTCATGGGATAAGACTAGTATAAGACAGTGTCCTTTACCCTGCTCCTGTTGGTGCCATATGTTTCATGTAACAATTTGATTAATTGATATGTATGAAACAGCAGCTCTGACATGACTATAATTAAAACAGCAATATGGGACAGATTCTCATTTGGCACAAGTGGGTACTGTTCTGTTGACTTCACAAAAGTCATCCCCTATTCATACAAGAGCAGCATTCAATCTCACAGTGGGATTGGAGCAAAAAGCCAGAATAAATTGGGTCAGCCTACTGTGTCTCAATCCAGAGGCCACCTGTGAAATAGTAACAAAGCCCTGAGAGCACAAATGTATGGCATTCCCAGATGGTGTTATATGCTCAGCCAGGTAGCATATGATCCTGCCATCAGCTAAGAAAAGTATATTTTCTACCCAGTTGATATTCCTATTTTTTCAATAGCTAGATTTAATGGAAACAAATATATCCAAATTAATGTTATTACTGTGTTAACACTGTAAGTAATAATAACAATGCATAAACGGTGATTTTTTTTTTTTTTTTTATTTTTTTTTTTTTCACTTGAAGAAAAGGTAGTTCAGGCCCATGGGGAAAATACTGTAAGCTTTTCATCTTATGTTACTGGAGCAGCACTGAGGTATGTCAGTTCTTGCCATTTGATAAATGATTTAGAGACTGCAGAAAATCAGTGATCAGCTAGTAATCTTGTCAAGTGAAAAACTGTTTTTCTTGAACCTTCTTATGTTTGATCAGTGTGCCAGTGCCCATAGATGATGAGGCCCTTGTGGCTGATCAGTCTGTCCATGCCCTGTTACCGGGACTCCACTGAACAGCTCACTGTATTGGAGGCCAGTTCAACTGACTTGTTCTGAGACACGCACCAACAGCGCATCAGAGATAAATCCTTTATTGCAACTTAGGAAGAGAGGTCCCTTTCCTGGATCTCCCCACTCCTAGCTGAGTATGTTATCCACTGCCAGGAATTGATAGCACCCTTAAAGGATGGAATAACACACTTTATTAATAAATACACCGACAATACAAAACTGTGCTATCTTGAGATAATCATTTAGTGTACACAGAGTAAGGTTCTTAACCAATAGGCATCTCTGTGGAAGAGAATACATATTCAGCCTGTTGGATTTCCTGAAGTTATCATGGAGTCTTACCTTGGAGGCAGGTAACTTTGGCTTTTACTCCAGGGATTCAGGTGTGCATTGATATTGCAGTGAGATTACAGTGAAGCAAATTAATCCCAGGGCAGTAATTTTGCCACAATTGCTGATTCAACAGCAAGACATGTCCCATGTACCTTAGCTGACAGCTATTATGCGATTTATCAACAACATGGGTTGCCATCCCTGGAAAGACTGCAACAGAGTCTGGCCATGGTGTTTCCATCCCACTCCACCCTCCATTTCATTCGTCTTAGCACATATTAAGGTTGCAGGTTGTGGGGGGCAGAGGGAATCATTGTTGAAGAGATTTTCTGCATGCCAACCACATTCCATCCAGGAAGTAGCTGCTGCATTTTACTATAACTTCTGTGCTCCTATAACTTTTGTTAGAATGTGAATTTAGCTTCCCAGTTTTCTCTAATTTTACCCCAAATTGTCTTCCCACAAATCTCATTGCATTTCTACAAATCTCTGGATCATGTCAGAAAAATCAGTGTTGAATAAATCTATATTAAGTGAGTCTCTAACAGGAAGCCTTGCAAGGAATAAGATCTGCTGCAAAGTTAAACTCTTATGTCACCTTAAGGTCTTGGAGTAAATTGGTCATGGCCTGATTCGGATTAAGTCTGAAGTGTCATATGTATTTGTGCTCCACTGGGAAACCAGCTTGAGACAAGCCAGATGACAATGACATCTACTACTAAAAACCCTGCAGTTTGTAGGGGTAAAAATTATTTGATAATATCTCTTAAGAAAGTGGAAAGGGCTGTTATAAAGTTGTAACTATTCCAGATACAGACAAAGTGTATCTGGTTGAGCTTAAATAAAAAGTTTGGGAATACTGCATTGAGATCACAGAATCACAGAATCACAGAATGTGTAGGTTGGAAGAGACCTTCAAGATCTTTGAGTCCATCCCATGCCCCAACAACTCAACTAGATTATGGCATCGAGTGCCACATCCAGTCTTTTTTTTAAAAACATCCAGGGATGGTGACTCCACCACCTCCCTGGGCAGACGATTCCAGTACCTTATCACCCTTTCCATGAAAAACTTTTTCCTAATGTCCAGTCTCTATTTCCCTTGACACAGCCTGAGACTGTGTCCTCTCATTCTATCAGTTGCTGCCTGGAGAAAGAGACCAACCCCCAGCTGTCTACAACCACCCTTCAGGAAGTTGTAGAGAGTGATAAGATCACTTCTGAGTCTCCCTTTCTCCAGGCTAAACAACCCCAGCTCCCTCAGTCGTTCCTCACAGTCTTGTGTTCCAAGTCCTTCACCAGTCTTGTTGCCCTTCTCTGGACACGCTCAAGCATCCCAACGTCCTTCCTAAACTGAGGGGCCCAGAACTGGACACAGCACTCGAGGTGTGGCCTGACCAGTACCGAATATAGGGGCAAAATGACCTCCCTGCTCCTGCTGGCCACATCATTCCTGATCCAGGCCAGGTGCCATCAGCACTCTTGGCCACCTGAGCACACTGCTGGCTCACGTTCAGCTGCTGGCACCAGCACCCCCAGGTCCCTTTCCTCCAGGGCACTGTCCAGCCACACCGTCCCCAGCCTATAACGCTGCAGGGGGTTATTGTGGCCAAAGGGCAGGACTTGGCACTTGGACTTGTTAAACTTCATCTTGTTAGACTCTGCCCATCCATCCAGCCATTCCAGATCTCTCTGCAGAGCCATCTATCTTCCAACAGATCAACACACGCTCACAGCTTAGTGTCATCCGCAAATTTACTAATCAAAGATTCAATACCTTCATCCACGTCATCAATAAAAATATTGAACAGAGCTGGCCCCAGCACAGACCCCTGAGGGACACCACTGAAAACTGGCCACTAGCTGGATGCAGCACCGTTCACGACCACTCTCTGGGCCCGGCCATCCAGCCAGTTCCTAACCCAGCACAGAGTGCTCTTGTCCAAGCCACGGGCTACCAGCTTTTCCAGGAGTATGCTGTGGGAAACAGTGTCAAAAGTCTTGCTGAATCCAAATACACAACATCCACAGCCCTTCCTGCATCCACCAGGTGAGTCACCTGGTCATAAAAGGAGATCAAGTTGGTCAAACATGATCTACCTCTCCTAAACCCATGCTGGCTGGGCCTGAGACTCTGGCCATCCTGTAAATTCTGTGTGATGATGCTCAGTATAAACTGTTCCATTATCTTGCCAGGTACTGAGGTCTGGCTGACTGGTCTATAATTACTAGGATCATTCCTCCCACCCTTTTTGTGAATGGGTGTCACATTGGCCAGTTTCCAGATATATGGAACCTCGCCAGTGAGCCAGGACTGTTGGTAAATGGTGGAGAGTGGCTTTGCAAGCTCATCTGCCAGCTCCCTCATCTCCCTGGGATAGATCCCATCTGGGCCCATATGAGTGTCCAAGCACCTCAGCAGTTCTGTGACTGCCTCCTTTTGCATAATGGGGGGACCATTCTGTTCCCTAGCACCATCAACCAACCCAAGAGAACAGCTGTCTTGAAGGCAAGTTGTCTTCCCACTGAAAACTGAGGCAAAGAAGGCACTAAGCACTTCTGCTTTCTCCTCATCTGCAGGTCCTATGTTCCCTCCCTCATCCAATAGAAAACAAAGGTCAACCTTACCTTTCCTTTTACCCTTAATATATTTGTAGAAACAATTTTTATTATCCTTTACAGAAATTGCCGTTTTAAGTTCAAACTGAGTTTTGGCCTTCCTAATTTTTTCCTACATGCTCTAGCAGCCCCCTTAAATACTTCCTGAGAGACCTGACCCTCCTTCCAAAGATGATACATCCTCTTTTTATTTCTAAGTTCCTCCAAAACCTCCTTGCCCATCCAGGCTGGACATTTACCTCATCGACTCATCTTTCGGCCCCCAGGGACAGTCTGTTCCTGTACCCTCAAAATTTGTTTTGAAGCATGCTCAGCTTTCGTGAACTCCTTTGTTTTTAAGGGCTGTTTCCCAAGGAACTCTCTGAATAAGTCTCCTAAATAGTCCAAAGTCTGCCCTCCAGAAATCAAATGTAAGAGTCTTATTGGTGCTCCTCCTGATTTCACCAAACATTGAGAACTCTATAATTTTATGATCACTCTGCCCCAGCTGGTCTCCAACCACCACATCTCCCGCCAGCCCATCTCTATATGCAGACAACAGATCTAACATAGTCCTTCCCCTGGTGGGCTCATCCACCAGCTGCGACAAAAAGTTGTCCTCCATGCACTCTAAAAATTTCCTGGACTGCCTCTTTTCTGCTGTATTAAGTTCCCAGCAGATGTCTGGCAGGTTGAAGTCACCTACAAGAACAAGGGCTGATGATCCTGAAACATTCTCCAGCAGCTTATAGAATAAGTTGTCCACCTCTTCCTCCTGGTTGGGTGGATGAAAACAGGCTCCCAGTAGGATGTCAGCCTTGTTGGCTTTCCCCTTAATTCTTACCCATAGACATTCAACTCCATCTTCATTAGTTTCAATACTTTTGGGGTTGAAAGCCTCCCTAATATAAAGGGCCACCCCTCCACCTCCCTTTCCTGTCTCTTCTGAAGAGCTTGTAGCCATCAAGTGCAGTGCTTCAGCTATGTGACTCATCCCACCACGTTTCTGTGATGGGGACTACATCATAGCTCTGCTGTTGCACCATGGCCTCCAGCTCTTCCTGTTTGTTACCCATGCTGTGTGCATTGGTATACATGCACTTCAGCTGGGTTACTGATTTCACCCCTGACTCAGGCTTACCACCCTTGGGCCTGCTTCCAGAGAGCTCAGCTGCATCCCCTACCCCCTTTAAACCTAGTTTAAAGCCCTCTCAACGAGGTCTGCCAGTTCATGAGCTAAGAACCTTCTGCCCTTAACAGAGAGATGTATCCCATCTGATTCCAACAGAGCAGGTGCCGTAAAAGTTGACCCATGATCAAAGAATACAAAATTTTGTCGATTACATCAACCCTTAAGCCACTTGTTAATGATGTGAGATTGCAAGCTAAAATATTTTCTCTCATTTTTAATGAAAAAGATTAAGGTCTAGATCTAGACCTAGATAAATATAGTTAGGATAAGCTGAACTGGGATACCTTGTTCGGTTTGTGTTCAGACACATCCACATCTTCATCCTCACTTAAAGTCAGTAAAGCAATTCAAGAAAAATCTGCCAACTTGTGGCTTGTGGTCATTAGACTTGGCTTTGTTGAACACTGATCAACATCCTATAGAACAAATTACATTTGCAGAAAATCAGTTCAATTTCTCTTCAAGACTGCTCAGTTGTTGTAGTTGTTGCACAACCCTAGTTTTGTCCATTTTTATGACTTAGCTATGCATCAAGGTCATAGCAGTAAATTTACCCCATGGTAAGCTTCATTTCCTGTTTCCATGTCAAGTACAAGAAGGTCATCACGGAAGGAAATGAAACGTGGGTGAAAGCAGAATCTCATTCTTCATTACAGTGTTACAAAGATGTTATTTTTCATTCTTATTTTCTCTAGGCAACACTTCTAAATGCAAGCAGTTCTGCTTGATGGCTACAGTGAAGAGATTCAAGATGGCAGCTTGAAAAAGAAATCCCTATGTCATACACCCTCACAACAAATTTGCATTTGCTTTTTGTTTTTCTCTGGTTTTCTTTGAAGTAAAGCAAAATTATTTAGACTGAATGTACTAGTTTCTTTTCAATATAGAATATGAAACTCAGAAATGCAGAATAGGTGCTGTCAAGAAAGTTCATGTTTTAAAATTACTCCAGACAAGTTTGCAGAGGTATGAAAATCTCTCTTGTGTAAAATTGTTAGATTACATGTTATAGTTAGTGTGACTGCAAAATATTGAAGCTCTTCATATGTTGCCCCCTGCCTATATCCAGGGACATTTAGAAGTATGCTACAGTTTTTCTGAATTCATTGTTTATCCTTGGATGAATTTGATTTGAGGAAATTGTCTGAGAGTAAAATCTAGCCATCCCTGACCTTCCAAGGAAGCATATCTTTGTTCCAAAATAAAATCCTAATTAAACAAGACTTGTTACAAAAGCACAGCTTGTAGAACCTACTGGGGGCAGGGCAGGGGGGGGGGGGGGGGGGGGGGAGGAAGAAGAAATCCTTCTAAGTCGCCTATGATAAGGCTGATTCAAGGAAGGTTAAAAAGACAGTTACGGGGTCATAACTGAAAAACTTCCATTCTCATCTTCTTATACAAGTTTTGAATCAGTGTAATTGCACCTTACCAAGGCTAGACTAAACCTGATGTAAATAATTAAGAACCAAGTTTGATAAAATCTTGGCATGTGTCCAGAGCAGAATGAGACACATGAAGATTTTTCAAGTCTCTGAGGGTGTCCAGCACCAGTTCTTCTCAGAATAGCTTAAAATAATAATGAGACAACTTCTCTGGACATGCTTTGTAAAATAAAAGGTTTTAATAAAAAAAGAAAATAATAAACAAAGAAATGTAAGTCAAACACAGTGTACAGATCACTCTGACACTGGTAAGGCAGTCCAAAAAAGCAACTGAGCTTTTTGTGCAGTCCCTTTAGTACCTGATGATCTAGGTGGGCTATTTGTCACCTTGCCCAATGAAATTGGCAACAGGCTTTGAGGTACACTTTCAAAGCCCAATCAGTGCTCCTGTGCTGACACTGAGCCAATTACAATGAGAAGGCTATGGAAAGTTCAACTTCCTTATATGTTCCAAGTTAAGCTGAAACTTTTTCCCTTTTATAGAAACACCTGCTTGGATGTGGGGAGTGCACTCCTACACAAGTTTAAATTGCTTCAAGATGCCACAGATGATAGGTACACCACAGGTGCCAAAGTGATGTACCAACAGTTGCCTATTGCAAGATGGAGGACAGAGTTAATTTTAAGGGTTTTGCTGTGAGAGTTCCCTGTGTGTATAGACACACAAACATCTGCCTACACACTTCAAATTGCAAACAGAAAAAGAAGCTTCAGAAAAGAGTACCTAGGGTAGGTGTAGGAGAATGTTGGGATGGCGACAAGAGATCTCTGGAGTCCAGAGCAGCTCTTGAAACATGTGGTTTATTGCATAGATCATAGGTACAAGAGCTTTGCTTAAGCTGCCAGCCACAGCTAAAAGTGTGCCCAAAAAGAGAGCTAAGTTTTTGCTACAATACATTATATCTCCTATGTTGAATATTCTAGTTTACACTAACCAACCGGTACAAGACACAAATCCTACAGAATTTACAAACAGCCTATAGGAACTACTACATTACCATATCCCACCACATTCCAAACCCTAAAAGCTAGTTTCTAGACACCTTTTCCCTGTCACATTGGCGGGGCCCCTCGTCCTTGGACCCTTGGCATCCTTTTTTTTGCTAGGGACATTGCTCAATCAACAGAGATCTTGCCTTCAGCTAACTCAATCACTGTCTTCCGGCTTGGCATCCTACATCTTAAAGCTTGCTTTCATTTCTATTTTGCTTATAGGTTTTATACTCTTAGAATCTTTTGCCAGGCAATCGTATTTGTAAGGCTTTTCTGTTTCATCTTCACCAACAGGTAGGGACTGGTGGATGTTGCCTATTGGGTCCTGTAACTAGCTGTGACACTGCTTTGTAACAGGTTTGTTCTGGAGGTATCAGCCCAGGTGGCAGCAAAGGGGAAGGTGCTGATGCCCACAGGCCGGGGAGGAAGGGAATCTGCCTTTTGCTCCTGTCCCAAGTGAGAGCTCTGCAGGCTAGCACCAAGGAGCACAGAGGCACCCTGTGGGCTGTGCCCCATGCAAGAATTATAAGGGGACACAGCTGTAGCTGTATTTCTTTAAGAATATTTAGGGCTAAATGTTTTTAGGGAGAGAAAGATGAATGCAGCAGGCTGATTTGCAGTATTTATGAAGTACTCATAATGGCATCAGAGTGAAGGCAGCTGCAGATTCTGTGTCCTCAGCCAGGTAGCGTGACAAAGTCATTCCTCTGCGTGCCATTTTCCATGGATCATTAGGGTAGGCTAGACTAGACAGAAATCCCAAGAAGCCATGGCTACTACCAGAGTTCAGTTATGATGAGAAGAAAAAGTAGACCAAGATTTTAATCCAAGTAGAGACTGCTGAAGAAAATAATGTGGAAAAAACCAGAAATCTTTGACCAGCTCTTGAACACTCTATTAACTTAATAGAAAAAAAACCGAGGGCATTAATTCTTGTGAAAGGAGATAGTACCAGTCCTTTAGGAATGCTGGACTAAGTGCATGTAGCTTCTCCCTTTTGTTTGCAGGTAAGTGTCAACCAATACAAAGACATGAAAAATCAGGTATTGCTGATGCACTTCATGAATGAGATCATTGCAGTCAATGGCGGGGGGGGCGGGGGGGGAAGGCAGCTCTCCAGGGGCATTGCTGGTTTTTTTCCAGATAACCCAGAGGTCATTCCTTTTACCCCTCCTGTGTCTTGAATGGTGAAATAGGATGCTTGCACAAGGGGCTGAACAAGCCAAGTCTTCTGATGTTCCTCTTTCCACATTAATTTCTCATTCTCCAGAAGGGATGCAAATGTGCTTTGTGGGCAAACTGAAAATGCAAAAGTGTTTGCATTTGACTCTTGGAAAAAACCCTTTTAAAAATTATAACAAATACCATGAGACTGGGAAGATGGGAGAAGGAAGAGTGAGGAAGGAGAAACACCTTATATTGAGACTTTTTATTAAGAGAGGTGTGAAAACACTTTCCCTGTGGACAAGATCCTTCAATCACCAGACTCACCAAACTCCTTTTGAACACTGTGTTTTATCAGCTTTGGAAATAATGCTTCAGGAATATCCAATACAGGTGATGTAATCAGAACTAGATAAACCTTCTCAAATACCACTTGCATTATTGCAACAATTGTATAGTAAGAATGGGGCTACAAGCAAAGATTTAGGCAGCAGGGCTTGCCCACCCCTTCTCCAACCTAGATTCATCCATTCTGGCAGTCTGATCTGCAGCAGCCAGAGCAACTCTGGTGGTGTTGCTTCACCAGCCTTCAGCTTGTGTCCCTCTCCAAGGACCAAAAGGATAGGCAGTCTTTTGTCCTTTCTGTGTTAAAGCTACTGGCAGAAAGCTACTCCCGCACCTCTCAATTTCTACCTGCTGTCACAGAAAAATGTCATAAAGGAAACAGTCACTTTTGCCTTCTGCCTCATACTTGAGGGAAGAAGGGATATTCCCTCTGCTCTTTTTTATCGTAAGAAAACATTTCCCCTGTCTCCCTACATGTAAAAATTGGACTTTTTATTCACTACTATATGTAGAAATGTAATATTTCTGTTTGCAATTCCAATTTCACAGTTGAGCAGGATCTGCAGAGACAGAGAATTCTAATAAAATTGCAGAAACATTTAATGAAATGACTGGCAGATGGGGAAAGGGTTTGTGGCAGCTCCATTTTTCTGATTATGTTAACAAAACGTGGCATGTGCTTTTCTAATACATAGACAACAATTCAATTTACAATTTGAATCTGATGACTGAAACTCATCAGGTGACTTTTTTGAGAACGTGTTTATCACCTGAATGATATATGATAATAACGCAGAAGTAGTGGTTTTTCTTCCCTCAAATTAATGTTCCAGATTTGAAGTTTAATGAAGTTATATGAGATAATTTCAAATATTGTCTAAGTGCAACAATGCAATTTCAGTAAATTATTTATGAATACTTGATTCAGCAATTAGAAGACAGCAGCCTATAGTGATCCACACTAGGAAGCTGTTTAAATACAGATAGGTTCAGTGCACTAATCTAGTAGGGGGTAGTACTAATAGAAAAGATGGACAATCTCTGCAAAGTCAACTACATGAGGTAATATATAAAGTTTTCAAAATTTGTTCCAAACTGTTGTTTAATAGGAAACTAGTCTGAAAGTCTGAACATCTGCATAAAATCTGCCTAGCTAACATCTCTTATAAACCTAGTATCTCTTATAAACCTACAGTTTATAGTTAAATCCTGGATGAAATATTCCCAGTTCTTCCAATTCTTGAATATGGACGTCTCAAATGTCGCCTGTCCAATGTGTCAGGTGCTCATTTACCATGTTTTCAGATTTGCTGGAATTGGAAGTATATATATCATATCCATATGCCATATTGGGGCAGTCCGGTTGCCCCAAAATTTACATCTTTTAAGACAAGATTTTAATTATTAATTAGGGAAAATTATCAAATATGATTGGGAGAGGACCTGCAGAAGGCGCTGAAAGTCGGGCTACACTGGATCAGGCAAATGCAGACCTCAGAGGGAACATATGCATGTTGTTTTTTGCTTGTTTTGCTTTGTGTTCTTTGCCTTCTCCAGCTGAATCAAAGCTAATTTTTAATGCATGTTTAGAAACCAAGTGAAAATTACTTCAGCTGACTTTAGCTGACCCCGATGAGTCTCAATTATTTAAGGCTGCAAGAGAGTTATCACGTGATTTGCCATGTGATTTACTCCTATAAATTATCATGAGGTCTCCAAATGACTGAAAATGTGAAGATAGTCCTTGAGGCACAGTTTAATTGGTGGTGCTGAAAGTCTGTGTTATGATCCCTCTCATTTATAATCTCATCCTTTCTCCCTCTCATTCCCAAATAAAACCACTGCAGCTGTGGTGAAGCTGGCTAAAGTCTAGGAGCATTATCTTCTATCTCTAATTAGTGGCCTTTTAATGATAGCACAGAGGAGTTAAGGGAAGTTTGCCTCACCTTTTATTCAATCTGGCCCCGTCCTAGGCTTACATATCAGACTTCTGTTTTTAGCACTTCCAAGCCTTACATGAAAAGCGTTTGAAACTATATACCTGTTACCAAGGAAATGCCTTACTGAAAATAGGTCCTGAAACACCACAGACCACTAATGCAATCAAAATAAAAGCAGAAATCATCATCAGTGACTCACAGGCCCTCAACATTTTCCTAGAGAGGGCTTTTTCACCACACCCCCTCTCCGTTGGTTTGCCAGCAGGGCCACGCTGGAGTCACAAAGCAGTGAGATGTACCTTCTGATGCCGTCCTTAATCCTCCCTGCCTTTTTCTTTCCCAGTGTGACACTCTCAGGCAACTCTTCATTTCTCCTCTGTAATCATGGTTCTGTTCACTTTCTGTGTCTGTCTCCCCTTATTATGAATCAGTCCTGCTGTCCTCCCAACCACCACAGTGCAGCACCCAGGGCTGGCTCCTGTGACACTTTGGTTCCTCACTGAGCACAGATCAAGTTGATGCACTCTTTGTCTTTCCTGGCCTCCACATGTTATCCAGAAAAGTAGCTATCTAAAGACTGCACCTTCTAATCCAGCAAATCTGCTCCCTGTGGAGAAAATGTAAGGGTGTGTTGCAGCAATTTATGCCAGCAGCTGAGGAGGTCAGCTAGCAGCGCTGGCATAAACTGGCAGCGAAATAGGCTTGAATGCTCTAAGGCAAAAAGCCAATCCTGACTGATGAGGAATCTGTACAGCCAGTTTTAAGGCCATAACAGCCCTCCCTGGGAGTCTTTTGTACAGTGTGACAATCAGGAATTAGCGTGGTTTGGGTGTTTGTGCGTGCCAAGCAGGCTCAAATGTCAGAAGGTTCACCCCAGACTGCCTAGAGTCAGAGGGGAGTGCTGTCCCCTCCTTCAGGGTCTGTGCTGAGCACAAGCACAATGGGGATCTCCTGCTGGGCTGTGGAGTCCTGTCACTGCACTCCTCTGTGCATGTTCTTCCAGTCCTATTGATCACATGATGACAAGGGAGGAAAGTCAGAGAGATTTATGGTGGTGGGTTTTCTGTGAATGTGGGGAATATTTGCATACCAGCAGTCAGAAGTCAGGAAATCTTTTGGCTTGGGAACAGAATGATTCTGAGAGAAAGCACTGATGAAGGAGAGATGTGGTACCAGGGATGTTGCCTCTAGAGTCACTTTGCAGATCAGAATAAAACTGACATTTAAAACTGACAAAGCCTGCCTTTAAACTGACGTCCAAGGCTTGCAGGTCTGAAAAATTGTTTAGAGCTGACTGTGAACTGATACTGCAGGTTTTCACTGTGCACAGTAAAACAATGAGATAAATATCAGCAGCACAGCAGCCCTATGGGAAATGTTGCAGCTCACACATAGAATAGGATATATGATTTTTTTTTTTTTTTCTTTCTGGAAGAGGGAGGTTTCATAATATCCTCCTTTAAAAAATAAATAAATAGAAAAAAAGTAAGTAGGATGCATCTATGCTAAACATGAAGAGGTTTTTTAATGAGGACAAATTTGCAAATTTCTTTATCTTTCAAATTGATGAAAATAGGTTCCAGTGTGTGATATAAAATTATATAGGGTTACCATGCATGGGGGAAATTGCATAATACATGATAAAGTCTTTAAAACATTGCAATCTGATCTTATAAGGCTTCCAGACAAAAAAAAAATCAATATAAATAAAAATAAATTAAAGAATACTTTCTGCTGCAAACATTTATTTTCACCTTTTTTGTGTGCTGTTTTTCTTTCTGTTTGGGCTTTTGGGTTAATTTTTTCATCATGGTGGTGTTGGTTTTTTGTTTTGGATTTTTTTTTTTACTTCCCTAGCATTAGCAATACTAGAAATATCACAGGATTTTGTGTTTATGAATTTTTCATTGTTCTCAGGTAGGCAGTTCAGATATCTCTCAGCTCTTGAATTGGACTGAACTAGACCTTTTGAGCACACCGTATAATTCTGCATGAAATGATACAACTAGCTCCTAGTTCCAAAGACATTTTGAGCCATGGACTGCCCTGTTAGTACTTTCCCCAGCCTTTCCAAAGTAAGGCTGAAGTAAGAATACTCTTTCTTGATTTATATTCTTCTTAGGTGTTTACCCTCTTCCTAGATAATCTGTGTTTCTTATCAGCCTTGCATAAAGGTGTTGATAATCAAGGCTTCTGACCATGCCCATTTAAATGTAGCACTTCTGTAGCATTTACCCTGAGTCAGTGTATAAAGACAAGTTTTCTCCACCTCAGAAATATTTTATGGGTTTTCTAAAAGGGAGGGGGAATGTGATTTTGAAATGTATTGTTTTCATCTTATGCAAAGTTCACCCTGACACTCGGCTGGTAAGGATCAAAGTTTCATATGGCATGTTGAAAGGTCAAAGCGTGTATTAAATTGTGCACTGGAAAATCAAAGCTTTGTAATTTACAGGCAATAGCTCAGAAATTCATACTTGAGGAGCAGGGTCAAAAGAAAGCTCTTATCCCTCTTAATTCTCTTGGCAGCACAGTTCCTTTCCGTGTCTTAGCAGTGCCTCCTGCTGCTGCTGCTGCCATGCAGGTCTGTTGATGTTTCTCCTAAAGATGTCAGGGCATGTAAGGTTCTGTGCTCATGGTCTGCCTCCTGCTATGGCACACCTGTTTCAGGACTTCAGAAAAAAGTACTTTTGGAAATATTTGATAGAAGTTTTTCTGTAGGTCAATATCCTCCTGATAAAAGGGATAAAATATTATCCACAACATGAAACATGTAAGGATTTGTGTTTGCAAAGAAACTGCTGCATTTTTAGAGATGTCTTTGTGAAAAATCTCAGTTATATACTTACTTTATCCATGTATAAAATAAATACATCAGAAACAGTAGAAGTTCTAAATTTAAAAAAAAAAAACCACTTCAAGTTATACTGATTTGCTGCAAAAATATCTTCCAGCTTAATTGTAAAAATTTGAGAGGTAATGGGTTATTGCATCCTTGATGATACAGAAGAGTTGCATAGCTTTGGTTACAATGTAGGCATGGGTATGGATTTAGTTAAATTGTTCCATATCCCATATGAATATGTTTGGTTTATAACTGATTTATATGAATTTGTCTCAGTTCAGTTATTGAATTAACTGGATCCATAAAGGATTTGTATTACTTTTAACTACATCAATTAAAAAAAAAAATAACCTGAATTAAACTTGTGCAATGTGCTTTTTTAGACAAGGCCCAAGAATAGGAAAATTAACTTTTCTTTTATCCTGCTTGGGACTTTGGTCTTAGCTCACTTTCACATACTCTCCTGTCCATGAAAGATAATTTCAAAAGGTCTGCAGAGCCATAGGGTAAGAGCTCAAAAATCAGTCTATTAGCCAGATGATCTCTCTCCTACTATTGTTTTTAGTACTAAATGTAGTGCTTATTAATGCAAAGCCTTAGTGATGAACTGGTTAGGGACCCTCTGAGGGAGTGGACATGTTTGTCTTCCTTAGTCACCCTCAGAAATGCAGAAGTGCTTCATCATGAGGCTGTTACCTTGCATCCCTGCTCTGTACCTAGTTACTCAGTACTTTTGTCCACCAGAGTTCCATTTCTGTCCTGTCACAATATGGAGGTGTCCGCAAGCTCTTGATATTCCTGGCGGAGTGTAGACTATTGGAGACAAACCAGAGGAAAGCTGTAAAAACAGGAGCAGAAAACTGAAAGAGAGCAGGCTTGGGTTACACATAGGGAGTGTGGCAGAGTGCACTTATTATTCAAGCTCTTCTGTAGTCATGCTACAAAATTTCAAGGTGCTTCACTGGATGTAAAAGGAAAACCTCTTAGTGGTTTTAGGTACAGCAGTATCATTTTAAAATTAATGTCCTGCATGTTCATCCTCACAATGTTCATTGAAATTAATATACCTTTTCTGAGTATTAAATGAATTCTGAAACAAATTATAGTCCACCAAGGGTTTCAGAGTCGTCACTAACCAACTTAACTGAGAGGACAATGAGGAAAATCACTTTATCTCTGAGCTGTGGAAGGCCCACAGGAGAAGTGAATAGCTTTGACTGAGTTAGGCAGAAGGGAGCTGTGAATGCAAAGTCTGATCAATTTATTATACCATTAGGCTTACATGGTTCCCATATTTATCCTGCTCCTGTAGGGAGAATGCGCTTTGAGTGAAACACTGTGAGATTTGTAATCACCCCTGCTATTTTGGTGTCACAGCAGAGAAGCCAAGCACAACATGGATGCTCAGATTTGAACACCATCCCTAATCCCTCCTCAGCTAGATTTGAAACCCGCTGAAGTTATGGACAAGCCTGCACACTGCTATCTGTACCCTGCCCGCCTCCAATTAAGCAAAGCTTTATGCCGCTGAGGTTGTCCCAACACCATGTCATTTCCAGATCACCCTCATTCACAAAAACATTGCAAATTTCTTTCAGAATGAATAGAAGGAGGCATGGCCCCAAAAGCTATATAGTAATACCAAGAATATTTTCCAGTAACAGACAGAAATAATGGAGCAGAGGATGGAAGGGGTTTCTGTAGGTAGCAGTCATTTCGAAAATAATTTCAGGGCACATTCTTCTTGGCGATTTCTACTTAAGCTCAGGAGCCAAAGGATTTAGCTCAGAGGTGAACTTAATAACAATTCCTGAAGATACTGTTCCAGACTACAGTGCCTACCAATTAGCTATTATGAATTGAGAAAAGGAAATAAGCTGCCATTTTTTCTAGTGAAAGAAATGAGGGGCTGAAGCAACCATTTTTATTGCTTGACTTACATGAATAATATCAACATAAGGCAGTCAAAGTGAAGACAATTATCTCTTCATTTTCAATCACCAACTGTACAATGTCCTTGGGTTTTAACATCTGACTCAATCCTATTTCACTATTGCAAACATGAACTAGATACCAATTGATTTTTAAAATGAATGTGCTGCAATTCAACAATAGCTGCAGGGCAGCGAATCAAAACTACTCACATGCTTGTGACTGTCTCAGTAGAGGCTGAATCCCTGCAAAGAAGCTATCTGCTCTAATAATGCACAGCTGATCCAGGTTTTGTGTAGATACCTCTGTGTGTCCCAAACTCACCCTCATCATATCTGAATTCCCATGGTGGACAGAGACCACAGGTTAGCAGCAAGACAGGTTGTCTGTTTTGATGAACTGATAGATGAGATCTGTATAAAAAACATGATAGTAATTAAAGCTGCAGATCAGAGCAGGAAGATCTTCAAGTCTTCCTAAAGGACCTAAACATTTTTTGGGACAGAAAAAAATCCCTCCAAACTTACACTTTACCACTAATATGGCAAAAGACTTTACATTCCTCATGCCAGAAAAGGCTTTCAGAACAGTAAGAGTGGACCTTAAATTACAGGCTTTTTACTGCATCTCAGCTCAGCATGTCCTTGTGCAATTTCTTCTCAGCAGCCCTCTGTCGCTTCCTTTAAAATAACAGCCTGGAGCTGTTCTGTGAAATTGTTCAGCCTTTCAGAAACATGATGGTACAGACAGCTGCTTCTCCTCTGTCCTGTGTGAACCTGCCCCACTCTGCCTCTCCCCATCTCAACAAGCACTGCAGGACCAAGTCTCCTACAATTTCACTGGAACTGGCCTTAAGTCATTTGCATGTAACATAAAGTAAATTGGATGGGGAAGACTTTATAGCTGCATTTTCTGTTTCTATTCCAAAGGATTCAGAAAGAATAGGTACCATATTTCTTTCAATGGATGAAATTCACTTCTGAATTCACCTAAGTTATTTCCCCTGTGACAGGACTGAATTTAGCCCAAAACATACTTTCTTCTTACTTTACTTTCAGTCAGATGTATTATGACTTAACACTTGCATAGAGAAATGAATTATACCTGCTTGACTTTTTTTCTAAATTCACGTACTCCACACAAGTATATAGAAAAGAAGCTTTCTGTTCATTTCTGTGCTGCTTGTGGCTCTTTAGCTCCACTGCCTGGTGGTGATTTAAAATTTTATACAGACAAGTAAAATCATTTATTTTCTAATCTAAGTAAGATGTCAGTGTTATGCTTCACAAGACAAGGGTATTTAAGGTGCCTGGGTGGTATAGCTGGCTGTCAGTTATAGTAGATGAAAAACACATACTGATGTTAAATGCTTCTTTGCTCTTGAATTAAGCATGTCTAACATTTTACTTGTTATATTAATTGGAAATTAACTCAAGTCATAGAACTCAGATCTATTACTTCAAGGACTTTGTGTATTATGAATCAAAATCCTGGTTTGTTCCATTTAAGAAGAGGAACATTCAGAAATTTGAGTGATGCCTTTAAGTATTTCCTTGGCCTGCCTCTGCTTTTCTGTCCTTCAGAGAATTATCATGAGCTCATAAATAAACAATTTGTTAGAAATTAGTTCTATTCCTTTTTCCATCCCCCTATTGTTTATCTTCTTTTGATGGGGGTTGATACTTTTTTAGTGCTTGCTCCAAGCAAGTGCCAATATGTATTCTGGGAGGTGGTGAAAGACAGCAAAAGAAAGAAGGTTTTAACTTTCTTCTTTAGATATCATGGTGCTCAAGGTATCATGGTGAGAACCCTGGTACACACGGTTAGGCAGGTGGGCAGACAGAAATCAACTGAGTAAGCAGACAGCCAAGAGTCCTGAGAAATACATTTTCTTTCAAACCAGCACTGCTGGCTTTGAAAGAAGTACTAGGCATCTACACAGTCTTTACTGTAGAAAAGACTCAAAGCCAAGGCATGCCCTGTTGACTTTCTTCTATCAGAGGACGTGATGAAAAGGCACAGTCTGAGTTTGATTCACATGCACCCAGTATAACAGCTTCAACCCACAGACATGGCAAAAACATCACCTGCCTTCTTGCAGCACTTGCCAATGTTGTCTTCAGGCTCTGCAGAGACCATCTGCATTTCTCAAGCCATGACCTCAGTTGATTTGAAATCTGGGGAATGTAGAGTAAAATTTTTTGAATGTTTTCTACAAAGATAAAAAGCAAATATACAAGGCATGCAATATCATCCCTTGTAACTCTGTCCACCTCCTACTCCCATACTATATTACCTGTCACTTTGCCCTTGAGCTTTTGTTACACCAGGTCTAAATACATTAGAATGCCTCAGCTAAATGATGAGCATGTCTTCCTATTTATTTGCTACCTGTTTATTTGCTAGAGTTCAATAAAAAGAGAAACGTTAGGCTTGGAGGAAACTAGAGGGACTAAATTAAATTTGACAGAGATACCACCACTAAATTAAAATTGTTACAGGAAAGTCCTCTTGTATTTTCATAAGCAGTCTTCCTGGACTTAGGTGTAGTAAGATAAATACAAAGATTGTTTTTGTTTTGTTTTAAATTGTGGGCTAAAAGATTCAACAGGAGCATTTTTCAAAATCAGTCTTCTCTAGAAGGACTTACATGGGGATAATATTTATTTTCTTTCTTAACAGAATATTCTTAGAAAAGTAAACTCATATTTGTAAAAAAGCATTTCAGTCTGATATGTTGTAGCTATAGATAGGATTATTCACATGCAATTTCATTATATTTTCAGGAAAGAGTTCCATTATTCAATGCATAACTGCTGGTTTGCTCTAATCTGTAGAATAGTTCCTCACCCTTCACATTTGCCAATTAGTTTTAACTGTGGGGTTTGGTGTGGTGTGGAATCTCCTGTGCAAGATGTCCAGCCTCTCATTACTGCATTAATTGAATGTCTTGGTGTCCCGTCCTCAGACCCTGCTACTCTCAAATGCCATTCTCTCTTTTGAAGCTGACAGCTGCCTACCAATAAGAGACAGGTTTGATTTTTCAGATGAAGATATCAGATTCAGGCTACAGGTTCTTCTCCTCGCTGCCACATTCCTACACTTCTCCACAGATTTGGGGCACCTCTGACTGTTGGTCATGGCTATGCTCTGTGCTCACCTGGAAGGTGCTGCTATGCCCTCAACACTGGGCTGTGTTTCATCCTTCACCTGCTGAGCGAGGTGTGCACAAAGTAGCTGTTGTTCCTGTCTCTCCTGCTTCTCTTCCAGACTTCCCTCCACATCTTTCAGCTCCAAAGTCCAAAGAGGAGGACTATGCCAACACACCCTGACAAGTGTTCATGAATTTGTTTCTCTGACACCTCAGGAGATACTCAACTTACATCTCATTTTCTCCAAACGAAAGAACGAAAAAGCTAGGAAATCTGAAGACATTTATTTATGCCTATAAGAATCATTGAGCACAGCATTTACAGCTAATTTTTTGAGCTACCTTCTGATCTCTGCCTGAAGTTAGGACTTCAAGGGTTAAACTGGGAATGAGTTTCAACCTCGAAGTCTGTTCTGTTCATAGGTCATTTTAAAATGTCAGCACTCAAACTGCTAACTTATTAAATCTCATCTTAAACAACCTAGTGCTTCTCAGTTTTAAAGTGGGCCTTGCAGTTCACCTACAAAATATGCATTTTTTTCCTGACAGATGAATAATAAGCACACGGGAAAAAATAGCTTTTATAACTGACTGGTTGAACTTGAAAGTGTATGTTTTGTATGCATAAAAATGTACACAGGCCGGCAGTGTCAAAGCCTTAAAAGGAATTCTTAAAATGTCTTCTGCTAAATGCAGCTATGCTGCTAAATTGTCTGTGATCCTAGAGAGCAAATCTTGCAAGAATAATCTATGTTTTCCTACTCAGTGGTAAAAGTCAGGTTCCCTTGAACACAGTCTTCCTACAGCACTCCCATCTCCATTACCTGACATGCAGGTTTTCAAATATTAAAGCACTTTTACAAACTTTTTGTTGCCACGAAACAACGGCGAATCTGTGTAAAATACAAGGATCATAAAAAGCAAACTAAATGGAAATGCAAACCAGGAAATATTCTATCTATGCAGACCATGTCAAACAACATCAGACACACAGCAATTAAGACTTATTATATAAGCAAGTTTTAACACATTCCTACTAGGCTGTTTTGAGAGTTGTTAAGACTGAACCACTGCGTGGAAGATGTGATCTGTTACCTGATTACAGCCTGAGCTTTCCTTCCAAGTATTTTTACAAGGCAACTTTATTGGAAATGGGGCAAGGAGCCTTCCAGCCCCATATGAACAAATACCTCTGGAGAATCATAGATATAAATCAATATCAAATATATTTGATCATATATCAAATGAATTTTACTGACTGATGGTTGCCTGCTGGTAGCCTAATTTTTGCTTTTCAACAGAAACTGTTGGGGTTTAGTCCATGATATTAGAAGGCAAATATCCAGCACTCCAATGCTACGTGGCCAGTCGTTCAGTCTTAGGAAAGACACTGAAATTGTCATGAGTACAGGAATTAATTCTCTTTCATCCTGTAGGCTGTCAAGGCTGATGCTGAGCCAATACCATGCAGCACCAAGTCTAACTTTTGGCACCCAGACATAATCTTTATCCTGTCACTTAATAATCACTGTAGGCCTTCTTCTCGGCATGAAGACATCTATTCATTTGATTTACAGACCAGGATATTAAAAACATAGCTCCATGAAACACTAGCATTTGTTGCAAAATGACTCAAGTGTTTAAAACAATGTTTTGCTGGCTAGCTTTTTTTTTTTTAACTTGGAACATTTTAGTGATCAGATTTATGGAGGACCCCAAAATAACAGGTTTACTATTAGAATGAGGGGTGGAAAAGCAAGACATGGCTGCCACAAGGCAAGAATGAGTGGGTAGGGGCAGAAAAAACTGAAGACTGCTTCCTATTAGTAGGAAACATCTATTTTGGAACAGATTCACAATTCATGTTTCCTGAATTTCCATCTTGTTCTGAAAGTTGTTTTTCAGAAACAGTCAAAACCAAATGCTATTACAATTTTATTTGACAGACTGGAAAGTAGATGGATTTCGATGACAGATGCATGATGAATGAACTTGGGACAAGAAAATTAAAATAACAAAGTCCAATATATTGCTTATTTCTCAGAAGATAGATGCTTGCGGTCATTTATATTCAAAATTTGTAGGCAGCAAATATCCTTAACTATTTAAATGAATTTTTGTCTATTTTAAGCTTTCAAGCAAGTTGTGTACTAAAAATCGACCTAAACATTAGATTTGGATAAGTTTTACAATACCCAAGGACCCACCTGCACAGGAAAGAATCCTACTTAGTTAAACAAAAAGCTGCTTTGTTTTATTTTTTTTTTAATCCGTACTTATGAGATTTTCTGAGTCACAAAGTTTTAAACAAACTAGAATCTGTTATTTCAAAATTCTAACTTATAATATAAATGCAAATTACATCACAATCAGAGGGATGAATTCATCACAAACAGTGTCTTTATGGAAAATGTTGAAGAAGAACACTGCAGATAAAGGAAGAAAATCTCATTATGCCACTTTGAGAGTATGTGATTGTAATAGTTCTTGACATCAACCAGCTATAGATCTTATGGAAAACCACACAGGGAGTAAACACAGAATCTCTCATCAGAAGCAAATTGATACTTAAAACTCTTGCAAGAAGCACTCAGGACAAGTGTCTTGAAGATGCTGTTTGAGAAGTTGTGGAAAGGAGCCCACAGTGTTCTAAAGGCAGGGACCGGACAGGGAACACATTTTCATATCATAATCTGTTTTCCTGTCAGTACCAGAGCCACTGCAGGTAGACCCTCGGCCTCCTGCCTTCATTGTAGCTGTTCTGACAAGCATTTTCCTCTTTTCCTCTCTTCTTCACACAGAGAGGATGAGCCAAAACAATACAGAGGAGAGATTTACAGTCTCAGAACAACAGGAGAGGTTTTGCACCCTGATATATATATACCTATACCTATACCTATACCTATACCTATACCTATACCTATACATATACAGTTCCTGGGACCAAAACCATGACCTGAGAGGTCAGAAGAGCCTTCTCCTGTCCCATGCATGTTACAGAGGAGCCCGCCCTGCCTCAGTGGGTCACCTCACAGGGACAGAAGTGACCAGAGCACAAGTTGCACAAGTTTGCCTGACTTTCCTTTCAGAGTAATTCTTCCGTTCAAGAGAAGGTGAGAATATTTCAGACATAAAACTTGTTGAGGTAAAAGAGCAAACCACAGAGATCAGGAGTCCCCTCAGTATAACAGGAGTATGCAAGATACTGGAAATCCCAGTTTTGAGGTATTGTGTCAGAAGGATCATGGTTAGGGATGCTGGAGAAGTCCAGCTTGATGTTTCATTTGATGTTAGAATCTGCTTGAGTTTTGTTTTGTTTTATTTTCAATTTTGTTCTCTCTCTCAACAGACTTGTTGACTTGCTTTCCCTTAAAGGAAAAAATATTGACTGCTGGAAAGATTTGTATTCAATGAATAGATAAAACTCTATACTGAGGAAAGATCTATGCTCCTACCTGAAACACCTGGGTTATCTATAACTCCTTCATCTATTAAAAAAGGTGAGACCTTACACAGCTAATGTTTTCCTCAGTATGTCTGCTTGTGTCCCAAAACCAAGGTGATAACACCCTGATCTATTCTTCCAGTTTGCTCCTCACACTGCAGTAATCCAGCCCCAGTGCTGAGTGGTTTGGGCTGTCTGTATGTTAGAGTATGCTTGGGAGGTTTGTCACTGTCCACAGCATTTTCCTCGAGTATTCAGATTTCCAGACCACAAACGTATTCATCAACTGTTGTGGAATATATGATAGTCATTATATGATGTATAATAATGTTAAAAATGGAAAGTCTTGGCCATTGTCTGTCCAGCTGTACAGGGAATAACCCATCCAGTTTATATATAAACAAAAAAAAATCAGCTCTGGTTTATAATCTAGCATTTTCCTCCATTGAAGACTATCCTGCACAAGATATTTGAAACAGTCCAAAAAAAAAAAAAATTAAAATAAGTTATAGAAAGCTACCAGAAAAACTGGGCAAAAGCATTTATAAACATCAAGTAAAAACCAAAATTTCCCATTATTATATTTAGCACCTGGAATTAAAAATTTTTCAGGCTTCTGCCAAAAATTATTAGTTCCTAAATAAATATTGTCGGGATGTATTTAAAGACACCATTTGCAATTCTCATCTGATTTACTTTCTAATTAAACAGTGCTCAGAAAAGTAGTAATAATGAAATGCAAAATTCATCCGCTACTAATACTCAGAGTGATACAATGTCTTCGCTTTTACTACTTATATCCAGAGCATTTATGAAATTCTGAGCCTCCAACAGCGTTTCTCACATTATATTCAAATTGGTTGAAGGAGGGTAAGGCATTAGTATTTGTGAAACAATAGCATCGATTTAAAGGGTCTTTGTGAAATTATTTTAGTAAATTTGATTCATTGTTTAGAACAGACAAAGTTCATGAGTAAAGGAAGCTCTATTAGAAAGGTTTACTTGAGGAGCCATGCAGTAAATTTCTAATATAGAAAATATCTCTTTAAATGTCATATATACCTGCCAGAAACTCACTCTTAAACCCTTTTCCAGACCTTATCCAGCTGAAACTGCACATAGGATGCAGGACAAAAGTACAATGTTCATTTTAGAAACAGTGCCTCAGAAAGTTGAAACATATGATCTTGATGGGATTTGAAAGTGCTTTGTAGCAGTTTTATCATCCCCGGGGTCTTTGCACACCAGTTGGTAAAAGTTCAATAGAATTTGGTTATTATTTCTACTAACCACTTAGCATAAGTGTTAATAATTAAAAAGGTTGATATTTTAAGCTCAAATCTCTCTTCTGATTTGGAATGCATATGTGAAACAAATACACTGAACAAAGAGAACAAAACAGACACTTAAAAATTATTTGGACACATTGTTTGAATAAAATCTATTATTCCTATTTTTTTAGGATCTGTGAAGTACTTGCATAGGAATTATTAACTACTTACATGGCTTTTTTATGCTCACAAAACTATTTCTAGAAAGGAAGGGTCATAGGTATACACATACACATTCTATGACATTTATGCAACTGGCTAGAAAACATTGTGTGGGTTTGTGGAAAGAAACAGCCAACAGCTGTGACTGACACTTTTTAGTAGCCAAGAAACTAAACTGCATAAATAAACCACTGAATTTGTTTCAAGACATAAGTAAGAAGGAAGTCAGTTCAGAGATGAAATTATATTGAAAACAACTCGAATTCTGGTTGGATTCACCTATGTTCACATTTTTCATATTCATAAAGCCTAGGAGGTAATCTAGGTAGCAAAGTCAAAACACTTATTTCAGCCTGCTGTGAGGCAGGGACCTTGTTCATCCAGTCAGGTGAACAGCAGCTAAAGTATTTGATTACAAGTCAGGCTCAAAATTGAAAATTCATTGCAAAGCCATCTTATTTCATTATTTTCCTTTATATTCCCTTGTGATATTAGCTGGATATTTTCAGGCACAAATATATTCCCCAAACCAGGTCAAGGACACTGCTGAGAGAACCTAGGATCTGGCAAATTCTGTTTGACCAGCTCTGCAGATTTGAACAAATCCAAGTCTGTTCATGAATAATCTGCAAATACAGAAGGAGGCTAAATTTGTCAAACAAATTCTTAATTCCACAGTGTTTGCCCAAAACTAGTTCCTTGTTCCAAATGCCCGTTAGTCTCAGCTGGTGAGAATATATGTACTCACTATAGGAAAAAATCCATACTGGGAATAATTGAGGTGCTATGAACTTTGGAGGAAAGAAGCTTAGTCCAAGCTTCTGTGCTTGTAGACATGGATTTGACTGTGGTGAAATGCTGGTGCTTCTGCAGTCTATCACCTTTACACAACAGAAACAGTTTCACTTGAACAAAGGGAAGTCACTGAAACAAAGAGGTCTCAGCCCCCTGTGGCTCAGCAAGCCTCGGACTATTCCCTTACCCTCAGACCCAAAGGCCAGTCAGGCAAGCCAAGCACGCCCTCTCCATATCCCGATATGTGCTGCCATGTCCCACATGTGTGTAAGTGTGCAAAGTCACCCATGTTTCAACTGGCTTCTCCAGGTACTGTCTTATGATGGAAAGAAAGTATCCATCAGCCTACATCTGGCAGCTGAGGGGAGACACAGACCACAAGCGTCCTTATGTTGGTCCCTATAGTGATTGAAACATAATATACGACAGTCACTATTCTTGTTTCTTGCTTTTATTTTTTTTTTTTTTTCCCATTTTGCTCATGCTTGACAGGCAGTAGGAAAACTAATATTTTTATTATTTACTGCTATGGAGCTCTCCAATACAGCAGAGCTGCAATTTTAAGTTGGAAATGTATTGCTTCAACTTTAGCAGTGAGTATATAATCCATCTCTTCTTTTTCTTACTGTGTTTCTCATTTAGATATGATGTGGCTCTAATTTTGGGTAGCTTCCTTGCCTTCTGTGATGCCTGGATAACGTCTTTAATTTGGGTATTAGACTGATCTGGTTAATTGATCATAGAATACTCTCAAAGCCTCACTAAATCTTTCATGGACTTCTTACATAGTACTTAGCATAACTCTTCAACTGGCAGAAAGAAAGTCTTATCTTCTCTCCCCAGAGGTAGCTAATCTAGCCTTTAAATCTAGTAAAACTTGCAGCAACTACTGAAAAACTACACAGAATGTCATAAGATCCACAAGAAAACTTTTCCCTGCTAGTTTTCAGTTACTGATTAAGCCTTGTTTTCTATTTTTTTTTTTTTTTCAGTAACAAATGGTGACTGATGAAAGCTTTTCACTGCAAATCAAAGGCATTCATCCTGTTTTCTGTAAAAATTGGGGTAGTGACAAATCCACAAATGCTTTGCCTGAATCTGTGCTTTGGAAGAACTACAGCTTGGCCCAATGTATGTGTTTGAACACCATAATATATTTTATCTACTGCTTGACACTAAAAACTATTGCAGGAAGAAGTTTAGCCTAGTGCTTAAGCAGACTAGACCCCTGCTTTCTCTGGTTTGGCTCTGCCACTGAGATTTCAAAGGTAATTTACAATTTTTGGAGGCATTCATTGTTTAAAACCTAAAGGGTCCCTGTGTTTGGAAAGCAGAATATAAAATGCACATGAAGTTAAAGATCAAATTTTAAGGCTGCTCTAAAGCTCTTTCAAAGCACTGCCACTGATTTCAGCAATCTTTGTGTCATTTTCTCAGGCTGTTACTTTTGTGCCTATCAGTTGGTAGCAGAAGACAGATGAAACGAATGCTTTGGACAGGCAGCACAGTTAAGTGGAGCTACAGGTCAGAAAATTTATGTTCTGACCCTGCATCTGCCACCGATGCGAGCCCTGACAAATCGCTACATCCCTCTCCATCTCAGAGGTAAAATGGGATGATACTTACCCACCTTTTAAGGCACTGCACTTTGTGCTCCACCAGCAGTAATCATTCTATGACTAGGAGGCTCAATTATTTGAAATACTTTGAGATGTAAGATGGGCTGAAAGTATGAAGTGTTATCATTAATAATGATAATGAAAGTGAAAAAAAAAAAAAAAAATTTCCAGTAAATTAACACAGAACCACAAATCAGTTCCAATCTTTTGGGTTTTAAGCATAGTGTTTTTTCCAAGGGCTACAGTATGATCTTTCTCCCTTCATTCATTTCAACCAACAGTTAGGTTCAGATTGCTTTTTAAATATTTAATAACTGCCTGGGACATTTTATTTTATGGTGATTCCACATCATGCATCCCTAGGCTTCTTAATTCAGCACCATATTTTAGAACAAACAAAGTCAGTTAATTCCTATCTGTGTAGATCAGACAACCAACCCTCCCTTGGAGTTTCCTGAAGGTCAAGTGAAACATCCAAAGGAGATTTTTTTCATTTTTCACACCCTTCTTTCCACCCACCATCAAATCAAGCAAAGTTTCTCTTAATCATTATCAGGGAGACAAAAAGTTATAGTGCAGAGCAATGGACCGGAATTTCACACTCCATTTGCACAATAACTCTGAGGGCTGCTAATGTGCTGTTTGCTTTTTAGCAGGCATCTCTGCAGTCATCACTGAAATGCATTTTGGCGCTGCTCCCAGGGCAACTTAACTATTTATGACAGCTTGTCTTGAAGTGCCTACATGAACATTAGGATGTCCATGGCAATCTGCAAATTGACCCATCCACATGGCATTTGAGATCAGATGGAAAGAGCTTTAATAATGTAATGAAAGTTAGGGTAGACATCATTTTTAATTCATCTTTTTTAACTTTCTCTCCGATTTTCCATCCCATCTTTTGGCCAGGATATGTCAAATTATTAAATCCTCCCATATTAACAGATGCTAATGATCTCTTTCTCACTTGGACTGTCTTTTATTACACATTCAGTCAGACAATAAAGGGGAAATATAAACTCTCACCCTATGTAAACCATTTTCCTCCAGGGAGTGAACCTGCTCCACCAGACCCAGCTGTTTGCTTATTGTCCAAGTTGAGCGATGCATGAGTAATTTAAAAAGCAGACATTCTTCCTGACAGCTTTCATTTTCATGCTGTTCCAGAGTTCAGAGGTGGATTTTATTCTTCAACCTTTATTTCAGCTTTTTATTCTCTCATAGAAGCAAAGCTGCCTAATAAAACAACATTTTCAGACACATCTAATAATGGAGAAGAAAAGAACCCCATTTAACTGAGATCCAGCTTCAGCCTCCAGCAGGAATGAGGAGCTATGTCTGGAAAGTTCACCAGGATCAGAGAGGTCACAGCTCCTAACTCTGTTGATGATTTATTCACAGGGCAGCTGCAGTTAAGCCACCTCAGCTCATCAGGCTATACAGTCTTTCTTAAAGATGTGTATCAGGAGCTGTGAGAGAGGCAATTTGCTACAGAAAGTTACAGCAGAGGAAGATAGAGAAAAAGAATGAGTTACTTCCCATCTTTGCACCTTTGTTTCCTTTAACATGGTTTGACTATAAATATTTTCTGTAGGTATTGGCTTTAAATACATGGCTGTGTAGTGCACATTGTAATTTACTCCATGACCCATCTCCTGAAGTGATAATTATCTTCCTCTCTCTCTCCCACAGGGTTAACAGTATTCTCACATCTCTCTTTGCTAGGACCTTTCTTTCCATGGATACCAGTCACCTTTTCCCTCCAATTCTCAATCTGATTAGCCTAATTAAATTACATTAGAGTTGCTGATCCCAGCTTGCTCTCTGAAGTTTGTTGGTTTTGTTCTAATGAAAAAAGGGGGTTGCGTATTGCAAAATTGTCCATTTTTGTTGTTATCAGGAGATTCTTACAAAACGCAGTTTCTTGTAATATAATCATAAACCACAAACACATGTTTAAATCTGTATATATATGTTTTCACAAGGGTCCACCATCCACCATCCATTTCACAACCATCCACCAAAATGTGACCTCAGCTTCTGTAAGATCTCCATGTCCAACAGTGCTGCAAAAAATGCTCACAACATGAGAAATACAAAGGCTTTCAGGAATAAAGGGAATTTTATTAGGTCCCTTTACAATAGCCCCCTGTATATTTCAAGGTGTGAGCGGTTTCCAAGTTAAGGTGTAGGTCTGTGAAAGAAAAGTAGAAGAGCCGTGTGCTCTGAGAAGGTGCCCGTCTAGACAAGTTGCCTTAACTTGTTCTTCCACTGCTGTCACTGGTGCCACTCCACCATTGCTAACATCACCTGCAACACAAATGGGTTTCATGTGACTGACAAGTGTTGGTTTAGGGACTGCTGTGGTTAAAACACTGACCGTAAGTCAGATCTGTTTTTTTCTTGTTCTTGTGGTGACAAGGTTTGCACCAGTAATTGCAGGGGCTGCGAGAATTCAGGGAAAGAGGTTGCAGTGTTTTCGAAACACTACTGCAGAGTAGCATGGCAGTTTGCTGTGCATGACTTGAAAAAACTGCCAGAAAGCTGACTTTATGGTAACAAAAATTATACATTAAAAAAAAGTATTCTTTTTCCTCTTCAGAGAGAAACAATTGAATTTTATTTGCTGTGGAAAGCTTAATTTATTCCTGGTTGTATGTGCACTACAGAAGGCTAAGCAATACACGGCTCCTCATGCCTGAAGAAAGATGGCAGAAATTCACAGATAAAACCTCAGCTGAAGGTGGCTGAGGTGACAAGAGCCTTGGGAGGTTAGGGCCCCTTGCTGCCACTGGGTAGGATCAACTCTCATCAGCACTTTACAGCTTTGTACGACTAAAGATGCTCTTATACAACTGCTAAGACAGTGGTCTTGTTTTTTGAACAGTAAAGTGTTAGTCTCTTCAGCCTTGTCTTAAAGCTATAGGTATAAGCTGTGACCATTAATTTGACACAAATTTCTTGCATAAAGTGTCTTTTTGTAAAGTTTCACTGCATTCAATATCTAGGAAAATACACTTCTGAAAAGCAGTATTGGTCTGGAGAAGATCATCCTGAAAAGGTTTTGTTGGATGTTTGCTTCATTTTTCTTTGGTTTTGCTTGCTTGTTTGTTTAAAGACAGATGGACAAAGAACAAGAAACAGAGTTAAGAAAAGGAAATTGTTGTTGCCTTAATCTCAGACTTTCGACAAGAGGCAGCGTTTCCCATGATTTAGTATGGCAGAGGGAATTGTATCTTCTGAGAGAGAGTATAGATTACAAAACCTTTCTTCCTTGTGGCTGCAGACATTAGTCAGCCCCAGCTTACTCAAGACAGCAGCAGGGATTCATTCCACAACTGTAATAATTCACAAAATAAAATGTTTGTTGGTTTGGGTTTGTTTTTTTTTTTTTTTTTTTCCCCAAAGACCTGATCTAGTGTCAATAGTCTCAGCAATAAAGCTCTCATTGCCTATGGAGTTGTGTATGAAGCAACAGCTACAAAGAATTCATCCCATTCCTGTCTTCCTGGACTGACAAATACGAGATGTATTGTGTCTGAACAGCATTCTTGAACTTAGCAATGTGAGTTGTAGTGGCTAGTCAATTTGCCTTGGTTGCTTTCGGTCCATTTTAAAGGGAAGTGTGGCCTGATGGATTTTATTTGGTTTAACTTTGGGGGTTTTGCTACTGAGTCCTTGCTGCTCCAGAGAAATCACTCCAGCAAGCCATCTGGGAGCTCTCAGCTCACTGACTAGTCTTTTATATGATGTCCAAAATAACAGAGAAGATAAAGGTAGAAGAAATAGGGAAGATTGTTGCTCACATCTGAATAGAGTTTTAGTTGCAAAGTTTACATCTCCATCACATGAAGAACCATTTTCCTTGGAGAGTTTATAGCCTGCCAGCTGGTACATCATTAAGACAACTCTTAGATCATCTCTTGGAAGACAAGGCGAGCTGGCCTGTGTTCACCATCTCTGTGACACTCATGGTTCTATAGTCTTCAAGTCATCTCTTTTCCAGGCTCAAAGAGCCCCTGGACTCACAGTCACTCATCAGGTGAAAACAAATCCTGACCATTTTCCGAATCTTTTCTAGGCCTATTATATCCTTTTTAATATGATCAGAACAGGGCTGCGCACCACACAACTGCAGCATGGATTTCTAGAATGGTATAATGCTGCTCCCTATTTCATTCACTCACTTGGCCCTAACAACTAGAATATATTTAAGACTGTTGCTCAGCACTGCCATAGTTTTCCCAAAATTTCTTCTTCTGAAGAAAGAACACCTCAATCTTGCATGATCACAATAACCTTAAAGCTGATCATTTTGTATAAATCAATATTAACCATATAAATAATTAATTTTATGTTATGAAAGGAGCTATATAAATGAGAAGCTTTGTCATCTCTCTGATGCCTACCCATAGCTTCAGCTTAAACATGCTACAACATGCTCTCATGTTTTGATCCATTACTTGAAGGTCATTCTCATGGGATGGAAAGTGTGTATATGTGTAAATAAATAATAAACAAATACTTTAAAAATTCTTTTTTTAGCCTTACGTAGCATTCATGGGGAGTAAGGGCTGACAGTTCTGAGTGAAGATAAAGACTACTACTTACAGAATAGAAATAGAGCAAACCTACACAGCCTGCCCTCAATTAGAGCTGGGTCAATATTACAAAGAAAGTGTTTCGGGTTCCAGTCTTACTTTTTCATCTCTAGCAAAAGGACCTGATACCTGTTAAAGACCTTCACGACATCTCTGGGACACCAAGCTGACCCAAATGTCTGCTGCTTGGTTGGGCTAACATTTAACAAGCTCAAAATAATGTCATCTCCTCTTTTCTGTATGCATATTTTCATTAGAAAGTTGTGGTTATCTTGCAAGCTCAAATTCCTGTTTTTGTCCATGTGGAATTAGAAAAATAAAATCTTTTGGAAGCCCACTCCATTCCATCTTCATGTTATCAAAGCTGGAGGTCGCCAGCTATAATGCTGATTTTCCACCTGTAGACTTTCACAAGTCCACCTTTACACATGCACAGCCTTTTGTCTATCTTTCCTGCACCCCTCTTTGTATTTCCCAAAACATGTAGTATGCATCAGGCTTCCCTCACATCTAGGTTGGAAGAAAAGCCTGCTCTGATCCTATGAGTCTATTTTTGTGGGAACAATTCCCATGGCCAGCTGATGGTGGTCTCCATCCACTGCTCCGAGTGCCTCAGGGAAGCCAAGAGGTGCCCCATCATCGAGCTAAGCCCTTAATGTCTCCCTTCGACCTTGGTGACTCTTGAGAAGATAGGACTGCTTGCTTCTGCATATCATTTTAAAATTCTTTTTAATCCTGAAGGCAGAAATAAAATTAATAAAATTCTCTCAATTTTTTATAAGTACAGATAAAACGCTTCATTGTGTAGGTGTGCATTTACTGTGCACAATTTCACAATTTAAATTTTCTATTAAAAAATCGATATGTTTTCTGATTTTTGAAATTAACAATGTCAAAATGTGCATGATGAAAAGCATGAAGGCTCTATCTATATATATCCAGAACTGAATATAAAAACAGCTGTGACAAATATGTGAGTATAAATGTTAAACAAACCATTCCAATGCCCAATTTCATAGTACAATTTTGTCAACTCACATTTCATCCTTCCTCAATTCATGCAAAAACTTCCTTGCATTTTATAATCTAAAATCCAAGACGTGATGGCATCTCATTGAAAAAAAAAGCCAAAAAAAAAAAAAGGGGGGGAATGGGGGGGTGCAGGGGAGAACCAAACAAATCTAAATTTACACCAAAATGTAAATGTGCTACTTGATTTAAACTATTAGAAACCATATTCTTTCAGCTGCTGAAAAGCCTCTGCAGATAAAGACAGGAGAGGTGAAGAGGGATTAAGCTCTGAAAGAAACTAAGACGCCAAAAGAAATGTACAGCTTGTGTGGGGCTCAGGGGCTCTTTTCTCAGCAATGTGTTCATAAATTTTATCCTGAGTGTATATCATGAGCCGAAAGTCAAGGATTTCATATTGCTGGCAGTAAGCCAGCAGCATGTTAGGAAGGTTTTATATTAACTCCCCAGATACCACTCTGCTGGTGCACCTCAAATTGACCTGCACAGTGCCTTGCTACATCCATTTCAGCTCCCCCAGACCTATTGACTCAGAGGGGTCTTATACAACACCTTGCTACTCCAGCCCAGAAGGTCACCCGCCACTGCCATCCACACCATAATTCTCACTTTCTCCTGAAAATCCCTGCAGCCTCTTTTGCTAAAGCTCGGCTCCTTCATGACAACTTCCAGTAACTTTTTGACTTTTCATCCCTGTTGCTTTCAAAGCAGCCAGTCCTCTTCCTCATTTGTCAAAGGAAGAAGATTGGAAACCACTCACCCAGGCTGAATTTGGATCAGCAGCCAGCTCTACATCCTGTTTAAAGTCACTTGAGCCACTCAGCCTGTAAGAACTGTAAATCTCACCTATCTGGAATTCCCATTAATTCTCAAGACAAAAAGTTACTCATTAAACTTATGCATATTATAATATGCATATCTCATAGCACCAAAATGCTAAAGTGAAGGCCATATAAGTAATGTGCAGATGTAGAGGGAATGCTAGCTCATAGGAGTATGAAAGCTGAATAGCATGATATATTTTGTCAAAGCTGAGCTTGGAAGTTGCCTTGTTGCTTTAGGAATGTATTCTGAATGTTTCCTTAACCACAGGAATATCATTCATGTCATAGTGCCAGATTCAGTCACTTAAGGACTGACAAATGTATTACCCTGAGGACAGTTCCAATGACTTCAAGGGAGGCAAAGATCATCTTTTGGGTTTCTGAACCTCAGTGAATTCTACTGTCGACTCAGTGAAACATAAAATGGTGCCAAAAAGAATAGGAATTTCCATTTTAAATAGTTTGCAGCCATTAACATGATTCTCTTTGGACTGAGGACTAACTTTTTTTCATTAGGACTCCAGCAGACATCACCTATTTAGGCACGGAGATTTGGCAGTATATGTGCTTCCATCAGTCCTGGATTCTAGGTCAGCTTAAGGTGCAGCCTAATTACATAGGGAATTGTCTAATCAAGATGACTGAGCTGGAGCAGCTTGGAGGCATCAAAGCCGGCTCCCTGCCTTAGGACATGGTTTCCAGCCACAGGATTACTGTGTTAGCTATGTTTAGCAAAGCTGAACAGTGAGTCACAGCAGAAATTACAGCATTTGAAGTGAAAGTCCTACTGAGTGATGTTTTGTTAAAAGAAATGCTCAAACTTGTTATTTGAGAACTGAAGGAAGCACCTTCTGATTTTTGAGAAAATTGAAAACGGAGAAAAACATTTGCCATGAGACTGCAAAAATTTTCAAAAAGAAAATGCATCAGTAATTTTTTTTTCCCCAGTTCAAATCCAAGTAAAGGTTAGTTGCAATACTTTAGCTTAGAAGTAAGCACATAAATCAATTATAAAACCATACATATTCTTTATAATGCTTTCATATAAAATTTTAATAACAAACCCACTCTTCCTGCCTTCTTTGTCAGTAAAGCCTGTCTTTGGCCAATGCATGTTTTATTATTTTGAGAAAAGAAATTAGCTATTTATCTGAAAGTGCTAAGCTCAAGTGTCACTGAGAGGAGAATGGGAAAATTTCTCTTCGGAGCAAGTAATCTAGTCTTTAGCAAATACTGAGCACTAAAACTTTATCTGAAGGTAGCAGAATCTAGCTTATACACACTAGTGGTTTTTGTCACCTGGATTTCCGTTTTCCAGTCATCAACTCTTCATTCAGCCTCTTTCAAAATCATTTCTTAGTTATATGAAATACTGGTTCCTGAAACATGAATTTTGTTATTCATCCTCAGAAGGCAGCTCAGCTAATTCTGTCTGAATCAACCAGTGGAAACAGATTCTATGCTTGAATGAATCAAGCAGGTACCCAAAGATTCTTCTAATCACATGATAATCCTCTGGTGTTTGTATTTTGTATGCATGTTTATACAGCAGTGAATACAGTGTGTGTGCCTGTAACCACAGGAGAGCAATGCCCTTTAATGGATGCTATAGGAAAAATGCAAGGCTTTTGTCACCTTCGTTATTAGTTGCAGGTTCTGCACTGCATCATTTATATTTCAGCGGTTGTTTCAAAGCTAGGTTTATACCACCAGTGTCTACATAGGGCCTAGCTTATGTTTACAAATTTAAAATATATAATGATTATTTTGTTTGCCATGGTAAACCCACTACTGGAGGATGCCCATAGGAACCCAAAGGAAGGCTGGAAATCTTCCTAGAAAAAGAAGCAAAGGAGAGCATTGAAAACACCAAATAAAGCTGAATAGATTCACCTGAATTACCCAGAGTGAAATTTTGGCACGGTACAATTATCCACCCACAAATCATTACTATCTGTAATGAGAGCCCTTGTAGACTTTCCTAAGGTACAACAACTTTTCTACCACACAACTGATTCTGTATCAGAAGGAAAATGCCATCTACCAATTTTCAACATCCATTCAGCTCTGAATGTTCTTTCTGGGCCTTCTCAGTCAAATACTGCCTGCCTGAGCCTGGTTATCTAGCAAGATCTGATGAACATATGCTTCAAGACAGTACTGCTTAAGAAAAAAATGTTCTTGATACTGTTAAAAATGTTTCCACAGCTGTGAGTTTTCCCAAAAGAGAAACTGTCTTTACAGTAACTATTGTGAAAAAAATCCTGACACATGTTAAGGTTTTCATATCCTATTTATTCCACAGTCTCTTTCAATCTCTTTAAAATTCCCTGCTTGCCTGCTTGCTATCTATTTTGCAGCCAGCACCATGAAAGCACTGTCACTTCCCCTTCTGACTTCCTCCTTTAAGGCTACTGGTAGCCCTACTGTGAAGGAGGTGAGTATTAACCTGTGTATACATCTGACTGTGATATGGTTATCCACAAACACTACATTGATACACAAGAATTCTCATTTATGTAGAGCAAACAAGATGCATCCTCATTTCTCCTCATACACCATGCTAATTCAATCAAGTATCTTTTATTAATTATGTCTTATTCTGGAAAAAGGAAAGTAATACTGACTTTGATGAAGTCTTGTGATATATGGCAAGTATAGGTTGGGAACAAACCTTTTGTAAGTTCTGTCCTAGGACTTGCAGAGTGCTGTGACACACCACTTAAAACAGCAGCACAAATGAATCATACTTGTTCCTTTCAAACTCATGTAGTTCTTTAACCCAGTGACATTATATAGTACCTTTAAGGAGACCTTAGCAGGATAAACTACTTGTTATCTGCAAACAAGGCTCCTCAACTGCCTGGGTTCCAAACAAATAATCTTAGATTTGTTGGTTATTTCAAGATCAATCTACATAGCCTCAGAATAGCAGAAAAATTAATTCTTCAATGGGAATTTACCAGGGCATAATCCCAAAACTGCAGTCATATAAAGTTTAAAAAGCTATTTTGTGTGTGCGTCTGCACACGCACATAGGTGGATGGAAAATTATATGATGGTTTAAGACTTCCTCTTTGATGTGCCTGATCATGAAATTCAGAACTTTTCATTCCAGTGTGAAGAAAATCTGAGATTGCTGAATCCATTAGAATTGAGGAAATCAAACACTGAGATGACACAGGCAGAGGCTTGGAAGCTATGTCTCCTCTTCTAGATCTCTACTGCACTGAAAAATCAAACCCATGAAAATGGAATTTTCATGATTTTTTTACATTCCTTTAATGTCTGGGTTTAAAAAATATTCCCTTAGAAAGGATCAAACTTTTGTACACAGTCCATGCATTGCTATGTAGATTAGAGGGAGAAGAAAAGGAAAGAAAGAGAGAAGCAGAATAAAGAAGATAAACTCTGTTTCCCTGAGAAGATAAACATCACCTGTGAACCCCTCTGTGCACCACTGGTTGGATAATTACTTATTTCCAGTGTGACTTCTTTAGAACTTTCTATGAACATGGCATGGGATGGCAGAGAGCAGCCATCCCTAGACATGATGATGCAGGCTTTCCTTTCATGAGCAATTAATGATATACATTTTCAATTAGCTGTCAGTTTTAAGCTTTTGTACCCTGTTTTAAACAGAATGAACAGTGCTTTAAAATGTGTGTGAAAAGCTGAAGTATCTTTATTAAATGAAAGATACTCTGAATATCTGTAAAAACTGGATAATTGCCATGTCCTCCATAAAGCATTAAACCATCAGAAAAACAATTACTCAACTTAGTAGCACAAGCACCATGAAAAGCAGGATTTGGATCTGAGTTCTTCTTCTCGTTCATCCAAGTAGTTTTATTCACTTAAGCCTATTGTAATGGGTCAAGAATCCTCCTGAAAGAAAGTTTGTGAAATGTCTGGCACTTGCTTCTTCTGCTTGGATGCTCTGGGGGTCCAGAAACATGTAGAATTTGACCAGGAAAAAAGGAAGCAGGAAAATTTTTAGAATGTTTTCAACATTCATGATTTATCAGAAGTCCTGCTTGAGATTGAGTTTTATATGAAAGTTCAAGATAGATCAACATTGAGCATGATCAAGCTAAAAAAGAAAGTTCAGGCTGATGCAGGAATTCACTGAAGTCTCATTTAAACAGTTCTAGATAGGCATCTTATTATGGCCAAATCAGAGCATTTCCAGACAAGACCTCTGAACTAAGGCATTCAAATAATTTAAGGAATTTCTGAAAAATCTCTCTTGGGACCTCAATTTCCCATTCCTTCTAAATACAATTATAATCTAGGAAATGCTTCAATTCAGGAGAAAAATTAATTCTCTGCAACTTTCTCCCCTACTATATGTACACAAAATATGCTGATTTCTTCAGCAAAAAGCAGTATCACTAAATAAAGCCCCACACAGAGATCATTCTCCAAACATGGAAACCATTTCACTGGCAGCTTTGCAAACTCCAGAAGATGACAATGTATTTATTCTGACCAGTGGCTTGAAGCTCAGAAGAACTTGTTTTTTTGAAGTTGTTCCATTGTGCTTTTGATAACAGAAGGCCATCAGCAGAGAGGCAGCTGCTAAAATGGCTCAATTCGAGGTGAATGTCCTAACCACCCATGCCATGCCCTTTGGTGTCTAGTCAAATCTTTTCTATAGTGTGGAATACCTCCAAAAGGAGGTAATTTTTTGTTGTTTTTTAAGCACTATTTGAGGACAATCACCTAGGAAATTGTATTCCTCTGTTCTCTCATTTTGTGTTGATCCAATTGGATCAACAAGCAAGTAAATAAATTGGTTTTCTGTTCTCACTGCTGCTGGCCCAGCTTTCCACCCTCCTCTATAATTCAACAAGCAAACTAAGTCAATTATTTGCACAGCCTCATGTGAAGCTGTTCACACCAGGAATAGTGCTTGTGTTTCACTGTCTCTACTTGTCCTCAGAGTTCTTACTTTCAGGCACCAGATTATGGCCTCATAAACCTGTAGGTTGCTACTGAAATTGCTTAAAACCAGTAGCTATTAAAGCAAGTTGGAGTATTAATCGAATTGTCTCTCTGATTTTTTCCATTTGGAAAGGAAAAAGGTACCGTGTCCTCCTTATAACTGTTTGCCAGTGTATACGCAATGAGCTTTTGGCCAAATTCCATGGTCTGTCTTTCTGCACATGCAACTGTTTGTCTTGCATTCCACGTTTATGGGCACGTGTAAAAGATTTTAATGGATTTTTGAATGATAGCAGTATCCACAGACCTCACTCTCCAAAACTAGGAGCAAATAGTAGGTCTGTATTCACCAAATATTATTCCTCCTACTGCAATGGGAAGCCACCAGATGGAGCAACCCTTGTCAGACCAGGCACTGTCATTCCAGCTCTTTCTGGAAATTATTTGCATTAGCCCTCAGCGACAACAAGGCTAGATGATTTGTGAAGGTGCCCGATGGGTCCAGCCTTGGCCACATACTTCCAGACTGCCACTTTCCCAGAGGCCTGCAGCACAGTGCTCTCAGCCCAATACTACACAGTGCTCACCAGCCTGAACCAATCTGTGGCTCCTCCAAGTCTCAGAGTAGTCTCTGACTGCTGTCCAACCCCCTCGTCCGGATCTGAAGCCCACAGAGGCACCTAGAAGTCATAAATCCTTCCTGAAAAATACATATCCAGCAAGTCCCTGATAAGTGATGCCCATCCATAGTCACACTGGCCTTCTGAATGGATAATTAGTGATATTGGATTTTCTTGGGTCCTGTGTAGATTCATCAAAGACTTCAAGCTGACAGTTTAAGTTCATTCCGGTTTCAGAAAAAATAACAGTCGACAGTCTCAATCTTGGATTTGATTCACCAAATCTCTTTTGTAGAAAAAGTAAAACAAATGTAAGAGAAAGATTTTTGTGTAAAATTCTTTCTATTTCACAAAGGTTTGTTTTACTGGCTTAGTTTTAGTCTCAAAACAGATGCACGTGGACATGGCAATGAGTATTCTGACCAGTTAACTCACAAAGCCTGCTTCTGGCACTGCATGCACTTACAACTCCACACCATGGAAGTCGACTCTTCCCCTTGAGGAACTGGGAACACATATTGTTTGGAAAGCAGAAGAAGTCAAGCACAGTGCACTGAAGCATAATGAACAAAACCTCATCAGTCACATCTGTCTTCAGGACAGCTCCCAATAGTAGCAGGAGGTTACACTCAACATCAGCCTTCTTTGTCTGAGTACTGGAGTGAAATCAGCAGGACTGTCTTTCCCCTAAGCAAATTCAGATGTCTTAGACAAAACAACTTCTTGTACATGTTCCCCTCTATCCCTGCCTGGCACCCCTACCCTGCAGACAAGGACAGAATTAATTTTCCATTCTCCATTCACAGCAAATAAAGAATACAATGTTCACTCTGCATCATTTTCATCTTTCATCTTAATTATCACTGCGGAGACTACAGAAATCATTATCTTTATTATGATGAATGTCCAATTAGCATTTCCCATATAAATTTCAGATCATGAAGGAGGCTGTAATGGATAATGCAAATTCCTAATGGTCTTTTTTTTTCCTAGCTGAAAAATTGAGGTGCTTAACAAAATGAAATTTAATCTGAGCCATTTTGAAACAAGTCAAGAACTTTAATTACTTGACAGGGAGGAGGGAAAGAAGAGACTGAAACTAAATCTTAAAAATGGGCAGATTTTAAAATATCTTGCTTTTCCAGCCCATTGCTCAAGCTTTCTCCTCCAGATAACTAAACACTTGTCTGGTTGTGCTCAATAAGTTTTAAACTATTGTGAAAGCTGATAGAAGCAATTTCTTTTATTAGTCCTACCATTTACTAAATCAAAAAAATTATTCCAAGTAAACATCCTGTTGTCTCTAATACAGTATTTTAATCGATTCCCATCCATCACAGGTAGTGTGGAATTGGCAATAACTACATCACTGCCATTGCAAGGCAGGAAGAGAAACAACACCTCCGTGGTGCTGGTTGAGGCACAGAGGTGTGGGAAGAGACATGAAAATTGAATTCCCTTAGGATGGTTTTGGGTTGGGCAAAATTAATTCAGCTGGCTGTTTTAGAAGCATCTCAAGTATTATTTGCACAAAGGAACAAACAAACCATGGGGTCCATATAGTCTAGCTTGTCATCTCTAATTATGAATGGTAACTATTTCCCTGAGCCAGGAAAAAGCAGACCTTTGCAGATGCCCTTCTATCTAAGCCAGCAGATAATTATAGTGATGCAAAGGAAAACTATACCAGGTCCAAAAATGAAGTAGGGACTAGTAGAGACTTCTTCTTTTTTTAATCTCCTCTTTCTTTCTTTTTTTTTCCAGAAAATTTTTACCCCTTCTTCTAGTCCATGTGGCCTGGAAGTAGCTCTTCACACCTTCCGAGAGCCTTATCCCATGGCATGAGTGAACACACACACCTGCACACACACACACACCCCCATACTCTCCCCTTTCCTCTTCCCCCGACACTTTCCTATCCTTCACCAATGGGTTCCAAGATACAGGTTCAATGTCTTGTTGATGAGATACACAAGTAGAGGTGCTGGATTGGCTTCATGAACTGAAGTGAAAGAACTTGGCAGCCTTGGGATAGTCTCCTTCAGAAACTGCCATTTCAGTCAGCAGCCAAGGTAAAATTGCTCCTAGGAAGTAATGACTTACAGCATAAAATTTCTATTTTATAGCAAAATATTCTGTTAATTACCAAGCAAATTGTCTCTCTAGGAAGGTATTCTTTTCTGGGAAGAAGCTGTTCAATTATTTGTAGTGTGATTTTCTGCAGTCTGTTCAATCTTTTTTCTGGTCAGGACATGAAACAGAACTCCAAGAATTTTTACTTGGCTTTGATACAAGTACAGGCTTGCTTGCCCCACATGGTCTTGTTGCATATAACAACTTCTTCTATATGTCAATAATTTATAATTCTTTTTAGGCCTTCTTGGGTCCATTAAGTGAAGTAGTATAATTCTTGTTGTTTCATTACTGCATTATAGTATGATATAGATCTAAGTTTCACTCTAGCATATGTGGTAGAAGCATGATATTGAATTACAAGAACCTAATAAGTCCTGATTATTGTAATTTCATTTTGTGTGTTTATTATTCATATAAATGTGCAATTCATTTCTGAAACCTCCTTTAAGGTTCCTCTCAATCATGTGTAATGGCACCAACAATTATTATTCATCCTAAAAAGCACTTCTTCACATCTATTTGCATCATAATTTTCACTAGTTTTCATTTGTTTTTCTCCGTGAGCAGGAGTCAGGGAGGATTATCCGACTGACTCTGACTTCATCATGTTATATTACCTTGTTTCTTTTGTTTTCTGCATCTGTTGAATAGACACTATGCCTCCTTGCTGAGGAGATTTTTGTGTTTCTAGTATTTCCTTTATGCTCTTTTCCTGACCCTTTTTATATGCAGTTGGGTGTTTAGAAGTACAGTCCATCTTTTAGGTGATTATGAATTTCCTTACTCTAGGGTCATTTCTCCAGCAGCAAACCCTTCCTTCACTTATGTATTCCTTACAGGAGGGAGATCTGTGTTTTGGATGCACAGTGACAGATTTACAAAAGCTTCAACTGACTTAGGAGACACTTAGACCAGAATCATACATACCATGCACTTAACTGAGCTTTACAGAAAATAATTGACATCTTTACAAATTAACCGTAGGGAATGCAAGACAACAGGACAATAAACTTCTGCATATCATTTTCACTTCTTTTTAGATTGTTTTCTAATGACACTGTACAACTTTACTCTATGGGGGTTTTTTTGACCACTATTCTATTTCAATATAGTTAAGAGAAAAGTAGAATTATCCGGTTTAGATTTTTGTAAGTTTCATGACAACAATTAATGAGGCACCTTATTAGTGCCATTTAGGTGAATAAAACTGTAGTCTTCAGTGAATGCCAGGGAAAGATGTTATAAATGACTTAAACAGAAAAAACCCTTGTCTGAGTAGTAAATTCCCTGCAGTCTACTTAAGAGCTCCTTCCAGTTGAAACTTTATTCAGTATTTCACATTTCATTTTTTTTCCAATTCACTACATTTTCACTTCACTCCATCTCTGTACAGATTGTCCAGTGTTAAATATAGGTTATAATATTACTTTGTCTTTAGCCACTGAAATAAATTGTTTGTTTGAATAAAGTCTTTCTCTATGGTAAGGTTTTATTATCATTGGCCAGAGCAACATGGATAGATGGGTATAAGAGAAAGGACACGAAGAGATCTACAAACAAGGAAGAATATATAACATTAATTTTGGGTCTGCTTATTAAATAATGAAGGAAGATGGCTTTATAGCTCTATAATTCTAAATTAGGGTCTCTTAAACACCCATCAGAATATATGAGAAGTTGGGACAGTTTTACTGCCCTACCAGATAAATAACCATACAGTCAAACATTCCTGATGGAAAGTGCAGGAGCAAATTGATGGATGGACATCTGCAGCACAGCAGCTGATTTTTCAAGTTAAACTCATTAAGAGACCTTAATGGTGATTGGCAGGTTCCTTCAAACAGAACGGCAGATAGGTGAACAGGAGTCTGCTTAGGAAGATGTCATGTCGCTGATTAGGAGTGAAAGCCATGTCTAATCTATTTGCTGGTATATCTGCTTGTTGAGCAAACAAATTTAGCTATTTCACATAGGGAAAAAAAAAAAAAAAAAAGTGCACCAATGAAGCCAGGTGTTACCTGGAACATTCTCAGCCTAAGCATCCTGGGCACACCTTTGTGAGACAGTTTTGAAATGCTTGGAGTTTACAAGTAAAAAAAAAAAAAAAAAATTACAGACTGTGCAGCCTAATGTTCAGAGCCAAAGCTAAGAAACCTTGCATTTGTTTACATCTCTGTCCCCTCTCTTTTCTTGATATTTTGTTGTTCAAGCTTGTCTGACTGTGAAAAACAGCCTAAATGATGACAACCTGCCTGTTATTTGATGAGAAATTACAAGCTTTAACCTGACAGATCCTGTTTCTATGCAACTGAAGCTAAAGAAAACTTATTACTGACTTTCATGGGTACAGGAACAGAATATTAAGGATTTTAAAATCCTTTCATCCAAAATACTTAAGTATACATAAGGAAGTATAAAGCAGACCACCATGAAAGCTATTTTGCTGAGAAAGTGGGTTCAGTACCATACTCAGCCTTCAGATGCTTGAAGAAATATTTTCAATGGCTTTATAAGCCATTTTTTTCTCATAAGCCATGTTTTAGTAATAGAAAATAGTTTGACTACTAACAAATATTTTGCTGCTTTTTTCCCATCAGAGTAACAGTATTAAAAATAACAAAATGCCTTTGCATCAGGAGCTCTCAGCCCCTCCCTTGAGCGACTGTGTGCTATTCACATAGGCATATTTGCATGAGGCAAGAAAATTTTATAGTGGATAGTATAAAAGTAAAGCAAGATAGTGTAAACCTGAAAAACTACTAGCAGGGAAAATGTAAGTGGTCTAGCTCTTAACAACCATCAGACAATTTTGAAATAAAATTCTTCTGAAACAACTTTCTTCATGACCCCAACAGGCAGTTAGTTTACTTATGTGCTGGAGTGCAAATGGTTTGGATAGCTTTAACTTTTTTTATTCAACTGAATGCACCCATAGATATTCTCCCTATCCATATTTTAACTGTAGTTAAGTTTTGGCCCACTGACAAACATTTTACTGCTTTCTTCCCATCAGAATAATGAGTCAAATAGCATTTCTCTCACATGGAATGCCACTAGAATTTAAACATTTTACAAAATATGTATTTATAGGCGTGCAACATGGTGACTGTTTAACAATATTTAACAATAACCTAGAACAGAAACCTCTCTAACAGGTGTCTGCTGTGTCAGTATAGGAGGGCATGCTCATTAGCAGATAGTAATAAGATTATCTTCCAGCAGTTTGATAATTAAGATCCATTTTTGATGTACTATACAAAATGGAGAAAGAATTTCTGTCCCGTGAAAAATCAGTATGAGTATTTAATGAATGCAAGCAGCCTGGGTTTTCATTGTATATTTCCTGTGGAAGCTCATATTGCACACAGACCCCTCACTCTTTGCTTCCCCACATATATCACGCATTTCTGAGGCACAGGATTTGCCTGGTTTTCTGAAATTCCTGCCAGATGTCATTTTACTTTGTCACTCAAGAACATAAACAATCTGGTGCAAGCCAAGCAGACTTCTCCTCTTCTTTTTTTTTCTGACTAAAAAATACAAGTACTGCAGAAATACTTGTTTCAAAAAACTATACCAGTGAAAACCTATTTTAATATTAAAAATGTTCATTTTGTACAGAAGCTCCTAATAATACTATCTATTAAAAAAAATAATCTGTTGCCTATAACTTAGCCATCATGAGGCAGGTGGTAGAATATTTAGCAGAATTTTTTTCTTTCTAGAAAATGCTATTTTCTAAACCTGCAATTTTCTACAACAAATATCAGACAAATTTTCAAGCATAAAACCTAAGTAAAATATTTTGTGCCTGTCAGCCTGAATCTGTACATTGTATCCTCATGTTCATATTTTTTAATAAAAGAATGATTTGGGAAGGATTCTACTTTAACAGTCCAAAGCTAAAAATATATATGACCACATTTCATAAAAAGCATGAATATTTCAAGCAGTGTTCTCTAGTTTTCATTAGTAAACTTGCATAGGATGCAGAATTATAATTTTATTCCTATAAGAGAACTGAAAAAAAAAAATACAGTGGCATTCTAAATATTAGGTAAACATTAGGAAAAAATAGGTAGATGTTTCTGTCTTATCTGGGGTGCCAGTTGTTTCTGTCCCCTTTGGGGGACGGCGAGTTGTTTCTGCCTATCTCAGAGACGGCAGTTGTTTCTGCCTAGTTAGGGATGGCAGTTGTCGGGGGCTCCTTTTCAGGGGTTTTGATTCCCCGGCATTCAGGTGGTTTTAGAGTTCTGTCCCTCTGCAAAGCTCTGTGCCAAATGCAGGAAAAGACGGAGTCTTCAAGGTTACTTGCTTCGTTTATTAGTTCTTATCTTACAATTTTCTCAGTGTCCAAAAGATGTTTGCCGTGGCTCGGTGACTCCTCTTGTCTCTGGGCTGTCCTTATCTTTTATACTAATTGCTACGTATTCTCTATTTACTATTTATTACCAATGTCTATCACTATTACTAAAAAGGTCATCTTTACTCTGACCCAATCCTCACTAACTACTTTGTGCCAACGTCACTGCAGAAATGGAGTGAGGGAACAAGAAGGAAGAAGAAAGGGACAACGCCCTAAATTCTCCATCTTGCCCCATTCACTTCAATGCCAAGAATCCCAAACTCACTGTTTTTTCACCCTGTGATATACTAAACTACTATTTTTACACTCTTGTGGCTTGCAATGCTTCCTGCAGTGCAAGAAGCCTCTCCCATGGACTGAAATTAAATCCAGTGTCTCTCTGAGCTCTGGGCTCTGGGCTGGTGTCCCAGACCCCCCTGTCCAGGTCCCTGACCCTCCAGAGCAACCAAAGGAATGCCCTGGACTCCAACATCTAGACACATCATGCAATGGGTGAGCAACTGGCTCATCGTTTGGGTGCAAAGGGTTACAATAAATGGCTTTATATCAGCCTGGTGACCAGTGCCCAGTGGGATTCTTCAGGGCTCCTTTCTGGGGCCAGTTTTCCTCAACTTCCTCATAGGAAATTTAACAAAGACAAGTGCTGGATTCTGCACCTGTGCTGGACAATCCTGGATGTAGGGACAGACTAAGATGCTGAGGAGTGACAAAGGTGACTTGGTTTGTTCAGCCTGGAGAAGAGGAGGCTGAGGGGAAATATTGCAGTCCACAACTTCTTCACAACTGGAAGCAGAGTGGCAGGTACCAATCTCTTCACCATCTTTACCAGCAGCAGGACTTGAGGACAGGGCATGAAGCTGAGTCACAGGAGGTTTAGGTTGGATATTAGGAAAAAGTTAATCATCCAGAGGGTAGCTGACCACTGGAACAGTCTTCCCAGGGAAGTGGCCACAGCACCAAACCTGACAGAATTCAAGAAGAGTTTGGACAACTCTCTCAGCCACATGGTGTGACTTTTGGGACCGTTCTGTGAAATGACAGGAGTTGGATTTTGATGATCCTTGTGGGTCTTTCCAACTCAGGATGCTCTATGATTAGTTGCAGCTTAAGTTAGCCATTTATTAATAACTGTAATTAGTTCTTGTAATAGCATCATACCCAGTTGTTACAGATTATGTATCAGCCCCAGTATTATACTCCCCTCAGAAACAGGAAGCTCAAAATATCATGCAAAACGAAACAGATTATGTGCCCTATCACTGCATTGAAATCAGTAAGTGGCTAAAACCTGATATTTCAATACTAAGCAAACACTACAAGCAAGGCATCAACATGAATAACAGGCTTTTACTTCAGAATGAAATATCATCCTGGCAACACTCACAGCCAGCTATCCATTGCTTCTTCCTTTGGATTGGGAGCTCTTTCCATGAGTTCAGGAGAAAGTCTGGTCCCTTGCCCATTAAGCCTTTTGCCCATCAGACCTGAATAGCCCACATAAAAAACCCTTCTAATAACAGAACCCAGCATCACTGGTGAGTTAATGAACTGTTAAGTGCTAGGTGGATTATGTTGGTTTTAAGCCTGGATCAGAGTTGTAAAATCAATTCCTAGGAAAAAAAATATAATTACATTAATAATTACAAAAACAATAATAATATCCACTTTTATAGAGTTTTAATCTGTAGAAATCTGGATAATTTACAGGCCTTCATATAGTTTCAATATGTAGAAATCAAAGTACTTTATAGAAAAAAAATAATATTTTGAGTACTGTTATTTTGTGTTCTTCTAATAGCCATGCAATGCACCATCTGAAACAGATTTTTTGGTTAAAGGCAACACAACTGAATTCAGATTGCAATACTTAATCCATAAATAATATAACTAAATAATGCCACTGCTGTGTAATAGGGAGACATCAGAAAACATAAAACATGGGTAACTTAAAACCTAGTCAACCAAGCAGAATTTTCACTCAGAATGTGATTGCTAAGTGAGTCTGGTTAAGCATCACAAAGTTTTATTCTTTTCTTATATTCAGTCTGTTTTGCTCAGTTGATTTTTTGCTGAAGAGAAGAACAAGCAATGTGAAATCACAGCAGGAAGGAATGGCTTTGTGATTTTGCCAAATCCAGGATTTTCAAGACAACTCACAAGGACGTTTAATCTCACTTCAAGGTCAAAATAGTAAAAATTATGGAAGATAAATTGCACATCTTCTTACAACTCAGAGCTGTGTGAGAAAACTCTTATTTTTCTGATCTACATCAGCTGCATTTCATGGCTCTCAAATATCTCCAAAAAGCACCAAAACTTCACTGAACTTCATCTAGACCTTAGATAACCAAATTGAATCTTCTTCCTCTCTTTCTTCTGTCTTCTTTTCTATCTTCATTAACCACCATGTAAAAGAATCAATTCAACCATAATCCTAAAAAATAAAGAAACAGTGAATTTTTAGACATGTAGGTTCCTTACAAACCTCTGATCATAAATGGGAACTGGAATTCATGTCCTAGGAAATCTTATGTTACCACTTAGTAAATAGTGATCATGTGCTTTAAAATCTGGTATGGATTATAGAGTTTAGCCATTCACAAACTAAATATGAGCACTTCCCAAGGATTCTAGGAAGATTTGAAAACATGCCATCCTGGATGGTGTCCAGAAATACACAACCTTTGCAGAAAACCTATTATGACCTGTAAAGAAAAACTTGCACTGTGTATGGTTAGCATGGAATTCTCATTTTTTTTTCCTTAGAGGAGCAATACGAAAGACAGGTTTCTTTGTCTCATTATTGTCCACTTCTGTGCTGATAAATCACATAGCTTCAGTAGGTATTGCCATGGAAACCTACAACTAGTACTGTACAACTTATCTTTGTTAACATATTACACTGTTTGCAAGGCCCTTGTTCTGTTCAGGGAGTTTAAGGGATCAAAGAAAAATATCTCCAGATCAGCCTCAATAGGAAATCATGTTCAGACTTGTCTTTAATTCAGTCAGATTCTGGTTTTCTGGACACCCACCCAAAATGTAATTTTTGGTTTTGAGCCATATCCATTACTGAGGTCTTAATTTTACCCTGACATTTTATCTGCACATATTTCAACATGTTTCAAGAAGGAAATAAGTTATTGAATGTGGATTCTGTCTAATTTGTTACCATTTGCTACATCCGAACCTATTCTTGGCTTCATCATCACCTTTAGTTACTGTCCACAGCCATAAGGTTTTGCAGCCCTGGAGGGATGAGACAGAATATAAATGCAGTGCTCTACACCCTCATTTCTATGAAATAATATCCACATAGTAGTGCTATACAAGTAGAAAACCTGCTGCATCCACAAATTTGCCATGCTTCAGTCTGCTAAAACTTTATTAAGCACATTATGGACACTCAATTAATATTGGAAGTTGCACTGCCTGATGTCACCCAAGTTACATCCGATCATTTTTTCATAACACCTTTTGTTTAATCCCAGGCTAACCTGAGAGGGTGGGGCCAGTGTCTTTCCCCTTCCACCAGCCCTTTGGCAGGAAGGCGGGGATCTGTTGGAGAGTCTCAGCATGGAGGCCACTGGCAGGGCAGCAGCTGTAACCCTTTTACCTTTCCCAAAGCAGTTCTGTTGTTCTGATGCAAACTAATGGATATTGAAATCTGACTATTTGACAGATTTTGCTTCATAGCAGCCTCATTCAAATTAATCCTCTTTTTCTTTAATTTGTTATTATATTGGGATTTTCCATTTATTTTTCCTGTGCTCTGGGTTCCTGATCACACAAAAGGAAATGCCATCATGCTAAGAAAAATCACCACAGAGAACATCTGCCTTACACTTTGTTACGATGAAATATAGTGGAATAATACACAAAAGGACATCCCAAAATCCAAACACAAGCCTCCCCCAATTTCACCTTCCTTGAGAGTTTGACTTAACTAGATCACATTAACACAATTCTATTTATAAATCTTTGCAGGTCATTAACTCCCCGCTGTTGAAGGGAGAGAAAATCCAATACTGCCATCACCTCTGCCTAGGAAATGGTTAGCAGAGTACCTTTAACACTGAGCTGTCAAACAAACATCTAAAAAGGGTTCATGTCATCTTTTCCTGTAAGCAGAGGCTTCTGCATAGTAGGAGGGAAAAAAAAAAAAAAAAAAAAAAAAAAAAAAAAAAAAAAAAAAAAAAAAAAACCAAAACAAAACAAAACACCAACAACACCAAACCACAAATGTTTAATTGCAGAGAAATAGCAGCACTTCAGCTTCTATCCTGGTCTCAGTTATGGTAGAGTTAATTTCTTCTCAGTAGCTGTTACAGTGCTGTGTTTTAGATTCAGAAGCAGAATGGGGTTGATAACACACTGATGATTTAGCCTTTGCTGAGTCATGTTTTTCCTAAGTCATAGATTTTCTTTCCTTCTATCTTGCTCAGCCAGTGAGGTGGACTGTAAAAGAAACTGTGAGGGAGCACACCTGGGACAGGTGACCCAAACTGACCAGAGGGATATTCCACACCACAGAACATCGTGGCCAGTTGTACAAGCTGGGGATGGTTACCTGGAAGGGTGACTGATCTGGTTAGAGAAACAAAAACCAACTTTTTTAGACATACTAACAAAAATTATGTGATACCAATTAAGTCCAGCTAAAAACCTGTTTCTGTGGGATGTGCAGCGCTTCAAGGGAACAAGAGCATTGTTTATATATACTATAAGTTATATGTCTGTCATATGTGCAAGGTCTGAACTATCTCCAATGTGGAGAATTTGTCTTTTGCATTGTTATAAAGCTCTCCCTGATTGCTCCCCTACCAGGTTGCTATTGTTCAGCTTTATGCAACTCATTCCTTACCAATTTATTGATCTCAGCAGCAGCACAAGGCACTTCTCAGGCCCTTTGACTGAAAGCTGATGCCTGTTAATAAAACCCCACAGAAAATGAAAGAACACCCCAATGTGCATTTAAAATCTGTGCATTTATTCTGAAATTCTTGATACTTTAAATAGATTTCTCTGTCTACTTAAAAGCTTTAATATGTCACAAAATAATTTCCTTTTTTTTTTTTTTTTTTTGTGGTAATTTATTGCTGCATGTCAAAATGTGCAATACAGCTATTAGCAATTTTGGTCCTGAGATTCTTCCTAACATATTTTACTCCCATATTCTATTTCTGAATCCTCAAGTTTTGAGGAGTTACTTATATGCCTCTAAAAGTTTAAACATTATTTATTTCCAACATAAAATGATTGTAGGAAATTGCTTTCTGCTGAATCCTTGACTCGTGACTTAATATACCCCTCCGTGTCTTTTTTCCTGTGATTTATATTTGTGGACAATTTATATTAAAGTGCACACCTGTTAAAAACATCCATACACCTTCACAAAGGCGTAATATAACACCAGAAGTGAGGCTGCTTACTTTTGATGATTCTAAAAATTAACAGAAACTTTCTGCCCCGTTCATCAGTTTTTAGCACTTTCTCACTCTGATTTGGTGTTACATATATCGGGTTACCAAAGACAAAGCAGCACTTGGACAGGCACCTCCCACTGAACATGCCACTGCAGTCATCCATGCAGGTGGGTCCATCCATCTGGGGCAGGCTGCTGCTGGGCTGTCTGCAGGCTCCATCCCACCACTCTTGCACCTGGGTCAGTCTGCCTCACCTCCATCCCCCACATCATGATTCTGGTCACCCCCAACTGGTGGAAGAGGAAGAAGACAGAATATGTTGTAACTGTGGCTCTGTCTTGGTTTGGGACAAATTTGGGAGAAAACCCCTGTAGAGGATCCCTCTAAGGAAGCAAGCCCAAGTGGCCCCTCCCTCCAACCGGTCTGGTAAAAAAAAAACCTCTTTGGAGAAAAGTGGAAAAAACTATTTTACTAAACAAATGAAGTGCATACAAGTATAAAGAATGAATAATATGAAACAATAAAACCTCTCCTTCTGTAGTGAGATGGCAAATTGAGAAAGTCCTTGCCGTGGGTGTAGCTCAGCTCTCTCTCTCAGTGCCTCTCCTCAGTCCCAGTCTCTCCGGCGCTGCTGGAAAATGCCGAGGTCCAGGCCCCGGTGGGCCGCAGGTGCAGCCCCCAGTGCTCCCCTGGGTTTTCAGTCCAGAGCAGGTTTAAACAGTTCCAAGAAAGAAAAAAAACAGTCCAGGGAACTTCTCTGCCCTAGCTAGCTGAAACTAACTAAAAGCAAAACAAGATCTCTGTCCTGCAGTCTCTCCAAGCCTCCCCTGAACACCTCGTCCGGAGAAGAATGTGGAGGAGTCAGGCAGTTTTCTCAAAACAAACTCCGCGCTTCTCCTTGCTCTTAGAACCAGTCTTAAAGGCACAGGACTCAATATGCAGCACAAACAGAACAGACAATTGGGGATACAAGCATCATAAAGTCAGCCTAGGACAGGCTCAGAGGAACTTTCAGGCAGGCTTAAATTCCCAGGAGAGATACCTGTGAGTGTTCAGGCCAAAAATCTATGTGCAAAAGTGACATAGACTCTAATTTCCCAAGGTGATAACTTTGGCTGCAATTGCACTTCCAAGAACTGCTGCTCATTCTTCTCCTTAGTCCGGCATCCCATTGAGCCACTAAGTTACCCTTGACACACCTGCTGAGGTACCTGCACTATATCAGGTCAGTAAAACCAGTTGTAAAATTATCCTCTGGGACAGCATCATAAGGCTTTTTAGGATAGAGCTCCTGGAAGGCTCCCAAAAGCCTGCATGTAATGATTCCAGCCAAGGCACCGCTGTTCAGGGCCCTGTACCTGGAAGGTATTATCAAGAAGAACTAATCAAGCAGCAAGAGCTCCTTCTAAAATTTCTAAGCCAGGTTAGAGAGGGTAATTTAGCTATGAAATTGGTCCAGAAAAATAGTCCCCTGGTTGCCTCACCTTGGGTTTCTGTAAAGAACAAACTTAGTGTTTTTGAAAGAACCTCTTTGCAGCAACACCGAGCCTCAGAATGGGGGGCAGGAGGGGAGGGTTACAATTTTTTTTTTAAATTATATTCAAGCAAAATGTTCAAATTGTATTTTTTAATACTTAATATTTTCTGATGACGTAAGTTGTAGTTAATAAAGTAATAGTCAGAAGCTCTTGAGTAATCTTGCCCAAGGCATTTAGCAATAATTTGCTTGTTCTGTAACCTAATAATCATTTTTCCTTCAGGGTACAATAAAACAGAAGTGCTAATTCAGTAGTGTTAAAGAAAGACTAATTATACTGAGGACACATCCTCTTCTGAGCTTAGTCGCTTGTGACCTATTGTGAAGCTACCAGAGAAGAGCCAGGAACTCTCCTGTGCTGAATTATTCATGGGCTTATCTGCTTCAAGTGGCTGATGGAAGCATTGTTCACATGGTTCTACTCATCATCTGGCTACACTCAGCTCAGCACAATTTAAGAAGTATTCAAGTCATGAACATCCAGATAGGGAAACACAGATTCATATTCTATGTGATGTTCATCTGATTTTCAAAAAAGTCAATACATTTCTGTATAAATGAGACACAATGTGTGAGAAAACAGTAAGGGAGAAATTCTCATGAGCAAATGTGTCAATGGGTTATCATCATACGCTGCACTAAGATGAAATTACCTGTTCAGCTAGAAAGGGAGCCCAAAATCTCCCCTAACTTTATTGCCTACAGGTGTGTAAAAGTCCCTTTATTTCATGAGCCATTTGTTGTCATCATCACAGGAATCCGAGCGCTCTACAAACAATAAAAAAAAGCTTCTGAAATTGGATTTATGTATTAAGTAAAACTAAAATGTACATTACCAGCATTCAAGCAGAAGGCCTCCTAGTTGTATCAGCAGGAAAACAGGATTCCTTCACATCACACAGATGTGTCACTGTCACATCCAGTGCACAGCTGGTCTTATTTGAGACACCAGAGGAAATTTAGTCACTGTGTACATTCAGTTCTTGACTCAAAAGCTGAACCGGATAAGTATGGTACAATTTTGCTTTACATTAAGGGATGTGAGTGCCCATAAAATAATTTTAGATAGTACCAAACAGTCATAATATAATAACACACTTAAATGCTATTAGTCTTGGGTAAAGCTAAAAGCAATAATGAGGAGGAACACTCTGGTTTACGGCACTGGGTTTAAGGCACCCAGACTCAATTATGCAACTTTATTCCCTGTGAAAATTGAAGCATAAGGAAGTCTTTATTCCTCTATTTATAATAAATCATTGTGCAGGTCTTTCTGTGTAAAACCAAGATATTTAAGGCCTTGACCATGCAGAGTGATTTAAATCTAGTGAGTTGCTTCACATTTTTATACACACTTTAATTTGAACAGGATGAAAAGTATCGGGCATATGCAGACCCTACATTCTAAACCTGTTAACACATTGCATGCAAGCAGTTTACTGATGCTGCCATCTCAGGCATCACACTCTTTTAGTTAATCAGTTCTTACCAGAGGCAGCTTGAAATGAGAGCCAGGCAGGAGGGATGGTCTGTTCCTCTCAAATTCTCACAAAGAACTGCTACAATGAAGAAGCTATAATTTTAACACATGCACAAACCTTTTTTTTTAATGTGCTATCTCAGGGAGATAAAGCTATAGAGTCAGTCTGAATAGAGCTCCAAATTGAATGGAAAACCAGCAAAGTTACCTCTACTAGAACTGTTTTCTAGCTCAGATAAATTGAATTGGAAATGTGGCAGGAGAGGAGGAGGACCTAGCCCCAGTGGCTGCATATGTCTGTACATATATATGTATAATATTTATATCACAGTACTAGATTTACAACACATTGAGCTATGTTCTAAAACAACCCTTATGTTCAAAAATGAGCTAAATTCTTTAAAAGATGCAATCATACAAATGCAGCTGTCTGAATGTCACCCTGTGTTCCCAATATAAGCATTTGTATTTATTATGGTTCAAGTTAAAAAAAAGTTCAGAAAGTAAGGGATTTTTGCTAGATGTTGATGTGGCTAAATATGCACCAATCCAGCAAGTCAATACATACCAGCTCTACTTCTCTCTCTGACCGAGCTGACTTGCACTTCACTGTGAAAACCTTAAAATTCTTTCTCTTTGATCTGTTTATTCAGTTCTGAATTTGTCTTATTAATAGATTTTCTGTTAGCCTCATAATAAAACAAGGCACTCACTAAGAGAGGGTTTCTCTGTGAAATTTCAGAGCAATGGAAAGAGTGGCATTGCATAAAAGAGCTGCTTTCAAATGGTGAGAGGAGAGCAGATGCTTCCTTGTGCACACAACTCTCATGAACAAAGGTGTTTTATAGGGAGAGCAATAAAGGAGCTTGCAGCGAAGAATAAGGTAAGCCATGGAGACCTCATTGCTCATCTGGCTTTGTCTACCCTGAGGGTGGACTAATGCCACTCTATTTAGATACAGTCATATCAGAGTAACCAGTCAGGGTTACATCTTTGTATCTTGATGGCGCTCTATTCCAAATAAACATCACAAATATTAATACTATTGCATTGTATCACATACAAAGCTGAGTCTCTGCCACTACCACAGAGGTGGGGCTAGGGAATAATAGGGGGTCAAAATAGAAATCCAGAGATACATTGTTCATGGCTCAATGAGGGAATAAATACCCCTTCTTTTGAAGCATTCATGTTGGATTTTGCCAGGCACATATTTACCTGAGACTATAGGTTATAGAAAGGTTACTCTTCTTTCTGTAAAGAGCAGCATAGCAGGTTCTCACATGCTGCACGATGCTGCCTCAGCTCTGTAGTTCCCCTGCTTAAATCAGAATTCCATGTGTAGGAAGAAAACATGATGGACAAAAAGCCCAAGTGAAAGGAAATTCTGTCCTAGATCAACCTCTTTTAGAGCAAAATGTCTTGTATATCTAGTTAGCACCAATATTTGCCCCTATTGCGAAAACCAAAATGAAGATTCTTTGGGAAAATGTCAATATACAAGGATAATAATAAAAATTATTCCATTCAAGTATTCTTGCGTATGGGAACAGACCCATGAGATCTACCTTTCAATCCAAAGGGTTCTATGGTTAGAAATCTTCTTTGATCTGCACATGAATTTACGTTCCTTCCATATTTTTCCTTAGATGAATGCTCTGCAGCTGGAAGCTTATCTATCCATCTGTTTCTGTACATACAGAATTAACTTTATGGCCAGAAAGTGCCAAGCCCTGCATATTTAGTGCAAAGGTAATGGAAGGCACACTAATGCTTCCACTGCCTACACTGGATATTCCACTACCACTGCCAAAACTCTTGTGACATTTGTCATGCTGTCTCCCACACATTCACAATTGTGGCATTCCTCATTCCATCACTGACCCTCTCTGCAGCTGTCATGGGTCCATTCAGCACGGTATTGGTACCTCAGCTGGCTCTTTTTGTCACTGTGTGGTGTCACTTTATAGCTGGCCACACCAGTGTATCTGGACAAGTAGCCAATCATGTCCCTAGATTGCAGGTATTTCAGTACTTGCTCTATTCCCTTATTTCTTCATCCTAAAGGTTGCATTGGCATTTTGGAATAGGTTGCTATATGGTCTCTGTGTCCAGACAATGGATCTTCTTTGAGTACACCAAAGAGGCTTCCCAGCCTTGCTCTGTGTGTTTCCCTGCAAGGAAACAAGGGCCCCTGGGTGAGGTGGAGGGGACCTATGGTCCCTCCTGGCAGAGAGGTGCAGTGCACACCAGGGACCAGATCAGGCCATGCCACAGAGAGCATCACAGTGTAGGTAACATCTTCCTGTGCCATCAAAGCACGTTTTCAGCTCCCTGTATGCCTCAGTCCCTCCTGGTGCATGTGCCTCCTGTGGGACCCTTACAGAGCATCTCTCCTTGACTTTTATGTTTCTTTTCTGTCACAGTCCTCTCACTACATGTTCAGTCCTGCAAATGCAAAACATAAGTGAGCTGTGAGGATGAGTTGCTCTGTTCATCTTTTCAGCTTCACTTCTATGAAGAATGGAACAGCTGTATTTTGTTTGCTTTGTTAGATTATATTTTTCCAAATATAGGAATTTTTTCATGAGTGGAAATTTGTGAAATGCTGCAGATGCATAAAAACTATTTCTATTTCAAAGAAAATAGAAACCACATCAAACCACAGCTGATCAGTCAGGCAAAGGAGATTGTGATTACTCTAAGGAATGGTTGTTATGAGCAACCTAAGCAATTCACCCACTGAGTTATATCCATCAAGACAACTCCTTCTCAAAAAATACAGCTGAAAAAAAAAAAAAAAAAAGCCCCAAAAGCCAATCAGTGAAGAAAAATATCTGGCTATCTGCAATTAAAAAAAAAAAAAAAAAAAAAAAACCCACTAACCTAGCATCTCATATCCGCATTTCCTTCCTAGGCAGGCTGATCTTCCCTGACTGGAACATTCTGCCAGCCAAAGCCTGTTGAAAACATAGCAAATGGACTTCATTACTTGAACCTTGACTTGCTGATTTGATCTGCAGCTAAGTAGAAGGCATTTATAAAAAACATGCAAATAAACAAGTATTACTATAATTATTATTATTATTATTGCTATTATTGTTGTTGGTGTTGCTGTTATAATCACCATCATTATCATTATTGTCACTATTAACAGCAATATCACTGCTATTAAACAAACTGCTATTTATTTCTATCTCCATAGTTTTTAAGAGCTACAGGCATGGATTAGGACTACACTGTAGCAGCTTTAGCCAGTCAAGCCAAGTGCACAGGGATAACCTCCTTAGTTTATGGCCCTATTTACACCTGTGCCCAGCTCTGCAGGAGAGGGATGTAGGGGGATGCCTTTCACACTTGCTTCCCTGAAGAAACAATAATTTTGTATTTGACCTAAAAATCAAAAGGACCGTAAATATTAGTGAATGGATCAAGAATGATTTTCACATTAAAATCTCACTGTAAATACTTTGCAGTTATGAACAGACCAGTATTTTAAAATGTCTGCTCTGACAACTTGTAATAAATTACAAAATGGCTGAACTACCCAGAGCTGCCACTACCAACCTTCACACTTACAGCAGAAAAATGTTTATTGCCAGACAAATGCTTATATGGTTGTATTTATGTGAGAGACCACAGCATCTCGTGAGATGTAAATCACCCATGTGTATACCAGTCCCTTCTCCATCTTTCCCTGAAAAGAAATCTTATCAGGGCACCAGGTGCTGTGTCAGCCCCTGCCAAACTAAGAAGTATTTGGGGTTACCCAGCACCAAAGTTGAGCAGTGACTCATATTAAATGAGAAAACTGTGATGATAAAGCCTTTTTCCAAGAGGTCCTACATCTTATGCCATCAGCTGTAGTCTAGGCCCAAAGCATAAGTCATTCCGTGTGGTCTGACGTTTCACTGTGAAACAAGGGCTGTCACTCACATACCTCCCGGCAGATTATATTTTCACTGCAGGTGATTGCCTGTCAAACAGCCACTGTCAAACTTACAAAGCTATCAGTGAAACCTCCTTTAATTTCTTTGTGGTTGCAATGACATTTCCTGTTGTAAATGCCACATGCTCAAAATGTGAGCTTTTCCCTGTTTCCTGAATTTGCCTTAGCCATTCTGCCCAGTTTTACACTAAAAGACACGAGCAAATTGAGCAGTTCTAAGATGACAGGTTGTGATGCAGAACTATGGTTAGTAATGCACTAAAGGGTAAACAACTTCAAAGCACCTCCCATTTACCTCAGACTTAGGCATACACGTGGATATTTTCTGAAGAAAAGCTTCTGTAGCTTTCTGAAGAAAACTCCTGTAAATTATGAATCTGTGTCTTAGAAATATAGACTGAAAGGGTAGTTCAGTTTGGAAGGGATCTCTGGAGCTCTCTAGTCCAATCAGCTGCTCAGAGCCAGGTTGTGCTCAGTTAGGTCTTGAAAAGCTCAAGAATTTTTCTCATATCATATATTGGTATGCAATTCTGCTGCTACTGTGAGGCTGCTTATTGACAGCATGGGGCAAAGATCTGTAGTCGAAGAAATTGAGAGTATTAATCAACGGAGGTAGTAGAACATCATTCTACTCATCCTGAATCCTGTCACAACATGAGACAGTAAATAGAAAAACACGGCCAGACATGGAACACAGCCAGAAAAACACGGCATATTCTTGTTATCAAGAGCAGGAAAATAAAAAGGAATTGGGAAAATAATGACTGTCATGAATGAGTGGTTGAGGTCACTTAGAGGATCATCATCAAAGATATTAACAAAGGCACGTTTAATACAAATTTGGGAAAGTGTGGCAAAGTCTGATGGTAAGGTTCACTCTATTGCTTCAACATGGATGAAACATACAAAGGAAAAATATATTAGTCAATTTTGAATGGTTTACACAAAGAATGGAGATGCTTAAGGGTAAGAATGCAAAGGGTAAGGTAAGAGAGACCCTCCCATTGAGGCACAAGATTCAGAGTTGGCCCCCTTGCTTTCCAAACCCCTGTTCAAGATTAGGTGTGGCTAGGTCCAATCCTAGTCTCAGACTTGGACAATGGTATATATTTAAAGTATTTACCAGCACTTTATCATTTTACTTTAACATTTAAAAAATTATTCAATAGGATTTATTACAGTTACAGCAGGGACTTAACTGTAGTTCAAGACAGCAACACACACAGTACATGTTCTACAGGGTGCCTGAATTGATCCACCCACAAACATACAAAGATACAAAGATGTACATATGCAAATGTACAAAGGCACACCAGCTAAAAGTTCCCCTCAAGTTCAGAGAAGTATTCACGTTGAATGCCTTCAAATTTCTCAATATTCAAGGACTGAGCCTCAAGGAGTGGAGTATCAGCCCAAGTCCCATGTCAGCTTTTGGGTAGTTCTGAGTATTGCAAAATTGAGAGTTTGCAAGCTCTAAGAGGGATCTCACTCAGAGAGAGATGCTGGCACAGACTGCTCCAGTCCAGGAGAACTTAACAGGCCTAACTTAGGACCACTGTTCATAGGATCACAAGATGATTTGCTTTAGTCACATGTCAACCTCCATCCTGGCCATAATTCAAGATTGTAACTACTGTAGATTTTTTTAAAAAGTCCAGTAACAGTGGTATCATTCCAGTCCAGTAACAGTGGTATCATTCCTCTTGTGTTGTGATTCAGGCAAGTAATGTTCTAAGGCTCTCTGGGAGTGACTGGGTATCTCTTGTGCCCCTCCTTCGTTGGGCAACCGAAGTTCCTGGTATGGACAGTGCTGCCCCCACCTTAGTCATGCAGGATTTTCTGATAAACTTAAGGAAAACTAACCATCACTTCATGGCCCTGTGATGTCCCTGAGTCTCGCTTGCCTCTAATATATCATCATCCTGACATTTTACTGCTTCATGTCTTAAGCCATAATAAATGCTTATTGTGTTCATCACCTTGAAGGACATGGAAATGCATTACTACTGATACACTTTGGGGCAAAGAAAAATTTCATCATAAAATAAAAACAGAGCTATAACATCAAGAAAAAATCTGAAAGAAAGCACAGAGGGAAACAGACACGTCTTCTACCTTAGTATCCTGGCCTGTCTTTATTTTCAAGTCACAGAATTTAGGAGGTGTGTTAACTCCACCTTGTAGGGTATGCACTAGCAACAACATCATTTCTTTATTAAATTATGAAAATTTATGTTTCTGTACAGAATGCTTCAATAATATAAACTACTAGCTCAGAGACTTTGTGATGAAGATACATAACACCCTCCTCTTTATCTTTTTATCTTATCTTTACAATAACTTTAAGGCTCTTCCCTGCAGCTCTTAATAAAGTAGAAAAGACTCATATGACTTTCCCATAATTTCTTTAGCATTTCTCAGTGGATGTTTATTTATGGGAGGCAGCTGTCACACTCAAAACGTGCTATACATTTCTTCCACAAGAGAGAAACAGCCAGTGTGTACAAAAAAACCTGCCTTTCTCTTCCATCTGTGTTCAGCCCATTAGGCAAGCAGTCAGCCTGATACACATCTTATATAAGAACTGGGCAGCAGTGGGTGTTTAGTTAGCAATTAGAGATAAGGTACAGAGGTGAAATCACCTACTTTACTCAACAAAGTCTACCTATGAAAAGACATTTAATTTCATTCTTTTCAGTGGTCCTGCTGGACATTTTCCTTTTCAACTTTAGTTTTTGTGACGTCTTTCATCCCAAAAGATCTTCAAAGACATCCAGTTGCATAAATACCTTCATCTTGGTATGAGGTTCTGCAACTATTTAATGACGTGTACAGATTACACGACTGCTCAAGGCAGGGAGTGGTACCCTGTAATAATTACTACCAGAATTTGATCAAGCAGTCATATTTTTCTTCAAAAGTTGAGATATGGTCTTTCTGGTGTCTTCAAAAGGAGCTTTTACCTGTTGCCTGACTAGCAGAGTAAAGTGTCAAACACCTTCTGACTTTTAACAGGTTTGGTATAGAACCTAGAAGGACAGCAAACATAGATGTGAGTCTTATTAATGTGTATTTCTTTAACCCAGTTAAACAGCTGATGGGACAAAAATGAATTGTGTTCAGTGTTTGGAAAACCATACAGGCTTCCCCTGTAGGAGAGTCCAGGTTCTGTGTGGATTTCAATTCAGGGAGCCCAATGACTCTCCAGCTGGGAAGATCAGACAGCTCAGGGCGCCCAAGGGAGAGCTACTAGATACCTGTCAGCTACATTAACTGTGTGTCTCATAGCCTGTGATTTGTCTGGTTGATACCTATGTGTTCAAATTTATATTACTGATTGTGATGCAGCATCTCGTCCTCGTAACACGGTACCCAAGTATTTTACCCGTTATTATCTTCTGGTTGCAGGTACATATGTATTTTATGTGTTTGTTAAAACCATATAGATAAGATTGTGCTGTTCCTAAAAATCACAGCTAATCCTCCTGTGCATATTTATTTGAGTAAACACTGGATACCAGCACAGTGAGATATTAAAAACAGATAGAAAAGATTTAAGTGTGTTACTAAAACTTACTCCACATTGCATTTTTTAGACTTGAATTTTTATGAGAGCATTATCCATCATTATTTAAATGCTATGATGAATGTTCATTGTACAAAAATCAAGTTGGCCATCATTTCCATTAGATTTCTAACTTTCTAACATCAATATGTGACATTTTGCTGATTCTGCAGACTAAAACCATTTATTTCTCTTTAATTTGGATAATTATGCAGGACTTACAGGCTTATGAGGAAGCTAGCACATAGATCATCAATAATACTGCTTTACTCAAAAAGGTGAGCTTTTTTGGTTAGTAGCATGCAGGCAAGCAGCAGCACAGATTTAGGACATAGTTTTAAAGCAGAATATTTTTGTATTTGTCAGATGAGCAGATTTAATTTTGAAATACAGAAAGACAATAAATCTAGATCTCCGTACATTTTACCACATTTTTTCAGAAATGTATGGTGAAAGATAATATTTTCCAAGCAACTTATGTGTCATAATATTTCTCATTTTATTGACATAAACAAATGGCAGATATTTTACTGTTTAGAAAACTATTAGACCTGAGCACCCCTAGCAACTTTTTCTTCATTCAGTTTAAGCAGATTTCCTAGACTCAAAATGTCATTCATAGGCTCTGAGTTGCAATTCCCAAGACAGTAAGAAAAACAGAGCCAGAAATACCCAGTGTTACACTGTGAACCCACAGGTCACTGGTTTGCACTCAAGGGACTCAAAAGTCTAATTTTTCTATTCTATTAGGGAGTATGAGGAAAAGAAGTAAGTCTGCAACAGGGTTGAGAAGACTTGAGAAGTCCCCAAAACATGGGTGACTGTGTTAGGAACATAATTATTCTCTTAAAGGTTATAGTAATTACATCTCTAACTTTATTTGAACACAGATTAATTCGCTCTGCTAAGATCTATGAGAAGAGAGACCTCCCTGGAGTTCACTAAGAACTGTTGGAAGAATTTTAATTGCAAGAAGGTTATGCAGAAACATTTCTTCCTGGAAAATAAATAAAATAAGGAGAGGTTACTAGAAATTTCCATGCTTGTGTAGAAGGATAACAATTGTATGTCCCATGAGAGTCGCTTAGGTGTGTATAAGTGCAAATAAGATACAAGTTTTCTAAGCAGGTTTTGCTGGATGCATGGAAAGCCAAAAATAGCAGTCTCAAACAGCCTAATAAAAAAGATGGACATACTGAAAAAACAAAAAAGAAAGAGTATTTTCATGAGCAGCACAACCCAAAAGCACCCTCTTGAGAAATTAAAATTATAATCCATATTAGGCAGTCCCATCTTTAAACTGACTATAATCCATAATTACCAGTTGTCTCACTTTTTCAGTAAATCGGGATAAATATTTCATCACAGATAAACCTGTCTCTACAAATGAAGTCTATAACATTTGGCCATGAAAAGTAAGAAGAAATTTTTTTTTTAAAACAGTGTTCTTTCCAGTGACGGAGTTAACCCCAGTGCACTTCTTAAGCATTTTTGCAAAGACAGAAAATACTGTAAGGAGAGAAAACTAGTCAGCAAGCCTTTCATTTCCTAAATTGAATTAATGTTTTACTTTCTTAAATGAATCTAGGAAATCCTCTGAAAGAGAAACCCAGCACTTAGACAGTATACATTTTTAAAGACCTGAGCTATTTAATTTGAAGGCCAGTGTGTACATGTTGAACAGCAAAAGGATTTCCAAATCCTTGTACAGAACATTAACTTGTCATGGGTGAGATGAGAGAAATTTCATCTGTTGATTTGTTTAGTTAGTTGCTTTTCCTTGTGCTTTTTTTCTAGGTGTCCTGCTAGAACAATGACCACACAAAGCTATTGATGTCCTGGACAGGGGAAGAATGACAGGTAGGTCTTTTCTATTATATCAAGAAATAGGTTTCCCTTTGCAATGGCAAGTACCTTCCTTAGCCATTTTAAAAAAGAGTTGAACGGAATACAATCCCTCCCTGCACAAGATTGTATAAAAAGAAATCATTATTTCCAAAGTATTTCAAGTAGTTCTGCAGATATCCAACGAATAAAAAATATGCTTGATCCGTTAATATCCATATTCTAATTGGTTAGCCAATTTGCAACAATGGAGTTGCACAAAACATGTATAAACAAAACAGCAATTAACCTTTAGTTCTCGGCATTTTTTCTTCTACCCAACATGGGTCAGTTACCATAGAGATTATACCTACGAGATCTGCAGATGTGACTCAGAACCAGCCAGAGTCTTCATCTCAGCCACATCTCAGTATGGCACCAGGATAATTAAAAATCTGCTAAAAGAGAAATGAAAGTCCATCCGAAACACTAAGAAAAAAAAAAAAAAAAAAAAAAAGTTAAAAGGAAAACTGCTGGGGGTAGGGAAGTACTTTGAAACACTGGCCAAAATTAGTGTCCTTCCATCAAGACAAGATGTCCTGGCCAGACCTCAGAGCCTCCTCTTGAGGTCAATGCACTGTGAATTCTTAGTGCCTCATGTGATTCAGAGCTTAGCACAGCGCAGGGCCTGAACTGTTCACCAGCTTAACTCAAACTGTTCGGTTCCTTAGAGCTGAACGACACACCAAACCCAAAAACTTATTCCACGCAGCAATTATTTTCAGCTGCCTATGTGTATAGCTCTCTGTAATGGTCCAGGGAGTACACCGAAACCCTAAATCAAGTGTTCAAATCAAAGCCTTATGAAGAAAATATTAAAATTGGCAGGAATTAGCATCTTGTCCTGATGAGATTTTTCTCAAGGGCTTTCCTGCAGTTTCCATAAAAGCCAGAAAAAGAGCAAAATCATTGTGTAAGGTATGACAGAGAAAAGAGACTTCAGGCTTTGACTATCCTCCTAATTTTAGGTAGGATTGCATTTTGGTCACCCTTCCAAAATTATCTATATAAGAATTCATACGATACACTTGCCAGAGAATTTGTATAACACCTTCAAATGGAATAACTTTTTGCACAGCTTCTTCTAGGCATCATCTGAGAGGCTTTGTTAAAAGTTCTTTCTGCAATGTATTCAAAAGGAAATTTGCACAGTGCTCACCATTATGGCATTTCACTGAGATAAGAAACTTGGGCTTCAGAAAGAGAGAAATGTGCACAAAGTGCTTGGAAAACACACATGGTCTTTTCCTCTGCATCAGAAAGGAAATCAGAAGTAGTGTCTGTGTCCCACAGGCTAGATCATGTAGTGCATTACCACAATTTTATTGGAATCATCATCATAAAGTTCATGTAGCATCACTCAGGTTAATGTATCACAAAAAGCTTTTCAGACTGAAGAACATCTAGAGAATTAAACAAATCATGCTAACAGAAGAAAATCAAATGTAGAGAGAGCCATACAGAGGAGCTGTACGAGTGCATAATGGCACTCTGTATGTACACGGTGCCTTTTAGCTGACAATTGCAACTTTCAATGATCCGGGACTCTGAGATAGGGACACCTTATTTCTTTCTTTCATCTCAAAATAACTCAGTCAGAAATACAATCCACATTAGCTGTTATAGCTAGTGCTTTGAACCAATGTACTGCATTACCTTGAAGTTAAAGCAGAAGAGATGAGAAAAAAAGACCTGAGGAGATAAAAGCATAGCAAAAGCAGGGGATTTTTACCTGAAATATGAGCAAAGTTATTGATTAGGTAGAAGTACAAAGCAGAATCTTGGAGAAAAAGCCTGGTGTATTTTGCTTTCTTGGGGAGAGGATGAGATGAGAGTGCACCATAATCCCAGAATTCCAGAAATGTTAATTGGTATCTAGAGGAGCAGGAGTCAATGGGGTACTCCAGCAACAACATGGAACTCGGGTGATTTTCTTTGAACAAGTGGTTGCAGCCACCCAGAAAGCAGTATGGAAAGGACTGGTTACTGCAGCCTAATGCTTCCTCCTTGGCTCTTATTGGTGAGATTACGGCAATACAAATTATTATGAATTACTCTTTGTACAATACTCTGGCCATGTAAATCACTGTTTCTTTGTAAGTCACATGCATTATTAATGGTATCATTCTCATTAAACCAAAAATCTTTATTCTACCAGGCAAAGCGCATAGAAGTTAACAACCAAAGCAGAGCAGCATTTCTGTAACAGAACAATGCCATTCTTCTCTTTGAAATGAGGCCAGGTAGTAATCCCAGATGACGCTGAAGTACATGACATGGGAGGTTGAACATCGCTCACGCTACCATGCTATGTCTGTGTGCAAGAGAGGCAGGAAGTGCCATTACCTCCACTTGTGCATGAAATCCTATTCAGAATGTTTCAGTGATATGGGTAGGAAGGGTAAACCTGCCACCTGGGATTGCTTAATGAACATTGTAATTAGCAGCAACAATTAACTAATTGTTAGCCTGACAGGAGACAGTGCAGAAGCAGCCAGTCTGCCTGCCTGTGTTGTCCTGAATGCTGTTTTAAAGCCAGGAGCCTTGCAGCATATTAGGGCTTTTATTTGCGGTTGGAACGTGATGGCGAGGTGCATTTCTCCTAATGCATCCATCTTAAGTGGAGTACCACCACTGCCTTAAACAACTTCCAGCAGAGTAATCAAGAATTAGCAGTTTGCCAGCATTGACAACACTTCTGATCAAAGGTAGATTTTTTTTCTCCCTATCTCCTACTTTCCCCCAGGGTAAAAGCTAAAAGAAAAAAAAAAAAAAAAATTCAAAACCATCCAGGAAAACTCTAAGCAAACAAATAAATAAACACAACAACCTGAAGGATATTGAGATCCTAAGGGCCAAAATTTTAGATGAAGGGGAAATTTTAGAAAAACCAGACCAGGCAGAGATCCAGTATCCTAAAAATGACTCTGGCTTCTAAGAGCAACAGAATAGAAGATAGTTCTAAATCACAAAAACAGCTGGTATGAAGTTACAGTCCTGCCCTAGGTGCACAGAAGGAAGTCCTGATCCATAGGTCACCATGGGAAAGCCTGCAGTCTCTGACCCTACCACCAATTGCATGATGGTGCTGAGCACCTACTGCTGCCCCATCATTGAGCACAGCCTGATGCTGGGGACCTGCTGCAGAATTTTCTAGGTCCTCTGATCTTTGATGCTTCTTAGACTAAGGTCCAAATTTTATAAATGCATTGTAAATGTAAATACTTGTCAGCATTCTTGAAACAGATGGTTATTCTTTAACTACACCTAGCCAGCAATTCAGAAAGCAAATTTCACAGTAGCTACTGCCATAATATGTAGTAATCTGGACCTTTGCCATGAAGGAATTAAAGGAACCAGCACTTTATGAGAAAGCCATTTGGGCTTCCACCTTACTTGCTCCAGATTTTTTACAAAATCAGATCTATTTCTGAATTAATAAATTATAGAAAGCTAGTTGAAATAAGGAGACACAATGATGTTAGCTGTTCAATGTTAGCAAGAATTAAATATTCTCATTTCTCCGAAGTTCCTAAGCATTTCTTCCTTAAATTTTACTCAGAAACACATTAGTCAATCAATTAGCAGAACTGTGCTCCTCCACAACTTGTCTTTTTACTCCACAGCAATCCCCCACTGTTCTACTCATCTCTTCACAGCTGCTTCCCATGCTCCAGGCATCACATCCTTTTAAGACTGATGCCAGCTTTAGCAGTCAGGATGTCTGGGGCCAAAAGTGTTGTGTTTCTTTATAAGCCAGTAGATCTTCAGCACTTCTGTGAGGTATTCCAGCGGGTTTGGAGGCCCTGTATTCATGTCACACACACACACACACACACACACACACACACACACACACACACACACTCACACACACACACACAAAAAAAAAAGGCAACTTCTCTCTGAAAACACAAGCAGAGGAGGAAGAAGTATAACATTGAGAAGGAAAGAAAATTTAAAATGCAGTCTACATAATGTTAATTACAGTTTCTCACCCAGCTTATTTAGATTACTTCTGACTTTGTTAACACTATGGAATGGAATGGTCTAACATTAAGTTTAAATTTGGCAGACGTTCAGTGGTACAAAGGACTGAAATCACCATCCCAGAATGTTCAATGCATTCTGATATTCAAAATCTAGTTCTAATTATATGGCAGGGATATTTGTAGTTCGCAGAATTCAGTGTAGCATACGAAACTTTAGCTGGATGAAAAAGACTACCTTAGGTACCAAAAATAGCTTAGCTATGGCAACTAAGGTGTCAGTTTTGGTTAATTTACACTTTACCCAGGCAATATTTGCTGCATTAGGATCACTCTTTCTGATGCAGCACTTACAGAAAAAATGTGACCCCAGAAAGGTCCAAGAAGAGCTAGAACAAAATACACATGGAAGAGTCGAGACTAGGCAAGATTTCACATCTAAACTGATGGACCCACAGACTACTGGTGGGGAATCATTCACTCTTATACTCTACAGCAGCCACTACCTATAGCCCAGCTCCCACTGTGTGGGTCTCTCTGCCTTTGCAAAGACAGGCAGTAACGGGATATGGCCTATGCCATGGCCCCTCTTGATCACCTTACCTTCTGATTCCTGATCCACCTCCTGCATCTATCTAAAAGCATTCCAGGTTCTTCACACTGCACCACAATCTGACCATCATGTAGTCTTCCCTGAGGTTTGACTTATGGTTCATTCAGCAGCAGACATTCCTGTTCTTACCGTCAACAAGCCTCAGAATGAACTTATATGATATTTTCACTGTATCGTGACAAAAGCTGACTAGACAATTCCTTTGGTGGCACTTATATTGGAGATTTCTTCGTCTGAAGGGCTAGATGGTGTGAATAGCCCATATCTTTCAGCAGGGGCTTTTTAGGCACCCTGGCAGGCTACTTCCTATGACTGCTTTAAGCTCCACTATACCTGAATTGGCAAACTGAGAATCTGTCTTCAAAGATATCAAGAAAAGCTAGCACCTTCAACTGGCATCAAATTTGCTCAAAGTGCTATAAATAGATGCCTTTTGTTTGACTTGTTCTTAGGGGTAAGATGACATCAATGAATTTTACAGAGGTTAGGATTTTCTTATCTACCCTTCAGTATCAGTATATGTCCTATATTAGAAATTTCTATTAGGAAATGCACATTGTCATGTTATCTGATTTTACCCCACAATAACAATAAAACAAAAATCCAGACCACCTAACTATGTGCCAAGAGAACATCACTACTTATCTTTTCTATTTTACCGTGTAAGCCTGAGATTCTTTCATTGCCTAAAGTACTTTTTACAGCTTATCTAGCTTCAAATGTGCTTTGAAATACAAACCTACGGCTTTGCAATAATGACTTTTCACATCTTCTGATCACTTTTGGGAAATCAGAACTGAAAAGCACATTTGAATGGCAACTTTGGGTCATGTGCCCATGCAGTGGAATTCTTAGCTGAGGTTTCAGGATGTTGAAAGGCACAACAAAGACAGAGGAGCTGTTCCATTTTGTAAGACGTACTTGGAGGACAAGAAAGTTGGAAATGGCATAACACAGTTATTCAAGGATAGACTGTTATATAAGAAAGAGGTTTTAGGAAGGAGAAGCAGCAAAATTAAATACAAAAGGCTAAGAAGGGATAGAAACTTTCTGAAGTCTTTCTTTGCACTCTGAGCATCTCAGATCAACAGATCACAAGGTATCATGGACAATGGAGATTTTTATTCTTCATTCCTACTCAGAAAAGGCAAGCAGATATGTTTTATTTGTACAGGATTGTACAGCTATTGACAAAGGCAGAAGAAAACCCCAGCAAAGAATCCATAGCATGATAAGCATGATACAATGAAAGATTCTTTTGAAAGTGTCTCAAGATGAACTTCCATTCATGGTTTGAATGCAAAGCAATAAGAGTTTGAATTTTTAAGTGGAAAAATGAGTGGCCTTTGTAACTAACCTCCTCATTAAGTTTTCCTCCTTCTTCCTTTGGGCTTCCCAATTCACTAGTTTACGCTAAGTTAAGCTTACAGTGCAGCATAGTTGAACAATCTGTAGTTTCATCATCTTCCATTGGAACTCTCAAGGTCAATCTACTAATCAGTTAATTTTTCTCAGAGATCCACAAGGGTTGATTACCCCAAGGGCATCACTAATTAATATTCAGGTTTGAAGTAGAAGACAGTTAAGTTTGATGCTAATTAAAGCTGGAGAGTTTCATCCCCAGAAGCCCACAATGAAATCAGTTTTAGCGTCAGAATGTGTTTTGCACCACCTATTTTTTTTTTCACTTTCACTATTTCAGAAATTCCTTCTGGAATCAAATGTGCCAGACCTCTCTTTTGTCCAGTTTAATGGTGTGAGACATATTTGTTTAGCTTTAAAAATCTCTGCTGTTATTTCAAAGGTCATCATACACCTTACACATATTCATGCCATCTGGAGGGACATTTATGGACATCCAGTAGTTTCTGCACTTTAAATCATTTGCAAAAAGGAAACCCTGTTTCATCTTGCAGCCTTGCCCTTCACAGATCTTAGTGGGCATGAAGGTGTTTGGAGGATGAGAGAACTTTTCTTTGATCTCACCCAAGCAAAATTGGTTATGACATCCTGATACACATACAAAGTTCACTGAAGACCTCTTCTAAATCCTGTAATCGGCGGAAAGACTACCACCAATTCAGAGAGATTTCAACTCACATTTTAGAAAGACATGAGAAAATGAAGCTTAATGTGTTGCTAATGCATATTCATATTTGTAGATCTCTTTACCTTATGGAGTTCCTGCTGTTTCTCATTTACCCCGAGATACATGGAATAATTAGTCTCAATACACTTCAGGAACTATCAATAGCCGATTAACTTGTCATTTTCAGATTCATACACAGGGCACTGCATCATCCTCAGTGTCACTGACGTTTGATGTCCTGCTATTTTCTTTTCTTGATAGGGCCAGGGTCTCTGAGGGACAAAGGATTGGAATGTGCTGCACCCATTAAAATTAATTGCATGCAAACATTAGAAGCCAGACACCCATTTCAGTCATGAAATATGGATAAGGATTTGCTGAAAGCCATTTATATTAAATTACTTTTATGATAATATTTAACTTTTTGGTATTAAAGATTTAGTGCCCTTCTGCTTCTTCAATATGATGCACCTTAGAACTCCTGTATTTTTGATAGAACTGTGAAAAGTTGAACAGGCTGACTATTACCTTCAATGCTCATCTTTGAACCAGAGATGGACAAATAAGTCAGAGCTATGAGCACCTGCGTGATGCAGCACTGGACTAGGTGCCAACCAGTTGTGGCCAAATGCAGAACATAAAATTTCAGAGACAGATCCAGACTCACTTTCATGTTACAGCCCAGAAGAAGCCAAGATAAATCTTGATGTCACAACAGCAACATCATTTAGTTTAACTGGGAGCTCTTACCACAGTAGAGTCAGGATTGCCCCATTCTGCCCCTTACAGAAAAAACCCTTTCCCTCATTTTTTTTTTCTTTGTGTTCCACAGTAATTCAGAGGGGAAAACAAAACAAAACAAAACAAATCAAAAGCAATTGTGCATTTTGACTCTGCTTCTCCTTCCAATTTAGGTAAACTTGATATTGACTTCAGCTTCCCGGGTAGATAACATGGGAACTCTCTGTGTACCAGCTGCTTCTGCTCCTAATGATCAAATCCAATAGTTCAGATTATGTTTCGAAAAACAGCAAAAGAGATGCTTCAGCTGCTTATAAGGGAAAGACTAGAGTGGAATCAGCAGTTATGGTCTTGAAATATTGGCCTCTAAACAGCCTGGAGCAACAATATGATGCACAGAGAAGCACCCAGCTGCTGGTTGTGAACAAAATCTCAAGTGAAAGACCATGCAAATAAAACCCATCTTATCAATGATAATATCAAGGATTATAGAAGACACATTCACTACTCTACATAGAGGTGCTCAGTCCTGGGGTGGAGAGAAATTAACCACAGGAATATTAACTGTCCAGGGAAGTGAATGGTACTTGCCCTCTTTCTAAAGAAGTGTATTTGACTCAGTAGCTGAAAAGTTGTCCAGAGCAGTTTAATCATGCCTGCAGCAAATATTGCATGTAATTCATAAGCATCTATGTATAATTCGTATTTAATTTCACCTAAATGCAAAAATACTGTATATGATTGAAATTAGTTCCTCCCCCATCCACTCACACTGAAATGGGCTGTCAGGTTTCTTCCTCTTCTCTCCAAAGACAAAGAAAACTGGATACAGCTCTAAAGAGCAGTGCAGTACCTTTTTGGAAGTGTCCATCATGTTTCTTCATTTGCTCAAGTGCTTCAAGGAGAATTTAGACTACACATTCAGTCATTGTCAGTGATAATCAGAGGAGAAGCTCTGTTTCTTTTCTCTGCATTCAGCCAAAGCTCATGGATGAAAAACAGGTGCTTGAAGTTGAATTCAAGCAAGTTAGGCCAACTGGCAGAGCGCACAGCCCACAGAGTTGGCAGCTCTGGTGCAGGCACCCAAGGCTACTGATGTAAAAGCCCATTTGGTCAATGCTGTGCATAAATTGGGTTCCTCAATGGCAAGCTCTTACAGTGCTTTGTAGGAAAATCCAGCTAGTGAAGAAAGCTACAGCACATTAGTTCAGCTACGGGGGTTATGGCAAATGCACCTACCAGTCTTCAGCTCCGTACATGAGCTTCCCAGAGGATGTGAAATTAAGCTCTTAGTCTTGGTCTCTATCCTCAACGTGTTCAATGGCTTGAGGCCAAAATAAGCTAGAAGCTAGGCACCCAGAAAATGAGAAACACACACACATGCTGTGTTAAAAAAAAAAAAAACTTTAAATGACTTGCCAATTTCCTAATAGAAATCTCCTACCAAGATTTTTTTTTTCACAATAGATAAAGAAATGGAGAAGCAAGCATAACATCTATGTCTGTAATACATCAGGCAGCTGCCAGCTCATAAGAATTTCCTTTTCTTCCTGATACTCCTTGTCTTATTGGTGCACATTGTTTAACATCCTCAACACACAACAAAGGCACTTCACATGAAATGATTTCATGCCCTGTGTAAGCCTGACTCCGTCCACAAGCAAGGCCCATGCTGCGCTGTGAATGAGGCTCCATACGGAAAGGTACCACCGCTGCATCATCAAAGCACACACTGTGAGGCATAAAAGGACAGCTAAGATTTCAAGGGCAAGTTTGGTCACATCTATGTTTCCTGCTCAAGTTAAGACCCCATTATCCAAGCTGTCCTACTTCTATTGCCCAGATAGTGCAATGACCTAGACTGAAAATGTGAGCAAACACAAAACAGCGTGCAAATCCACTAGTTTGGGCCCGAGTGCCACCTAGGCCCTTGAGCTAGTATAAAAACATAACCTTTCTTAATACAATGTTTACTGGTTTTTGGTTAGGGGACTTCACATTCTTAATGCTATCCCTGTTTTGTGTGAAGATTTTCTCAAAAGATGCTACCCAAGAGTCTGAGCTGAAAAGCAAGTTCTCACTGATTTCTGTGGAGGCAAGATCTCCTATGAGAATGATGATCCCTCAGGCATGTCAATCTGCTCCTTAGGACCTAGGCCCAATCCATAAAATCATTATTTTCTTGTCCTGCTTGAAGAGGTGCCTCTTCAAGCACAGGATAATGTTGATAAAACCTTGTTTGACTGAAATGTTTAAAATTTAGCTTGGAGGGTACATATTCTGAATGCTGCTGCTGGGTAGGGTCAGAGCTTCCCATTCCTCCTGTCCTCCATTCCCTAGGTTTTCCTTTGTACCATCTCTGTGGTGGGCCATTATGTCATGGAGCAGTGAGCAGAAAATGCCCTGGGGTCTAGGAGCCAACAAATTCTTACCACAGAAATAGCAGGTAATAATTATGCCTCTGCATGTCCTGGGGCAACTGAGCCAAGGGGATTTATCCATAGAGGAAAAAAGTAGTACACTGCCTGGCCATGTAAAGACTTTTGTGTTGTACTGACAGCACATTAAAAATAATAAGAGCTTGTCTGTTCCAAATTGGAATTTATTATGAGCATCTTCTTTCCATCCTTTAGTGTGGGCCTAGACGTTGAGCTGCCTTTCAGCCTGCTGCAGATAAGAGACAGCAATCCTCATGCCCTTGGCTCATCGTCAGAACCCTCCTGTATCCCTCAGGACCCTCCAGCTCTTCTGACCAGGCTCTGCCAGGTCCTAGCAGCTTCTTAACTCTGCTATTGCATGTTATTTTCTCACTAGGTGAGTGTAATTCATCAGTCCTAGGCTGCTAGTGTCCAAGATCAGGCTGAGAGCAAATGATTCGCTGTATGCTCAGCACTTGCAAAAGCACAACCTGGGCTTGTCAGGTAGCAAGTAACTTTGGCTGTGAGTGGCACATCTTGGCAGAAGGAATGCCAGTCATTGGAGGCTGGTGACATTTTACCTGCCACTATCTACAGATGCTCACTTGTTACGAGTACATGTTGCACTTGTCTCGAGCTTTGTAGCAATCAGTCCTTTTCTCGGATTTAGGTGAAATGGTCTGAAAAGGGACAGAAGTTCATGGTGTGAGAGCAACAGTTTAAGAAGTAGTTTTGATCCCTGCCCAAACAGCCGTTAAAGACAATAGAAGTGCCAATCCAGAGCTGGCAAAGTATTTCAAGTGCCTTGAGTGCACAAAACTGTGATGGAAGTGACAATCAGATGATGCTCCAATCACCTTTTCTCATTGGAAAAATCTTAAATGCACAGTCATTTTCAAGATGATAAAACTCATCTAAGGGAAAAAGGTTTTGTTTGAGGGCTTGAGTGGTGTACTGAACAAGTCAAAACATATTTTAAAGCAATTGTTCACAGCCGGTGCTTGTATTAGAAATTTCCAGGGGAAAAAGCATATCAGGAGGCAGAAAGCATTAAAAGCACAGACCTAACTTTAAACCTCTATTGAGAAAATAAAGCAAACTTCTAAAGAGTGCCATACCTGACATAATTCCATCCTTTCATGAAAACTAACCCCTAAATATTTTTGGTTACCTCAGTCTCCAGAAATGGATGAGAAAGAAAGCATTTTAATTCTCAAAATAAAATTATGCTTTCTAATCAGCCTACAAAGATTTCAGACCCAAATGTTTTTTATACTACCATTTTAGTGTTTCTAAAACACCTTATAATTTGACTTGATTATCCTGAAAGGCTATTTCTTCAGACAGTCTCATCAAACAAGGGCCTTCTAAAACTATTTCTATTCTCCTGTTGACTCTGGCAAGGTATTCCTGAAACTGCTGCCATCTCCACTGAGCTTGTCCAGTTGTCACTGTGGGGCCCTGTCCAGTGAATGGCAAAGGAACAGATGCCCCCACGTGTCCTTTGTCTATGTTGCTATAGGCACAGCTGTGGATGGAGCACACAGCGGAGACAGGCAGGTTCTCACTTGATTTAATACGGCATTTTTATGGCCAGAAAAATATTCTCATGTAAAAACGCCTTTGGCAGAACCTCACCCTGCAAGGCCAGTTCTCTTTTCCATCCCCTCACATCTCAAACAGCTGTGGTGCTTGCTCTAGAGTTACTCTAATGCCAAAAATGTTTGTTCATATCAGAGAGATTTTAGGGATACAAGCAAGTGAGCGTGTAATGATTTTGAAATACCTTCCCCACTGTCAATGGAAAGGGACCCAGAAGAAAAGATCCAGAATGTCTGCAATGACTAGTGAATTAGTCAACTTTAAGGAAAAACTAAGTGCCAGAAACTCTTCAACACTCCACAGACCTCTCCTTCCCATCTGGTGTCACCAAAATATGCTTAAAGGATCACACTGAAACTTCGCAGGATAGTAGGCGCTCATTTTACAGATTTAATAAATTACAAGCCAGATCCAATAGACTATGGGTCTGCTAATGTCAGACATGAATTGCTGCAAATGCACATGATAGATCTGGGCTGTTCTGTGATTACTGTTTTCCCAGAACACGGGCCAAGGACTCAAGTTAAATGGCCAACCATGGCAGTAGTGAAATAAGAGTTTGTCAAAATCAGTAGAGATTGAGCTGAGCTCAATAAAATACACTTTATGGCTTCAAGCAATAGCCCAGGTTAGGAAAAAAAAGGCCTGCATTTATTCAGCAAAGGACTTGTAGTTGTATTACTGCTAGTGGAGTTGGAAAAAATAAACATTGCAGACCTGGCTGAGTCTCTAGTTGTCCGCTGTTGAACTGGGTTCTTAGTCATATAAGTCGAGGTGAAGTATTAATCACCTTGATCCAAGGAAGCACTCAATCACAATCCTGACTTTGGTTTTATAACTAGTCCCATTGGAATCTATTGAACAGATCCAATATTTAAAGTTACACATAAGTCTGAGTACTTTCCTGCCTAAATCTTTCAAATGAGGAGCTAATATTTATGAACAGGAGACAAGATGAGTAAAAGCATAAAGTAATTCAGATCAGGCAAAAATGGAGACCAATAAGGACAATTACAAAATGTTTCTGATTATGGGAGGAAGTGCAAAGGTACTAAGGGAACACAGCTCAAAACTCTAGATAAAAACATTAGATATTGTACATGAACTGCAATACTGAGTAACAAAGTAGCCAAAGGACAGCTTTCCCCAAAAGCTTGGACGCAATATTGCCACTGAGGAAATTAATTTAATTAGATTAATAAGAGTAGGAAAGTCCCCTTGCAAACATGACTACTCACATATACATAAATGCAATTATTTTGTGTTTAACTGACAGGGGAAATTTGTGTGTGGAATTAGCAAGGAGAAGAACTATTGCAAAGCAAACAAATAACATGGGAAAGAGCTAACTGCACAGTCAGTGCAGCAAAGATCCTGTGTTCTGCCTATGACTCAAGGAATGAAATAGAAAAAGTTAAGAGCTCACACCATGAGCTCCCAGCAGTGTGATTGTTTATGTGCAACAAAAGGACTAAATAAATACAAGGAAATAGGGAGAAAAAAGTTCCATCAGCAATTTTTAACCATATGTTTTTTAAAGAAATAACCTCTCGTGGAGCTTTAGCTCCACTTACTGGCTGTAAATTAAAGTATATATACTCAAAGGACAGCTCCCAAATAATTTTTGCTGCCTCCAGTCTGATCTCCTTTTTCTTCTGAGTTCCCCTGACTGACCTTGGTGCAGCTTAAATCTGAGACACAGCAGTCAGAAGTCGTTGAACTCTGCATGACCAGCCGCACCAGCATTCACCACATTCCTGGGGCTCTGAACTCCCCTAGGCTGCCCAGCTGCTTTGAGTGGGGCCATTCCTGGCAAGGCTTAAAGCGATACCGGGATCTGAAACATGGCAGAGGCACGGCAGAGTGAATGCAATTGTGATTCGTGAGGGAGAGACGGCATGTTCAAATCTTCGTGGAGTTGCAAGATATGGGTGTTTATCTGCATGAAGCACTGGCCCTGCCACCTCACTGCCAATGTCTTTTTAAACCTACTACAAAGGGTGCCTGCCTCATATCACAGAGCCATGGAGACTGCTATGCTTATCTGGCTTGGCTCTTCCTCAGCATCACAACTGGATTTGCAGGTTGAGTTACTTTAATCCTCCTCAGTCTTATCACAGAGTGCCTGTGGAGCGTGTGAGCACATACACTTAGGGAGAACAAGAAATGCCAAACATAAGATGAGCTGCAGTGTCCAAATGTGGGCATGGTAAGAGCTGGAATTCACTGAGTTACCCATGCACTAAGGCAAATGGCAAAAGGTGGACTCTGTAGGAGCAGGTACAACAGTTCCTACAGGTAACTGATCAGAGAAGAGCAGGGCAGCCTGAATTTATACTGGCAATATTCAGGGGATCCCAGCAGTTACCCATTCACACACGGGGAAGCACACATGATCCAAAGAGTTACAGAGAATCTCACTAGCAGAAAGAAGAAAAATTCCTTCCAAACTTGGGAGACCAAGGCATGCTCTGGGAGGTCCATTTAAGGGCATTGCATTACCCTAATTAAATCTGAATAACAAATGGCAGAAGTTCCTTTACAGAGACAGAAAGCAATCAAAGATGGACTCAGAAAGCCATGAGACAACTGTCTGCCAAAAAAAGTATACATTCATTCTATCACATCATGGTCAAGAAGGGAAACAATGTTCTCAGCCAGTCCTCTGTTCTTCAGTACTGTAGATTCTGGACATATGAATAGCTTCACAGCTGCCAATTTCCACAAACTTTTTCTGATCATCAGCAGCGTGAAACAGACTGGGGATTTCCTTACATATTTCCTAGCCATGCCCCAATTCTTCTGGGAGGAATCTCAGGAGTGTGAATTAACCACCTGCTGTTGTTCTTGCTCACAATGGTGTACTTTACCCAAGCACCTGATGCCTGTCACAATGTGACAAATTGCAGTGGTATGTACAGGCAGTGGGTAAGACAGAAGCACAGGTGGTAGAAAACACAGTTTCTGTGTTCACTCTGAGTCTGCAGGGAGTCAAGGCTACCCCTTGACCTGCTCATTTGAGACATAAAACATTGCAGCACAACTATACTATCAAAGCAGTCATCTTTGGGTCAGAGTTAACTGAACTCAATATGACCTTATTTCAGCTTATTTTCCTAGTGCAGAAAAGCCCAAAAGCATAATGCAAAGTTACACACATTAGGAGGGACTACCTTAGAAAGGTTACCTCTTCATTTAATCATACATTTCATTTATTGCTCAATTAACATACCTCATGCATTTTCATCCCTCTATTACAGCTGCAGTATCTTCAGACCTGGAGCTGTACAGCTCTCTGCGAAGAATTTACTGTTATCTACTCAGATAGGTAAATCATTTTCTTTAGTACAGGCTGTCAGCATCTATTCTTTCAAAGGAGATTATAATTTATGTGGCATTTTATGTATGCCAGGTATGTACCACAGCAAAAGCACCCTTTTTGTCTCCTTAGCTCCCTACCTGCAACATAGATCGAAGATCTGCCAGACTGTGTGCAGCTTCAGGACCAAAGATGACACCACACATCCCCATCTCTACAGTCTCCTGCTCACCAGGGCCTTTGGTGTCCATACACCAGGTGTCACCTGACTTATCATCTCCGTGAGTAAGTACTGCAATGTAACAGTTTAGAAATACAGAAGGAATTATCAGGAACTTCATAAGCAGACTGTGTTTTTAATAGATTGAATTTTCTCTGAGCACAGGGTTTTTGTGAGATTTTGTGGGTTTTGAGATTTTGTGGGCGTGCAGAGACCTCCACTCCCATGCTCCAGGGCTATGTAGGTGAGATTTCTGTTGCTCAGGATCTCAGTGAAAAGCATTTGTAAGGCAAGTGAGTCATAGCTTTTGTGCAAAGTGAACTCCTTAAACACAGACTGGCTTTAGTGCAGTTAGCTCTCTTTTGCATCTCCAGATGATGCCCACCCAACACCTCACATTCTTTACTAGTTCATACACAGAACAACTGGTACCTTCGCTGTTTGTCACTGAGAGTACTTGAATCTTAAAAGCAGTCTTGCATAAAAGATGAACTGGTTTTGAAACACAAATATTGTGTGTCCATCCTTTTGGGACATGACTTTCCATATCTACATATCTTCCAAATCTCTCTTTCATATCTAAGAAACCACATATCAAGCAATGAATGTACACTGGTGTAAAGCTACTTTGCACAAGCAACTGCAATGTTCAGTTGACTCTGTTGATGAAGTTGAGATGCTCCTGGTTTTGTGAATAGGAGAGTGATTTTAAGCTCCCCTGCCTCCATACATGGAGCTCAAGGTCTATGCTTTATTTCCTTTTCCAGTATGGGGCAGAGAGGATCTGTGTTGCTACCTCCGCTGGGAAAAGCATTCACAACAAAAGCCAGGAGGGAAAAAAAAACACAGTCATAAGAGCTCTTCTAATTGAAATACATTGCCATAAAGAACAAGGAGAAAAAACTTTGAAACTGGAGAAGTTTGCTTGTCCAAAAATGTTTATCCATTTAAAAAAAAAAGCCTCAGGAAGGAAATACAGTAATCTACAATATTACCACAAACTCCTGAATTATCTAAAATATACATTAAAAAGTCACCCTGTCATGTGAAAAAATATCATTCGTTTCCTGATCTTTAGAGCAACCAATTCCTGCAAGGCATATTTAATATTAAAGCATACCATACCTGCTTTCAGTCAAAATGGCTCTGTACAAAATTTTAAAAACTAAAAATAACAAACTGAAACCAACCCACAAAAAAACTCACCCAGGTCTTTTATTAATCATGAAAGCTGAAGACGACAACTGAAATTCTTGATATTCACATTCTTCTGAAATGGAATAATTACACAGAAGTTGAGAACTATGTACTCTTCGATCTATTCCACTCATTTTCACATAGAGATAAATGGATATGAGTATCCATTTACTCCTGAGGGTTCTCTGACTAGGTCTCTTTCATGACTGTTAACTTTATCTGAAACACCAGAATGGATATATAGGGAAGCAAGAGGAAAAAAGCAAAGCAAAAAATCCCATTCTACCTTAAATAATTACACAGAAAGATAACAACTTCATTAAGAAATTGTCGGTTTTAAGGTAGAATGGGTTTTTTTGCTTTGCTTTTTTCCTCTTGCTTCCCTATATATCCATTCTGGTGTTTCAGATAAAGTTAACAGTCATGAAAGAGACCTAGTCAGAGAACCCTCAGGAGTAAATGGATACTCATATCCATTTATCTCTATGTGAAAATGAGTGGAATAGATCGAAGAGTACATAGTTCTCAACTTCTGTGTAATTATTTAGATCAGGTTTCTTCTTGTTTGGAAATTGAAGTCAATGTCTATTTATTGCTAAAGTCCCACAAAGGGAACAGTGGTGCTGTATTAAAAGAGTATTAAAAGAGGCCACCAGCTGACCAAACGTACAGCTGTTCATTCCAAGTACTGACCCTTGTCTAAAGCCAAGTGATCCATTCGATTTATGGCAAATTCAGATGAGATTGGTAATGACTAGAGCATTAAAAATCAATTTAACACTTAATTGTAGATTTGAAAACAATTCTTACTAGGTCCTGAGTTTGTGTGAAAGACAGTGGGGGCATAGGAGGTGGACTGTCAAGGATAACAATCCATTTCTACCTGCTGAGTGTGGAAAGAATAATGCCTGTGGCCAGATAGCGGCAGCGGTATTGGAATATCTGTTCAAGAACAGATAAAGATCAAAAGATCACGGAAAAAGACCTACATTTCATCTTTTGTCCAAAAGATGCATTCTCCTGCAGTGAAGGGGACAGATTTTGGATTCTGCCTTCTTTCCATGGGATTTATTGCCTGCTCCCCTACTCCATCATCATAGACAGCACCACTGCTTTCCCAGCACACCCACTTCTTCCATGAAACAAGGTGTTTTACACGAATACAAGGGAGGAAAACAACTTAGTATAAATTTGGGGTCACCATTCCATGAAGACTGATCAAAAATGTAATGATTTGAAAGGATGCCGGATTTGTTTTTATTATTATTGCTAATGTAGAAAAGAAAGTGGAATGGAGAGAAAATAACCAAGAACAGGAAAAGAAATCTGGGCATGTATCTTCACTATTCCTTAAAAAAAAAAAAAAAAAGAAAAGAAAAAAAAAAAAAAAGAAAAAAAAGGGAAAAAAAAACCCCACCACCTTTAGGTGTATAGATAATTTTTTAAACTTCTGAAAAATTAAATGCCAGTATAAGGTGCTATTTTACACTGGCCCATTTTAAGCTCTAGGTACCTGTAAATATCTCTTTGTTTAAGGAAGTTTAACTAACACAATATTTAGATACCTAAGAGGTCTGTAAATCACAAGCGCATAAAATAATCCCATAGCATGGATGCCAGATGGCCCATGTTATGAACTGACTGAAACTTTAGGTCAAATTTGCAAACATACTGTTTTCACGGACTTCTCCTCCCCAGCATGATATTAGGTGATATTCATTAAAACTGGCGATGCAGTTGAAGTAAAAGGAATAATGCAGAGGTAGTTCAAAAGGAGGTTTCAAACAGCTCAGGAGCTGGCAGCAAGCACGAACGGACCCTCCTCATATCCCGCCTGACAATGCACTTTGCAGCAGTCTTGTCACAGCCATACCGCAGCACCACGAGTGCTGTCAACTAAATGTGAAAGCTCTTTTCTTTCTCACTTCTTAGTCATACTTAGGAGTTACTGTAGCTCTCCCTCCTCCAGGCTGAGATCTGACAGCCAAAGTAGGGCTGTTGAATGAATCTCACTTTGCTCTCTGCTTAAGAGCTCTCAGTGAGTTCTTCTGCCATGACAATGGGACTTGAGTGGTACCTAAAGCTTGCGGTGGCTCTCTGCAAAATAATAAATTTCACCCTTTGGTACTGTATACTTTTAAAGTGACTGATTCTGCTATTCATCCAAGAAACCTGTTACAGAATTATTAACATTGGAAATATTCACGTTGGTTTAAATGGCATGTGAATGGAAATGCGGGCATATAAAAGCATCAAAAAAAGAATGTCAGAGCTAGTGCCAAAGGACTAGTGAGCATTAATTGCCCCAGAATGCTGTATCTGTGATTTTATGCAAATGACCAAAGAAAGGAGGAAAAAACTTAAACATAAGGTGAAGGGGGAGAACAGTGCTGGAGCCATAAAATATTCAGACATGGAAGAAGTGAAATTCACGAATTTTATCTAAAACATCTATGGGGACGAGAAAAATGTAAGGAACCAGGTACAAATACCTGGAACTCTACATAGAGGCATGTGTATTTTTCACATTCCTTAGTTTTAACTACAGTAAGCTACCACTGCAGAATGAGTCTGTATATATATCCTCCCTTTTTCACAAGAAGTCATTTTCTTCATCCCTTTATTATCTGATCTCATTCTAGCTTATTGGCATCCTTTCTTTCTGGCATGTCAAACAGCGAAAGCAATATTTCCAGAGATCCTTCTGTGCACACACTCTTCAAAAACTGGTGTCGGGGGTCAGGTTTGTTCTGTTTTTTTTCTTATAGAATTTTTCCCCATAAGTTGCTAAGAGACTAAGCACTGGTGCTTAGATGGTACTTGACCAACACAAAGGAGGTGGCTGAAAGTCGAGAGGGGGAAGATCACACGAGTTTTGGGGCAGGAGAAGGACAGAGCTGGGGGAGCTGGGGGCTTTTCCTGCTCTCGGTATCAGAGAGGAAGGTCAGGCTGCTGCTTGCTGCGGGAGGGGTCCACTGTCAACAGAAAGTGCGGTCCTGGGAAATCTACCATCATCTGCTCGTGTGCCCAGGAATTCTGAGCTCCTCCTGCCCTGCTGGAGCTGGGCCAGCCCTGCCCGGGAGTTGCGGCTTCTTCAGCCTTGCTCTCTTTTTGCTATGCTGTAGCCCCACAACCCCCCTGCCTGCCAGGGACATCATTCTGTCCCAGCCACCAGCCCGGGAGCTTCCACTTCTCCAGCGTGGTGCTCTTGATCAAGAGATCAGTCTGCCCCTGGCTTTGTGAAACCTCAAGGTTCCTGGTTCTGTTTATTATTAATGCTGTAGCTGTTGTTGTTTGTTTGCCTTGATATACTTACTAGTAAAGAACTGCTATTCCTTTCCCCATAGCCCTGCCTGAAAAGCCCCTTTAATCTTCTAAATTATAAAAACTTTGAGGGAGAGGATTGGAATTCCCCATTCCTAGAGAGACTCCGCCCCTCCCTAGCAGATACCTGTCTTTCAAACCAAGACAGCTAGACCTGATCCACTTGCATGGTTGCTGTTTGTTTTGTGAGTCTTATAACGAGTACGTAAGCAGTTTAAAGCATATAGAGCAGACTTTGCTGGTTGTAGCAGCTAAGCCGTGCCCTGGAATGGGGTCAGACGATACCGTTTGCAAGGGTATCAGTGGTGGACTGACAGGAGGTGTCACGCTGGGTTTGGTGTTGAATTCAACTAAAACCAATCTGGTGCATCAACTCCCAGTTAACATCCTGATAGTGGATACAAAGATTTGGCAGATAAACTGCCAAGCTAACTTGGAGACTAATTGTCACCAAAACTGTGGGATAAACAAAATCAATATGACTGTCAGTCAGATCACTTTACACCATAAAAGTCCAGTCCACTTTTATATGATAGGTTCTTCCAACATACTCCTTCCTGGAGAGTGTGTATGAGGTTTTTTCCCTTAAAATGGGGGCAGCCCTTCAAGGATACTCCTTGAGGCTGGGTGAAAGAGATCTGCATGCAAGCATTGGTATAGTGAGGTACATCACTCTCTGCTTAAAAACTGTTTCTTTTTTGAAAGTTTTAATAGTATTGCTTTGATATAGTGCATTATACTATTCTATACACTCCTACACTGTGTAGTAATTTATTTGGATTCATATTCTAATAATTTCTAATTATTATTTCTAATTCTAATAATTTCCCATAAAAAAAATAATTATTTTTATATAAATATACCTGATTTGCCATCTTTAATCCTGCAGGACAAGGTTACTTAATCCTCTCTGAGAAGGAGTTTACAATGCAGGGGGTCCTCTCTGCACATCATGGCTCAGCTTCTCTATGGGCTCTATAGGCTCTATATAGCTCAGCAATAGGGCTTCTCTAATAAACTTTGTCTGAGGCCTCCACTATCACCCACAACACAGGTCTGATGTTTCTTTTCTAAAACAATGTCAAAAGAAGAGGTCCTGCAAAGTTGCTGGAGTCATGGGCATTTCTTCACTAGGAATATTTCAATGCCTGAGAGACTGATCTAGGGCCACTACAGCTCTTTGCAGCATTGCTGGAATAGCAGTAGCAGGAGACTTTGTCGTCTGTTCTGGGAGGATTTATGGATACCATCCCCAGCCCTGCCACACCTCATTGAGAGCTTTTAGGTGAGATGTTGTCACAGTCATAGCATGGAGTAGACACCTGTCCTGAGAACTGACTCTGATAACCAGACTGCGCTGCTTGCAATAACCTTGCCAGAATAAAATGTGCAATGTACAACTTCTACCTGAGGTAAGTTTGGAATAACTGCTGGTGGTCCAAGAAGAGTGAGTCTTTCTTTCATCCACACAGTAGAACATACGACCCAAATTCAAGTTACAGCTTAGTGAAAGACCAAGAACTACACACAATAGGTGGGTGATGCTGAGTGGCTAGCAGGGACAGTTTGTTATCATGCCTCTTGTGACACTAGTAGAACCAAACAGATCATTGTCACTTGAGCCTCATCTTGTTGAAAATGACACAAAGTTTAAATTTTTTTATATAACTTTAGTCAGGAGTTCTGATCGCCTTTGCCCAGGGGAAAAGGAATTGAAGTTTCTTTTCCATGGAATTTCACCACTCTGAGGCCTGATGAGCTTAACATCTCAACAGACTGGGAGTAGCACAGAAGATACATAAAAAATGATGACCATTAACAAACATCAACTCCAAACATCAGCCCTGCATGGAGACACCTGGAAACGATAGCTAAATGAACAAAGACTGAGAACCTAATCAACATCTAAGGCGAAAGGGTCAATTAGAAATAGGAAAACAAGTACTAAGACCTCTGTAACTTGGGACCAATGAACATTGAATCAATGGATTTCTTTTGGTTTTGACTGAATAAGTATGTGAAAAATTCAGTAAAGAGCTTGTGTGATGGAATGACTTTCTCTGCACAACCAGGCAATGTGTAGATGAAATGATTTCTGTTGCACATTCTGGCCAGAACAACATCCTGGCCAGAAAAAAGTAATCTCTTAATTTTCTAACACTAAGAAATGTTGTTGGAGAGTTTTTGTATTTTTTGCCGTTTTGGTGACAATCTCGTCAACAGACAAAGCTGCCAGCTGCCAAGAATGTGGAGGCAGGAGAAACACTCTATCCCTCACTTTGTGTGGCAAGTGGCTGAGCTGCAGGACGTGGTGAGAGAGCTCCATAGCATCAGGAAGGCTGAGAAGGAACTGGATTCCAAGCTGGAAGGAGCTGATTCCAAGCACAGTCTGCAGTGGACTCACAGCCCACCGCCAAAAACTCCTTCATGGGCATACACAGAAGGGAGGGTAGCCAGTAATGTCCAAGAATGGAAGCTTGCAACAGCAAGGACCAGCAGGAGAAAAAGACTTCCCCTGAAACCCAAGGCACCCTTGCAGAATCATTTGATGTCTCTGCAACGGATGAGGAAAGACCCACCACATCAGAAGAGACTGGAGCTGAGTAGGGCAGCACGGTCTTCTCCCCATGTAATAACCAGCACAACTAAGAAAAGGCAATGGATGGAAGAAGTAGGCAACTGTCCTCTGAAAGCTACGTAGACACTCATTTGCTGACTTGACATGCTCTATTGAGAGGTGTGATGCAGAGGCTCCTGTCAGGGTTGTCACTGAGAAACTACTGAGAAACTACTTGTACAGTCCAGACTCTTACCCACTGTTTTTGCTTCTTGTGGGTGCCAGCGATACAGCCAGGGGCAGTCGGAGGTGTGTCAAGGATTACAGAGCTCTGAGAGTGCTGGTAAAGGACTCTGGAGCACAGGCAGTTTTTTCATCAATCCTGCCAATGAAAGGAAAGGCATTTGAAAGGGTCAGTCAGGTCTGGAAGTTCTACAAAGGGTTACAGGACTGATGCAACAGCCTATTGAGATGTTTGCCGACTGAGATCATGGGAATTGCTCTGGGAAACCTGGTTCACAGAGGGGACAGATGGGGTCCACCTATCACAGAAAGGGAAGCACATCTTCAGTCATATGCTTGCCAAGATGGTGAAGAGGGCTTTTAAAGAGTTGATGTGAGGAATCTCAATTAATCCCTCTCCTACCAGCCTGGAGAAGGTATACAGGTAGAGCACCTGAAAAGCAGCACTTGGCCATTTCACTATCTGTTCCTACTGCAGTTTACTAAACTTGAACACCATGGTGTTTTTTTCCTTTTTGTTCTGCCCCAGACTAAGCCAATACAGAGACATGACGTTCCTGGAGAACAGCAGGGGCCATAGAAGCAGATGGGGACAGGCCTGTTCCCTGCTAACCCTGGTACAGTCTTCACAACATCATTTCCTGTGCTTTGCCTTGTGCTGTTAAAGTTCCTCCAAGCAAGGGAGAGAGGATTGCTTGTAACATAAGAATAGCAGGCGAGTTGTGACTTCTGTCTTTAATTCTAGTCCAGGTCTTTTGATTCATAGAATATATGTCAATTCCCAAGGCAAGGAGATATTCCTCAACTGCTTGAACAGTCACACTCTTAAAAAATAAATCTTTTCTTTCCCCATCAGCTCACAAAACCATTCTCCCTTTAGATTATTGTATATTATTCTTACTACTGTTCAAATCAAGGCAGTAAATTTACTGCCACCATAAACTGGAAGACTGACAGTGACACTCACACAAAGTTTTCATTTTGTATGTCCTGCCCCACCTGGGCTAGACTGACTGCATCCTCCCAGAAGTAAGAGCTGTTTTCCTTGCTTTTGTCAGACCTCTTTCAATACAAGGTTATACACAGCACCCCAGTGGAGCAGCTCTCATGAGGGAAGCCCGTATTGAGTACCATGGTATGCTTTCTGCAGGATTATCCAGCCAGTGCTGTTTCCACACATCTGCAGATTTTTGGTGGCCATAACAGAATGGTAAATATAGCAGAACTACTTTGATTTCTTATGCTTTAGGAACATTGTCATTGTGCAGCCTAAGCTCCCTCTTTTTTGTACACTTGAGGACAGCCCCTACAACTTTATTCTGAGAAATGCAACAGAAGGGAGAACACCAGATGAATTGCCAAATGGAGAGGAATTAAACTATGCCAAGTGCTAACTTGAGTTTACTCACAGACACATACGCCCATATCACAAACTGTCTTGCTGCAATATTTTTCTACTAGAACTCAAAGTGGTGTAAGGTGCATTATTGTGCATCTCTTCATGGATCACAAGTTTCTTATGTACTCCAATGTGCCTGGCTGTTTCTGAAACACCTTGGTACATCCCAGCCTGTCTGCTCTCTGTCAGCAGTGAAAGTGTTAATGCAACAGGTACAATAAAGCTTCATAAAAAATAGTATCCCACCAACTAAGATTTATTCCTTGGGAGGCAGATAACACTTACTGTTTTGAGTAAACTCCTCTGAGTTCTCTTGAAGTGCTGCTGATTTTTTACACCACACCCCAGCACCAGCCATTCACATGTAGTGGGCATCCCTGTGTCCTGCAAAGGAAGAGCATTTGCAGGTCTGTAAGTGTATTAGAAATAGCTGGGATTTAAAAGCTGGCCTTGTTCAAATACCTAGTCCATCTTGTAATTGACTGTCAGCTTGATTTACAATGGCAGTTGTGATGGGCTTGGAGATTTCAATCCAAAAGGCTCTCTGAAATAAGTGAGGACAAAAGTCAATCCAGTGGGGCAGCTCGATTTGTTAATATCATCAAAGAACAAGGAATGGTTTAGGCAACACAGCAAGCCAAAACAAAATGCACTCAAGACAGAAGTAGCCCAGACAAAGGCAGTTCATAAAACAAATCACAATGCCTGTAGAAATTATAGAAGCAGATAGAAGAATGAAGGTCAGCAAGGGGAAATTAAAAAATTATTCTATTCAGAAGAAAAGCAAGGAAAAAGCAAGAATATTTAAGTTCTGAAGATTTTAACCTACCAGATGCTTTATATAATTTGTTGAAAAAAGCTTTATAAAAATCTGAATTATATGTTTGGGGCCTGAATTGGTGGCATTATGAATCTTTCAGTCAGTTTGCTTCAGAAACATTATGCTTGATCATTACATTTTTTTAAAATCCTGAAACTCTGGTTAAACATTAGGAAGACAAGTAAAGGGTAAGGGAAGAAGATGCAGATAGAGACCTCCATGTTTCTTGGTTGCTCTCTGGGACAACAGATCTTCGCTTCAATCCCCAGGCTCTGAACACCTTGGACTTTGCAGATATTGCCACTCTGTTTTTAAAGTGAATAGAGACACTCCAGACAAACTAAGGTTAATCAGAACTGAGAGGACTGAGGAAAAATATATTTTTCACCTATGGCAAGAGCTTGTCAATGTTAACACCTTGTTTTCCAGCCCCAATTTTGTTAAGTTTTACTTCTGTGTTTAGGCTAAATTTCTTTGTTTAGACTGACACACCAGAGATTTTCACTGAACTAAAATCAGAAATATATTGTTCAGATATAATAAACAGCAATGAAAAGCAAAGCAAAGCTGGCTTCAAAACATATATTTTGTACAGAAACATTTATTAAAATAGAGCGGGTTTTTGAAAGATACACAACAAATTAAAATATGAGTTATGATCTTGATTCTTCACATAGACTCAACTGACTGATTTGGATAAATTATTACTTTGCCACTGGGATCCTTCCATCTCTTACTTCTGATTTCTGTGCTTTGCTGTTAGCAAACAATTTGCTAGTCAGACAATTAGCCACATCAGCAAGCAGCTGCCTGGTGATAATACTTTATGCATGCCAGTATTGAACTTGACATTGCAAACCACAAGTGCTGTGGTCTGTGCTTAGGTGTATCAATCCTGCTGGTCAGGCAGATTAGTCCCTGTGTAATTGAAGAATGCTCAGACAGGCACTTGGTTCAAAACCAAAAGCTTCTCCCAAGTGAACTACAGATAAGTCTCTAGTTTCTAGCAGTGCAACAAAGTCACTTCTTGCTGCAGAAGAACAAGGACTTTTGAATGCTTGGTTGCAGTCAGCAAGAGGACCATATAGCTATGGCCAACATCCAGACCAAGTTCCTACTCCTAGTGTTCCAATTTCTTTCTTCCCTTGTAGAGCAAATGCACTCTTCCTCACTCCTTGACAAGGTTTAATTATTTCTGGATTTCAAACTATTTTTTCTGTTGGGAAAATACATCCATACTGTTTTCACTGAAAATATTTACAGAAAGTTTCTCCTTTTTCAGCTAAAAAGGAATACATATTTTTAAAGAATATAATTCTGTTCCAATTTCAGTTGAAAAAATATTTTACCTTGGAAAATCTGAAGAAAACTTAAACCAATATCTAAATTAAAATATATGTTTCAAATAAATCAACATACAAAAAGACAGATGGTGCTTTTCGTCAACCTTAATACTCCTTCCCCTCAATTTCACTCCTGTTTTCCTCATCTTCAGGTCTTAGTGAAAGCTTTTTCAAACACATCACCATTCTCCTTCCAGTACTTCACATCTTGATATCAACATTGGAAACTCTCTTACTTTTCCATTCACATGCATCTCCTAAACTCCTAAATCTTTGCTGTTTCCCTACTACTGTCAGAGTGGCTTTCAAACAGCACAGTTCTATCATTAAATCTCTTTTACAGTTTCTTCATATGTAACAGCTGTGCTTCCCTGTTATACAAAATCAGATCCATTAACCAGACATTTTCTTATGATTCCCTTGACTTAATTTGGTGAATTTTGTCTCTGGACATTATCACTTACCTAGAAAAGAACCTATGGAAGCTCATTAAAATTGTGCTTTTTTGCCCTTCTCTCAGAAGAGAATGTTGGACAATAATATTAATTAAAATACAGATATATCCCAAAATCTCAAAAACATTCCCTACAAGTATTGAGCTCACAAAATTCCGTCCATTCACCTTCCCCAGAATGTGGATTTGTATTTTGGCTGTCAGAGGGCTGCAGCCCTCTTGGGATTGTTGGTTTAGGACTCTGTCTGGAGAAAAAGAGGAAGTGCTGCAGCTGCATAATGCTCCTGAGAGAAATCATTTAGCACATTTTCATATGTGGATGGCTTCATTAAAGTCATTTAATTAGGGCCAGAAATGTTGAAGTTCAAAATCTCCAGAGAGTTTAAAAATAAACCAAAAATGAATATGGGATTTGACAACAGCAGTTGTCAGGGCCCTGTTAGGAAAAGGGACAATGCAAAAGAGATTTAAAGATGTCATTTTGGTATGATAGAGAACCAATGGAAATAAGGTATGTAGAATAGGAAAGAAGATATGGCTGAAACAGAAGATTCACAAAATGTTGGAAGTCTTTGAAAACAACCTGCAATGAGCACACACTAAATATGATATCATTGGTGTGCTTTGATCAGGGAATTGACTTAAACTAGATTAAAACATAAAGAAGTGCTTCCTCCAAAGTACCTGTTCATTGAAATGACAAAAAAAAAAAAAAAAAAAAAAATCATTTGAGAAAGGATAAAACATTGAATAGCTGGAGTTCCCTGAAAGATGAGATTCAGCAAGAAAAAGTCTCTGGGAAAACTTTCTTTCCAGCTTTCTGAAGAGTCCCTGCTTTTCAATACAGAACTCTGCTCCACAGGAAACTTCACTCCTCAGGACTGTCAAGCCCACAGTCTGGGTAGCAAATGCAGTTGCTTGGAAAGTAAGTTTGACTCTGGTACAAAAAGAGGCAGCAGAAATTGTTTCTGCTTTGTCCATACTCTGTTCAAAGGTGCAAAGACAATGTCATAGACTGAGAAAAGCTCCTGTGAAACAGTGAAGTATTTCAAAGGATGAGACGGGAATGCAATGTAAGAAGAAAGAGATGACCAAAGCCAGCTTTCCTCAGAGTACTGGAAGCCTTTGAAATAAACTTGGAAAAGATATTCACCAAGTTCACTAACATTTGTGTGCTGAGATCTGTATAGTCAAATATTGTAATGCATTAATTGGGTTTATATTTCATTGTATTTGTAATGTTCTTTTCTATCTGTCCTTGCCCAGCAGTGCCCATCCCCCTCACTGAGATGTAATCTAATCCTGTTTCCTCCCACTTATCACTGATCGGGTGGTGCCTCTGGGTCTTGACTCTGGGCCCTGCCCCCTGGGGGGAAAAGCCACGGCTGGGAGGGGCCAGCACTCCCTGGCATCAGCGAGTCATCAGGAAAGGTCTCCAAAAGCTGAGCAGGACTTAAGAATAAAAGCAGAAATATCCAACCTGAAGCCAGAGAGTCAGACTCTTCTTTTGCCATCGGCGGCCGTCTAATCTCATGGGGGAAACTACAGTCAAAATCATCCTTTGAGTTCTACATCTTTGGATCCATCTGTTTCTTGACTACTACTACTTCCAAGTTCTACTTTGAGTCTGGGATTTTACATGCTGAAAGAAAGATGAAAAGAGATACAAACTAATGCATACTCTTTCAGTAGTATAAAGTTCCTAAAAGGAACATAAAGGAGGGAAGACTGAGGGCTGGAGATTTGCTCAGTGTTCAGGAACAAATCCAAAATTATGTCACAGGCATCAGAACTCCTATTCAGTTTTTGCTGCTGTAACTGAGAGCAGAATCCAACTTTTTTTAGCTCCAGCCAAAATTCCTTCATTATAAATGTGTGTGCCTATTTTGTGTGGTCTAGCAACTTCAGAGAGAGACTCTACCTGCACTATGGGACTCCTGTCCTCGAGATGGAAAACTAAAAATAAGCTGAGGCTTCTGAAGCATCAACCTTCATATGCTATTCCACTACAGGGGTCATTGTTCTCCAGCTGAGGTCAGACTCCTTTTCACAAATAAATGTGAGCCAGCATCCTGTTTTCTCACCTTCTGCTCAATCTTCCCTCCGTTAATCTGTGTAAAGTACTGTAGAAAATCCAAAATGAGAGGGCAATGCCAGAAACATACTAACAAAGCAAAGTTCTCCTGTGCAGGCTTTGAAAGTGAGCACCAGGAAACTGAGCAAGTAGTAAATGCTGCAGTGTTCTAACATCGGAAGAAACACCATCACAATGCACTGGATTCCTCGCTCCAGAGCCCAATTGTCTCTTAAATGCCTGTGAGAATTTGCAGTTGCACAGCAGCCAAATGTAGCACAGCCCTTACCTGGTCGGTGTGTGTGCGCTGTTCCGCCATCCCGCTGCCTACCAAGGGAGCATTCCTGCAACACTTAGGAGCTGCACACCTCGAGCATCCTTGGGGGAAACCTGTTGGAGAGAGCAGGGGAAAGACACTTTTATCTGCCACTCAGAACAATATACCACGTGTGAGCTTGATTTCAGACCTATCTTTTTTGCTGCTGGAAACATTCTTATTCTTCTTACAAAAGAGAGTGGAGTTTATTCAGCTGCTGTGAAAATCCATTGACTCATGTTAGAGATAAATTTGCCCCTCAGGACTCTAAAGAAAGCAGTCAGAGCAGGCTGGCATGCGAAGAATCACTCCTGCTCCTAAAAATCCATCCTGAGGCAGAATGTATTCTCACCCACACAATTAGCAAACTCTACTGGCTGGTACTGGGTAGGAAGCAGAACGATATCTCTTCAGTTTCTGCCTTTCACTTTGCTTTTTTCCAATCACCATCCCACTTAATGGTATGGGAGCTGCCTGTCAAGTGTTGCCTAGCCCTTACCAGACATGGAATGGAGGAAGACAATCTCCTGGTTTTTTCCCCCATGCTTCAGCCAGCCCTGGTCTCTTGCCTGAACAATACTAGACTCAAGCTTACCACCAGACTGTAAAGCTGCAAAGGTTTTCTCAGCCGACAGAGTCTGTGGAAACATAACATCAATCTTAATGGCCTCCTATTGGCAGTGTCTGGGATCATCCCTGCTTGCCTGCAAGCATTTATCGAGGTCAGTAAAACCACTCTGACATTTATGTGTTGTTTGCAAAAGGAAAGGAGTGGCTAAAGACTTACATTGGAGGTTGAGTCTTCATTTTATCAGGAGTTATTTGAAGAATGCTATTTGAAGAGTCAAACTAGATTTAGTGAGACAGTTCAGGAGGGATCAATGGAGCTTTATTTCATATAGTCCTAACTTGAGAGCCAGGATTCCTTTGTCTGAAATTGCTGCTAAGCTGTTTCTCAGCAAAAATGTGGGGTTTATGCAGCTTGCCACCATCTTCCTTCCTTAAAATCCTTTATCTGACATCTCAAAATTTCAGTCTTTGAGGATGCATTATTTGACTTTTACATAGTGACCTCTTTGATTCATCAGGATGCACAGGGAAGCCCGATAGTTACACAAAAGCCCAAAGCAACAGTATGAGGTAAGCTCAAAAGCCAGGGGTTTCTTTGATATATCAATAAAAACTACAAAATTTCCAGGGAAAAGTTCCCATCTTTATTTACCTCCCAAGCAGCCCAGGCAATGGCAGCCTTTATCAAGTTGTCAATACCAAGAATAGCACTCTTGTCGTTTTGGACCATCACCGCAGAGTAGTGCAGTCAGGTCAGCAGACAAAAGCATTTGGTTCCATCACGGCAGCAGCAGCTCAGCCAGGCTGCTGTGCAGCTCACTGAGGCCAAAGCACCTTGCAGAGTAAGCCCCCTCCAGATTTTTTGTTTGTCCTTTTGAACACCTCAGAGTGGCTACGCAAGCCCAGCCCAGCCTCCTCACCACATTGGTAAGGAGCTTTTCTTTGCCCAAAACAAGGAAAAGGAGACAAACCAGGTCATCACAGATAAACATTTTATTCATCCTTCCTCCCCAGAGGCTCAAGTTCTCTGAAAACAACACCTGGGTTTTTATCGAGGAGCTGTAAAAGTCCTTTAACTAACATGAGGCTTAAAATATTAACTCATTGCTGAGACCAGACTGTGATTCTCCTGATTCAGCAGTACTCACTCAATGTGTCTGAAAATGCTTATAGATTCAATCACTAAGAGCCTGCGTGGATGACAGATGCAGAAAGACAAAGTGATGATGACAGGGGTAGAAGGTTGAGTATTTCCTTTCCCTATTTTTTTCTTAGTCAAATAAATGGCAGCCAAATAACACTCTCAAAACTCCCCCATCTCTGCGAGTTAAGGGCAGCTACAGGATGCAACAATGGTATGCAGCATAAATCAAGGCTGAGTTGTAATTTTTCACGTGGAATGAGGAAAGGAAATATAATTGGAAAGCTTGATGGCTGCATGATGCCTATTTCTTATTTCTCTGATTGCACCTGAGAGTTAATTGTGAAATTCTGTGCTTAAAAAAGAATATAGAGCTTTTGAAGAAATTGAAAGCAATGAACCCTTAGTACTCACCTGTAGGAGTATTTCAAGTAGTCTTTTTATCTAGCTATTATTCTTGGCCACTATTTCCAATAATTTTATTTTTGTACCAGAACAAGAACCTTGGAGTCCAAATTCCTCTAAACAAAGAATAACTGTAGCACATGAAGCAGCAACACAATCTCTCTGTGTTTCATTAATATTGCCAGGCTCTTTCTTTTGTAGCCAATGAAGAAGTAAAGCTACCTACATATTTTTGGGGGATATATACATCTTCATCCAGGTCTTTTGGTGTGGAACTAGAAATGCCAAGTTTGTTCCTCCATTACCACTCTTCAAAGCACTGGTTTTAATCCATGGTCCAGCTTTGCTGGTCTGTTGTCTAAATCCTCTTTATTCTCTGTGTCAAAAACAGTTCCTGTAGGGGCCCAAAATAGCTCCATATGCTTTTCCCTATTCTTCGTTGTTACATTCTTCCAGCTTCTCCCTCTGTATCTACACATTTATTATCATTGACCCTGTCATCTTCTACATTTCATTCACCATGAACACATCCATCATACAGTTATGGCAATTGTGTCTCTTCATATCTAACAGCTGCATCTCACCCCAGTAATGTCTGTATTTTGCAATATGTGTCTATGAAAATTCAGTAGTAATGGACTCTAGTAAAAATTCTATGGCTGCCCATAGCGGTTCTAATTTTCTGTCCTTCAACTGGTTTTCTGCTCCTGAAGAAATTATTTTCTTTGCCAACTCTGAAGCTAAAACTTTGCTGGTTTTACCAGTGGTTTTTTTGCTTAGCTCAGAAATGGCCTGTTGTTATTGTCCAAACGGGAGCCCCAGGTGGGAGCTAGGCCTGAGACATCAGCTGTTTAAACAAGTGGAACAGCTGTCATTAATCTCTGCTTCTGGAGCTCATAACAGCAAAATGGAGCAAGCAGGGAATTGGTTCTCAATAAAAGAAGTGTCCTCCCTCCTTGTACAGTTTCATGTCCAGCCACCAGTCAATATATATTGTTCCCACAGATCACAGTAGCGGCAGGTGAGAAATTGCTTGGACCAGAGGCTCGTGTAGAGTGGACATATGAGGATTTCCCATGCACACTACAGACAAATCAATCTTCTAGAAAAAGACTTGAAAGAAGGATCAAGAAAAGGCAAGAAATAATACCAAGGATGTGTGGGAACAGATCCTTTGTGAGGAACATTTAAGATGGGAAAAAAGCCGGGTTCTTGTCAACAGGTTTTGTCGTACTTCAAAGATCAATATAAACATGTTAGAGGTATGTCTTTGCAAAAATACTGATAGCTGACAGCTAACTACAGTGCCACCTGCCTGCACACCAGGCTTTAACTCGCTTTGCAGGACCAAAAGGAAGCCCACCAAAAAAGCCAAAGAGGCACTTTTTCAGTGCCACTACAAGGTCATGTAATGACGGGGCAAAGCAGGATGGCTTTAAACTAAAAGAAAGAAGGTTTAGATTGGCTCTAAGGATGAAATTCTTTACTGTGAGGTTGATGAGATATTGGAACAGGTTGCCCAGAGCAGCTGCAAATGCCCCATCCCTCAAAGTGTTCAAGGGCAGGCTGGATAGGGCCCTGAGCAACCTGGTCCAGTGGAAGGTGTCTCTTACAACGTCCAGGACGTTGGAACTAGGTTATCTTTAAGACTCCTTCCAATTCAAACCTTTCTGTGGTTCTATGTTTCTAATGCCTCATTCTCAGCATCTATATCAAAAATCTACAGTTTCAGAATTATGTTTCTTATTAAAGGCTTTAGCTACAAGAAAATCAGTTTATCTTCAGAAACAGAGTAAAACATCAGCAATATTTAAGTGCTGTGGTGTTCAAACCTGTGTAAAGGCTGTTATTTCATGGTCTATTACAATCTTCTCTTTTCACTCCCGGACAGTAAGGCAGGCTATTTCTGGCATACACTTGACTGGGCATCTCTGAAGGAATGCTTTATTGGTCCCAACAGCAGTCTGTTCTGTTTGAAACAGAGGGTGCCTGAAAGTGGGCTACAATGGAGAATAGAAAGGTTTTAATGGCTTGGACTTTGCTTGGTAGGTGATAGGGTCCCAATATGTTCAGATGCTAGGCATGTTAGAGCAAGAGGCATTTCAATTCCCAGAAGGAAGAAAACACTTCTGGTTATATTACCAAGACAAATAGTGCAGTGAAATCAGCTTTGAGAGACAAAAACTGATCCCAAAAGATTGACTGAGTAAATTTTCAGTACAATTCAATTCATATGCTCCTTTGGTAATTTCTATTTTTTCCTCATAAGCAGGTGGTAGGCAGTGCAGAATGTGGCAAGCTCTTTTATATGATTGATGGTTTAAACTTTTCAATTAAAAGCATGTTTGCAGGTTTGAGGGAATCTTTGGGCTGAAGGAGAAGGGAGAGCTCTGTGTGAAGAAGAAAGCCTTATTTTCTCTGCCTACAAGCATTTCCATTCCTGTTTAAATTCACTCATTTTTTGACCAAAGGGACAAGGCACCACAGCACATTGTTGTTGAGTGAAGGTGTGACACCCAGCTCCTCTCCAGAACAGTGTCCACAGCACCCTGCCAAGGACATAGGGAAATGGAGCATGAACTGGAAATTTTGCCTTTGTTAATTGAGTCTGGGTGCCACTGTCACAAAAGGACTGAACACATTATGGTTCTTGATCCTTTCTGTCACCCATCTCATCATTCTCTAAGGGCCTGCCTAGGGAGGAATAAACTCAGGGAAGCAGTGTGTCACTACAGGTCTGAGCAATTTTAAAAAGTGTAAAAAGATATATCTGCTCAGGAATGTTATCATCCAGTCCCCTTTTCCTCTTGGAGAACACTGGAAGTGCCACCACTGGTGTACCTCCTCTTTGAGGCTGAGGAATGCCCTGCTTTGGTTTGGCAGATCAGGGGTCACAATGCCCCCTCTGTGTCCCTGCTGACTGCCAGGGCTGTGCATGGACTGAGTAGCTGCTGATGGGCTGCTTCTGTGTGCCCCCACAGGCTGGCTTACTTTACAGACTTTCCAATAAACACTGAGACCAGACACCATGGATTGCTCTACTGCCTGACTTCTGACATATGTTTTAAAAAAGACATTTCACCTCTTTTTGCTGAATTAAAATGAATCACATGCAATGAATTTTCAGATTCCCCATGATTCTTGAGATAATTATCTTATCCTTGTAAGTGGTAGTCTGTAACATGTCCTTAGCACTTGTTTTTTTTGTGGGATTTAGTATCCTTGATACTCAGACATTTATCTAAGAAATAAGATTTTGATTGACTTATCTTATAAAAGATATTTTATTATGATCACAATTGCTGAGAGTCATAACAAGCAAGTTTTTTCTTTTGTTTTCACTAATTTATTGCAAATTACATGAAGGAGCACCCCATCAAATGGCTGATACCGTCACTGCCTAAACAGTCACGGGATGAAAAATGCCTGTTGTCTGCTAGTAGAAAGAAAAGCAGATTTTTGTAGTCTTGTTGCCCTTAGCTGTATTTTGAGCTGGGAGTTCACTGACAGTTATTTGTAAGGTACTGAAACAACATTGTAAATTGGCTTGGCTCCAGCTGTACTTTGGAAGGAGTGCATGAACAGTGCATATCATTCAAACCCACCACATTTCAGAGACGTGCTTTTGTTGTAAATTTGGGATACAGAGCCACGTTAATGCAACTATAAGGCTTCCAGACTACAGGTGTTACTTCACTTAGTTGTCATGTTCTGTTAATCTAAGGGATGTTACTGCAAAGCAGCCTCTCAAAGCAACCTAGCTAAATCTGAGTAATCCTCTGGAGGTGCATCTCTTTCCTTCTCTTGATTGTGAATATCTTTATACCTTGATCCCCAGCAAAGTGCTTGTCTCAAACATCCCAGACTAGAAAGAATGAAGCCAGTCTGTTCATCCCCACTGAAAGCCATAGAAATTGATGTAATGCTGATGTCAGAAATATAAAGACTCTGAGATTTTTAGCAAGATTGCTAAAGCAGACAGTGTATATCAGGCTGGATCCACAATTTGCGGTGCTGAAAATATTCCATCGGAATAAGTGTTGTTGCCAGGTAGAGGTGGCGTGGCATGGCCTGCCCGTGTTAACTGTGAATATCCATGAAGAGCAAATCGGGTGAGAAGTCCTTTCCACAGGACTTGGTGCAAGAAGGTGTTTTAATCAAGAGAAGCTATCAGGGAGTGTAAGACATTATTCTACCAACCACCTCCCAGCCCCTCTTGGCATATTCTTCTCAGAAAGGTTTCTTTTGCCCACAGACTGTGTTGTGGGACAGCAAGCCTGGCCTTTCCCCCTTCTACTGTCTGCACTGACTCAGGTCTGAAATATGTATGTCCAAGCCTTACCTGAGTTTCCCTCTATGGCAGCAAAGATAAACCCTAAGACATGCAGCAAGGATGCAGCATTAAATTATTTTGACAGAGCTAGGATTGCTTGCCCAGAGAGTCAGTCAAAAGAAAGCAAGAAGGCAGCATGAGAAGGACACTGATAAGGCAGCCGAGACTGGAGTCCAGAGAAGAGTCTTTTGAGGTGAAAAGTCAATAGACTGGGCTTAGAGCATTTTAGAAGAGGCAGACCTGGTAGCAGCTGCAACACTATGCCTTGAATCCTGCAAGACTCGGGAAGCCCCTGTCATTTGAATGTCTGTGGCTGTTGAAGATAAGCCAGACATGAGCGATGGTAATTAGCATCTGCCTATCTTTTGTGTGCAGTAACTGGGTTCCCAGTGCCATGGTACAAACACCTGAAAATAGTGCTGCTTAAGAACGACTAAATCAACTTTTATCTGAATTTCCATATGTTTCTTATAAATATTTATGTATTTATTTTTACAACACCCTTATTTCTCCTTCAAAGCAGGGATTTAAGCACCTGAACATCATAAACTGCCAGCAAAAGGGGGACAAACTCTGACCCTCTGAAAGTATAGGCTAATGCCCCAAAAACTCACTGTACATGAAGGTCTATATCAACTCAGAAATGTGCGGTATGGAGAAGGGGGCTTTCATGATCTTCACTTTTTGCAACAGTTTTTAGCCAGAAAACCATCTTTTCTGTGTATTGCCCTAGTGTAAACTATGAGACTGTATCTTACTTTGTTTAAATGAAAACAAGCCCTAGAGGAGTGTAGTAAAGCAGCAAGCAAAAAAGTTCTTCCTATGAATTAAATACAACATATGGCTTGAGCTCTACCTGTGTAAATTCATTAATCTTTTCCAAAAAAGGGGAAGTGAGATAGATATTTGGGGTTCTGTTCAAATAACCTCACTAAGAAAACAATCTTCACTGCAGCCTGTGAAATTACTAGCTGCTTACAAAACTCATCATAGCTTCAAGCACAGCATCTTAGCCATGACTTTGACTGTTCACTTGTAAAATCTATGTTAAGCCTTCAGTGCCTTGATAATCCAGTTTCTTTGCCCTTCTCTGGATGGATGAGGGTGTGAAACTAAGGGACTATGAGTATTTTTCACCTATTCCTAAAGTTAGAATTCCAGTTCATAGAATTGCCACTAAAATAATTACTTATTAGATTTGTCATTAATTCTAGTTATTTTTAATGCATTAGCATAGAGGCTGTAAGAACCAAGGGAACAGAAGCATTGGAAGCTACTTCTCACACGTCAGTGAAAAAATAAAACACTATGAACTCAAAGTGGAACATGATCTTAAAAGAACAAAATTGCATTTGGAAAATTTATTTATGTATCAAAACTAATTATTGCAAGTTCCACCTCAGTAGTACTTGAGGATTTCATTACAAGATCTAATTGGACTTATATGTGCTGTAAATTTTTTTTATCTTTTAATTGGTTGCAGGGATCAAAGTAAAGAGAATGAAAGACAAACTTGGTATTTGTTTCATAGACTCATCTTCTGACTTCATTTGTATTTACATGGTTCCTTGGAGCTGCTCATAGCAGAGGCTTGTATTAGCATGCCAAAAGAGAATCTGCTCCTGTTTTTTCAGTTCAGTGCTTCAGAAATTCGTCAAAGTCATTCATCCAGTCAGATCTTAATTACCAAAGGATGCTACTTCAAGTCAGTCCTGTGTATCTGGCCTCTCCTTATGCCTTTCTAGAACAGGTTTGGAAAAGAAGACAACTAGGAGCCGCTGTGACATCTTGGCCAACTTTCCACGGTGTAGCCACAAGCCTACTTCCCCAAGGCTGAGTGATTCCTTGTAATAGCTCATCTGAATTAAATTTGTGAGGCCGGACCACAGCCCTTTTAAACTTCACCCAACCTGGTAACATGAACACTTTTAGTTGATTCTGTCTTAAATGCAGCCAAGCTGAAACAGCTCCTTCAGAGCCCATGGATGTAAGACTGAGAATGACTGAATTCTGTCTGCTCTGCCCAATACTGTTTTGTGCATTGACTCCCACTAGTGCCAACCTGTCTGGCACCAAATCCAGAAACAGTATAGCTGTTCTGTCATAAAGGCAGAAGTTAAAAATGAAATATATACAAAAATTAAAAGCCTGTTCTCACAGTTCCATCCAACACTCGGTGGAGTTGAACCACTGTGAAAGATGCTAAGCAAAATATCTTGAACCAAAGGAGAGACACTTCTGGAGTCAGTGATGAAGGAACCTTAAGACACTTGAGAGGAGGGCTGAGGCAAATGTCAGGAAGTTCAACAAAGTAAAGTGCAAGGAACTACATCTGGATAGCAGCAATCCCAGAAACACCTACAGGCTGGCTGGAGAAGTGCTTGAGAGCAGCCCTGCAGAGCAGCGAGGAGCAGTGGTTAATGAAAAACCCACCGTGAGCCAGCACTCACAGCCCAGAAAGCCAAACCAATCCTGGGCTGCATCCAAAGGAGTGTGACCAGCAGGTCAGAGGAGGGGATTCTTTCCACTACTCTGTTCTTGTAAGACTCCACCTGGAGTTCTGCATCCAACTCTAATGTCCCAAGCATAAGAAGGAAATGAAGTGTTGGATCAATTCCGGAGAATACCATGCAGTTGGTAAGAAGACTGGAGCACCTCCCCTAAGAAGTCAGGCTGAGAAAGTTGGAGCAATTCATCCTGGAAAGAAAAAGAACTCATAGCAACCTTCCAGTGTCTGAAGGGGGCCTACAGGGAAGCTGAGGAGAGGCTGCTCATCAAGAAGTATAATGCTAGAATGAGGAGTAGTGGGTACAAACTGAAAGAGGGGAAATTAGCCTAGATGTTAGGAAGAAGTTCTTACTGTGAGACTGGTGAGACTGGAACTGGTTACCCAGGGAGGTTGTAGATGCTCCAACCCTGGCAGTGTTCAAAGCCAGGTTGGATAAGGCCTTGAGTAATCTGGTCTAGTGGGAGATGTCCCTGGCCATGGTGGCAGGGGTGGAAATAGATGATCTTTAAAGGTCCCTTCCAACCGTTAACATTCTATGATTCTAAGTGGATTCTTCCAGTCCAGTGAAAAAATTGGTCTCTTAAACATTAAAGATTTAAGCTGGCAAGTTAGGAGGCAGAAAGAGCAACAGCTGCCAAAGAGACTGTAGAGTTTATGTTGTACTTACCACTCACATGTTCTTGACATTCTTTCAAGAATACAGCATGGCTTGTTGTATTTTGCCAGAGACTAGCTTTGTTCTTTCTTTTGTTACACTTTTATTTTACATGCAAATTCAATATTTATGAGATGTATTGCCTGTCAAAGTTTCCATTGGAAGGTATTTAATCTTCCCAATTTTTTGTGTGTTTGAGCTGTGTGTTACATCTGTAAGAGGCCTATTCCAGTCCTTGCCACCCAGCCTGGGAGAACAGTTTTATGTGTCAGAAGCATAACCCTCTCCCAGCATCTTCGCTTGAAAATGTGAAAGTTAACAGTCCAACCTTCTGGTTGTCCAGCAACAAAAAGGCAGATTTTTTCCTAAATTTAAAAATACAAATAACTGGCAAAACTGCACACATACCACAGACAGAAGGGGAGAGGCTAGAGGAACGCTACTTTTAAAGGCTCTTAACCTCCTTGCTGTGTACCTTGCTCTGTCATTTTCCAGTGCTGCACTTTGCCAGGTAGAAAAAAGGAAACCACAATCTTTATACATAGATTTCCAGGGGGCAGAAGGCCAAACCATCATTGCTCAATTGCTTTAGGAACCTTCAGAGAAAGTAACTCAAGGAAGATAACATGTGATGCTGACCCAAATGACACCATGATTTGATCTCTGTGATGGTCCTGGAATATCTCCTCCACTATAAACATCCTGTTTCCCGTGATATTTGGACATAAAGTGAGTATCAAGAAGGATTCTTTTCAGAAAGCTGCTTAATTTCTTTTTCTCCAGCTAATTCTAACTCTCACCCTCTCCTTGAGATGGCCCAAGGGCTTCAGTAGTAGATCTTTCTCTGTCTTTTCCAGATATTAATTAAAGAGCTCAATCCTCAATGCATTTATTATAATAAAAGAGCTATGCAGTGCAAAGCAATCTAATTTTCCCTACCTCACAGAGGCCAATAAAATGCCCACTTTGGGGCCTCAATAAAATAAAAGAGCTGCAGAGTTATTTAGAGCCAACCTGAAGATTCACGTGTTTGAGTGGGTCATGGGTGCTTTATTATATGCTTGTCATTACAAAAAAAATGCTTATTCTGTAATGAGTACCATGGTGACAGAAAGCAGGCAGAGGCTCTGTAGGAGCAGCCAACATCTCACAGAAAGTATGTGCAGCCCTGCCTCTGAATTATTAGCTTCTCACAGCTAGACAGCTGCAGAACTGGATGTGGCCCATGATGCAGATGGGCTGCAGAGCAGCACATTTCTTCCTGAATCTACCAGCAGTGCACTGTACCAGGTCATATAAATGGACAGATGGAAGGAAAGGCTCCAGCTTCTTTCTGATAGCTAGTGCACCCTAGCAACAATGCTGGGAAGTAAGTCTTGCTCTTACCTGGTATTTTTTCTGCCTGAGAAAATGAAGATTTTTGAGATATGATCATCTTCACTCAGCATTAGATTTCTGATGAAGAAACTTCTCTGAAAGCCTCACCTGCAGTATCTACATTACAGGGTACTGGGAAATCCAACCACAATATACAAAACCATAGGAAATCAGACTTCATTAGTTCATTTGGTCTCAGAACTGCATGTTAATATATGATGGTAATTCTCTTGTAAAGAAGCTTTTCACTACATGAAAGTTCTCCTGCATTCATAATCCTCTGCCTGGAACGTCCTAATCCTCTGTTTGCACAGGCGTGTCTATTCTCTGAAGTGTTAAATCATTGAAAAAAGGCCAACAGACCAACAGTACAAAAATGGCTTTGGAGTTTTGGTATATCAAAATATACCTGGGGGGGGGGGGGGTGATCTCCCCCTGCCTAGGTAATCATTTTACATCTGTATAAAATGAACTTCAAGCCTCTCCAGTCTGATTCAGATGATTTCTGACATCCTTTATGGGTTAGTTCAAATGACAGCATAAGCGGCAAGACAACAGAAAATCAAGCACTGTGATTTGGATATGCTAGCTCAAAATGGATAAAGCAATAATAAAAAAGATTAGCATTGTGGCTTTCATGCCAGCAGTCCTAATATCATTTACATCGTCTACAGGAAAATAGGGACATAGGATTGGCAGACACTGCCTGGGTCATTGACTCTGGTCTTCTGCTGTCACAGGCAACAATACCATCTAATTCCTTTCATAAATCCTGTGACTTGCCAATAAAACACAGGAAACACATGGGAGAACACTGCAGCTGTTCAGAAGAGCACAGAAAAACCCACAGCCTGTTTACGATTAAAAATGCAATTGAAGTTATACAGGCTTTCAATAGGGATGAATTAAAAAGTTTGGGTAAGTTCAGCTCAACTTCAACATTTTCTGGTGTGCAAGTGGGTAAGGGCTACATGTGAATATCTCATGCAAGAGATTCACATACCTCTTTCACATATAAAGAGGTACTTGGAGATGTGAGTTTTGATTTGAGCCTCATCATCATCAAAAAGTGCCCAAGGATCTTGAATAATCAAGTCAGGTTCAAAATTCCCCTTTATCTATCACTTGACATATATTCAAGATGACACCTGAGTAGGTTGCCTGTTGACTCCAGGAACAGCTAAATAAATCCAGAAGAGAGAACAGCCCAACCTAATTCCTCTTTTGCATGGGATATTAGAGTCACTCATCTATGACGTGGAGAGTTCTGAGAAAACAACTGGTTTCCAAGAAACTTGTCTCTGTTCCATTTGTGATTCAGACATTTAATTCTGTCTTGCTCCTTGGTAAGTTGCATATAAATAATCAATTGCTAGTTGAGTTGTCTGCCCAAAGGGTCAAATTCAATGGCAAAGGAAAGGGAGGAGATGGAATGCCTCTCTGGGATCAGTAAGACTAATGAGGAAACAGTTCATATTGTAGGCTTCTAAAGAGTGCATGTCCAGAAGTTTAACCTTTTGCTGTTTCCCTGACAGTGGCTGGTATTTCTGTCTGTATCTTACAAGGGGAATCATAAGTCTCTCTTTCAGAACTCTTCATGCTGTAGACTGTACTATTAGCCAAACTATAAACAGTAAATAATCAAGAAATTTGAACCCATGCCAGAAGAAAATGTCCAGATTGTCTCTTAAGCTAAAAGGAAACAAGCTGTTCCCTGCTTGTCCCCTACAGGAGACAGTTCTCAGTGTTGCATCAAAGCAGGAAGGAATGCATAGCTGCAGAAGATCTTCTTACCAAGTTTGTTCAGTTTGGACTGAAAAATAGATGGTTTGGGCAATATTAGATCGAAGCTGAGAAGGTGTTTCAGTGGTCTCCTGTTGCCACAAATTCATAATGGAAAGAGGAGAGTGTCGGCAAAGGAGAAAGTTTAGCCAGTCCACAAACTGCCACAAACTCTGCTGACCCTCACATACCTTCACTAGTCACTGTTTCACACCATTTTAAAAAATACAGCTCGAGGCCAAACCTATGCCTCTTCCAAACTGTCGTGAGATTACATGATGTCTGCAGCATCATTCTAGAGTGAATCTGATACTCACTTTTTCTACATATTATACTCGGCTTTCCATAGTATGCCTAAGATTGTATTGCAGCTGCAGATTTCCATTATTAAAGGATATAATTATATTAGATATCCCTTTGCTGGGGATTCTGTAAACGATGCAGAGGTGAAAGAGGCACTGAATCCAGGCATTGGTCCTTGGAATTTGGAATATATTACAGATAAGATGTTGGGAGAGAGGAAAAGGGCCAGTTTATACAGTTGAGGGAAAATTTGCCAGAGAATAACAAGAGTATGTACATAATAAACACCCTGGCTTCAGAGCTTGGGAAAAGAGATGAGAGAAACAAAGAAGAAATGTGAGAATTCTGTGGTTTAACCACAGCCAGGAACCAAGACCCACACACCTGCTTACTCACTGCCCAGCATGAGACAGGGGAGAGAATCGGAAGGATAGAAGTGAGAAAACCCATGGGTTGAGATAAGGACAATTTAAAAGGTAAAGCAAGAGCCATGCATGTAAGCAGAGAAAAGCAAGAAAATCATTCACTGCTTCCCATCTCTGGGAGAGCAGGGAACCATCACACCCTCATTACTTGGGTAAAAAAACACCATCACTCTGAACATGCCTCTCCGTCCTTCATCTTCTTCCCCCAGGTTTATAAGCTGAGCATGTTGTCATCAGGTATGGAATGTCCCTTTAGTCACTTGGGGTCAGGTGTGCTGACTGCATCCCTGCCCAACTCCTTGTACACCCCCAGCTTCCCCACTGCTGGGTGGGGTGAGGAGCAAAAAAGGCCTTGAGCACTGCTCAGCAGAGCACTGATGATAACTCCCCATTATCAACACTCCTCCCAACACAAACCCAAAGCACAACCAATGCTAGCTTTTGGTTCTAAAATGTTAAAAGTACTTTCTTAGAAGTTTTTTATTATAAGGTTCTTTTGTTCTCACTTCTACTATTAGATATTAAGACATCCCCTTGTCTTCACTGAAGTGTATTCATCACGTACCCCCAAAAAAGTACTTTCACTCCCTGACAAATATGATATGCAGATTCTCTGTCAGTTGCTTAGGTGCATATTTTAATTAGCTCTTTCTCTTTGAAAAAGCAGGGAAACTCAGCTAGGTAGAGTATACATAACAGTGTGACAAAATCTTCACACTTGCACCACAGCAGGTGCAACTAGTGAAATGAGCATCCTAGAACTTCAAAGTCCTGACAGAAAACCCCATAAAATATCAGACGCTACTGGCCTTCACTTTGATAAAGGAATTTTTAGACTCCTCTTTCCAGTAGGTGCTATGCTGATTCCCCTGACCATTACAAATACCATCAGTCCCTGCTGCCAAAACAGAAAATGAAGGTGAGGAAATAAGTTCTATTGGACCTGAGGCAGCACTGCTCATCCCAGAGTCTGTTCTGAGCTGAGCAGGGACTGAGCAACTGGTCAGGGGATGAGCTGAGAGGCACTGGTCCAAGGAGTTCCTGTGGTCCCAGGGATACACAGACAGATGTGAAAGAGCATCTCTAGCACAGGGCCTTGAAATGCAAGAGAGAGGCCACATAACCTACACAGCACCTACAAATGAACACAGGGACATGCCACTCCATACACTGGGCAAAACAACATGGCACAGCCATGCCAAGACATGGCAAGGCTGATATTTCCTGAGATCAGAGGAAAGAAAATGATAATTCCTAACAAGAGCAAAAACAAGAAACAAAAGAAAGTGAGAACAGAAAGAGAAAGTGAGATAAGGTGAAGAAGTCTTCTAAAGAAGGTCCAAACCAAAGTAACATACCTAAACCAAAGCAGGAAGATAAGGACCAGGTACACTCACCCTTATGCAAAAAACAAGGAAAAATGGTCGATGCTGCCACATGTTGGAGGGTAGGGAGAATAAATTAATAAATTAATAAAGGGCAAAAGAAACAGTAGCTAATTATGGTGCATTTCATGTCTCTCTTCTAGTAGTTAGCAACTGCAGCAGCAAATAGCCTTCTGTTCCTCCTCTGTTAGGAGAGAGAAATACTGACAAGATGCACTCAGGTAGTGAAGGGTCCCCAGTGCCTTTCCTGCAGACTGGCACTCTCTATCCATGTGAAAACACCTCCCACATCAGTGTTGCCAAAGAGACATTGAGTTGCTCCTGAGGGAATGAGATGTCACTTTGGTCTCTGGCCATTCAGTCATCCACTTCCCTGCTCAGCGCTCTCCTGTATGAACTGGTGGATAGTAATAGGTAGGAACTGAGGAGAGAAAATACTCATTCCTTCCCCAGCTTTGAGCCTGTACAGCAATACTCAGGTCTCCACATGATGCATAAACACAGCAGGCTGGCGGTTGTCTCAAGTCTACCTCCTGCTGGGCAGAGTTCATTTTCTATCTGAAGTAAAAGAGCTGAGAAATTATGGAAATGTCACCAAATTACAGCAAGGTATTCACAAGGGAAAAAAGACATGCTAGACAGCAAGTGTTTTCAAGGCATGTTAACAAATCCCCACCTCATTCCCATTCCCACTGAATAGATACTAATTGAAAATTATGTTTTCAATGTGAAGTCTTTTTCTAATTTGGTCCTGTTTAAACGCATTTAGGGATCTTATTGTTTGTTTTATTTCAAAGTGATTTGCATGAACTCCCCAGGGAAGCCAAAAAAGGGCACTACCAATATTTTGCTGGCAGACAGCAAGGGTTTCTACTCAGCACAGAATATTCACATGCTCAAAAAAAACACAGATTCTTGAGGTAGAGGAGACAGCTGAAGAGCTCCAGTGCAAAACACCTCGGAAACTGTTGTAATATCTACTCCCATTGAGCATTTTTAGCAATCATGGTAGACACAGAGCTCAATTGAAAACATAAATATTTTTTAAATATCTTTCATGGGAAAGGTAGAATTGCCTATACAATATAGACATGTTCAGAAAGATACTTTCTGGGCTTTAAGTCTCATGTACGCATCACACTGCACACTCTAAAATCTCCTCATTGAATTGTATACACTCCCAAACATTTTGTATTTACCCAACAAAATACGTAATCATGCACTCAGACATGCACTACATGTGTGCCTATATATCTTACACATGCATGATGCCAGACATTGTGCATATGCACATATCTGTGCATTATGTTATGAGCGTGTTTGCAGATCATACGAAGCACAGGAACAGCCTGCGCCTTACAACACACACCTGCAGGACCTGCACACAGCCAGACGTGCCAATAAAGTTCAGATTAGTTTTATCTGTATGCATTAACAAAACCTGTGTTTATGACATCTTCCAATTTGTATGCATGCAATACATGCCCGTACATTCATTTACTTAATAAAGCATGATATTGAGGGAAAAAAAATAAATAAAAATTAAGGCATACAGTAAAATCTTCAGAAGATAATTTGTTAAATAGAAAGCCCAGTTCCTATTATTATGAGTTTTCAGATTAGTGTAAGACCTGGTCTGCATGCAAAAGCTTAGTTGGCACAGCCAGGTTAAGAACATAAAAAAACAACCCCATTAATTGACGTCCCCATGACAACAGAAGTCTTAGAGCTATGCCAGGGAAAAAAAAAAAAAAAAAAAAAAAAAAAAAAAAAAAAAAAAAAAAAAAAAACCACAACTCACAACTCTGGCAGTCTAATTTCTCTAGATCAAGAAATGGGAGAAGGAAAAAGAATATTTTGCTTCTTTTTCAGAGTAATTGGAGATTCAACTTGCCATCAATTTTTTTCCATTATAACAAAGCCTTGCATCTACTTATGATGATTTTTCACATTAGAGTGGCTCAGAGTGCTGGAGGAATGCTATTTCATTCTAATCTAGTCAAGTTCCAAGCCAAAAGGAATCATCTGCTTAGAGATCCTATTTCAACTGTGACTTGGAGCACAGCAAGTGCTGCAGACTCTGGTTTCCATAGCCATGTTTACACAGCTTGCTACAGCCCACAGTGTGTCATCCAGGTGGCACAGACCATTATTGAGTGCTACTTGAGCATATATGCCAAATATTCCAGGTATTTCATCCACACTGCTGGGATTTTTCTGAAGTATGTCTGGATAACATTGCCAGAACCAACGAAAAACAAATCTCAGTCCTCAAAATTCTTCTGTCTCTTTTGTCACCGTCTAGCTCCTTCTGTGTAGCCACTGTCATTTTCATACTCTTACCAGCCAGCACAGATGAAAACAGTGCTCCATGCCATTGCAAATGCCACTGCAAATACACAGAAGCTGAGAAAAAGTTTTCACAGCTTGCTGCCGTGTGGCTTTAGCACTTCCAATCTGTCACTGTGCTGCAGAGCGGCTCTCACGTGTTTTCAGAAGCAGTGGCAACAGCTGTCTCACCAGCAGCAGCCTCAGGAGCAGTGGAAGCTACAGGATGACAAGCTGCTCAGTGTGGGAGCTGGGTCAGCATCCATGGCTGAATTCATCAAGCAAGAAGCAAGTGGTGGGGAATTTCAGAGTCATAGAGTGGGTTGGTAGGGGACCTTGAAGATCATCTAGTTCCAACCCCCTTGCCATGGGCAGGGACACCTTTAAGCAGACCACGTTGCTCAGCGTCCCATCCAACTTGGTCTTGAACACATCCAGGGATGGGGGATCAACAACTGTAAGCCATCTGTTCCGGTACCTCACCACCCTCACGGTTAAGAATTTTTTCCTAATATGTAATCTAAAGCTATACTCTTTCAACTGGAATTCCATTCACCGTTGTCTTGTCACTACATATTCTTGTAAACTCTTGCCCCATCTTTCCTGTAAGTTCCCTTCAGGTACTCTAAGGGTGCAATTATCTCATCCCAAAGCCTTCTCTTTTCCACGCTGAACAATCACAGCTCTCAGTCTTCCCTCACAAGAGACATGTTTCAAACTTCTGACCAACTTGGTAAACCTCCTCTGGACTCACTCCAATAGGTCAATGTCCTTCCTGTGTTGAGGACCCCAGAGCTCCAGGTGGGGTCTCATCAGAGCAGAGCAGAGCAGAGAGGCAGGATCCCTTCCCTGCGCCCTGCTGGTCACGCTGCTTTGGATGCAGCCCAGGACACGTTTGGCTTTCTGGGCTGCAAGTGAACATGGGCGGGACACATCCATCTTCCTACCCCCCAGCACCCCCAAGTCTTCTCAGCAGGGCTGCTCTTGATATGTTCATCCCCCAGCCTGTATGGATACTGTGGATTGCCCCAACCTAGGTGTAGCACCTCACTCTTGTTCTTATTCAACCTCATGATATTCCCATGAGCCCACATCTCAAGTTTGTGCAGCTCCCTTTGGATGGCATCCTGCCCTTCGTGTGTGTCGACTGCACCGCTCAGCTTAATGTCATCTGCTGAGGGTGCTCTTGATCCCATCTTCTATGTCACTAATGAAGTTGATAAATAATACTCATACAGACCCCTGAAGAATACCACTCATCACTCTTGCCTGTTGGGACTCTGAGCCATTGACCACTACCCTCTGGAGGAGATCATCCAAGCAATTCCTAATCCATCTAGCAGTCCACCCATTAAATCCATCCAGTTTGAACAGAAGGATATTGTGGCGGACCATGAACTGGAAGCATGAAAATGCAAAATCTTGGAGGCAAAATTCAGAAATGAAACCTGTCCTGAGTGAGCCTAGAGAAGTAGCAGACTCATGTTGAAATGTCCCAGGAGGTACGAATCATGGCATGGCAAATCCGTGATGACCATCATAGCAGAGAGGCACAATGCATCCAAACTTCAGCCTGTAGAAACGTATCATTTTATGTCTGTTCAATGAAGGATGCAGTACCCATTATCAGTCCTAATAATTTGTCCTGGCTAGCATTGCATACATGTGGAACTTTTCAACAAAAGTAGAATAACCTCAGTATAAACCAGTCCTCTGCCCCTCTTCCATACATGCTCTTTGAGATAAACAATTCTGGATGCTACGTCTGCTTTTAAGTCTTCTTGCCAAATATTGTATATCACATTTTCTTGCTCTTCAAGATGTTTTGTCTCTAATATTGCTGTCTGAATGTTCTGCACAAACAAGACAATCAAGAACTCTGAAGAGGGCTGGGTTTTCAATCTTTACCCAGCCTTGCCCATGTAGAAAGACATGCAGTATTTTGGTCTCCAAACGAGAGCTCCGATTGACCGCAGTTAATGCGCACGGCACAGGCTTTGTCGGGGCTGTGGGAGCTTCTGAACCGTAGAAGAGAGGAGCATTAGTAACACGTTCACAAACTGTTTAAAAGGATGTTCTACATTTCCTATACACTGTGACAGGGTAAGCAGTAAGGGGTGCGGGGGGGGGGGGGGGGGGGGGGTGTGGAAACAGGGGAAAGAAAAAGCCGGCTCTATTTCGCTAATCCCCTTTTTCGGCTGAATTTGGAAATGTGACTCGGAACGGACTAGGCGCCAGGTTTTTTGCGGGGGGCCGTGCGGCGCTGCAGGGAAGCAGCGCCAGGAGGGCCGGGCGCTGCCCGCGGCCGGCAGCGGCTCCTCCGCGGGGGCCGAGCGCCGCCTGCTGGCACGGCCCGGAGCGCGTCCCTGCAGCCGGCGCGGCGATTGCCGCTCCCGCGGGGAAAATCCTCGCCTTGCCGGGGAGAAATTTTGCAAGAAACCCCGATCACACTAGAAGGAATCAGTGGAAAATACCTGCGCTTGTCTGAAGACAGCGGCTAGGTGCTTGTGCAGGATACCTTTAGTGTGTGCCAATGAAAGGCTTTACGTCTGTGAACATAGTTACGCGCCCATTGTATTCCCCTGCAATATCTGGACACCATTTTCTGAAAAACTCTCCACAGATTTTTAAGATGGATGGGGGGTAATTGCTGTACCACTTCACATGTAAAACCTCTGTTACTAACTCAAGCCCAGTTCTAAAAAGTGAGATTAGAATAATTCCAGATCAATTGCCGATCCAGCATAAACCAACAAATGGACTCTACTTCAGTCACTTTATTATTCACAGAAACCTTCCAGGTTTGATTCATTGGATTAGCCCACTGTTCCAGTGTGAAGTTTTCATTAAGCATGTCTTCTCCTTCCGTCATAATAAAAGTCTTTTCTTGCCCCATCTCTGGCTTTGTTTGAAGCTAGTCCTCCACCAAAGACCGGGACACTTGTGGGATAGCAATAGTAACTTTTTTCCTTTAAGGAAATCTTCACTCATTTGACAAGTAAACTATTTTTCCTCTGGAGAACATGCAGTGATTCCAGAGTACTTGATTTATGGACAGTGCAGAGGAATGGGAGTCAAATGTATAATGATACCACTTCATTATCAAATTTACCAAAGGGTTATCTCTACATGCTTGAGTTTGCAGAGATTGAGAAGAAAATAGAGAGAAAAATCCTGATTGATGGCCGGATTAACCCTGTTTTGTAAAACTATGAGAGTCGCACTGCAGAGTCTGAAAAAGTTGTGTCATTCTCAAATGTGCATTTCAAGCTTCTCTGTTCCTAAAGATGCATTTTCAAAAATATCACAGCTTTAACAAAGAGATCTATAATTACCTCTGAAAAATAATTTCACACAATTTCTTCAAAATGTGCAACACCATCATCTCTTTATTTATATTCCTTCTGCATAAAAGCTAAAGACTAACAGTGATTAATTTTAAACAGGTCCATTATAAAAAATATTACATATATTTCATAAATAGATGAAAACTAAAGACTAAGAAATGGAATTGTTGTAAAAAGAGAAGAAATTAATGATGTAAAGAAACAAGGAAGTAGTTAAGTGTCACAGCGCCCTTCTCAGAGCAGCTGCTCCTTCCACCCAAGCTAGCTCTGACACTGCCGTCTGCTGGGGAACACTCCTCTGGATCCTGGGAACCAGAGTAGCGGCCAAGAGGGTTTTCCACTTATCACAGGAGAGACCACACCGAACACGGAGGGAGGAGTCAGACTCAATTGGAGGGAAAAGTCCAAGCTATTTATTCAGTCCCACCCGGGACATCCAAACCTCAGGGAGTCTCTCCAGCCAAGCCACCTGGGGCCAGGAGCCCTGGGACTAAATACAGGGGCAGGACTAAGGGAGGAGACAAACCAACACCCAATGAGAGAAAAGGTGGGAGTGGAACAGGGTTGGAGGGGCATTTAAAGAAACCAATGGGAACATAAAGGGAGGAACCTCCTCGGCTCCTGCCCTATCACTCCATGTCCTTACCCAAACTCTCCAGGAGCTGGGAGGAACAATCAAATGACAGACAGGGCCCATAGGAGGGGACTGGGAGGAGTGTGGGAGGATTGACAGGGAAAAGGGGCAGGGACAAAACTCAGAAGGTAACATTTCTCAGGAGAACAGGGGAGTACAGAACAAACCATTACAACGAAAATAAATAACATAAAATACAATATGAAAATAAACAACACAGAGCACAATGCAACAGTTGAAGAAATAAAATTCAAGGATCAAAGGATGGAAACAAAACAAACCTCAGAGAAAACAATTTTTTATTGCGGCTCTGAATGCCCCTTTTCATTTTGTGTGTTCTTTATTAGAAAGACAATGAGAACAGTTGAATGCATCACTGCTACAGAAGGTAGAAAAGTGTAGTTCCAAGGCCTATAATAGATGTTATAAAAATGTGATTAAAATAATCAAGTGTAACAAAATATATAATGCTAGTATAGCATTTTGAAGCTGCTTACCATCCCACACTCCCAGTCAGTCTCCCTGCCATGCAGCCAAAGTCCAACACTGGAGTTCATCTCCCATCACTCTCCAGTGTCTGAAGCACTCCTTCTGCTCTGCAATGGAATGCAGAGCCAGTCTTTCCCAGAAGGTACACAGCCCTTCCCACAACCATTTTCATTCATGCTTACTTCTTTTTTCTCTCCACAACTATCAGAAATACATACTACAATACATAAATGCTACATATTTATCCATGCTTGCTATGGAATGTAATCACAGTTTGATAGTGTTCTTGAGGAAAAAAAGCAAAAAAAAGGAGATAACAAGGCAGCTCCATCTATATAAATACTTTAGCAGGGGAGAGTAAAAGGCAGTTAAATGAGATGATCATCTTCCCTCCTTTCTGGCTAAGCTGTAAAACCTTGCCATAGTAGTGCTGATAAAGATTACAGTGAATTTTAAAATCTGCATTCAGATGCAATGCTGCCTGGAAAATGCTGGAGGACAAGAGATTGACTTCTCTTAATATCCACCAGGCTGCCTGAGGAAGCTCCCCCTTCCTAGAAAATGAGAGGTTCTCCTAAGCATACAGCTCTTTTGTTACATTAAAAATATTTCTTCTCTCATGTTACATTTTGTTCCCACTACTGAGATTTCCCAGCATATACTTTTAAGATTACTCTGGGTAAATGTGATGGCCACAAGCACATCGAGGGGCAGGATGTGGTTAGAGCTCTCTTGGATCTGACAGCAGCCACAAGCTTCCACACCCTCAGACCCCGTCACAGAGTGCAGGAATGAGCGCGTCCAGAGGAGGTAACAAGGCTGGTGAAGGACTTGGAACACAAGCCATTTGAAGAATGACTGAGGGAGCTGGGGTTGTTTAGCCTGGACAAAAGGAGACTCAGAAGTGACCTTATCACTCTCTACAACTTCCTGAAGGGTGGTTGTAGATAGCTGGGGGTTGGTCTCTTTCTCCAGGCAGCAACTGACAGAACGAGAGGACACTGTCTCAGGCTGTGTCAAGGGAAACATAGGTTGGATATTAGGAAAAACTTTTCACAGAAAGAGTGATAAGGTACTGGAATAGTCTACCCAGGGAGGTGGTGGAGTCACCATCCCTGGACATGTTTAAAAAAAGACTGGATGTGGCACTCGATGCCATGATCTGATTGAGGTGTTAGGGCATGGGTTGGACTCAATGATCTTGAAGGTCTCTTCCAACCTACACATTCTGTGATTCTGTGAATCCACCAGTGGACAGGTAAAGGGACTGAGCCTCAGTTCAAGGAAGGGGAGAAAGGTGACTGGTGCTGTCATGACCACCACTGGCTGAAACACTGAATAGAGGAAGAACAGAAGGTTAATGATTGATGTTACTGTACATCCCTGCTGCATGCGGTCTACTGGCATGGACTCTGGCGACAGGCTGTAGCCTCAAATGCTTCCAACAGCATCCTTCATGCTGCTGGGAAAGACATTTAAGAAAGGCCCAGGGCTTTGCTTATCTCAGCCTCAGATTCACATAAGGGGAATCCTCTCTCATTTTAAGTGCCTGTGAAATTGCAGGATGCTAAAGCATATTGAGATATGAGGAGAAGACACTGCTACAGCCTTAAAATTTTGCCACAGTTAACATTTGGTGATTAGAGCCTAGAGAACACATGCTACCTTCATTGGCATGAGTTGCAGATACTTCCATTTCTGGAACTAGGGAGCATCTTCTTCTGTAGGAAAAGATGCAAGTCACCAAATCACAGGAAAGCAGTCTCCGCCTAATACTAGGAGCTCAGCGTGCAACGGGCACGTCCCAAACACCTTCCATTGTATTTGTATAGGACAGACAAAAAGGGATACAGAAACGAGGCGCTGGGGGAAAGCATCAGTCAAGGGAAGGAGAAGGAGGAGCGTGAAGAAAGGCCCGAGAGGAAAAACAAAACACACACACACACACACAAAAAAAAAAAAAAAAAAAAAAAAAAACAAAAAAAAAAAAAAAAACACCACACCTGCAAGAGGTGAAGGCCGCGGCCCATCTGCGAGCAGAAGAAGGCAGGCAGTGGCGCGACCGCGGCCCGAGGCTGTGGCGTGGCAGGCAGCCCCGGGCTCGGCGCGGGCGGCCCCGGGCTCGGCGCGCAGCCGCTGAGGCCCGCAGTGCCCCCGCCCACCGCCGGGGGGCGGTGCGCAGGCGGCGGCGCGCGGCCGCTCCGGGACCGAGTGGCGCCTCGCTGGTGCTGACGACGCGGCCCGAGCGGGAGCGGCGGCCGGAGCGGGAGCGGCGGCGTCAGCGGCGGGTTCGGTGTTTCGGCGGCTCTGCCCCTTCCCCGCCGCGCCATGCCCACCGTGGAAGAGCTCTACCGCAACTACGGCATCCTGGCGGACGCCACGGAGACGGCGGGCCAGGTGCGGTGCGCCTGCGGCCTGCAAGGCCTCGCTAGGCCTCGGGCTTGCGTAGCACCGCCGCGCCGAGTTCCCGGCCGAGGCGGGGCGGGAGGGCGGGCCGGGGTGGCGTTGGAGGGGCCGCTCGCCTCTGTGCGGCGCGCCGCCGGGGCTGCGCTCGGGGTGGGTTTCCTCAGGCCCGCGGCGGCGCGGGGCGGGTGGAAATGAGCAGCGCGCCCGCGGATCTGCAAGGACCGCAGCAGCTTCCGTCGCTTTTGCAGCATCCGCGTCGTGTCGGCGGCTCTCCCTTAAATGTGGCGTCGCGGATATTAACCGGTTCTTAGCTAGAGTCAGGCTATTTTTCGCAAGGGGGCGGGGAGTTTCGCCTGGCGAGTTCAGGCCTTGAAATGTTTGGACACGGCACTTGCAGATCCGGCGCACTTGCATATCTGGAGGGCGTCTTGCAGGCTGTCCTGCTGAGGGAAGGTGAAATCTATTATAGTTTGAAAGCTGCCCGTAGCCCTTTAGTTTTTTTCTTCCTTGAGGCAAGAACGTAAAGTTGACCCTCACGACTGAAGATTCTTTTCTGTAAAATCTTGGCGAGATCTGCCATTTGTTTATACCATTACTGAATTATTCAAGAAAAGAAGATGACTTAGAATATTACCAATAGAAAATATAATGGCTAGTTACAACTAGTTTTGAAATTGCATTAGTCTCTCATTTTCCCAAATGGCCCCTTGAAGAAGCAGAAGTTACCTTTTATTATTTTTTTTTTTTTTTGGTCCTAATGTCAGTAAGTAAAAAAGTAGTTTTGCCATATCTGTATCTAACCATGAATTTTAAACTAAACGAGAATGTTGCTGTATGAGGTCACTTAGAAAGTTCTTTAAGAGAACAAATAATTTTGTGGTTGGTTGGGGGCAGGGGCTTTTTGAAGTTGGTTTTTTTCATCTTAGTTCAGGTCCCTTCACTTTTCTTGTGTGGTTATGCCCTAGTGAAACAAAGCATCCTGCAGACAGCCGAACAAAAACATCACCTCAGAACCAAAAACAAAGTGCAGATAAAATGTAGGGAACTACGGGGACAAGTGCAGAGTAAAACATGCTGTTACCTTGCCGTCTTAGAACTGCACAGTTCATCTCCCTTCTGGTTCTTGTGAGTAGCTTTTGTGAGGAAGCAGTGGCCACCTTAGGTAGAGCAAACTCCAGGAGCATGGCTAAGAAATGCAGCCTGTGACACGGTAGAACCTCTGAGGGTAAGTATCGAATGGGGATTCCTAAAACACTCTCCCAGCTTTGCCCCTCTGCAGCTTTTGGCTTCCCAGAGCCAGGGGAAGTGTCTGGGATGAGCGTAGCTTGCAAGGTTATTCTTCAGTGAACTTTTCTGATGCTTTGTTGAGCTGAATGTGTTTCTGGCATATAAAGGTACTGTGCTAAAATGTTTCATTATTTCATTAATCTTTGTGACAGAGTTACCTCTTTGTCATTTCATAATCTTGCTTGATGTCTCCAATTTTTGCATTCTGAGAAGCCATGAGTAATTGTTCCTTGTTCATCAGTTTTATCCCACTTAGTGCTTTATTATCTCTTAACAGCTTTTATGAACGTGGTATCTTACTGCAAAAACTCACGGTCACCTTGTCTTGAGTAAAGAAACATTGAGCACAGGCATGGGGACTGCCCAAAGTTATGACATCAAGAGAAATAGTTTAAAAGGCTGGAAGTATTGAGTTTGTAAAAGTGTTTGAGTTGAGAAGGGGGCTCAGGTGTGAGGTGTTCACAGGTGGAATGATGGTGAGAAGCTGAAAAGAACTATAAGGAAGCTGGCTGAAAATAAAGAGGAAGATGAACATTTTCCGTAATGTGTTGTGAAACTTGTCACAGGGCACTGTAGGGTATGAATTGACTCAAGAACTAACCTAGAGAAGTTAATGGATGATTGGTCAATTAACAGTTGTTAAAAACAAAGGTCGGGACATTGCCTCCAGCTTAGGATGTTCCTTTGTTACAGATGGGAAGGGAAAGCACAAAACAGAAGGATCACACTGCTTCTGTAGTTGCCTGTGGTTTTTCTAGAGCATTCCATGCTGCCAGGTAAAACGAACTCCTGCCTGAACTGTATTTTGCCTACACGGTAGGAGTAATTAGCATGCAGGAACACAAATGCAGGGAACACAGGCTACTCTGTTCCATTGCTGCGTGAATGCTTTTTCATATGTATTAAGTTTTATGTTATGTGTTCTACAACAGGACTCATGCAGCCTGAGAACCCATGTCTGTAGTGATGTGTGTTTTGTTGTTTGCATTGCTAGTTTGTGCTGTCTCATTCCTGCCTTTGCCACTGAGTGCCCTGCATTGGCCCGGCTACAGAGTAAACTGGGTGGTGATGTGGTTCAGCTGAAAGGCAACTGATTCTTTCACTGCTTATTTTTCATCCAGATCTCTATCCCAGATTCTGGCAACACAGAGCTCAACAAGCTCTAGGGAGCATGGGCACTAAACTTTAAAATGCAGCTTGCTGTAGAGGAATTAATGCAGGGTGTGTTGCTTTGTAAATTAGTGTCTGTATTCGCTATGGGACACTTTCATGTGGAGCAGTGGTGATGATATATGTGGCCCTGGGAAATTTAATGTAAATAAAGCAAAGAAAGTGTCCTGTGCTGTCAGCATTGCTGTTCAAAGTAGGATGAGCTGTTTTAAGCATTCTTTTTCACAACCTGACTTCTACTTCACAAACACAGAGCTAACCACAACAAGGACTTCAGTTAATTTAAAGTTTCAGTCCTGCAGGCTCAGAATCAGAAGCACCTGTGTGAGTCTAGTTGGAGTAGCTAGAGATTATTTTACAGATTATTTTACTGTTGCTGAAGTGTTTATTCCTATATTTGGAATATATATTTCTATATTTGAAACTGGGAGCTTTCTGGGATTCTTTTAATCTAGTTTCCCTTAACAGTTCTTCCAAGCACTGTACTTCATCCCAGATGAACTACCTGAATAGGTACCAAAGATTCCAGGTGAACTGAACTACCTGAATAGGTGGCAGAGATACTTTACTACCACATATGTTAACTAAAATTCATGATCCACTGCATTGGCACAGTTACTGGGAAAGGTAATCTCTACTTCAAAGACAATACATGAGCATACAAAAGTCAGAAACTCTTTGAAGAACTGGCCAAGTTCAGTGGCAGTGATCATAAATTCCTTGCACTAATCTAATCACAGTGTGCAAGAGGTGTTACCCTTAGGGAAGCAGCTGGAGCGGCACACGCTTGAACAGACAGAAGCCAGAATAACTGTAAAAGCCAGGCAGCAGAGACAAATACTACAAAATTGACATGGTTATATCAGTCTAAGAGAAAAATATATTCCTTTGTAAGGAACTTATATAATACAGTTCACTTAAGTAGTTTAAGAGAATGGGAGAAAAAAGTCCTTCCTCATCTTGAAATGAGCCCCGGATTTTTCCATTTATGTATTCTGGTTTTGTTCTTTCAGCATAAGGATGCCTATCAGGTGATCTTGGATGGTGTGAAAGGAGGTGCCAAGGAGAAGAGACTTGCAGCCCAGTTCATTCCTAAGTTCTTCAAGCATTTTCCTGAGCTAGCTGACTCAGCTATCAATGCCCAGTTGGATCTCTGTGAGGATGAAGATGTTTCTGTAAGAATAAGAACCTTGCAGCAAGTTGATACTTTGAATTTATATTTTGCTATCGTTTTCTCTTTTTGTTTAATGATCTGTGTCTTTTGGGGGGAGGGTTGATCTTTGGAAAACATAAATTGAATTGTATTCTTGCATTTAATTCATTGTGTGATGGTTTGGGAAGATGCATCAGTTTTCATTTATCTTTTTTATCTCCCACCACTGATCAAAGAAACTTACACTTTATTTGAATAGCATTTACATATTTTCCTATCAAAAGGCATTTTGTGGTAATTGATTCTGATAAATACTGCTGGGAGACAGAATCTTGTTTGCACCTGAGAACCACAGGGATGCGATTCTGACTGTTAAGCTTCTTAGATGCTTCATGCTGCTTCTGTGGTGCTGGTAGGAGCTGTACCTTTGGAGCATCTTTGTTTATCAGGTCTTAAGGGATTTGGACAGATCATCCAGGGATTTTTTTCAGTGCTGAGAACAAACCCCAGAGTTTATCCCTGCCATATGCACAACCATAGAACTATCCTTCCTGTTAGCAAATAAAACTTACTAATAGCACACGTTCCAGCCTTCATTTTGTTGATCATATGAATGACTTCGTGAACAGAAGTGCTGTTTGAATTTGATTCTTCCTAAGAAAAATATATTATCTTCTTCATAAATAAGTCAAAATAGGAGGATTTGGAGTGTTATGTAATTCCTGAAATATTTAAATTTTTTTAATTTCTGCATTATTGACAATTTCGACAGATCCGGCGACAAGCAATCAAAGAATTGCCTCAGTTTGCCACTGGAGATAATCTTCCTCGCGTAGCAGACATACTGACCCAGCTTCTGCAGTCAGGTAGGAGACGCATCCTGGCCAATGTCCTCATGGCACAGCTAAATATGTGCACAGTTGTGGTTCAGTAAAACGTTTTACGCTGACAGATAATTTATCCCAGTGCTGTTCATGTCCTCCTTGTGTTCTTTTTCTCCTGCTTTATATTTACTGTACAGTTAGGCTGCTGCTTCTGTTGAGAGGTCACTGATTATTCTAATCTAAACTGAAAATCTTTCTTTGAAGTAAAACAATTTTTTTTTCATTCAAGTTTTCTGAAAGTATTTGTAGAAAAAGGCAAGGGGGGGAACTTTCCAGTTATGGGCTGCAGCAAATTGCTTTCTGAAAAAGAGAGTTACTAAATTTCTGATCCATTTTCTAGAACCTGAAAAGGCCTGAGGGCATTTTGTTCTGTGCATTTTTGGTGCAAAATAAATATTTTGGGGGTAAATTCAGAATTTAATATACATTTAATCTCAGTAGTTGTTCAAACTTCTGTTAAAACTGCATGGTTAAGACTCTGGGCTTCTCAAAAGATAGGTTTTGATTTGGTTATGGTATTTTGAGATTTATGCCATTCTCCATTTAGTTTAAGAGAGAAATAGTTGCCACATAGAAATACTGTTGATTAATTAAGAGTTTAAAAATAAATAACTATGTATTTTACATTAATTAAGTGAAAGTTAGCTTTATTTATTATTAAAATAACTGAATATATTGATTAATAATTTCCTTTCAAGTTTCCAGTCCTATCAAGTTTTAAGGTTTAGTTTTGGCAGGGAGACTAAAGTGACAGCTTTTTTTTTTGCTTTCAACTTCCATAATCATAGCTTTGAACTTTCTCAGTCTAATAGTTTTTTAAAATACAGGTTATGTTGTATACAGCTAAATGCTGAGGACAGAATACTTCTTGTGCAGTATTGGCAATCTTTGTTTTTCTGCTCTTACCTTTCCATTTGGAGTATATGTGTATTAATTTCTTTTCTCTCTCCAGATGATTCTGCAGAATTCAATTTGGTGAACAATGCCTTGCTCAGTATATTTAAGATGGATGCTAAAGGTAAAGAACATGTTTTTTTATACATGGCTTTTATTAATACTTCTCAGTCTGTAGTAGGATGAGAGCAGGACTCAGTTTTGTGTCTTCTTAATACAGTGCAAAAGTGAGACTAATTGTTTGGGTTTGCCAGCAGTACTGAACTTGATAATTGTGGATCTGAATTATGCAGACTAATAAATGAATGTGGATTTTTTTATGTCAAGATACATGAAAATTTTAAAATAACTGTAATACTAACTTTAAAGAAAAAGTTAACAAATCTGTCATAGAATCTTAAGAGGAAACTTCTTCCTTCTGCATAAAAGGTCCAGATCATAACTTCTAAAATAATTTGTGTTACCTGATTTATTCTCCACTCAGGAACTTTGGGAGGTTTATTCAGTCAAATTATTCAGGGAGAGGATATTGTAAGAGAGAGAGCCATTAAGTTCCTTTCTACAAAACTGAAGACCTTACCAGAGGAAGTGATGACAAAGGAGGTGGAAGAGTTCATATTGACTGAATCAAAGAAAGTGAGTGTCTGGTTTCAGTTCAAACTGAAGTATTGTTCAACCTTCCTTAATCATTGGTGTTGCTTTGGAGGTCTGTTTGAGCGTTGTACCAATGTGATCTTGTACTTAACTATTCTGATACACTCCAAAGTTTGCAGCATTTTTTCGTGGTAATGTTGAAATCATGGCTCTTCTAATTTTGTAATAATGACTTTGATTAGAAGTGGACCCAATCATTCACATTAGAAAGGGTCTTTGAGAGATTGATCAGCTCAGTGAATCATGCTCAGCTGAATTCTGACAGAGTTCTTGGTGGTTTTTCCAGTTGGGTTTTAAAAACCTCTAAGGAAGGAGAGTTTCTGTCCTCTCTGGGCAGCCAGCTTCAATGTTCAGTTGTCCTCAAGAGGATTTTTTTTTCCCTCTATCCAGTTGAAATCTCCCAATTTAGTTTTATGCCATTGTTCCATTCTGACCATGTCCACCTCATCAAAGAACCTGGTTGCTATGAGCAGTGTCTTGCTCTGAAGTGTTGGAAGGTTAGTTAGTTTGCCACACCCACATGCAGCTCTCTTCCTTCAGGATGGAAAAGCCTGATTGCTTTAGGTTCTCCTCACAGCTCACGTGCTCTAGACACAGATCACATTGTTGATTTGCCTTCCAAAGCTTATCAAGCACTTCATATGGGAGAGCCCAACACTAGGTACAGTATTCCAGATTTGGTCAGATGAGAACCCAGCCAAGGACCTAGCCAAAGTCCTCTGACCCTTTGTTTCCCTTAGTCTGTGCTCATGTCCTTAGCCCAGAGCACTGCTGGCCACCCAAGGAATGGTGCTGTCACTTGTGTTGAGCCGGTCAGTCCCTGACCTGTGCTGATGCACAGAGAAGTTGGTTCATCCCAGGTGCAGGACTTGGCATTTGTCTTTGTTGAATCTTCTGAGATTTCCATGCATTCCCTAAGCTGAGAAAGATGCAGAAAGTTGTAAAACAGCCAGTAACGAGTAGATACATTTGTTTAACGTTTATTTAGCATTTATTCTGCCTGAAGCCTTTGATTTTTTCTTAGATAGGAGTTTGTTCTTAAGTTTAAGAGTAAAAAAAACCTGTTTCCTATACACAACATGATGACAGTTGCTTTAATTTGTAAGTGCATTCAATTATACTGAATGTTTTCATGTGTTCCTTCAAATTTGTGTTTTTAAGTAACTAAATGCTAAATTTAAATGCAAACTATTTGCATACTTTACCTTTTCAAATCCAGTACATTTGACTTGGAGGTTTGCAAATTACCAGCACAGAAATATGTTTTCTCTTTCTCTGTTAAGGTTCTGGAAGATGTGACAGGCGAGGAATTTGTTCTGTTCATGAAAATATTGTCTGGATTAAAAAGCTTACAGACAGTCAGTGGGAGGCAACAACTGGTGGAGCTGGTGGCTGAGCAGGCTGACCTGGAACAAACGTTCAATCCATCAGATACGGACTGTGTGGACAGACTGCTGCAGTGCACTCGGCAGGCAGTGCCATTGTTCTCGGTTTGTATTTGCTTTGCGTGAGAAGTAGTGGGGAAAGTTTATGGCTGGAGCTGGGCTTGGCTGTTCCCAGTGGTTATGTTTGAAAGACCACAAATCAGTACTTCTCCCCCTTTAACCTGTAATGTATCCAAATGTTGGAAAACACCCTTAAAACCTCCAAATGCAAAGATAGCTTGTGTTTTTCTCTTCAGATTTAAGATGTTACAGTGAATTATGACAAGATTCTCACATTATTTTGTAGGAATTTGATTATTTCAAGTCTAGTGCCAGGCAATTGCAGGACTTAAGGGCCTATTTTTGGGTTGTAGGCAGTCTTTTCAGCTGCTATTGTAGACATCCTCTGAATTTAGGCTACCTGCAAAAGGAGGTCTGTGTCTTAGGAATAAGAGGGAAGTTTAATAAAGCTTTGAGGTACAGCTGTGAAGCAGGCATTTATAAGGGTGGAGGGGTGATAGGAGAAAAACCTGTAGCTCCTTTGGACTCAAGAGTAGCGTGAATAATGTGTGATGGTTTGTTTGTGGTTTCTTTTCAGAAAAATGTTCATTCCACAAAATTTGTTACTTATTTCTGTGAGCACGTTCTGCCAAACCTCAGCTCTCTGACTACTCTAGTGGAGGGTCTTGATATCCAGTTAGAGGTAAGTCAAAGCTAAAACATCTTCCAAATAGGAAAAATAACCATCCTAGATAAAGACAGCTATTTTAAAAATCACAAGCTCTTTCCTCAAATAGTTTTTATTTCTTGACTTGTAGGAAAAGTAGCTGCACTAGAAAAAACATTAGCTCTATTGAGGCGTGACTGAGCATTGCATTTTAAAGCATGTGCCATCCGTCCCAGGCTTTTGAAGCAAGGTAGAATAAGTAGATCAGTGTAATCATTTTTATATTATTCTCAAATTTTTTTAAGCACATAGCATTTACTGAAATGATGGTTGCATAGTTGGTGCTAATTTAGCCTCCTTAGGGAGTGGCTTAATGTCTGTAATTTTGTTTACAGTAATCAGTGCTACAGCTTCAGTTAGATTTCTGTGGCTCTCACTTGAAGGTGAGCTGTGCTGCAGATGTGGGAGATGAAGTTTTGTTTACTTGTTGACTAATGCTTGTTGGGATTAGACACACAAACCTGTGTTTCTCTTCAGGCACAGGGAAAACAAATTAGGTATGTTCTTGTAATCCTTCCTGCTGTTTGGGAGGGGTTTAGTTCTAGTTCTACTAGTTCTACTGTGCCAGCTGTAGTGATGTGATAATTGATTTTAGTTGAATGTTAAGCTTGTGTACTTTCAGTTAACACACAAAAACCTGGCTATCCTTATATGTAGGTTTTGAAGCTTCTTGCTGAAATGAGTTCATTTTGTGGTGATATGGAAAAGCTTGAATCAAATTTGAAGAAGCTGTTTGATAAATTGCTGGTAAGACTAAAATCGATTTTTCATGTAAAACACTAAGAAATTAAGTTTTCATCAAAACAAGTTATTTTTATGTATTCATCTTTATCCTTTTTCTGAACTGGCTGTTTCAGAGATAGTCCTGTCCACTGATAGAAGGTTGAACATAATTTTGCAGTTTAAAGCCTTTGTAGATAGAGAGCTGTTACCTGAATAATTTTTTTAAACCAGTAAACTCATGTGTGTTTCCTCTTTTTAAATTTCATAGTCATGAGAGACTCCTGTTGATTTCATTAAACAATGTATCTTCGCTGACAATTCTGAGCAAATTCAGCAGTATTTTAGAAGCATTGGTGCAGTGCATTGTTGCTTTCTTTGGCAGTAGTGCCACCACAGTATTTCCTCTGAGTGGAGACAAAGAAGTATAGGCAAACCACCTTCACCAGGACTTTATTCAGTAGTTCCTCCGTTAGCATAGACATGGTGGATACTTCCCAAATTGTCCGTACAGATCAACCATCCGATTCAAACACTGTGAAAGAGCAGTCAGTCAGCATAAATGTGTCTCATGCATTTGTTTTACTTTCTGCTCTTCAGGAGTACATGCCCCTTCCTCCAGAGGAAGCAGAAAACGGGGAAAATGCTGGCAGTGAAGAGCCCAAGTTGCAATTCAGTTATGTGGAGTGTTTATTGTATAGCTTCCATCAGCTGGGTCGCAAACTTCCGGACTTCCTCACAGCCAAGCTGAATGCAGAGAAATTGAAAGACTTCAAAATCAGGTAATGATTTAGAGGCAAGTGTTAATGTTTTGTTACAGTGTTTGTTAAAAAGTGTTAGTGGAGAGTTCCCCCGGGCTCAGTACTGGGGCTCCTCCTGTTCAAGGTCTTTGTTAATGATATGTATGAGGAGATTGGCTGCATCCTCGGTAAGTTTGCAGGCAGCACCAAGTTGTGTGGGAGTGTTAATCAGCTGAAAGTTAGGAAGGCTCTGCAGAGGGTTTTGGACAGGCTGAATCGATGGGCTGGGGACAACTGTGTGAGATCTAATAAGGTGGAGAGCTGCATCCTGCAGTTGGGTCACAGCAACCCCATGTAGCACTGCAGCCTTGGGGCGGAGTGGCTTGAGAACTGATCAGCAGAAAGGGGCTTGGGGGTGCTGCTTGACTGCCAGCTGGGTATGAGCCAGCAGTGTGCCCAGGTGGCCAAGGCCAATGGCATCCAGACCTGTATCAAGAATAATGTGGTGAGCAGGACCAGGACAGCGATGGTCCCCCTGTACTCGGCACTGGTGAGGCCTCATCTCAAATGCTAGGTCCAGTTTCAGGACTGTCACTTCAGAAATGACACTGAGGTGCTGGAGTGTGTCCAGAGAAGAGCAGTGGAGCTGAAAGAACGGCCTGGAGCACAAGCCTGATGAGGAGTGGCTGAGGGACTACGGGCTGTTTAGTCTGGAGAGAAGGAGGCTCAGGGGGACTTCATTGCCCTCTGTAACTGCCTGACTGGAGATTTTAGTGAGGTGCGAATCGGTCTCTTCTGCCATGTCTCAACTAAAAGGACAAGGAAATGGCCTTACGCTGCACCAGGAAAGGGTCAGATTAGAGAAAAACATTTTGCTGCAAGAGTGGTTGGGCACTGGAATACGTTGCCCAGGGAAGTAGTGGAATCACTGTCTCAGGAAGTGTTCAAAGCATCTGGATGTGGCTCATGGGTGTATGGTTTAGGTGTGACAGTTGGACTAGCTGATTCTGTAGGTTTCTTCTAATCTTTATAATTCTCTGACACTATGAAAGTGAATTATTGTCTGGATGCTAAACAAGCACAAATCAGATTGACAGAAGACTTATTTTGAGCATTTTACCTAAAGGGGAAGAAACAAGATTATAGCTTCCCTTTGCTTATGCTTTTATTTCTACAGGACTATGTAAATTTTACTAAAGGATTGCTTTTAAATGTTTTAGGCTACAGTATTTTGCTCGAGGGTTGCAGGTGTATATTCGGCAGCTTCGTCTGGCACTTCAAGGAAAAACAGGAGAAGCCTTGAAAACAGAGGAGGTAAGAATTGTTCAGGAATTCTGATTTTTCGAATTGGGCTTACTAAAAGAACGATTGGCATGTATTAATAGGCTGCAATGAGTTTCAAGTATGCAAATAGATTAAGGAAATAGTAGTGCTAACATTATTGCAAGTGCATTTTACCTTATGCTACATTTTGCAAGTGAAGATGATACCGTTTCTGCTGTTAGCTGCTCTCTGCAGCCACATGTATTTGGTTTAATTGTGCTCTGTGCTTTGTTTTGAAGGGGAAATTTTCATATGTTGAGCAAAAAAAAACCCAGTGGGAACTACATTGGAACATTAAAAGCAGCTAGTTAGCGTGAAACTACAAGAACCGTAAAAGCAGCTGTGATAAAAACTTGGAAGTGTACACAATCACTGTTACTATAGCAATTCACTAAGGAAGAGTAGTCAGTTTAATGTTATGATTTCATGAAATTATATTGACATAAAGCTACTAGATGCCCAGTGGTTTCTTTTTTTTTTTTTTTTTTTTTTACAGAACAAGATTAAAGTGGTTGCCTTGAAAATAACCAATAACATTAATGTTTTAATCAAGGTAGGTCATCACATTATGAAGTGCTAAATTCCCACAGCAGAGTAACCTATACAGAAGAAAGGAATAGATTTGAACCAAGTTGTATTGTGTTAGGTGGTGGTAGGCAGTTCAGAGTTGGTAATGCTTTGCTTTTTCTGAAGAAAAGTGGATCTTGCTGATCCTGCAAGCAGCTTAGCTTTTGCTGCTACTGCTCTTGGTTTAGGGTGTGGACACTTTTCTTGCAGCACTGGTAGTCCCTAGGAAAAGACGACCTTACTTCTTTAGGGGTCTCTGGATTTTCTTGTCATTTCCCTTTCCTGCAGTGTCAGTGAGGAGTACGGAATAGTTCAGAGAGGTGCAAGGAGATGTAAAGAAGGGAGGAGGCAAAGCAAGCTTCTGTATAGAACCTGTTTCTCCAAATAGCCTAGAAGAGATGGGCTGCAAGAAAGAGACTTTCATCTGGAGCCCATGAAACCATTCTGATTTCTTCTAACCCCCTTTTCCTTTCTTTCATCACTCACTTTCACTCACCGCAATAACCCAAAAACTTGGTGCACCATATTGAGAAGCATATCTTGTCCCATCATAGGGATATCAGGTGCCTTCCAGCACGAGCCACTGTAGTTCATTGTAAGATGCTTGATGTGCACAGGGAAGGAGAGAAGGCCTGTGCTTTCTCTGTAGATTCCCTATTCCTTGAAACATTCAAGGCTGGATTAGATGGGGGTCTGAGCAACCTGATCTAGTGGAGGATGTCCCTGGTCATTGCAGGGTCACTGAAGTAGAGGAAGTAGGTATTTAAATATCCCTTCCAACCCAAACTAGTCTATGATTCTGTATTTGGTCAGTGTAAGACACTATTCTGCTAAGATAAATCCTACTTGAATTTCCTAGCAAAGGCAGCTGGATAAGGCAGTAAGCTACTGCCTCTCCTCTCTGCCATGGAACTAAAGGATTTAAAATTATTGGAAAGTTGTGGTTATTCTGGAGTATCAGGAAGTAGCTAAAATATTGAAGTACAATCAACATGAATTTAACAGTAGAATAACTGTCCAATTTTGCCTCCATAGGATCTCTTCCACATTCCTCCTTCTTACAAAAGTACGGTTACATTGTCCTGGAAACCAGTACAAAAGGCAGATGCAAGGTGAGAGTTCTTCATATAATAAAACAGTGGGGTTTATTTTGTAAACAGTAAAAATTAACCTCCCAAGCTGTGTCTGTACAGTACAGACAGTATGTGAGCTAAAAGTTTCACATCAAAAATAACACCCATCCTGTGGTTGTGGAGAGATGCTCTTAGTCTTGCTTTAGGAATACTAAAGACTGAATCAACTGGCGGCTCTTTTGAAATACTATTATTCAGGCCATTGTCATTGTCTGCTGCTGGCTTCCAGTGGTTAATTTTGTGGCTGAACTGCTATTACTGAACTTACACCACAGGGGTGTAATGATATGTTTTTGTTTCCTTCTGCCAGTCAAAAAAGAGCAAGTGAAGATACAACCTCAAGTTCACCCCCAAAGAAAGCTTCAGCAGGACCAAAAAGGGATTCCAGGCAAATATATAATCCTCCCAGTGGAAAATACAGCAGTAACCTGGGTAGTTTTTCTTACGGTAAGTTAGGCAGCTTGGAAAAACTTTGTCTAGTGACAGTTGTGTCCTGGGGTAGGGCAGATAAATACCACGTTCTTGGAAGATCAGATTGTACTGTCGGGAATTTTTGTTTGATGGTCTCTTCCTAGCTGATGTATTGCAGCGTTTGAATGTTACCAGCCTGTCTTACATCATTTGCAAGTTACTTTTAGTAGTGTTTCAATACTTAGCATTAGTAATTGAACTGTTGTGTTCTGTTATGATGCACAGTGCACCAATTTCCCATTGAACAGGCCAGTTGCAGCAGGTGGCAGAGCTGGGTCACCTCCTGTCGTACAACTGGACTTGTGCTGCATTTCTACTACTGCCACTGCTGATATTGCAGACCTGATCCAGAAGTTCTGGGAATTGCCGGGTTCACTGTGCATGCACACAGTTATGTCCTTGTGCTCCCAGTCACACTGAATCTGCCTTTCTGTGAGTCACACTTTTGGGTGAAGCACAAGAGCAGTTGCAAACTGGATGACAAGGCCCAGCAATGGCAGCAGCCCAATCCTGTCTTTCCTGTAGACCCATTGATCCTGCCTCTGGAAGGTAAAGAGTCTGCTATGACAAATTGTCACTCACACTCGTGGGCTGAAAAATAAAATAAAGCATTGGCACATACATAAAGCAAAGAGAGGAGGTAACACCGTCTGCAAATTTCTTATTCTAAACTTCAGGTGATGCACCTGTGTCTCTTAAGATAAGCTTGTAATCCTGCAGGTCTAAAGATCGGGAAGCTTTCAACCAGAAATGTTTTATTTCTTGTTAGTGTGATGCTTCAGCTTGGGTCAGTCAGCTTCTGATTTCCATAGCCTTTAAAACCAGCATGCAGTTCTCTCTGTAGACTAATATAAATTCTATTTTAAGACTGTACATATAGAGAAATCATGAAAAGGGAATGAGGATTTGGTACATTTTTGGACAAATCCAAAGAAACTATATAAACTAACAGGGTTTGTGTTGTTGAGGATTTTTTTGCTGTGATCAGATTTGTTCTTAACAAAGAGAAGGGGAAAAACTTTCTACAGTGTACAAATAATTTGTGTGGTATACATCTCTAGCTAGGATTTGTAATTAAATTATGATACCAGCCCCAGAAAAAAGAATAATATGCTGGTGATAACTTAGTGTTAAGGATAGGAAAGGACAGATAGAAAGACAAAGTTCTGGTTTTCCATCATTTTTATAAAATCACTAATACCAAGTCAGACCGAGACCTCAAGATTAATATTGTGTTATTGAACAGGAGGAAGAGCTAGGCAGCCAGTTTTCAATTCTGTGATAATGGATTGGCCCAAACATAGTCCTAAAGTACAGGGAGAGTTTTGTTTGACAATACTAGTATGCAGAAAGACTGCACTTAATTTAGATAGGATCATTCTCCTGACCTTCTTTTAAGATTAGTGGGGTCCATTTTCCATCAGAAAATAACTCAGCAATTTCATGGTTCATAAGCAGGCGTAGCCTCAGAGACTGAAGTTACCCTTCAGTACCTCCAGATCCTGCTATTCAGTTTGAATCTGTATACAGCATAAAACCTGCCTGAAAAGTTTTGACTCTTATTTCAGAGCAAAGAGGTGGTTTCCGGGGTGGACGAGGAAGAGGCTGGGGAGGACGTGGCAATCGCAGCCGAGGAAGAATCTACTGAGAAGACTGCTAAAGCTTCCGTGCCCTGAAGGGCTAAAGTGAAAGTGCTACTCAGCAAGTTTGCTTGGAGCATTATTTTCTTCAAGGACTGCCTTCCATTGAGACTGAATTAAATGTTCTTTATACCTTTGTATGTATGATCTACTTTTCTAACGGACTACAACTTGTCCATAGTGAAACTACAACTGTATTTTTGGATGCTTACAGTCAGCAGTTTTAGGTTCATACTTTTGAAGTGTCTTCAGGATCCAAAATTGGAAAAGAGCATAGATGTTTCATCAAAAGCTGCATCTTGACAGTTTGTATATTAAACTAAAAGTCAGCTACTGCATAACTGAAACTATATAATTGAGTTTATGTGTTAAGTAATGGACAGGAAAGGCATGACAACAGAGATAAGTGTTAGATAAGCTTAGCAGCTGAAGTAATCCTTTCCTCATCTGTAACCATATTTTGCAATATGTGGAGAAGAGTACCATTGTTGAATTTGCTTTGATTTACTTTCTTTAATTGAGTTGAATGAAGTACATGCTGTTTTTTTTAAAGTTTGCAACATGGCTGGAAATCTATTCTGCTTGTAGCATGAAACAATCTTCTTACTTAGAGATGTGGAGAATGTGGCATTTTTTGGTTTGCACATCTTACTCTTCTCCGTGCATTGTAATACAAAAGTGATGTTTTGAAAATTAATTTTTAATGTTTAATATGAATATGTGCATATAGTTATGCCTTGAAATCTCAGTAAATGAATAGCATAAAAAACAAAACAATAAATGACGAATTATTTCAGGAATGGGTAAAAGACTGATGCAGTGATTAAGCTTCATAGGCTGGAGCTGGACCATAGGAGTTTCTGGCTCTCTTCTGTTTTATGCAGATTTCTGAATTAGCTGGCACTTGAGGGTGGGTTGGTTGGTTGGTTTTTTCTTGTTTTGTGATTTTTGTGTGTGTGTTTTGGTTCTTTTTTTTTTAACCAATAGTTTCATTTAAAAATATATAAATAAAGTTGTATTTTGGGTAACATTGAAAAATTCCAGCTACATAGTTCGATTCAGATGGAAAAGTTAACAATTCCATGCTGTTTTTTTCCATAGCAACTTGAGATTTTTATTTACTGGTGTGCACCCAGAAAATACAGTGTAAGAGCACAATGCTTTTTTTTTTTTTGCCTTTTTTTTTTTTTAATTCTCACCACTTAAAATTTTAACTTCTCAGGTCATTCAACATTGTAAAGGAATTAGTATATAGTAAAAATAAGTCAAAACAGGAAAATAATTTTAATTAAGTGTTCCAGAGCATGTTGATGTAAAATGCCTTAGGCTTTAGAAGAGTGAATAATACTTCTTATCCTCCTTTTTTTTTTTGCCCAGCAATATCCACAGGTGATGTCCCCCACCCTAGTTCCATTTGTATTTGCTTGTGAATCTGATTCAGGTGTTTTCATTAATACTCTTTGATATTTATCACTACAGTCAGAAGGCCAGAATACAAAAATTATGTCAAAGTTAGAAACATTGTTGATGACGCTAAATTCAAAGTCTTTTTGCTTAACTCTGGAACAGTAGGTAGGAATCTTTGGACATTCCAGGACATAGGAGCTGACTTTGTATTTCTCATTACATGCCAGCTGCTAAACTCTGATTTGGCATTAAAACCATGACACTCAACTAAAAGCTTTGAAGGAGAAATTTGTGAGGTCAAAATGTCGCTCTGAAAATAGGCACTAGACATATAATAAGCTTCTATTGGGAGAAAAAAAAAGGAAAAAGACATTTTGCACTTGCAGCTATAATTGGTATTTTGAGGGGATTTAATATTGTAATCCCAAAGCAACATAGCTTGTATTTAGACTAGTAACTAGGTACTAGCAGCTTTTCTCACTGAATTTTGAGTGAGTTTTCTTTGTGTGACTCCTGTATTTCAGAGGTGATGTGCAAAGTTCTTGTGGCCTCAGAAGCAGTTAGATTATTTTTCCCCAGTTTCCTATCTAACTTTAACACAGTGAGTTCTTGTGGAAACACCTGTTTACCTACCATCTTGATGAAATGTAAATGTTCCCTTACAGCTTTGGAATAAATTCATTTTGTAATTTTGTTTGGCTCATTGTTTCAAAGTTACTGTGTAGCATTGTGTCTCCTTAGTAAAAAGTCCTGTGGTACCTTTTCGTTGTAGTTGAGTTACTCCTTAAATTGCTGTAGATGCAGAAAGCTGTTTGCCACTAAAGAATGGAGCATAGTAAGACTGCATGATCTTTCAAGTTTTAAGTAATTCAACTTCCAAATGCAGAATTTTGAGGGGGAGTTTAAATATTCAGCAAAAGCTGCATGTTGTACCTCTTACTTGGAAATTGGATGAAAAGGAACCAATCATTGTCTTTCTCAAACTCCTCGATGCTGACAGCGTGATACAGTTTGTTAGTACCTTATGAGAGGAAAGCTAATGTCTGCAAACAATGTGATGGGTGAAGGTGTGGGTGTCCACGTCTTTGAAATGGGTCCGAATGTCTCTCCTAGCTTTGGGCAGCCGGTTTGTTGCAGAGCCCAGAAGCTCAGCTCCTGACACAGACATGGCTCTGCACAGCCTGAATTTCGGAGCTTTGGGGTGGAATGGCAGGTTCAAGGGGGAATACGTGGAAGGCAGAGGGGGAAGGCTGTGCCTTCTGAGACCTCAGCCAGTGGGGAAAGGAAGGGGGCACCCTGCGGCCGGGAGTTCGGGATAAAAGGATGCTGCGCCCTCCCAAACCCCGAGAGAGAAAACCCCGTGGGTGTGTGTCCGGGGGGACTCCCTTTATTTGAATGAAGTTGAGGACTCCTCTGTCTCCCTTTGGACATAAACCTCTGGCATTTGTGGATTTTCCTGACACCTATGACAGCAAGAGCCACTTGGAAGGGCAGCCTAGGGTTTTTTGTGGAATCTGTAATAGGCCTGATTTGAAAACTGGCAGCAGTAAGGAACTATCATACTTGTGTGATGTTTTCTCTAGGCTGATAGAAACAAAATCCCTAAATTACCATCTGTAAACTTGTTTCTATTTCAGGAGTTTGAGTTTGGAGCGAATATTGCTGTTTAATAGGCGCTGGGAAGTTTGATCTTCTCAAGAAACGACTGCAGAAAGACAGAACGGAACAAAATTTGAACATGGCAGCTTTTAGATTTCTCTCGGTACTGGGGAAGCAGGCTCTTGCTGCTGGGTTGGTATTTACTGTCAACTCGAACAGGAAAGGAAAATTGCAGGTTTTGCTGTGTAACTGAAAAGCACTAGAAGAGAAAACGTGCGACGTGTCTTTTAGAGCTCTCTTCACCCACCTACCGGGACGGCTGGCATCCACACACACACACACACAAATATATATATAGATGTGGGGTTTTTTGTTTTTTGTGTTTTTTTCCACTGTGTGTGCATGGCTCCAGGTACGGCTTGGTTTGCACTGGGCACAAAGCCGTTCCTCGAGCCCTCGTGGCAAGTGTTCCAGCGTACCCCGGACAAAAATTACCTTTTTTAAACTGAAGCATTCAGCGTGTCGCCACACGGCGCTTGTATGGCTGGCATTTAACGCGGGCCTTGTGCTCGGGACAGCGGCTCCGCCGTTACCGGCGGCTGCCGGGGCTGCGGGGAAGACGCCGTTGTCCGGACCCGGCTCCCCGCGCGGGGCGGTCGGTGCGCGGGGCGGTAACGGCGCTCCAGGGCCGCGCTCCCGCTGCTGTGCCGCCCCTCGGCCCGGGTCTCTCCCGGGCCGCTCCGGGCTGCGAGCGCCCCGGCCGGGAGCTCCCGGCGCCGCCTGGGGCACCGCCCCGCCCCGCCCCGCCCCCCGGCGCGGCCGCACCGGCCCGAGCGCGCGGTACCGCCCGCTCCCAAAATGGCGGCGGCGGCCGTTCCGCTTCCGGGGGCTGCGAGCAGGCCGGGATTGGGGAAGATGGCGGCGGCTGGAGCGTCCGGGCGGGGCGGGCTGGGGCGGGTATGGGTCTTCTCCGGCTGGGCCCTGGGCCTGTGCTCGCTGCTGGCCTCGGGGACGCGGCCCGCCGCTGCCACCACCCACTGGGTGGTTACCGAGGACGGAAAGATCCAGCAGCAGGTGAGCGGCCCGAGAGGCGCGGGGCGCTGCCCACCCGGCTGCGGAGGCACGGAGAGCCCCTGTCCGCGCCGCCGCTCACCCGTAGCCGCGGTCTGCCCCGAGCGGTGCGGCGAGGGGCACGGGGCTCCTCTGCCCGGTGCGAAGCCCTGCCTGTTCCCGCAGCCGCTGCAGCAGCCGGGCGGCGGTGCCGGTCTCTCCCGCGGCCCCGGCGCGGGGAGTCTCCCGCGGCGAGCTGGCGTCGCTTGTGAAACGTGGCTTGAATCCGCCGGAGCCCCGGGGCGAGGCAGCGGGGAGGGGCGGTCGGTGGGTCGGGGCGAGAATGGATTTCGGCTGGAACTCTAGAGAAGCGGCGGTTCCTGCCTGGGGGCCGCTCCCGGGGAGCCTCCGGCACGAGGCCGGGTCGCGCTTTGAGGGCGAAAGCGGCGGTACCGCGGCCCCGGCCCGCAACCGGGACCCGAGCGGGGCCGGCCCAGGGCACCCCCGGGCTCCTCGCCGCGGGGAGGAGATGTCAGTGAGTTTGCGATTTTTCACACCCAGCCGCACCCGACCGGGCCGATTGTCCTTCCTGCTGGAAGAAGGAAAGAGAAACGGTGGCGTGTGTGCTCGGTGCAGGAGCACACGCACGCCATGTGAGTTTAGTGAAAATGTCTTATTTTGATAGTGGGCTGTGCCTCACGTTTACTAGTCGGCTTGAAAGAGTCGATCTGTATCTCATGTTTAGGCATTTTCTTAGTTGCTTGCCTTCCTCTTTGTTAAAGGGAGCAGCACTAGAAGTTTACTTTTGTGACAGATCTGTCCGTTTCCCTTTGGAGTGGAAGAGTTGATCTCTGTACCAAGCAATATGGCCTTTCCCCTGTACAGAAGAGTGGAGACATGAATGTCCATTATCATTCTTTCATTTGTGAGGATTTTTAGTCGGGTTTTTCTGTCAAAATGCACTGAGGTCCTCAGACAGGTGGAGCAGGCTTTTCGCTGCAGGAAACTCCTAGTGTCTTTATGGTTCTTGGGCACTTTGGCTGTCTGGGTGGATCCTGGCACTCTGACACCTTCATTAATAATAAATTAATTAATGACAACGCTTCCAGCGCTATCTCATTGCCTTTCCCCACTTAACCATAGTGGGGAAGTGGTGCACATATGTGATAATGGTCTGGAAGCATTTGTGCGTGTACTGAGTGTGTATTATAAAATTGGGGTCTGGTGTTGATTTTGATTATTGCATGAAAAGCAGCTGTGACTTGGAAAAACCGATTAGATAAAATTACTTGAAAATCTTGTTAGCCAAATTCATTACTAATTTTAAAGAACGGCATTTCATGATGTCAGCTAACCGATGGTTCAGGTAGAAGCTTCCACTGTACTATTGCTACGCATTAGTCTTTTCTATTACAGTTCCGAATGCTTTGTAAGCAGGGGCATTCCCATGCCCCTCTGTCAAGTTCTCAAAGTCTGTAGGTGAGGTGAGAAAACAGTATCTGTAGAATAACTTCTCGTACTTGCATGGTCAAAATTAATTCACCCATTTCCAGCAGGGAAATTCCAATTATAGTTATGTTATTACTTGGAATATGAGGAACCAGATTCTTCGGTACCTGGAATGTAGAGCTGCGAGTTGTTCAGTGAGTTTTTTTGTAATTAGATGCATTTTGGCATCTGTTACTGTCATGTCCCTGGCTCGCATGAAAATGATATTTAAATTTGTGGTTATTGCTATTGCGAACTCTGCGTGACACCTCTGAATTTCATTTTTTCCACTTACTTGTGTTTTGGAGAATCACTGAACAAGTGTTTTTGTGAACTTCCGTGTTGTTTATGTGCCAAAATGTAGTAGTGGTTCAATAGTTAACAGCAAAAGTAACAACCTCCACCTGTCCAGCAACAGATGGGAATTGTTGTCCCACTCTACATTGTACTGGTGCAGTCACACCTTGCATGCTGTGTGCAGTTTTGGGTGCGTAAGGATGAGGACATTAAACTCTCAGACTGTGTGCCCTCCCAAAGAAGAGCAACCAGGAGGATGGAAGCTCTTAAGGGAAAGACAGGAAGCAGCTGAGGTCACTCAGCTGTTTGGCTTAGTTCTGAGGAGACCTCATCCAACCTTATAACTTCCTCAAGCAAGGCAGTAGAGGGGCAGGTGCTGATCTCCTCTCTCTGGTGACTGGTGAGAGGACATGAGGAAATGGAATGAAGCTGTGCCAGGGAAAATTCAGACTGGACATTAGGAAGAGGTTCTTCACAGACAGGGTAGCCGGTCACTGGAACAGGCTCCCTTGTGAAGTGGTCAAAGCACCAAAATGTGTCAGGGGTCAAGCAGCATCTCAGCAGCACTTGGGGGATTCATGAGTGATTTATCAGTTCATTGGAAGAACCACGATATTCCAAAATACTTACGCTCCTCCCAGTACCAAGAACATATTAACAGGACAAAAGCCTCAAACTTCACTGCAGTGCATTCCTTTGCTTTAATTTTTCAGGCTATTCTTCATTGAGTTGTTACGTATCATGAGAACTCCTGGGTCCTCCATTCCAGCTTGAGATACCCTGTGATTCATTGGCAGTGGGAACCTCTGCGTGTTATATGCTGCAGGGCCCTCACCACCTCAAATGGGCTTTGCTGGCCCTCAAAGTGAGGACAGAAAGCTGGAGCAGGCACTTGCACATGGGTACCTGGTGAAGGGGCACGATCACATCCCTTGCCCTGTTGGCTCCAGCCTCGCTGCTGCAGCCCAGGGCGCAGTTGGCTGCCTCAGCTGCAAGGGCTTGCTGCCTCCTCACCACCAGCTTTCTCCCCACCAGAGCCCAAATGCTCTGGAAAGTTGTTTTTCATTCAGCCCCAGCCTTTCCTGCTGCGTGGGGCTATTTCATCCCGTGGACTTGTGGTTGCCATTGTTGCCTTCATGAGATAGGTCCCTGTCAGCCCATTCTCCACCACCTTGTCTTGCTGCAATGACCACGCTACCGCATGTTTGCAGAGGACACCGAGCTCGTGGTTCATTTTTATCGCCGTCAGTAGTAAAGAGCTGTGTTAGTAACAATTGGTATTGATCCCTGGGGGATGTTGCTGGTGGTCAGCCATTGTTGGACCTTGCACTGCTCATTGCAGTACTTCCAGCACAGCAGTTGACTGGAAGTGGCTGCTGGTGGCAAAGAGTAATTATATTAATTAACATTTATATGATTTAATTTTGGAAGTATTAGCATTAATAAAGTCTGAAACACATCTTCAAAGATTACCAGCTTTTTAGGGAGGTGTAGACTTTGTCTTCACTTGGACTACAATTTATTTGAATGAACCCTGTATTATTAAGGTGTAGGAAAAACTTAATTGATAGTAAGACCCAGGCATTCCCACTGCCAAATGAGCCACTATCTGTGGAAATGCAGATGAGCACCAGTGATGACTGTTTTCCTTGTAGCTTTGAGTTTGCTACTGTGAGCTTTGTTTTCCTTGTTATACCAAAGTGCACTATGGATGAGGAGCGGACAGCAGGAGTCACAGATCCTGACCTAAATACAAAATATAGTTGCTGGAATGTGTTTGAGGAAAGAAAGGCGAGATTATTATACATTATTGACCTAAAATCTCTCTTAGCTGTTTCTCCTTACAGTGCAGCAAGGGTGCAAGCATTCAAGTGAGATTGACTTTCCTGTGACACAGGTACACCCTGGCTCAGACTTGATTTCCTAGTGGTACAACAACCTGGCAGCAGTGGCAAAATTAACACAGACTGAACAATTTTCCATATATCAGCAAGATCTCATCTAGTAAACAGGAGTACTTACTAAGTAGGCACTGTTAAATTTCTAGTGAGCATTTCTAAATGACAAAACTAATTACTAGCAGTGTATATAATATTTCAAAGTCTCAGCCATCAAGAAAAAAGCCATCAAGCTGTATCTGTTGCTCTAGTAGCTGGTTTTCAGATCAAAGACATCATTCTCTGGATCAGTTCATGTTCTTCTTTTAGTCTGAGTCTACCTTCATATGTGTGCTCTTGCAAAGCCTGGACTGAGTAATTGTCTCTCTTTAACGGGATTATACCTGCTTAGTGCATATGTTTATATTCCATTTCACAACTCACAGTATAAAGTTCAGGCTAATATATAACTGATTTTAGACAGTGCTTGTCTGTCAGTAGGGAAGCTAGTCACTCTCAGAAATAGTAGTGTACTTCAAGAGAAGAGAGAAACTTGGCATAAAGAGAGGACAAATTGTCATATTAAATGCAATGCAGAATGCAGTCGTTCATGGCTTTAATGGTGGGTACCAGCTGCTACCAGGGCTCAGACCTGACATACCAGAGCTGAGGCAGGGTCTTTCTAGAGATGCCTTGATGGAGGTGATTAAAGCTGAGCAAGCTAGTGGGGACTCAAGGACTCCTTTTTGTGGACTGCTGTAAACTGAAGAAGTTAGGTCAGAGTAACTAAACTTAAAGAAGCCCAGAAACCTTCCAGGCAGATGATCCAAAGCAGGATTGGGAAAGTGTTGTCAGGAGCAAAGAGCCCCTGGCAAGGAATCTAAGTTGGCAAAAAGTTGTTTTAGTTTTAATGCATTGTCACGTGTTTTGAAGTTCATGAGAGATGATCTGGAGAGGAGAGTCAAAGAGCAGTGCTGGCTAGCTTATTTGGGACTAAGACAAGCAGCTGCTCAATGAATGTGACATCTGAATTTCCTGCAGTGCTGTGGTGTGCTTCACTCTGGCTTAGTGCAATAGAGGCGGGAGACAGTACCTACCCCTTGTTTGGTTGCAGATTTGAGTGCGAGTGCACCTCGAGCAGCAGCAAGGCAGGCTGATTCATGGATGGCTGTAGAGCTAGTTAATGCATTACTCTGTCCAGCATCTGAGCGCACATGTATGCCAGCAGGTTGAGATGAGAGCAGTGGTCCATGTGCTCAAGAATACAGGAAAAGCAGCCATCCAAACCAAAGAAAAGCTGACATTCTAGTGCAGCCAGATAAGCTATTTGCTGCTTACAAAAGCAGCTTCTGTGATACATTAAGTAGTCACTCAGTTCTATCTTGAAAATGACAGGTGAATGTTTGCTTTGCTCTTACTCTAAAGGTTAGTTTGATAGGTTGTATGTACTCTTACTTGACTGAATTTCTTATCCTTCCAAATCTATTGTGTGCTAAACAACAACAAAAAAAAGAAACAAAAAAACCCCGTACACATACATTAAAAAAATTGTTCTTTTTTCCTAAAGTGTGTAAGGTGGAACCATGCCTTCACCAGAAGAGTTGTCAGTGCCTCCTTATCAGGGTGTGCAGAGACACCTGGTCTGGTTGTTTTGAGTGCTCTGTAGTTCATTAGATGTTATCCAACCCTAGGGTGATGAGCTGAAGCAGCATGGTTCTGAGGCATAGGTTAGGTTTTCCTCAAGAAAAGGAAAACTTGTTCTGGTTTAGAAGTTCTCTCTTGGTCACCAGAGGACCATAAGTCTTCATGTGGTATGAAAAATAGTAGTTAAAAAAAAAACTTTAATTTTTCTGCCTTTACATAAGTGTTTAAGAGATTTTTGAACCTGAATGTTTTGTATAGTGCATTGCTGAGTTGCTTAATGTTCTTGTCCCAGGTGGGGATTTAGAACTGCTTTTCACCAGCACTGTCTGCTCCCAGCAGAGCACAGCCTTTGTATTTCTGTGTTGCTGTGAGCATCATGACGAGATCCAAATTTATAAAAATAGGTCTTGTGATAGCCTAGATGTGGCATCAGAAATGCAAATGTTTCTTTCGGTGGAGCGGCAGTGGAGAAGTAGCTTCCACTGCTCTCAACTCAGCAGAGATTTGCATCTGAGGTGGAGGAGCTGAGGCAGATCCCAAGGGCTGCTGAGCTGCACCTCTTGGTGGCTGTGCCCCTCACACCTGCCACAAGCCAGCAGGTAATCTTATGCCAGGTTTTGACTGCTGACAGAAAAGCTTTAGTGCAAAGGTGTCTGGATTTAGCTGAGGATGGTAATATGTGGCAAGGTGGTTCAGGCTGTAAGTCCAGAATGCTGTAGCAGTGGCTCTGACCATGTCTAGGCATGTGCTGCTCATTCCTCAGCTCATCAAAGGTGTTCTCATACAGCCTTTGTCCTCTGGACACAGTGTTCCCAGGTCCTGTTTCTCTCAGCATCCTCACACTTCGATTTCCTGGCCTGTCATCCTGTTTCCTGTCACCTTTTAAATAAGGCTTGGACAATCTGAAAAGATGATACAAATGAACTGTTTGAAACTGGTTCTTCTGCAGTGAGAGTTACACTTGGTGCCTGGAATGCCTTCCTGCCATTGAGAGCTTCACAGATGAAGGGTAGCCTTGGAATTGGCCCAAGCACATGTTTGCATGAAGACCCCAACAAAGCCCAAAAGAGCAAAGTCAGCAAGACTCTGAAACCCACTGTTATTTCATGTACCTGCCTGTTTTAAAAATACACTGCTCGATAAAGTAATTTCCCTCAAAGTTTAACAGGAAACATTAATGGGTTTTTGTTGTTCATTTGCTGAAGAAGTTACTGCTCAGGGTTAATCTTTTTTAGATATCTTGTAAGTCTAATAGTCTTCCTGTCTGTATTTTCAGTATTAGAACGCTTGAAATTTTTAGGACTTAGCAGTGAGCAGACGTCAGGAACCAGTCTGCTTTTATGAAAAAAAAAAGTACTTGCATCATTACTAATGTATCTTGTTTTGATTCATCTGAGCATCTGGCTACTGAAGAATATAAACCTTACCTAGAATATACAAGTTGAAAATTTATACCCTTAAGTATGACCAGCAGCACATTGGAGAAATCATCATGTTTCCAAGTAAAGTCTTGTTTCACTTTGATTTATTTAGATCTGTTACTGAGGGTATTCGTAGCTTGTGTGATCTCAGTTGAGCAGAGCTACTCAATAATACTTCAACTTTGTTAGGTTTTATTTCTCAAGTGCTACAATTGTTTAAAATTTGTGTTTTCCGTGTAACACAGCTAGTATTAATAATACCAAAGTATCTAGTGCTGATTGCTAACAGGTTCTTCAGCAGTAAGCTTTTAACTGGCTGAATACTTATAAAGACTCATTTCACCATCATTTTTCTGTGTGAATTTTTCAGTGACATCCCTTGGAGCAAGTATTTTCTGACGCTGCCTACTCATCATTGGGATGAGTCAAAGAATTTATTTTCCAGTTTTGTAGTTTGACTTGGTGCCTCGGGAGTCTTGCACTGAAACCTGTACAGATTTTTTTGCAGCTTCCTCAGAAATGCCATATAGCGTCATGCTGGAGTGTAAAGTGTCTCAAGACAGCAAGAATAATACAAAAAGTCAAGCACCAGTTTTCAGATCCTTGGGTCCCCCTCAAGACTGCAAGAAGTTCCAGCCTGTTGGAGGGGGAATTGCCTTTATTTTGTACAGTGACAAAACATCCACTGCCCATAAAACAAATATGGGGAGCCTATTTTTTTGTACACCATCATTTGATACAGTGTGTTTTGCATCTTCTTTCTCTCATAATCTGCCTTCTGCATGTAGTGTAATGCTTTTAGGATGTGCAGAGGCACTAACAACTCTTCTTGTTTTGATGTGCCGGTGCCTCAGTTAACAGTGTGGTTTCCACTTTAAAAAAGCTTACTTAAAAATAATTGACTGAGGCATTCATCGACCCTCATTTAAAAATTGTACTTCCTGATGCAACGTAACTGGATTGTTGGGAAAAATATGCTGGAAGGTTTGGCAAAACTTACAACTGTAATTGCTGAGAGACTTTGATATATGGAGGTAACATAGCAGACTCTAAAACTTCAGGGTTTGATTCAACTTGATGTCTTTTTTCATTACACAAATTTTTTGTGTTTCTTGCTGAATCAGGTTCTTGGTGTACTTTGTGACAGTGAATAAATTTGAACTGTGCTTTATAAAGAAACTTTCACCTTTGGGCAAAGTTGAACAGAGAACACTTATTCTAAAAGTGTTTTACTGGCAGGCTTTCTGCAATGTAACTACAGTAGCTGTCAAAGTTCAAAGAAAGCTTTTCAGCACAACTCTTTTTTCCTTGTTTACTCTGTTGGAATTGAAGTCAAATTCTTGCATTTCAAGTGCTTCATCTTGCGTGTTACAGCTTCAGCACTTTGGAGGAAGAATAAATGAATGTGGTGCCTTGGCATTAGCCAGACACTTTGAGTTAAAAATGAGTAAGTTGGGCAAAGCATCTGTTCCAGTACAGGAGGCTCCACTCCACACCATGAGGCTGTGTTTGCTGTATAGGTTGATGTCTGTTCTGTTTCATTCAGGAGGAGCCTTGTGGACAGTTGCTTACATTTTGAAAAATATGATCTAAGTCACAATATCTGTGTATTTTTCACTCACCTGACTCTCGAATCAGGTGATGAGGCACAACAGACTTTGTGTGAAGGGGTGAAGGTGGCAAGTGTTCGTAAGAGCACCAGCATGACATGAAACTAAGTGGAACCAGTATCCTCTGAATTCTGCCTAGAGTCTCATGGGAAGGAAGGAGCATAATCCAGAGCAGTCTCTAGGTATCCATCAAGTATCTTTTATTTGGACTATTGTATTTCTGACTAAAGAATTATTTGACAGGAGAGAGAAGCTCTGAGGGCTTTTCCAGATCTTTGGGGTATGTTGCCATCTCTTTGAATTTTAATAAGCAGCAGCTCCCAAGAAAGTTCTGAGATATTTTATGTTTTTATTCAGGGTATAATTTTCCTGGTTTGAGGATGTGGCTGCACAGGAAAGCAGGAAGATGCTAGGTGGAACTTGAGCGCGAGCAGCATGGGGGAAGTGTGAGCATCCATGTGACAAGCCCTGCAGGGCTTCAAGTGTGTCTTCCTGATTTCAGCACATTCTGCTTCCCACTTACCTTTACCACTGCTGCTGCTCATATCTGTGCTGTGCAAGTTATGCAGATACGAACTTTTGTTTGCAACTTACTTCATGAGGCGTCATTACTGCCTTCAATGGCAAACACAGTACTGGTGCTCTTCACTGCTGAGTGCATCAGCTCTGTCTTTATCCTTCTGTAGAAATGGCTGGTACTGTGAAGAAAATGTGTTTGATGTTGGGAGGGGTGTTGTAAAAAGCTGGATAATGAACTATAAGTCTTGACAGTGTTGCTGACTGGATCTGAGATGAATAAGTTTGAGTTCAAAAGCCATCTGTCTGTCACTACAGAGAAGGGAGGAATCAAGAGCTTACCAGGTGCCTACCAAAGCTGCTTTATCACTCCTCAGCTGCACCGGGGAGAGAAAGTACAAGAGAAAGCTCAAGAGCTTGGATAAGGACGGAGACATCACTCACCAGTTACCACCACAGGCAGAAAAGACTCAGCATGAGGAAATTAGTTCATTTATTACAAATCAGATCAGGGTAATGAGAAATACAAGCAAATCTTAAAAAATACCTTCCCTGAACCCATCCTTTTATTCCCAGACTTTATTCCTGATTCCCTACCTCCTCCCACTGGGTGGTACAGGAGGATGGGGGAATGGGCGTTGTGCTCAGTTCATCACGCAGTGGTTTACTACAGCTTCCTCCAAGGAAGAACTCCTTCCTGTGTTCCAGTGTCTTTTCCCTTCCACAGGAGAAAGTCCTCTATGTCCTCCTCCAGCATGGTTCATTCTCATGGGCTGTCACAGGGTCCCTCCCACAAGATGCCATCTTTCAGGAACAGGCTGCTCCAGCATGGGTGCCCTGGAGGCCCAGAGGTCCTGCCAAAAATCCTGCTCCAGTGTGCGCTTCCCACAGGTTCACAGCTTCCTTTGGATATCCACTTGCTGTGGTGTGAGGTCCTTCCTAGGCTGCACGTGGATCTCTGCTCCCTGATGTGCTGCAGGGGTCAACCTGCCTCGTCGTGGCCGTCACGACAGGCTGCAGGGAGATCTCTGCTCTGGCACCTGGAGCACCTTCTCCACTCCCCCACTGACCTTGGTATCTACAGAGCTATTTCTCTTGCATATACTCACTTCTCTCTTTTCTGCCCGCAGTAACTTCTTTTTCCTTCTTAAATGTGTTATCACACCGTCACTGATGGGCTTGGCCTTGGCCAGCAGTGAGTCCACCTTGGAGCTAACTGGAGTCCTCTCTGTCGGACTTAGGGGAAGCTTCTGGCAGCTTCTCACAGAAGGCACCCCTTGCCATGCAAACCCAATATAACTACTGAAATTCTGTGTTAGGAGCTTTGTGTTTACACACGGACAAGGTTAACTTTCTCCTAGGCTGAAGGATTCTGCTGTTATTAAAAAGTGCTTACTTGGCTGGTGACAAACTGAGTCAGATGTGGAAGGGAAAAATCTGAAGACTAAAGAAAAATATCCTTAACTGGGATGATTTCCTGGTGGATCAACGTAGCTTCATTAATTAATTCAGTGATGTTGCTGTTTGATTTTTGAAACTTTGGTTTCTGCTGCCAGATAATAGTTGTTGGGGGTATAGTACTTACCGCATTGCTTTCCTGTCAACCCACACACACTGGGTTGGTAACATAGCACTCCAAATTCTCCAATACTAAATTCAGACTTCTTATGAAACTGTATTACCAAAAGTTAAAAACAGAAGCTGAACCTGAATATCATTCTGTTTCTGAATGATAAGCCAAGATCCTTCATCTTCCAGGATAAGGTTTTCTAGTTGGTGACACCTGCATAACTTTCTTCAGAAATGTCTGCCCAGATGCTGTTTGTCACTGAAAGTGGAGCTGATAGTTGACTCTGCCCTCAGTGGCTGTGTAGTATCATGCAAGCAGTGCTATTTTGGAATGGGTGTGAAGTGCTTTAAACGCAGTGAAACTTATTTTCTTTGCAAATTCATCTCATTCATTTGCACATACCACGGTAGCCTCTTTAGCAAATGAGGCATAAACCATGCTACATTCAGTGCATAACTCCAGCTTTTTGTGCATCCAGCTCAGTGAGGTGGGCCCCATAGGAGGAAGTAGGAAATATGACCATAAATGAAATGCTGTAGACTTTAATACTTGGACTAAAAAAATCTTTTTTTTTTTTTTTTTAATAGTATTTTCTGTGCTTCTCTGCATCATGGTGGATACTTGGTTGTCCTTTATTTGAATCAGCTGAATCCCTAATATCCAAATTCATTGTGTAAAAATGGACTAGTGTTAGTAGCAGCCATTATTTTCTATTCATCTGGTGATATAAGAGAATGAATTTGCTAAGGGAGAAAAGGAGTTACATATAGCTGTTTGGACTGTATAGGTAGCCACCCATCAAAATGGCTCCATACTGAAAGAAGCACTGCAGCTTTTGCTTTGGAGAAGAATACTTAGCCAAATTTAGCCAAAACCACGCTTAGGGTTTAGTAAAAGAAACAAGTGTTTATATCTCAGAGGACAGTCAAGAATCTTACCATAAATGTAGATTTCACAGTCAGTAGTCCAAAGAAAGTAGATTTGACCTTCTCATCTGAGTCACAACCATAAGAATACAGCCTAAGGTGTAATCTGTTGACAGGACACATCAGGACGACCAGAAAATATTCTGAAGATGCAGTTCTGTGCAGTAAGGGTGTAACAGAAATTTGTCCAAGCTACTCGGAAGGGTGACAAAAAAGAACTGGAGCTCAGGAGGTTCTCCTGCACTCGTATATATGGCGGACTTCTCCATCAAATTGTCATCAAGTTTGCGCAGATGTCATGGGGGTGGACAGCCCATTTAGAGGTGTCAGTACTAACAAACAGATAAGTGCTCACATCTTCATGCAGCAGCTGGTTCTGTGTCCTGAAAGCTTGAATGGAAACTGAGCAGATCCAGGAAAAACATCTTGATGTAGACCATCGGACAGTCATGTTTAAAGTGAGATGTTGCTGTCCTTGTCACCTGCTCTTTTCATCCTGTCATCACATACTCCTCTTTCCTTGCTTCTGTTCTCATGCTCATTGAGTCCTTCATGAACTGATTTAGTTTGTTAGTTCAGACAAAAGCACCAGGAGGGAGTTACGTTCTATTCAGCTCCTGAGTTTGGGTTAGCTTCCGAGAGATCCTGGTGGTCACCACAGCTGGTGTGCAGCCAGTGTACTGCTCTCACTCTGACATTTGGGAGGAAACAGGGCTGCAAGCCTGGAAGTGAGCCGTTGCATCAGCTCAGCTGCTGCTACACCACCTTCTCCACTGTAGGGACTTTGCCCCACCCAGTGAAGCAGCAGAGTTTGGCATGAGGACAAGGGCTGGGGTGTTTGAGCTGTGGGGTGAAGTGCTGTCATTTGCTGAGCCCGGCTAGGGGCTGATGTTTAACTGCTCTATCTGTGACTTGCCTCTAATGTCCCCCATCATAGCTATGGAAGCTGTAGCGTGGTCTTCTGTAACAGAGTTTTCAGTCTTCACCTGCTTCCCTCTTGATTTTGTTCCTTTACTTATTAATCCTGAAGGCAGTAGATCCTAATGGCCAGTGTGTTAAATAAGTTGCAGAGAGGAGTTGAAGCTGAACTACTTTATACCTTTTGAGGGATGTGGTGGAGGAATTTGAAAGTAACAAAACAAAATAAGTTTCTGTGATTGCAGTTTAAGGTATCTAGTATTTCAGCAGTAGGTACTCTTAGTAATGTTTGTTGTGGAAATTTATTTTCCTTTTATGCTTAGAACTTGTGTGCCTGATTAAATTAAAATAGGTTTAAAGTTAAAGCATGGGCTGAACTGGATTCTCAAATGACAGTGTTATTTTGAAGTATGGATTTTCATAATGGACATAAGAATGTTGACTGGATAGAAAACCTCTGAGCAGACAAACTGTGACTGAATGAACATAACTGCCTTCTTTTAAAATCACTGTATTTTGGTGAATGTCTTATATGATGGACTGTTAAAATGTCTTGCAGGTGGATTCACCAATGAACTTGAGAAACCCACATGATTTGGTAATACTAATGAGACAAGAAACAACAGTTAACTACCTCAAAGAACTGGAGGTAAAGCATAACACTTAAGTACTAACTAACTAATTTCTGAAAATACATAATTTTTTTTTCATAGACTTTATAGTGATGGTTTTAGATAGGGAAAATAATTTATTATTGGCAAAGTTCTTCAATGAAAGAATGAAAAATTTTTCAGATCTCAAGAATTTTTTGCCTCTAGTCTGTCTAACTGGTCTCCAGTTGTATCATTCCCCGTTATTAGCCATAAATCCTAACATTTTTTGCATAAAGTCACTGGATTATATTGAACTGTATTTCAGAAGAACATGGAGCAAAACATCTGTTTTCCTTCAAGCCCATTTATCATTGTGAAGGGATCTAAGACCACCCTTTTGGAAAGGTCTTTAATGAACTTTGAACTGATAAACTGAAGTTTAAATAGAGTAGGGGTTAGGTAAGCAAACAGCTCACAGCCCTTCTGGCCATGCACCCCTTTCTTGTGCCAGCTTTGATTTTATCAGAGTGGGATAAATGACTAAGTGGAAGGCTAGACGGACAACAGAGGTAGCTTCAGGGGAATGGGAGAAGTAGGAGAAAGGAAAATAAGCAGGACTGCCCCTGGTGTGACTGTATTCAGCCAGTCTTTCTCATCAGGGTGTACTGTTTTTGTGGTGATGGACATTTTAGCTGTGGATAGAATAATACTTGCAAGCTTTTTGGGGTGTGGGTTGTGGGTATGGAAATTACTAATGTCCAGCTTGTGTTGTATGAATGACTTTCAGCTGAAGTTACCTATTATAAGTTCTTGTACAAATTGCTACTAGTGTATATATCTCTATTGTTTCACAGTAGCATGTAATCAAATGTGTATGGCTTTAATTAAAAATACAGGTTTTCTCATTTCACAGGTATTCATGTACAGTACTATTCACATGTACTCATGTTCAGTTGTACTTAGCACACTGAATGGTTAAGGTGATGATGGTGATGATTTTTTGCAATATCTTGTATTATTTCCACAAGGTCTTACAGCGGAAAAAAGGTGGGCAAATGTGAAAAAATTAATGTACTTGTAGCAACCATTTCTTCTTTTCCTACATTGCCTGCTGTGGATTTGTAATGTTACTAGCCCACTTTATAGGCACCACAGGAGAAATAAGGGCTCATTCAAGTTGTATTATCTCTAATGAAAGTATTTATATGCCATCCAAATCCAAAAAAGTCTTACAGATGTTATAAAAGATAAGGAAGTATCCCAAAATTTAATGAGAATTTTTTAGATTTTTTTTTAAATGAACTTTGTTCTAAGGAAAAAGTCGGACTGTTGAATCGTAGCAACTGTAGCGTCTGCTTTCATCGGTGTTATGTGCTTCTGTTTCCTTTTTTTTCCTACAGAAACAGTTAGTTGCTCAAAAGATTCATATAGAGGAAAATGAGGACAGAGACACAGGGCTGGAACAAAGGCATAATAAAGAAGATCCAGACTGCATTAAAGCAAAGGTGCCCCTGGGGGACCTTGATCTGTACGATGGCACATACATCACCTTAGAGAGCAAAGATATCCGGTAATAAGATCCTTTAATAAGGTGCTTTATATTCTAAGATTTTTACGGAATAAAAAAACACAGTGCCTCTAAATACAAGTGAAAAATTACTAGCACTGACTTTCTTTAGATGGCAGTTTTTATTTTGTGTTACTGTGGAGTAAAATTGAAACATCTGCCACTAGTTGTGAACAGGTACAACACAGAAATGCTGTTTCCCCCAGATTGTCTATGCTAGCCCTGCCCTGAAACTTTTCCTTTCTGTTTCCAGTTCTGCCACTGTTACTCTGTACTGATACGACCACACTTGTGAATTAAAGTGAAATATGTCATGTAGAAGAGGGGTGAATTTGCTTGAGCGTGCTTTCAGTGTTTTGAGCTAGATATTTATTTTAGAGGAAACTGTCTTGACTTAAATTTGAATTAAATTCCATTGATTACCACCAAGCTGTTGAACTTTCTGGTCAGATTTTTTCCCTTGTGTTTAGAAAGTGAAGGATGAGCAGACAGTGTACTTGACATTCTGCTTCATTGGTAATTCATCTTCAGGATTGACTGTTTTGTTTTAGTTGGGTTTTTTTTTCATAATCGCATGAATACTTGAAGTGGGAAAAGATCAATTTTATCATCATACACCTTCATTTGGACTTCTCATCACCCATATTTGGGATTGGTTTGTTTGTTTCAGTTGAAGAGTCTGCATGCATTGCCATTTGCCTGGCAGATACATCATTAACCATAGCAGTGATACGCTAAGTTGACACTGATACATTTTGGAGGCTATCCAAATGTTGATATTTTCTCTAAAGCAGACAAATTTATTTACTTTATCCTATAGTCATGACATCCTGATACAACTGGAATCTGGGAATACAACAGAAATGGGCTAATGTGCCCAAACCAGGGATTTCTGTAATGATTAGATCAGAGTACTCTCTGTATCAGCCACCATACTGTCTCTTAGGAACTTCAACAGTATTTTAATCTGCAGTCTGCTGTGTTATTATGTCCTCAGCCCTGAAGACTATATAGACACAAAGTCCCCAGTGCCTCCAGACCTGCAGCAGCCAGACTGTACAAAAGTTCTAGATCTTCCATACAGTATTCATGCTTTTCAGCACTTGCGGGTAAGTGAGCAGATGCAAGTAAGTATTTTTCCCCATTAGGAAGAGAAATAGAAAACTACTGACAGTTCTTACTCAAGGTTGAAAGGTATTGTAATCTTCCAAGACTGTTATGCACTCTTTTAAAACTATAGTTGGGCCCTGATTAAAGTACCTGTGTGTCAGAGGTTATACCTGTTCCATCAGATATAGTTTTCTCTTGGTTTTTTTTTTTCCTTATTTTAGAGGACCTTTTTAGGAAAATGGAGTATTTTGTTTTAATAACACATTTCGTTAGCAAATTGGTAGCTTTCGTTGGGACTGCTACTAGCCTGTGAATTGTCTCAGTTGAAATGTGGAGAGTGCTGGCCAGGGTCTTTAAAATGTAAGAAGATATAGGATCAGAAAATTGTTTGCAGTTTTGTTGGTAGCTCCTAACAAAGCTGAATGTCTGTTTGGTATCTGACTGCCAAGCACTAACCCAGAGGATGAGATAATTTTTCCCTACTAGTAGAAAGTTCAGCTGCTTTAGAAAAGTTATGGTGGAAGAATGGTAGGAAAATTGGTTTTGTCAACAGCATTATAGGAGCAGATTTTCTAATACAAATGCAGCTTTAGTGCTTTTATCTTGATATTTGTTTTATTGCAAGTCTTTTCATCAACAAATGAGGATTTTCTTATAGCTAAACACTAAGTGGAGTCATTTTTAGCTCTGTTCCTGGGTCTGGATATATTTTTGAAAGAAGTATGTTTGTGATTGGGGGAAGGAAGAAAGAGAAGTGGTGTTGGGATACTTCCATTGTGTGCATATAACCTGACAACCCTGACCTAAGTGCTTCAGGTGGTCCTTAGTGAATTCAGTAGGTGCCAGATACACAATGCTGCCAGAACTATTTCCCCTGTAGAACTCACAAGTAGAGGCTGCTTTGGCTGCTTCTACTGTTTTCCTATCTGCAATAATATATATTATTATCTGTCAGAGGTGAAATTGTTCTTTCATTTCCCACAGATCTTGAAAGGAAGATAAGATTGTAAAATAACCAAACCGTACATTTTCCTGGGAGTCATGCTTTTGTTTATACTTCTCTACTCTTAAGTGTCAGCAAATACCTGTATTCAATTTTTATTTTAGGGTGTCCAAGAAAGGGTTAATCTTTCTGCACCCCTGTTGCCTAAAGAAGATCCAATCTTCACATACTTATCACGGAGGCTGGGAAGAAGTATAGAGGAAATAGGTCACCGTATTTATGACGGGCTCATGAAGGTATGAAACTGTCATCCTGCTGGATGCACAAAAAAAAAGAGTGCTGGAAAGGTCTCGCCAGTTTAGATACACTTTATACAAGCAGTCAGATCCAGTTTTGCACGTGTATTTTTAGTTTACAGTTCAGTTTCAAAAGGTAGACTGAGACCATTTTCTGGTAGGCAAATAGAGGCAGGAGAAGGCATCAGCAAAGCTAGTAAATAAATAGTTACTGTCATTTTTAAGGACTTAAATAGTTATGTTGTCTGGCAAGCCACATTCATGGCTTTGTCAAGGTAATAAGAATTTTTAAATGAAAAATATGGGTACTTGAAAAGCGAAGAAAAAACAGCAGTACTGAAGTGTCTGCGTTCTTGTTAAATGTCTTCTTGCAATGTCTGGGAGCCCTCACTGAGCTCCAGCTATAAGATGCTGATGCTTAAACTACTGTCACCTCTCATTTCACCTCATTTTGTATTTTTACCTGCCTGAAATGCAGAAATTCTCTTTCTTTAATACATTAATATGCTAGTTCAGTGTTCCTAAACATTGACAACTCTTGCCAAATGGCAGTTTTCCAGTGAAAGAGGATAGCTTAGAGCAGCTGAGCACCAACTTTGGTGCTCAGCTTTTCATCCTATAGTAATTAAAGCCCTGATTAACCTTTTAGTTCATGTGTTAGTAGTTCATACAGTTCATGTGTTTCTCTCTGCTGCAGAACTCTTCTTCCTGGGTACTCTATAACATGGCTTCTTTTTACTGGCGAATAAAGAACGAGCCATACCAAGTAGTAGAATGTGCCATGCGTGCCCTTCATTTTTCCTCCAGGTAAGAATTGCTAATAAGGATTTCTTCTCAGATTGCTTTTATGGTTATCCTAATTAGTAAATGGGTTTTGGTTCCTAAGACAGTATCCTGAGGAATAATCCGTGTTACTTGTTCTTGGTCTCTATGGGCTATACTAGGCATATAAATAGTTGAGGCATTTTTCTAGCGGGTTTTATGTGTGACTGTTTTAATGTGTGACTGGGAAATGAATGTGTCCTTGTGCATGATGTTTACAGTCTTGCCTTCCTTTAATGTTAGTTGTTTTGGTTTTTTTTTTTTTCTTTTTATTTTCTTTTATTATTTTAGGCAGAATAAAGACATTGCACTGGTAAATTTGGCAAATATTTTGCACCGGGCTCACTTCTCTGCAGATGCAGCTATTGTGGTTCATGCAGCTCTGGATTACAGTGACTTCTTTACCAGCTATTACACTTTAGGAAATATATATGCGGTAAATACAATCTTTACTTTCCAAGAATTTAAGAAAATTAAATGTTACTTAATCTTTTGGGGTTAACTTGTAATGATTTACTCTTTTACAGAGTGACTTGTGCTCCATGTGCTCTCATGCTTAATGCTTAAGATTCTGTCAAGATATTTTTATTCAGAAGTCTGTCTTTTAGCCACAGACTTTTATCTGTGCCTGGAAATAAATTCCAGTAAAATTCTTCTGCAGCCTTTCTTTAACAGATAGAGTGGCTTGAGTGTCAGAAATGACAGGCTGCTTGTTACCATTAAATTAAAATTTAAGTTAGCGGCTTCTTTAAAAATGGAGTATGTTTATTAAATATTACTGCACAATGACTGATTCTCTCTCTCGGTCGTTCTTCAGATGCTTGGAGAGTACAACCACTCAGTCCTGTGTTATGATCATGCTCTACAGGCCAAACCAGGGTTTGAGCAAGCTGTAAAAAGGAAGCATGCTGTCCTGTGTCAACAAAAACTTGAGCAAAAATTGGAAGCCCAGCATAGGTAACTAAAGTATCCCAGCGGCAGTGCGTACAAAACTGTAGTTCTGTTGCAGCAATTATTTATATTTCAAGAATTGTTTTTAAATTTCTGTATTTCTTTGATTATGCAATAGAATTAAGCATATGAATACTTTAAGAAACTTAGAGTTGAAAATGTGCAAGAGGTTATATTCTAGAAAAGGTTATATTCTAGAAAGCATTCAAAGTAAATCTTCTCTGTTTAATTTTCAAGATCACTTCAGCGAACATTAAATGAATTAAAGGAATATCAAAAGCAGCATGACCATTACCTTAGGCAACAAGATGTTTTAGACAAGTACAAGCTCATCCAGGAGGAACAAATCTTGAGGAACATCATTCATGAGACACAGATGGCAAAAGAAGCTCAACTAGGTACAGCTTTTTAGTGTTCATGCTCATTAAAGCAATTAAATATGGCATGCACTCAGATAAGTGTCAGGATATAACTTCTCTAATATATTAAGATGGCCCTGAATGGCTCCTGTGTTTTGCTTATTAAAACAAGAGATTGCAGTATGTTCTTGAACAAGGAATTCTTTTTGAGTCTTTTGAAGCTGGAGTTTCCTCTGGGCTGATGGAGTAAATAAAAAGGATTGACCAAACTGCGGACAGAGAGGTTGACTGTGTGCTCTCTTTGTCTCCTCAGAAACCACACTTCTCTAGTATAAAAAAATATTTTTGCTCTGCAGGGAACCATCAGATTTGCAGATTGGGCAACCAGCAGCATAGCTTGCACTGTCAGTGGGATCAGCCTGTTCGTTATCACCGCGGAGACATTTTTGAAAATGTGGAATATGTTCAGGTTTGTCTTGTGAATTGATACCACTGCTTACATCCCATTTGCTTTATTAGAAAATAGTTTCATTTTTTTCAGGATTGACAAAAGGGCTATGTTTTGGCTGTGGTAATTATAGTGAGAAATCTTTTGTCTCTTCCTTTTTCAGGGTACAAAGTATTTTAATGCACATTCCTTTGGATATTAATACAAGCTGAGAGACTGTGAATTATAGAAATACAGAGGGTTTCTTGTAAAAGGCATCGTTTTACTTAGAAGAGTTACTTGAATTCAAAAACTTGGGTTTAGTCCAAAGCCTTAGTTTCCTATGATTACCAATAAAATTTGGTACAAAAGTAATAAGAAGTTTTGGAAGCAAAGTGTGTACTAAAACTGAAAATCCAGAATGACAGCCGCCTAAGCAACGCTTCTGCTATGTTAGAAGTACAGATAAGGATTATGATTTGTTATTTTGCAATGTGAAGTATGTTTTGAAGTTTTCCCTTAACTCATATGAGAAAAAGGAATAATTATTTTTAATTTTGCTGTTGTCTTTGATTGTTTTTCATATTACAGTAATTATAAATTCAGATTATTCAGAGAATTCTGAAAACCATGAGTCTTAGCAGTTCTGACTTATCTCAGGCTGTGCAATCTAGATAAGTAGATTTTATTTGTGGTCTACTAAAAGTGTCTACTTGGTACCTTTTTGCATTTTTTCCTTGATTTGTTCTTGTGTTTTCGTTGTTGACTTATTTGCAATATGAATATTACTCTTGCATGGTCTGAATGGATCAAGAGGCTTAAATTACCTTTTTTTTTTTTTTTTTTTTTTTTTCCCCTGCTACCTACATATCAACTCATCAAGTGAGACTTAACTACATAAGTGGGGAGGGGAAATAACATGGAGAAATTCAACAAGGAATGTACCATCTCCTTTATTAAAATTCGTCTTTCTGTTGTTTCTAGTTCGGAGAAGACTCTTCAACGTCTAGTATGACATCCATGAATTTGGATCTTCATGCAAACCAAAGTGCTCACAGCCAGTCCCTGCAGTCTTCCCCTGTGGCACGTTCCGTCGTTTCAGTGTGGAGTGTGGAACCCAGCAGAGTGAGTGAAGAGGATGAGCTTTGCCCTTCCACTGAGGAGGGGTGAAAATGAATCCTCTCCTTGTCCATGTGAAACTTCTTAGCGTTTGGGGCCACAGTTTTGATGTGTGGCAGTGCTGGAGAATGTAGCATTCTGAATTTCTTAAACATACAAGCATCTGTCTAGTTTCTCTGTACTGGTTTCCTGTCCTTTGAAACTACTGCAGCACAGAGGGAGTTGTTCTGTAAACATCTGCTGCAAGTAAAGTGGTACAGCAAAATAAAGATTGAAATTTCAACTTCTGATGTTAAAAAAAAAGATGGAAAAATGATGGGTTTGAAGATTCTGTTTTGTTTCATTGTTTTTTGTTAGGTTTTTTTCCTTCAGACTATCCTTTAATATCCCTTTTATTACTTTGTTCATTCGAATATTTAAAATGTTGAGAAAATAATAAAAAATAATTCATTTCCCCCTTAGGACAAACAGCATATTCTTTGGCCTCAGCGGTCAGAATGCATGAAATCTTTCCCCAAAATTCCTGACCCAGAAGAATTGCCAACTTATTTCTTGCCTCCAGAAAACAGGGGATTCAGGCAAGTATTAATTTTTAAAAGCTGTATTTGTAAATTTCCATGAGTGAAGAGTATTTTCTTTCTGGAGAGGATGGATGCAGTTAGTGATCAGCAGCAGAGAGGTGTTCAGACCTCCTTCTCTGGCCTTTCCACAGAAGCAAGGCATTTTCCTGGATTGTTGTCTTTGTTCTAAGTATAACAGCAGATCCAGTTTCATGGTGATCCTTCCCTGACCGTTAGTCCAGGGTGAACACGTTAAATACAGACAGAATGAAGATTTAAACACAAGTCTGAACGTCTTGTGGACTATATTAACAAAAAAACCCAAAACCTTGAGAGAGAGAATGAGGTGAGCATCTGTTTAATAACTACAGTTAACTCTTGTACATTACATACATCCTCTTAGCTATAGTTATGATGACAGAAAATGTTGAAGACTAGAAAACACTAAAAAAAGATTAGGAGTGGAAAACTCCAGCTCATTCCTTTAGGACAGAGGTAAAAAAATCAGCTTAGTCATGGAAGAGTCAATAGTATTTGTTATTATATAGGATAAAATAAATGTGTCTGTACTGCAATAGCTAACTTAGATAGATTAATGCAATGTTGTAATACCCTAGTTACTTAAATTATAACAGTGGTAGTAAAAAAGCTGTTTTGTTCTACCTGGTCAGTATAATACTAGTATTGAGCATGTGTTAAAGGTTCCCATCTGCAAACATTCAGCAGCTTCTTTTGGAAAAAAACAGTGTTTGTCTTAGAATGTTCTTTATATGTAATTTGGCTACCTCTTGATGCTTTTGAAATCAAGTTTTAGTGTAAAAGTTCAACTTTTTTAGTCACATATCTGTTTAGTCCTAAACTTCACAGAAGCCTTACTAGCGTAATATGAGAACCTTCTGTTATCTCTGCTGCACAGTTCATTGTTCTTATTATTCTGTGCTTAAGAATGGTAAGTAAAGACCTTAAAAGTTACTTTTCAAAGGAAGGAGGGTGGTCCTTGAGTTCTTTACATTTGCAGCTCGTGTCGCACAGCAGTCTGCAGAGCAAGGCTTAGCAGATTCTTGTATTTCTACATGATGACATGCAGCACATGCTGTTAATTTGTCTTGGTTCTCCTTATTGCTAGAATCCAGCCAATACTGAATATCCCAAGAGATACTGTTGAGCATGGAGAAGCACCAGATTGTTCTTCCATTACTGATGCTCGTAATAATGAATCTCTAAACATACTGGTCAAGGAACTAGACACTAATCTAGATTTGAAATTCAGGATGCCAGACAATCAAGCAAGACAAGTAAGAGATGTTTTCTTGTTGTTTCTCTTCTGGGTTAAAATCTTTAATTTAATCTTTATTGCCTTAAAAATATTATTCAGATCATGAAAGTTTTTGATATTCCAAGGTAATCAGCACTTCTGAAAAATATGGACAAATTCTTTCTAATGGTAATGGAGAAAGGGTTAACTTGTCTGACTTCTTTCAGACGCTGACCAAAACCACACAAAATGGGAAATTTAATGTATTCTTTGAAATCACATCTTTCTTTTAAATATAACAAGTCACTTGATATGATTCCTTTCCAAGAACTGCTGCATTCTACCAGACTGGGAACTTAAAGTCTTCATGTCTTGCGTTCTGGAGATTGGTTACTTTAAGTGTTAGGTGTTCACATCCCCTTTTCAGTGCAATATCTTCCTTTTGCTGAAGAAAGGATTTGAGGAAGCAAATGTTGAATGGCCCTTGTAGATCGTGACTGTAAAATTTATTCAGTAGTTTGGGGAAAAACTAATCTTTTGTGTTCCAGGTTTTGCATTCTCGTATCAACAATGAAACTATTACACTGACGAAGATAGGAGTGTTTCTAGATCGTGCCATGAAAAAGGTATGTCGATCTGTCACATGAGATGAATTCAGAATTCTTACTTGAGATTTGTTTTTATGCTTCTAAAGTAGTCAGTGTAGCACTAGAATGGAGTTTATTTGCTGCCTGTAACTGAGGTGAAACTAACTTAAAAATCCATGTTTACAAGTAAAGCAGAAGTATATAGAGAAGTATCTAACTCAGCTTAACGTGGACCAAACAGCCTGTAGTTGCTTGTTCTTGTTGCAAGGATATGGAGCAGCAATATATTAGCTAATTCTGGCAGCCATTTGCTTAATTGGGAGGAGTAGCTTGGAACTGCTCCTCCGTCTGCCACCCCTTCCTGCATGCCTGCCTTGTGCTCTTCCTCCTCCTCCCACTACCCTGCTTTTCCCCCTACTCTCCCTCCAAGGAAACCAGCCCTCTGTCAATCTTCTGTCAGGATAATTAGCACTCTGGGGCAAAGAATGTACCTCTGTATAGAACCCTGTGGAATGCCACCTCCATCTTGCGTGGGGCCTTTGAGAGTCAAGTGACAGGAAGCATTGACAGAGACGTTGACTCTTTTTGACATGTCAAGCTGATATTTCTCAATTTAACTTTCTTGTAGAAGTTGTGTCAAGGTATTATATGTAGATACTTTCCTAGTCTAATGTCAGTACCATTTACTATGTGCATCTGTCTTAACCAGGAGAAAAATGAGCAGTAGGAGTTGATGCCTATTATTGTGTTGTTCAGATCAATCCTATACATGTCTAATATCTTGCTGTGCAGTGCATGAGTATTTTGGTTTTAACTGTAGTATTCTGTTGCTGTCATGCTAAAACCCTGAACTTCTCTGTCTGGTGATGTAAGAACAGACTTGTGTCTTACCTGTTCTGCTAACGATGAACTGCTTAGAGGAGGAATGCCACAGTTAGTGTAATTATACTGGGAAAGACAAAATGATAATAACTTGCTGAGGATTTAGTTGGAGAGGTGATTGAGACCTGTATGGAGAATAACTGAGTGAGGAGTTTGGGATGAAGAACATGCAAGCAATGTTATGTATGTGCATTGCAAAACAAGGGTCATTAATAATCTTGAAATCAGAGATTATGTAAGAAACTCCAAAGAACATTTTATCATGTTGATATCTTCTAGTTCATCTGAAACCATAGTTGGAACCCTTCTGCGTGAGGGGTTTTTTTAAAACCTAGAACAAACATCTTACTGACTAATTCAACACAGTATCACTGTTTTGCTTCCTTACTCCTAGCTGCGTGTTTCCTACATGGGCGTGCAGTTGGGCTTCAGACACATAGGTAGGACTGGCCATCCATTTCAGGTGTTGCTTTTATGCTGTAAATGTTTTGTAGACTTGGGTAATACAGAATGATGAAAACATTAAAAACTAGAACATGCTTCTAAATAATTTCAAAGTGCATCTGAAAGTGGATGTTTTACCTACCTCTGTCAACATGTTTAGTATTTTTAAATTTTGCTATTTCTCCTCTAGGTTGAGTGCTTGTTTTTGCTGTTATAGGTTAAAGAGGAGGAAGGAACATTCAAGGTGTATTTGACATTTCCTCCATTCTTTCACTGGCCCTCGCTTATTGCTTACTATTTTATAATCTTTAAACAGCATCTAATGCATGCCAGTTGTCAACTTTCCTAAGACAAATAGATAACTAAATCTATGAAAAAACAACTCTGAAACCTTAAATTGACAGGGAAAGGTAATGTTGGACAGAGGACCTGGAAGCACATCTAACTGTAATTTAATAGCTGCCTGATTTTCCAATTCTACCATTTTACATAGATCTGTGATCTGTGTTTGTATAATTTTTAAGACTTTGAATTCCCTGACAGCCCTTGCTTCCTGCAGTGAACTAACCATTATCACTTGTACATTTTAAGGGATTCTGTGGTCATGACACAAAGCATTCATATGAGTGGAGTGTGAGCAACAGCTGCTACTAAATTACAGTTCAGCCTGTAAATTGTGTCCATTTGGGTAGAACGGAGCAGATTGAATAGTCTGCTAATAGTCACAGCAAAGTCTCATTTGTATCTAGTTAACAATGTAGTATGCAAGAGTGAGTTCTGTTTGCTTCTTATCGAAGAGTAGGCATTTCTGTCTTCCTGAGACACCTCTTTGTGGGTGTTTTTATCCTTTTCCCTGACTCTCCTATAGCCAGAAGATCCTCTATGGCTTGTGCTTAATGAAGCTGGATTGTACTGGCGTGCAGTTGGAAATAGCACCTTTGCTATCACCTGTTTGCAAAAAGCATATAATTTGGCTCCACATGCGTATCAGGACATCCCTCTGGTCAATCTTGCTAACCTCTTGTTTCATTATGGTCTTCATTCGGATGCCAGCAGGCTCCTGCTGAAGGCTTTGGCCATCAATGCCTCTGAGGTAAGATGATGGGGTTTGTGTTTGCTCAGCAGTGAATGTGTTTCCCTTCATTATTTTCTAAATACATGTTACTTGTGCTTATTTGTGCATGCAGGTCATCTTCCAGCTTGTGATTTACAATGGATGTTAATTTTCATACAAATTCTTGACTGCTCCAGTGGTGATGCTGATTGTTGAAAGTATAAATATCTAGAGGAGTTCTTGTAAATCAGTAACAGACTTTTAGCCTCCCCAAACCCATTCTTATCAGCAATGCCTGCAAGCAGTTTAATTCTGGAGTTTGGCAGCGTTTTAACCTAAAACAGAGATCTGTCAAGATGTCAGCATTGTATCTTGACTCTTAAAATCCTTAAAGTAGTGTGTATGCCACCAAGATCTTTGACTGTATAGACATCTTTCTGTGATGCTTGACTTTTTATCTGTCCAGTTCTATTTGCCCCTGGGTTTTGTCTATATACATAGAGGAAAACATATTCTAGTTGTTTGGTGGCTTTACTTCCAACCATAGATTCAAACCAGGTTTTTGTATTTCTGAACAGTAACAACTGTCATGTAAACAGTTTCTGTATAAACTGTTTGAACTACTGGACTGGCCAGAACAGTTGTGAAAATAAAGGGGGAGGGAATGGCATAGCAGGGAACACTTTTACTGTAGCAGATAATTTTGATCTTACATTTGAGATGCTTCAGTAAAAAGTTCAAGTGACTTCTTTCCTGTGCTTCTACCTCTCTAGTTAGATTAACAGAGTTTAAACCTGCCAGGCTGCCAGTCACCTAGTACCTAAAAAAGCTAAAAACAGAATAAGCTGATTCAATGGAGCATTCAGAAACAATTTTTCAAGTGTTGGAAAGGAATGTAGTCCATTTGGGTGGCCGGTAAGAGTGCAGAAAGAAACTTCAGAAAGAACTATGCTTGAATGATGTGCCTTAAGAATAACACTTGAAAACACAGCCTATGAGGGGAGGAACCTTGGAATCCTTGGGACCATGCTGTGTGAGTAGGGCTTTTTTTTGAAAATACTAGCAAATCCTGCCTCATTACAGTAATGCCTGCTCCTGTTTTTTTCAGGTGTACTCAGTCCTGTAATACCTATTGTACCAGAAAAACTAGCAGGAGGCATTGTACCTGAATGGTATTTCCTGGAATATAATGGAAAGTAAATACAAATTAAAATTAATTACAGCTACTGGAAGTGAAATACGTGCTCTGTCAGCAAAAGCAGTTAAAAAGAAATCCTGTTGCTCAGCTTGCACTGTTTTCTGAATGCAGTTTAGTAATACAAGCTGAGTTGGAAAAATCTTCAGCTACTGCTCAGTCTTCACATTTGTAGATAATCAATGTAAAAAGCTGTTTCAGTGGGAAAAACGACTGCTAAATTACAATTCTGTAGTCATTATTCTAGCGGTGTACTGTTAATTGCAGCAAATTACTTTGTCCAAGTGAAATACTTTTCAGTCAACAAATAAATCTAATGCTTTACTGTGTGCCTTTATTTAAAGTGTTGAGTTTTACCCAGTGGAAAAGGTTTTTATCATCTTTACTTAAAAAAAATACATATTTTAGGGGTAGTAGCCAAAAGCAGTAGACAAAAATATTGTTTTACAAAGGATTGAAAGCCGTAAATGTGTGTCCCAAGGCTAATGTGACGCCGGGGTTTTCAGTAACCTAGCTTTGATAAAGTAAATCTGAACGCTCTTGGCAAATGCAGTGCATCTGTCCTGCTAGAACACTAGTGATATTTTTACTTTTTTGTGGACTTCTAGTGATTCTAAACTGCCTTTGCGCATTTGCTTTTAGTCCTTCGGTGTTCTCTGCAGCAAGCTTTATGTTTCTGATGGTTGTAAGTGCATGCTTCATTTCAGTTTGTGTGCATTTAACAGCTGTTTTTTTTTATTGTAGAAAGATGGAACTCCTAACACAACCCTATGGCAAAACGGCTTTTGGTTACCACCAATGCTGTTAGTTCTCTCCATTTTAAGGATAGGCAGTGCCTGCTTAAGAAGTTTTCCAAATTCTCTCCCGCCAAATTTGGGACTTTCGACTTGACAAGCATTTTTCCTAGTTGTCTTCAGCCTTAAACAGTGAACATACTTATACTGCAGTGTGTTGCTTTTCCCTTCACAGCCCCTGACTTTTTTGAGCCTAGGAAATGCATACCTGGCTCAGAACAACATCAGTGGAGCACTGCAGGCCTTCAGACATGCACTGGATTTGACAACCAAGTGCTTGGAGTGTGAAAGCAGCCTGAAGATGATCCGCTGTTTGCAGTTTTATCCTTTCTTGTACAACATCACCTCTTCTGTGTGCAGTGGTAAGCAACTGCTGAAAGATGGACCACTAGTCAAATAATGTCTTTTTGCCTTGGGTGTTGGCGATTTTTTTTTTTCCAAGCTTCCACCCTTTTGCTTTTACAGTGCTTCCTACCTTTAAGGATCAAGGTTGGGACATTGCTTTGGAAATGGAAAAGTTGCAGTCCATTAAATAATTGCTTGAGGATGACTGAATATCTAGAGGGCTTCCACTGAGTGCAAATTACTTCCTGACTGTCAGTAATACCTTAACAGCACCACCAATATCTCTTGCTTTTAAACAAGGAATGCTGGATTCAGTATTTATGGAAGTGCACATCTTTCAGCAGCCCCTTTGTATATCCCTTCAGGTTTTACAGTCAGCTGGATTTGTTTCCTCAAAGCTGAAGGATTTGATGAAGATCAGTTTAGTTTTAATTCATATCCTTTCAATGTGTTCAGTACTTTGGTTGTCATTTTCTAGAGCTCAGTCTTCAAGGAATAGACTGTCCTGTGTCAGCATTATGTTATTTGTATGGGACCTGGGATCACTGCTCTTAACACTCCAAAAATCTGTAAGAATGACTTAGAATCCAATGTCTCCCCCCAAAAATATTTCAAAAATTATTTGCAACAGAACCGTTTATTGTCATTAATGGCTTTTTTTTTTTTTTTTTAATAGTAGCTTTTGGAGATGGATTCTTTCATTTTATTCAATCCCACTGAATATTTTCAGTATTTTGTCTTTATTTTAATATGGCCAATGTGATACTCATGAGCAGTCTTGAAGACAATTTATTAATATACTTTCTAATCCCCTCTGTCTCAAATTGTTACTAAGGTATCTTTTAAATATTTTCTTTATTTCCAAGTGTAAACCTCACCAGAGAAATGCTTGTGATTTTTAGCATTGCTAGGACTTCCTCTGAGGGTTTTTTTAAAATTCCCTCTCCAGGGAAAAGACATAGAAAAACCTCCTCTGATTTAGCATCTAGAATTGTGCTGTCTAAACACAGACTAGAGGCCATCCTATCTCCCGGTACAATATGGATGATGCCATCATAGGTGAAATTCCAGGACTATGCCATTAAAATAATACTGCTTCTGATGGCCCTGAGCATTTTGGTGTGATGGAGAGCCCATCACGTGTGCAGAGAAGTGAATGCTGTTTGCCTGAGTGGGCTGTGGTGGGGAGTGTAGCAGCCCAGCTGATGGATCTCTTGCTGATATCCGTAATGTCAGCTCCTTTGCTAGTACCTCACCCATGAATCTCTTGACTTCAGATTGCCCTTCTTAGAAAAATCCTAGGAGTAAGCAGTAATGGAACTTCCACATTTCATCACAAGAGACACAGTATTCTAAAAAATAAAAAAAAAACAATGTCTTTTAATGAAGGTCTTTCAAAAGAAGTCTGTAACTCACAAGGTTGAAGTTATACCAGTCAAACCTTAGTCATAGCTACTCTATTTTGAAGTTAAGCAGAAAGCAATTTAAAAGTATATTCACAGAACAGAAAGAGTAACAAGCAGTGGTTGTATCTGAACTCCAAAGTTATCTTTGACATCTTCTGTTTTATATGCTTTTCTTCCTTAAACTTGTCGTAATGTAGTTTGGTTGATTGTTGGCTCCTGCCTGCATTGGTTCCTGATCCAGGATGTTCATTTTGAGGTCAGCTGTTACAGCATATGCTGTTTAGGAAGCATTTCTTGAATGTGAGGGAAAACCCATCTCAAAAGTGCTTAAGGGAAAAGTGTTATCTTGTCTTTTTTTGCCAACTTGGCCACTGGTTAGCAAAGTGAGCATAAATATGTTCATCTAGTACATTGGAGTTGGCTTTTGGTCGGTGAGGAGTTTGTGAGGCTGCTAAATCAAGAGGGACCTGAATATGCCTTAGCATGTTAATGAGCTCATTAAATTTCAGTATTCCATTATTTAAGTATTTTACTCTGTATTTATATTATTTGCCTTTTTCTAGGACTCTTCTTGTCTTAAAACTTATTTTTTATTTTTATTTATTGTATCCTTTAGGTCATCTTTTGCTTTAGTGCAAAAAACCTGAAAACACAAACCTAACGAACAGTGTAAATATTCTTTGTAAATTCTTGTGCAGAGTGTAAAATAAACATACTGATTAATTCAGCCTTGATTACAATTTGTGGTTTAAGTCGAAACTCAAAATTTAAAAACGGAAGGATAGGTTTACCTATCTTATTTTTATAATGTTTGGGGAAATGTTTTTCCCCTGCTGTAAACTTCAACTGACTCAAGGGGAACCTTGACAGTGTTTATGAAAGTGAGATTTAAGTCTCCAAAACCAGAATGATTTCAAGAATGTGTACTCAGAAATCATATTTTGCACTTTAAAGTATCCTGAAATTTTGTGAGTCTTTTGTTGCTCCTTCAGTCCAAGGAAAACTGTTGAAAAGAGATTATTTTTCACTTGATGGCATGTCATAAAGTATTTGTATCCTTTGAGATCGATATCTTATGCTGAAAAATTTATGCTGAAAAGCATTTGGAATGTCAGGTGTTTCTCTGGTTTAATATCTTGTTTTGATGAGCATTCCTGCAGTATTTCTGAAAGTAACAGCAGTAGGCTTCTTGTGCTTTGGGTTGTAGGCCCATGTGATAGCTGTGTTTTTGCTTCGCCTGTCAAAAGCCTCTGTTCATGAAAACTGAGCTAAGTAGCGAGACATGGAATTCTTTGCTCTGCCGGCGTGAGCCATCGGCAGAATCCAGCAAATGGTCAGTGGGAATTATATGCTAGCATGAGATGGAATATGGGATCAAAAATCTGAATTCGTGGCCTGATTTTTGATTACAGTATGTGCTTGGCGTTTATTTCAAACAAGTAAATAGGCATTTTCTCAGGCATGTTGGGACATTAGCTGTTAGCGCAGGACTTTGGAAGCGTGACAGACTAACACTGACTTTTTGGATGCTTGCTTATATGTTCCTGTCTGTACTGCTGCCTGGTACTGTTTTTTAGTGACTTACTTCTGGTATAGATAATTTATATCTCAAACCCAAGTCACTTCATGCACTTGAGAATCAGAATTTAAAATCTCACACCAACACTTTCCTATTTTACTTTTGCCTCCTGTACTCAAGTTTATATAAATGTTTGTTTTCATTGTAAAAGAATTTCGAAATCTGCAGAGGTTTTTGGTGGGTTTGTGTTTTTTTTTTCTTATGGAGGATGTGTGTGGAGTGTCCAGAGTTATTCCAGTCCTGTCACCTGTATTTTAGACAGCTGCAGGAGTTCAGGCAGTTGCATCTAATATAGATGCTATACAGCAAGAGCCCACACAGTGCCTTATTCCCAAATACCTGAGGAAACGGTTGGAAGACTTCATTGTTCCAGCATTATCCTGTGTTGATCCTTCTGGAGGTGACTTGGCAGTGTTAAGGGTGTTGCTATGTCTGCTGTTTGGTTACTGGAGAGTCAGTTCCTGAAGCAGATTAAGAAACTTTGTGAATTTGATAAATTCAGTAGCCATGTCTGACACACAGCTAACAGGACCAAGCGATGTGTGTTAACAAGTGTGAAAAGCTTAATGTGAAAAACGGGGTCAGCTCTCAAAGGTGCAGAAATGAAATATTTGGGCTGCTTATCAAGCTAGTAGAGAAAGCCAGCATCATTTTTGTCTGATACTGAATGGTGCATTGCTGAGATTTGTCTTGCACACGTGGCTTAAAATACTGCAAGTACCTTTTGTCAGGTATTAAGGTCTGTAGAGGACTATCCAGCTATGGCGTTGTTCCTGTGGCACTTCACTGGCTGATGTTAATATTCAGATGTTTCCAAGCCTTATCACAAAGGTTACAGAATACGACAACCATATTTTTAATGTGATGGTCAGCTGACCATTGAAACATGCTGATTTGTTAGTTGCTGTTGGATAAGACTGTTCTTTCTATGTGCAGAATTGTTGCCTGGGCAAACACAAGTCATTTGTACACCCATAATGTTTTTATCTGACTAAGCATCTACCTTTGACTCAGAGTTCCGTTTACTTAGGAGCTCATGCACGTCACATTCTTTTAGGCAAGACCAAAATTCAAAATCTTTTTAATAGACTGATGCTATTCAAAACGTGAAACATGACTTGTTTCAAGCTTCAAGTTCAAGTCTTGCTGTCTTTCATCCTTGGCAGAGTAGTGCTTTTACAAAAGGCTTTGTGCTGCTCTGTGGAAAGTCGAGGAAGTGTGAGTTCATTATGAATGTATGTGCGTGCCTCCAAGAAACCTGAATCCCTGTGTGTAGAAGGGAGTGTTTGCGGGAGCAGTTCATCCTTCTTCCTCACAGTGAGTTCTGTAATGTGGATCTGCTTTAGGCATGGCTTTAGTGCCCTCTGGTGGTGCCAGTACTCCGTGCCACATAAAATCAAAACCGGTCTATTTCCCCTGAAAATAAAACGGAAAGGTGCTTCAGCTAATATGTGTATGGATTTTCCTTTATCCCCCAGCACTTAGGTTCTTACAAGTTCAAGTAAGTTAAAGTTAATAAGCTTATACCTTTAAGCAAGTTGACCTAAAGAGAAGAGGTTGACTTGAAAGGAGAATCTCTGCTTGAAACTCTAATAGTAAGCTTATGACAGATTAAATAACTTCTTTAAATCAACATCCCAGTTTAAGCCTCTGAGACTAGTTTGACACCTGCAATCACTTCAAGGCCCTTTAAGTGATTTGAGATACACAAACACTAAGCAAAAGCATCACATAATTTTCTTTACAATAGTGTGTTAAGACACAGGGATGTGAAATACTTTGCATTTTTAAATGCACCTTTCACTTAACTCAGTTATTCCCTACCAGTTAGGACTGACTCGATAGTCCCAGCAACAGACTGCTAAATTTTTATTCCATTTCCTATACCATGAGGTCCTAGACATTTTTATCATAAAAGTAGTTTCGTCCTTCTGAAGCTGCTGTATCTTGTTCATCCAAGGAATGCTTATCACCTATGGTGTTAATGTTACATTAATGTTAAAGGAATAGACATCGCCTAAGATGTTTAGTCTTGAAACAAAGGGTATTGAGCTTAGCTCAGAATTTAATTGTGTTTTAGTTGAAGCAAAAGACCAAAATCTATACCAATTATATGTGATTCTGAACTGAGCACTTCTGTATGTTTAAAAGTCAGCTTTTTCTCACCTTGATTTGCATATTAGAAGGCAGAATTCATGAGTGCTCCTGAACCTCACTGAGAATACTGCATGTGTTAATACTCTTTATTTATCTTAGAGTTTGCGAAAGGGGTGGGATCTGTGGCCATTGTTTCTCTGTTGCTTTTACTCTCTCTCTTGCCTTGTGGTAAAGTTCATCTGCATGGACAGAAGAGTTAACAGCAGTAGGGCTTTTAAACAACAAGCATAATTTTATGAAGCACATGAACAGCCTGTCACAGCTCTCAGAAATGCATCAAGGCAATAATTCTACTTGGTCATTTAGCAGTAGCATAGAGAAAGTGGGTTCTGTGTGAAACAGTGGCAGTTCTAAGATCATTGTTAACCTTTGAAGTTGAATACTCAATTGCTTATTGCTGTCCTGTACATGCACAGGAGTGCACCCATGTGCCTGTTGTTCACCCTGCAAGTTCCACGTGGAATCTGAAAGTCAAGCTGGCAGGCAAGCACTTCAGGCAGTGAAGATTGTACAGTGACCATCCGTGTGAAAGATCTGGTGGGTGTGAAAGATCTGGTGGGTGCCACACAATTGGGCTCTAGGTCACCATATTTGGGCTCTGTAGTGCTAAAGGAGTAAGAGGAGGTTAAATTGCACTTGTGTAGAGTGAAAACATCTTGCAGAGTGCAGGCAGGTGGGAGATAGGGAGAATGAGGTCTGCTTTTTGTCCTGGTGGAAGCCAACATCCCTGGAGAGTGAGGCTCTTGGGAAATGTCAGATGTGTTTCTGAGTGGAAGATACTGGAGAAATCCATGTGAGAATGTGCTCTGTGAGAATATTGTGACCCAATTATTTTGGGGTTGTGCTACTGTTTCTGCCCCACTAGCAGCACTAGTAAGGGAAGAAGCAGTTCCCACAGTCCACTTTTGCTGCAGTAATCTTAGAATATTAGTGATGTGATCTTGAAGACAGTTGACCAGATGCAGGCTTCTTGGTACTTTTCACTCCTTGGAGCCTGATTTATGAATCATACTTTTCCCTGAAAAGTCTTCATGTAGCATCTCTTGAGTGGCTGAAGGAAATTGAAGGTGAATGACCTTGCCCTAATACCGCTGTGCCAAGCTCACTTTGAAACCTGTCTTTCTTTTCCATGTATTTTTCTTGTCAAAACTATATAAAAGATGTATAGATGGAGATTCTTAGTTTGAAAAATGGAAGAATGTGGTACTACATTAAACGTGGCATTTTTAGCTACACCAGTATCCAAAGGCTGTGTACGCACTGCTTATGCACATTGCTTCCAAGCTGCTGCTTGCTGGAAAGCCATTAAGAATCTTAAAGGTTTCTGTAAACAATGCATGATTCCTTAAGTATATCTCTGTTGCTCAAATGTCATTCTCTTTTGCATGCATTAAATATGCTAATGGGTGAGTTTTTTCTGCAGCTTCTTTCATCATGCAATGTCTTGCTATCCTACATACATGGCCTGCTTATTTCCTGCATGGCAGCGTACCTGGCAGCTTCTCCCAACAGTCAGCAGTCTCACTTTGCTCTGTTGAGAATGGTATACCTGCAATATTTAGTGTTCTGTATATCTGGTCTGTCTTTTCCCAAGTTCTGAAGGCCATTGGCTAGCAGAGGAGACAGGAGAAAATCATGGCCTCAGCTGCTGGAGTAACTGAGGAAATGAGAATTGCACTGTGGAAGGGAGTTTAGAACTGTAGGAGAATTCAGTGAGAGTGTACTGGTGCAAAACAATTCAGTATGAATTAAAAGCGGTACAGTATTAAACTAAATTTAATATGATATTTTCCATTTTCATCTGCCTTTACAATGCAAAAGATTCTTCTTCATGTTATCTGGATCTTTCCGTTACTTGGGCAATAGCTACATGTTCATACAGGAGGAGGAGAAACATCAGGCATTGCTCAAAGGGAAAAGATTCTCTCTGCAAATAAATTTTGAAAAGTTGATGCCTTCAGTTATCAGATATATTAACGTTTCTCTGCAATGTGTGTGGTGCTTTTCTGTGACAAGAATGTAGAGAGAATGAGAAGTTCATGTCTGTCTGTGTCTCCCTCTGTTTGAGAGGCGGTCTTTGCCAGTGGCAGTTACTTATATGTAACTGCTAAAATTTCTTACTGGACCTTGATTGGATGCAACACCTAGAGCTGGACCTATTGAAAAGTTCCAACAGCTGTGTGTGTTCAACAGCCCTTTTAGGAGGAGTAGTAGTTCCCCAGCTACATCTTCAGGGAGATGTAGTTTCACAAACGTGTTCTTTGCCGAGCTGTACACACTGAATTAGTGAGTTGGTTAAAGCATGTTTGGAAGAGAAAAGAGCATGTGGTCCCCAAATATGGGAAAAGTGACAATGTGTGGTTTAGTGTCATTAGCAGCTGGCCAAGACCGTGAAGGCTCTATTCACTTGGCTTAAATCTGCAAACTTGTGAAGTGATGATGTGTGGCCTCAGCCTGTAATGAGTCATGTGGAGGTTGTCTGGAAGCAGCATGCAACGCCATGTGCTCAGATTAAAATGAGCACTGCACGCTGAGCCACGGAGTGCCGGGCACTTAACTACCCCTGCATTATTGATCTGTTTTGTCCTTTTAAGGTTGGTTGCCTGGTTCATGTGAGTCTGTGTTGTGCTCTGACTGTCCTCAAAGCTTTCAATCTGTTCTGGCTACTAGAGATTGAAACTAGGACAGTTCAGCATTTCCTGAGAGGAAGAGATTGAAGCTTCTTGAATGTAACCATTCTGGGGAGAAGGGACATTCTGCATTTTAGTCTTTCTGCAGTAACTGTTCTACGGCTTTGTAGCGTTATGGCAATGTGAGGAGAGTGTTTTCTTGTTGAATTCTAATCTAGAGTGGTTGGCAGTATTCCTATCAAACATAACCTTCTGCAGGTATTCCTTACTTAAGAAAAGGCTAATCTTCACCATCACAACCATCGACACCAGGATTTTTTTTTAATTGCATTTACAGCAACAGTTGTGCTTTTTAATGAACTTTTGTAGAATGTGCACTTAAAAGCTCTCTTAGATTAGTAAGGGATAGGCCTGCCTGACCAGTTAACACCAGTTTGCTGTTTGAGTGTGTCAGTACCTCTGCTTTGATGTCCAGTTAGGAGGAGCAGTTGCATGGATATCTATTCCAAACAAATCTGTAAGTTGTCATGGATCAAGTCTGGCTGTGAATCTTCTCTTGCTGAGCAGTATAACCTAGAGAAGGGATACACAGATAAACATAAATACAGCCTATCAAAATAGTTTCTCGGAATAAAAAACATGTAATCAGGTCCCTGTGGTATTTTGTTGAAATTCCAGTACATGGTGCAAACCTTACAGACAAAGTGGTAACCAAGACATGCACATAAGGCCTTTCCTGGTCTTTGGAGTTTGAACCCCATGGATTCAGAGAGGTGGGAAGCTGACAGTAACCCATAGAGGAGTTACTAACTCTCATAGAGTTCAACTCCATGATGCCATTTCTCAGCAAAAGGTTACTGTTGTACTTAAAGTCCTTTGTAGACTCGAGTTCATAGATACTTAGGTTCTAACAGGATCTAAAAAATATGTGATGTTAAGCATAACAGGCGTGTGGAAAAGAGGAAAGATCAGAAAGCGCAAAACCAAAGCAGGCCACTGCAGGCTTTGCTTATGCTAGTGATACTTAAAGTAAGAATTTTCTTTGGCTTAATCATAAACAGATTTCAGAATAGTGTTGTCTACAGGGATATAAATATTAGTCATTTAATATTCATAGAAAGCCTTATGTTGTGATCTACTGTGCATGTGTGTTTATTGTTAAGAGGTTCATAAGTAACTATTTTCTTACCTACGATAAAAAATCTGGCCCAAGAAGAAGTCACTGAGGACACTGTCTTCAGAACTTTTATGTGCTTATTTCTCTTGCCTTTTTTCTCTCTTTCCCCAAAACAAACAAGCAGAAAAAATCATTACCCTTGAGTCACAGACTGAAATTCAGACAGGAGGGCTACTTACCTTCCTCCCCTATACATAGAAAGAAACAGGGTCCTCTGAAAGAGACAGTTTCTAGTCTTCTTGTATTCAGTTACAGGATTGGGGGGCGTTATATCTAGAAGTTTAGATGTTCCAATGTTTTAGGCCCTATTCCTGGCATCATAGAGTAAGTTTCTGCTTCTAGATGTGTATCATGAAAAAAAAAGCTCCTATTTTAGTGGGTGGAGAGGGAAGGCTTTAGGTAGTCAATCTCTTTGATTTTCTCCTCCCTGATGCTGGGGAGAAGATTTATATTTTCTACTCTGTTACAGGGTAGCCTACTGAATTCTTCAGGATGTTTTGCATGCATGTGTCTTATTAAACTGCATTATGTTCTATTTTAAATAGGATTTTTCTTTTTCTTGAATTTATTTCCCATGTTTTATTTACCACTTCTTTATATTTCATAAGAATTTTTGTATCTGTTCATCAGGGACTGGTCAGTTATGCAGTGCTGAGGTATTTCTCTCAATATGATCAAGAAATCTGGTTATGTATTGTTGGCATTTGTATGTTTTGAAAGGTTTAATCAGAACTTCTGTGATGAGACAAATAGATAACCTTTAAATCTATAGCTAAGCCAATTTAGAGGCAGCTTTTTTGCTACAAATCAGATTTTAAAACTTCCTATGAGCGAGAACAGTTTTACCATATAAAGCTCTTAACTGGGGAACTGTTGTTGGAATTAATAATAAAAAAGAAAGAACTTTTGTATGCTTCATTTTGTGTGCTTCGATCTAATTTTTGATGGCATAAATTATCATCCTGTTTTTTGCTATGCGTCAAATGAAAGCTTTTTGCGTAGTGTTTCTTTGACTAGTCCTTTTTGAACATGCCTCTCATCATCTTTGAAGAAGGGCCACTGGCTATCAAAGGGAGGAATTTATGAAAATCAGCTTTTAGAATACTTCATTTTGCTTTTCATTATTTGTTTTTGATACTTCACTTTTTCAGTCAGCCATTTGTCCTGTCCTTTGAAAATGTTTCTTTTTGTACTGTAAGTTCTGGCTTTTCAAAGGAGGATTTGTATTAAAGGAAAAAGGTAAAAATTAACAAATAGTGTTTGTGTGTAGGGAGAAAACACACTAAAAGCTTAGTTTAAAATTTGAGCACTACGCTCCTCATTCTTTTCCAGTACCCATATGGATATAATAGTCAGAGAGGGAATTTAATGCAATCTCTCTTTTGTTATTCAGACTAGAACCTATGATGATATGTGGGTAGTAGATACATCTTTGTAGTGGTTTATCCAGTGTGTTACAGCTGTAAAAGGCACTGGAGATCTCGTCCACTGGTGTAACTGTTCTGGAGCTGAGTCGTGTGTGGTTGAACTCAGCAGTGATGCTGTTGGGTTCAGAGAGAGCAAGAGTGACCACTGCTTGGGCTAGTTGCTTTTTCAAGTCATCAGTAAGGCTGTGAAGTGTTCCGTGTTTCTGCAGATGTCGGTTCTCCATCTGCTTTGTATCCTTCCAGGGTCTTGTAGTGCACAGTGTGATAGATCCGGTGTATTTCTCATGAGCTAAATACAGACTTAGCAAACATTCACAGATCAGTATTGCACAGCCACCTGATTCTGATTAAAACTTCTAGTTTTCTTCTCCTTTTACGTACCTGCTCAATCACTTTGGTGATAACTTTTGACCAAAAATTAACTGGATATTCTTCACTTTTATTTTTTTATACAGTTCAGCATTGATGGCCTGTGACCTTTCTGTAACATTTTTGATGGCAATTCTGTTCAGTCCTAAGTATTCTGCAGTTTCTGCTTTCAGAGCTCAATCATAGGATTCATTTTGAAGTATAAATATGGGTTTTTTTCATTAAAACAGTAAGAAAAGCACTGCATTAATTTTAGAGCAAAATCTAGATAGAACCATGTTAATTTATGATTAAGGTAAGCAGAGCAGCAATAGCTGCTAAAGATAGGTCTCTTCTGTAGTTATTGCTCCTCCTATTGCTTTTAAAACTCGTGTCAATATAAGTGGCTTGGATTTTTTTTCCCTTAGCAAATGCTTTGCAATCAAATCCACGTTCATATGTGATTGGAATAACATGGTCGCTCTTAATGTCCCAGAAGTTCTTTAGGAAATTACCATGTTCACCTTGAAAGATCAAGGTAATTAGAGTATGCAGTCTGTTAATCACCAGTTAACGTTGCCATGAAAGTCAAAGTTCATGTTTTTATGTTGTCTAGAGTATGGTCTCCCAAACGGCCCTTCCCTGTGACACTGCCTGGCTTGATAATGTCAGATTGCAACAAAGTCACTGTGGTGCAAAGTAGGACAGGTCTTAAGGTGTTTATTCAGCCCAAATGTTGACGGCTGAGATCTCAGTAGTTCTAGATGCACCAAAAGGTTCTGGTGCGTGAATTCTCTTATTCTAGATTATTTTTGTAAACCCTGGGAAATTATATTGCCTGTGACACAAAGCACTTAAACATGACTGTTCTATAAAAGTGAGGGGTGACAATGTGCTGGGTTTCAGTTTAATTTCTGTAATGAATATATTTTAGCCTAATTGTAAATATACGATGTCACTCAAGTAGTGAGCACACCCAAATTTTTCATGTGACCTCTGAGCAGCATCATTGCCCATTCTGATATGCAAAGTGGTAATATGCCAGCCCCTTTTATTTGTGTCTCTGCATGTGTGTAATCAGTGACTAGCAAAAGTAAAGAGAAGACTCTTTACTGATGCACTGCTGCTGAGATGTCTGTAGATGAGACTGTTCATCTGCATGCAGGGATTGAAACTTATTTCCATTGAGCTCAGTGATATGTCATTCCTGCTGGTAAAAAAAAAAAAAAAAGACCTGTCTTCACTGAATTTCACTGTGGGGAATATTATTTTTAAGCGTTCATAAAAAATAAGTATGGAGTTAATAACTCCTGTTAGCAGCTTGGTTTCAGTATGTTCTCTACTGACAGCTCAGGTATTAGGCTGACTTACAGCTGTATTAAGTACAATTCTCTCTTGGCTGTGTTTACCCATAAAGAGGCAAAACATTTAAGTGACACATATCTCCAGATAACGTGCATTTTGCCTAACCTAATGCAAGTCACTGACTACAGCAACAGTCCTTGACTCTCGTAATAATTCAGGAGATAATGCAACTCTGTTTATTCCAAATGGTAGGGAAAAAAAAAAAACAGTACCTAAATTTAAAATGAATTGACTTTTAGTTCTGAGGCATTATTCTGCCATTGTAATTTCTAAATGTGTACCAAAAAATTTTAAGGGAAATAGTCTGTATAAGATTATTTTCATAAACCTAGGATGTTGGAACATAGGTGGTGGAGTTGGGAATGCCGTATTTTACAGGTTCTGCACTGACAACTAAATGTCAGTAAAAATTTTGTACTGACCAAAGACACTTGGAGACAATTTTTTTTATTATTCTTTCTAATGCTATTGGTGACACCAAATCATGTATCTTTATTTGGTATATTGGAATCAAACAGTGAAAATATCTAATGAGGCTTCATTCTCTCTGACACATGTACCACAAGAAACAGCTACAGTGGCATTTAGTTTACATTTTTAGAACAATCAATGCCTAATTTAATGGTGAGGTTTGATTACTTTGAAGACCTCACTCGAGGTGCAGCACTTTGGTGTGATACTCTGGGGGTGTTGTTTGTTCATCTTTCCTCTTTTCTGTACTTCCTGCGTTTCTTTTCTTGCCTTAGGTGTGTGGCTTTCAATCTGAACATCTGGGGTCACCTGAATTGACAGAAACTTGGTCTTAGACCAAAAAAAAAAGCATATAGCTCCAGAAAAGTTCATAATGGTTTCCAGGTGTGACTTTTCTGAGAAATGTGGCAAGATTAAATATGGTTCAGAATAAGTATTTGTTACCCATTCATAGATGGAGCAAGCCTTAAACTTCAATTACTGCATCACTTCACCCTCCTAATATTTCTCCTTCCTTGTGACAGATGTCACATTTGGTTGCTTCTCTCCTTACACTAAGTGGATTTCAGGTTAAGAGTTCAGAATTACCCCATTCCTAAAGAACTCCAACCTGACCTTTTGCCTGGGGTTTTTCCACCCTACCAAGTGCAGTAGTTACCACAGCTTCAGTGGACTTTTGAGAGGGGTCCTGAAAATCATGAAGGTGGTTGATATTAAATGGGATTAATGGTCAAGCAAATCTTTCTTACGTTTAAAGTTTGGTTTGTGCTAATGGTACAAGTGTGCTCACATTGGCCAAAAAAATTACAAGTTACAACCATGTGGGAATAGAGTCCTTTAACTAACAATACGGTGTTCTGGTTTTAATCTCCAAGGTCTTAATGCTTCAGTTTAGAGTTTGTGTTTGCTTTTTTCTCCAGAGGATTTCCCTTGTAAATTAGGAACTACTTTGTGGGGGTTTTTCTGCCAATTTCTACCTTAACCTGGTAGGGACTATTTGTGTTATTTGCATCACTTAAATAAAGACCCAGACACTTGTTTGTATCATCACTATGATTTTTGTTTCACTCTCTGGAATTTGGCAACCAGATCTCATAATACATAATGTAAGGCAGACTCTGATCCTCTTCCCTCTAAATTTTCTTAGCTCTGAGAATCAATAGGAAGAGTGACAACAGCTACTCTCAGAAAATAAATGAGCAAGAAAGTGATGTTTCTCTGGTAAATTTTCAGAATGAAGTAAGCTGAACATACCAAGTATGATGTAGAAATTTTAGGTTTCAAAGTTTTGCAATATCACCGAGTCAGAACTTTACCCCTGAGGCTCACATCTGCAGATTTAGGCAGACAGAATATCTGTGAAGTATTTGTAATGAATAGCTGGGCATTTGTAGATCACTGGTCACTTTTGTCCTTCGCACAGAGAAGGTGCTGTAAGTATTGCAGTGATCCAGCCAAAGCTCTACAGACAGAGAATGTGCCTGCAGTTTGGGGCAGTGTTGTTCCCTTGCTGGTCTCACACACTTCCCCACTGAACTTCCCTGGTGGGCTTCAGGCATCTGTGAAGTTCTGACTTGCAGTGTTTCAGTACCACCAGCTTCATGGTTCACTCACTAGAGATCTTCAGCTTCCATTGGTTTTTCAGCTTGCGTTTTTGTCTCCAGCAACATCAGACAACTGAAAGCAGCAATTTGAAAAAATTAGGTCACTGAGGTTTCTATATATAGCAGCTCTCAGATCCCAAGAAAGCCAGCATAGTCATCTAGTCTGTTTTTAGCTGTCAGTGTTTGTAAATTAATATTAACAGAGTTGGTGTTAAGTAGAATTTTAAGTGCCGTCAATTTTTTTTTTCCTTCTGCTTGCACTTTCCAGCTTTTTAAGTACTTTTTGACATTTTTATTTCAATTAAAAACAGTTGTTTGGGTTTGAGCCCCTCTGCTTCTTTCTTTATACTTATGATGAATGGATCTTCAGCAAAGGGAATTGTGGTCATCACATTTCTGAGAAGCACCTGACTTGCATTGAAATCAGGCTGGGTTGATGTCAGGTGGGGGCAGCTTGAGTGTTCTGTGTGCACCATGTCTCATAAATAAACATGAGGCTCTCCATATATTGAAGTGATTGGGGTTTTCTCTTTTTTGGTAGGTTGTGTTTGGTTTGTTTGAGGTTGTTTGATTGTTTTCATTTTTTTTTTTTTATGAAACCAATTAATTTTTTATTGGCAGAATGGGAGAGGTGGGCAGGGGTCTGAAGAAAGAATCTATGACTGATAGAGTAGGAAAGGCTGAGTATAACCGTATGGCAGATATTAGAAGAGTTTATGAAGTTAACTACTTCTGTTTTAATAATTTACTCATAACATTGTTTGTCTTACATATAGCAGAAAAGGTAGGACAAGAAATAGTTTTCCCAAAGGATTTATAAATCTAGTTTAACTTGTTTGATTTGGTCACACACACTCAGAGAATACTGGTCTGTTTCTCCTCCAAAGATGACACCTGAGTGTTCCCAGATGGAGAAGCAGAGAGCTAAAAGGTTTCACTTTGCAGAGAAGCAGTAGAGCAGGTTACCCTTAAATGAGAGTTAGAATCATCCTCTCATCCCACTGGTTTGATAGAAGCATAAAACCTAGAATTATTCTTTTGTAGTGTAGGATCATTGTGTGAAGTAGAATGGGGTCACTGATCTACTTTATTCACATTCTTGTTATTTTATGTTACATGTGCATGGAGGAATACAATGTGCACTCAGAGAAGGTAGAATGAGGAATGTACTTGAGATTCTTGCATTTAATTTTTTGTTTATTCAGCTGTGCACTTCTTAATTCATTTGTATATATATACTACTTTCACTCACAAGGGGTTGAAATAAAGGAGGGAAGGGTTTGAGAGCAGTAGCTGTGTACATGAGAAATACGTTTTTCTCAGTGGGGATGGATTTCCTGTGTGATGAGACAAGTGTCCCCAGTCTGTGCCTCAGCCCCATAGGTGCTGGGTTCAGGGCAGTGCCCAGCCTCATACACATGGAGCATGGTGTCATTAGCTGTGTTCCCTAAGCACCTCTGGCCCTGGAAGTAATTCGTATTAGAAAATCTGACATCTGTAGTTAAAATGTATTTATTATCAAAAGTATTGTTACGAAGATGCAGGTGGCCACCCTTTAAACTGTCTGAATGCTTTTGTGGCCCTGAAGGAATCTCAAAGGCTACTGTTGCAAGTGTGCTTTTTTGTTTCTGCTTATTACTGACTCTACATTTGCATTTTTTCCCTTGTTATTCCTAGATCTTTGCATTTGGTGGAATGTGAACGTGTAGCCTGAGCACAAAATTATAGAGGTTAAATTTTCAGCTGTATAAACTTTTGATTTTTCTTTGCACAGATTAATGCTCTTAGCTTTTGTCTTTCTGTTTCATGAGCACCAACATGCTGTTTGTTGCTGGCATGGAAGGTCAGTCTGGCATTCCCAGATCAGTCTGCCTTAGCCCTTTTTCTCTTGCACATAAGCATGGTGACCACTATGGTGTCTTGAGTGAAAGTTCATATGGCAGACAAACACCTCATACATTGCAGCGTCACCAAAACATGTCTTGGGAGCGTTAGTTGGAGTGGCTACCAACAAACAGTAATTTCTCATCTCCTGTGCAGCCTTCCCATGAAAAGTAGCTGATTTTTCTTGCGTTTGTAGTTCACAGCATATACTTAATAACATTGTTTCCTGTAATTGTTTTACTCAATCTCCCTTGTCAGTGGGCAGATCAGTTTTTTAATCACTGAATTAAGTATTTTATACTTTGTCAAATTATTATTTTAATCCATAGATTAAAAACATAGAAAATCCACTGAAAACTAGAAGATGGTAGCTTCCACAATACAGCTTCTGCACTTGTATCCAGGAGGAGCTTTCCATCATGGTGTATCAGTAAATGTCTCTCTTTCAGGCCACTGTCATGAGAAAAATCCAGATGGCAGTTATGGCAAGGAGAAGTACTTTGATGACCACTATGTGTCAGCTACAGCAGTGACTGAAGGACACTCTGAAGGAGGTACAGAAGATCAAGAAGTCCTTACTCAGAGTTCAGCAAGGGATCCCTCCTTCTTGAGACTGGAAAGTAAGTCAGCCTTACAAAATCGGTTCTGGCAAATGAAATGGTTTCTAGATTTTTCAGAGGAGCTGTCTGTTTTCCACTGAGAAGCTATGTTTTCCCCTCTCTGTCCATAAAGTAACAACCCATAAACTAGCGAGTAGTCAGTGATGCTTCAGTTGTGTAAGTGGAAAAGTGGGTCACAGAAGAAAGATTCTTTTTGTACAATTTGTGAAAGCACAGGGAAAATAATTTTTGAAGTTTTTTATGGTGTTCCCTCTTAGACACAGTCACTGCAGAAAGCAATGGTTCTTCAGAAGGAGTGGAGAGTTTAGAAGATGATCAGATGTCTGAAGAGATGCTGGCTTTGGTGGATGAGTTTGAAAATTCTTGGCCTCAGGAAGCTTTTGAAGGGGCACTGGAGGTAAAAGGTCGTCGGATGGACTTGCAGGGAATCCGAGTCCTGAAGAAGGGATCTCAGGATGGACTTGCTAGCTCCTGTTTTGGGGACTGTGGTGATGATGATGAAGCTGAATGGGTAAGTTTGAATGAGTTTACTTACGTCTTGTACTAAATGTTGTGGAGGCGGGAAAGATGGAAACAATAAAAGGGGTTTAACACTGGGAGATACAGATCTATGAACTTCCCCTATAAGCCTAAAAGCTGTAGTTGTTGATGGCTGGTGTGAAATAAGTAAGTAGTCTCAATCCATCACCAGCTTCTTGCTCAAAGTTAAAAATAAAAGAGTGATTTTCACCAAAAGTTCTCATTAGTATGAAAACACGGAAATCTCTCTTGTCATAGTGTTACCAGTAAAATATATAATGAAAAATGCCTTTCAGTTCTCCAGCAGTTGAATTGATTTTCTCCTGTGTTGGAGGTCAGAAGTTGTATACTTGGTTTGCGTGGTGTGATGCAGTGAAAAAGAGGGAGCAGGCTTTGAGAATGGGTTGAGATGGGGAGGAAAGGAGAGAGCCAAAGATCTCATCTGTAACATCTTTGAGCTGAAACAAGTAGTGCATTGGAGCTGATAACAGTCATGGTGGTTCTTACTGTTAACTTGCTAATACTGTTCTTTTGGCAGATCACTTTTCAGGTCAAACGTTTAAAGAAACCGAAAGCTGAAAGCTCGGATCTCCAGGAGCCAGCTGGGAGAAGCGTAGAAGAAGGAACTAATGCAGAAAATGAAAATTTTTACCGAACTGCTCTGGAGATCAGTGGACCAAAAATACCTTCTCCTGGACCAATAGGTAACCTTGCTGCTTCTAGAGGAAGCAAATCATTTGCAACTTTTGTATTATTATGATTTATTTCCTTTGCAGCCTTTATATTACAGTGGTTGCTTACTGAAAATAAGCATCACAAAAACTACGTAGTGAAATGTCCCTTCTAGATGAGTACATGGAAAAATAAGAAATTAGAAATAAATAAGAAATCTCTTCCATCTGCACCTTCTTGAGGGAAGTGCAGCCTAACTTGGTGTTGAACGAAAGCTTTTTAGTTAATTTCCAAAACTTCTGGGGATGAGAGTGGAGAATGAAGGAGGTAGATACCATAAGTAGAAGTTGTAAAAGAGAGAGGGGACTTCGGTGATCTCTTTTGATAAACTGAATGGGCAGAGGAGTTAGTTTATCAGGATGCAGAATAAGAGTTTGTACTGACTTCTGGCTAAACATAAGATATACAACTCAAAGAGAAAGAGCTGAAAGCTTAGTCTAATAAAAATTAAGTAAAAAATAAAAATCAAGTGTTCTGCTATAATTGTTCAGTGATAAGAGAAGACTTAGACTGTCTTCCAAAACACTGTGGCTGCAGAGGAGTAGAGTTTTGCACCAGCAGAGATGACATTTTGAGAGGCAGATGGAGTTTTTGCTAGTTGAGTAAGGGGAATTGGAGAGTAATTTGTTATTAAGGTGCCAAAGAATAAAACCCAGGTAATTGACCTCCATACTTCTTGGCTTACCTTTCAGTGGAGCTAAGATCCTAATGTTGTGGGACTGATGTGTAAGCAAAGTTCTGCAGTGCATTTTGGTCCTTGACAATTTGATGACCTGGAAAGTGATCTCACATTTTGAAGACTTTTACATTAAATCTTTAACAACCTCCTTTTTTAGCAACGGACAAATGTAGGGTATTGAATTAAATATTTAAATAGGGGGGGAGGAATACATGAAAACAGACTATCATTTGTGAGCACACACCTGTCCTTTCCTCTGTGTTTATCTTCTTGCCCTCTGAATTACTTTTGTGGTTTTATTACATAGCATCCCTCGATTGTAAAGTAATCTTCCCAACATTCCTGTGAGGCTGAGGGTCTGCTGGCATCCTCTTTGCAAGAACTAAATCATCAAAATTTAAGTAACAAATTGAAGATCACCTGGGGAGTTCTTGGTAGAACGGAGGAATGATGGTATCTGTCTTGTGTTTGACTCCTTCCCAGACTACTGAACTGTCTCTGTAGCATTTCCATACCTCTATATGTCCTTCGCTGTTCATGCCAATAAGAACTTGCAATCAGATAGTTCACAGTGGTGGTGATGGGAAGTTATCATTTCCCTTTGAAATTTTCCTTTGTGTCTCAAAATTAATTTCCCTTTTATCACAATACTTTACAAAATACATGGTATTGCAGATATTCTTAAATATGATGAAGTGGTTTACTATAACTTGGATGAGAAATAGGAATTGCATCCAAATGGGCAAAATTTCATAGCTGGTTTGATAGACAGGAATGTTGTTAAACTTGGCTTCCCACTGTGCAAATCTACTGCTGTAGTAAATTTTTCTTATGTTCCAAATAGTTTGGATGTTTCTGATATGAGAGGAGAATGTTTCCTACATTTAACACTGGCCAGTTTCCTAGGACTTCGTAGAGTATCCACCAAATTTGAGGGAAAGATTTCAGTAGGCTTTACTTCAGATGTGAAGATCAGGTTCATGTTTGTCTCACTGATCTGTTTGTTAACATAAAGCAAGTTATTTAACCTTCCCCTGCCTTGCTTTGCTTTTCTGCAGAATGGGAGAGCTAAAGTGTAATTGCTAAATGGTTTCTGGAAGGTTTCTATCTTGAGTGTAAGAACACAATAAAAGCCACTGACTGTCTTAGGCAATACTCACTGAACAGCATTGGCAGTATTTTTCACCCAGAACTATTTAACAGATAGACCAATCAACTTTTATTAGTTTTTAACTGTAGCTGTAGAACATTAATGATGACTCACAAATTTGGTTTAAGGACATTTAAGTAGAGACAGTACCTGTAAACAAGATTGGCAATTGTTCTTTACCTGTAGGTTTAGAAAAAGTGTAATGAAACAGGTTTTGGAACTTTATCTCCCAATCCGTCTTGTGCACAATCTGGTTCTGTCTGTGCATGCTACCAGTCCCATTCAGTCCATTTGGATTCAGGAATCTTCTGAAAGAAATGTGTCTGCAAGACAGTGACTTTTATATAATGTAGGGGACGTATCCACTGGCATTAAGTATTTTAAGAATCATTGTACTGAAGAAGAATGTCTTTCTCCTTCCGTGAAGTTTCTTCCAAATTTTTTACTTTCTCAAGGAAAAAGGCGTGACTACCGTAGCCTTGGCTGGCCAAGTCCTGATGAGTGCCTGAAACTGCGCAGGGTCGAGCTGACAACCGTAGCCAGCACGTGGCTTGCTGTTTCTGCTAAAAACATTGAGTGAGTATCTCGGATACAAGCCCTCAGTAAGTTAAACAAAGCGGGACAGTTACATGGTGTTCAGTGTGTGTAAACTGAAGATTTTATGTTAGTAAGAAAGAACCGCCAGGATTTCTAAGACGTTTGAAAACGTCATGGAATTTCATCAGTTAGATTTGAAAAGTGCAAGTGCAGATGAAAGAGCCAGTTTCTCTTGCTTCCTGAGCTACTCAAATGAGATTATGCCAGGTTCTGGGCAGTTTCCTTTCACTAGAGAGCTTTCTGATGACTGTTCTGTTCTCTTAACTAATTTGACTTGTTTTATGACATTTGTAGCATTACAGAACACATTGATTTTGCCACACAGCTGCAGGAACCAGCCATGGAGCCCCTTTGTAACCCAAACCTCCCAGCCAGTATGCATACTTTGGACCATCTGCAAGGTGTCTCTAGTCGGGCCAGCTTACATTACACTGGAGAAAGTCAACTGAAAGAGGTATGCCAGAGCTGAAGGCCATCACACAAAAATGGCCATACCATGGCAGATTCAAGGTGCATTTAGCTCAGTCCCTTGTCTCCAGAGGTGACTTTCAGTGAGTGAATGCCTGGATAAAACTTTAAGAACAGTGCAGCATGAAATTTTACCAGATTGTTTTCCCAGCCATCTACAGTCTGGCCTGAGGGAAATCCTAAAACACCATTAGTGTCTCTGTATTTATAGCTCTTTGTGGATTAATTAGTGAAAGTAAAGTCCAACTCAGCGTACTCAGAATTTCTAGTGTTCTTAGTATTCAGTGCCATGGAGTTGCAGCCCTGTGTTACACAGATAGTATCAACTCAGGATAGACAGTGATGTTTAGGTTGAAGCAGATTACAGCTTTTGTAAAAGGCCGGGCAAAAAAGCAACCAAAAAGCAAGGGGATATCTCTTGCCAGGTTCCAGCATCTAAGCACTTTTGCCTCCTCTTCCACAGGTCCTACAGAATCTTGGCAAAGACCACTACTCACCACAGTCACTAGAACAAGTTGGTACTCGAATAGCCAAAGCTTTGGAAAAGGTATGTGTAAAGGAGAAAATGAGAAGTCTGGGCTTACTGCTCATGACTGGCATAGTGGTCAATCTGGTCTCAAATCGTTTGTCTGAAATCCTGCTCAGGGAACGTATTAGTACTTGGACTAGGGATTTGTGTCTATTTAGCATCTGTAATGCCCTCACAGGTATTTTGTTGAGGTATATCCCTGTGCTTACACCATCAAGTGTCTTCTGTGTCTCTCTGCTGAAACTTAAGCTTGTCAAATGTCCCAGTGTTTCCTGCCCTGTAGTGAGCAGCATTGCAGATTATTGACTTATTAAACTATTTCAACAGTTCTCGCCCCTCTTCTTTCTCATTATGCTACATTGACTTGGAGCTTACGGAAAGTGGGGTTAAGCCATGTTTCCCCTCTCCAGTAACTCCTGGCATGCAGCAGTCAGACAGTTCAAGGGGTCTTCCTGTTATTTCAGCCTGCTGCTTCTACCTGGAGCAATGTTGGCCTGAAGTGTCAGGTATGTTCAGGCAGAGGTGTGATACCATGTGCAAGCCTGCACTTCCTGTTCTCCCCAGAGAAATCCAACCTTCCTAGCTAAAGGCTACTAAGGACCTCAGCTGTGAGCCCTAGGATGAGAGAATTAGGGACGTAATTTTCAGAGGATCCACAAAGCAGACAGGGATGCCAGGGATTGCTGTTCTGTATTTACAGCTAGTAGGGACAATATCCCAAACTGAAAACAGTTTGGTGCCATATGACTGTTGGACTGAAAGCTGTTGGGATACCTATTGTGCTTTGAAATTAAAACCAATACAGCTTTGTCCATCCCCTGAAAGAAAAGACATTACTCTTACCCTCATATTACAAGACTTAGTTTCTTTTCACTTTAGATGTATACTAGCTTTTTCTCTGACATGCTAGTTTCCCCTGCAGACACCAAGATTTATCCAAATAATCTGAATGTTCAGTGCAGAAATTAGGAACAGAATTCTCAGTATTTTTCTTTGTAACACAGGGCATGGGAGTCAGCCAGCTAGAGGCTGGGCTTTGGCAGGCTTCTGGACTGAGCTGCATCCCAGGGCATCCTTTCTCTTTCCATTGACTGCAGGAAGCCTACAAGGCTAATCAGCTAATTTAGCTAAGTTTTTTTCCTTCATGTTGGGTAATGTGTGTGCACGTATAGATGCCCAGCATCACAGGGCTGGTTAGAAGCTGTTGGGGCTTCTGAAACCATTGTTGCTGTTGAAAGCTTTTTAACTGCTATTCCTTTCCTAAGGAAATGATGTTGCATTTGGAGTTTGTTTCATTTGGCAGTCTCATTTACCTGGCTCTTGCTATATGTTGTCAGAAACTTTTTGCTGCTTTGAAATAGTTAAATGCTCTTTTTAAGTGCAACATCCTCTACCTCAGTATATCAAATAAATTGTGGAAGAGTGAAAGGTGGGAAGATTATTCACTACCAGTGTTTACATGACAGTTTTTTGTGTTCTTCTCTTGCCAGAATCAGACTTCATGGGTCCTCTCTAGCATGGCAGCTCTTTACTGGAGGGTGAAAGGCCAAGGAAAGAAGGCGATCGATTGTTTACGGCAAGCATTGCACTATGCACCCCATCACATGAAGGTGTGTATGAGTGTGTGCCCATGACTCCAGTGCAAGGATGTTGTGCTTGTCACAGCAGAGCTTTCACAGACTATTGAGAATGCCAGCAGTGTATATCAGGTGTCTCTGATGTCTCTAATTAGATATTAGCCAGCTCAGGTGAAACCAAAATGTTCACCATTTGCTGAGTATGGACTGTATCTTAAAAATAACTTCAGGAAAGGTTCCGTGGAATTTCCTGCGCTTCAGTGGGTTTGACGCCTCTCTGGGCATCCCAGACTTGAAACTTCCTCCCGTTAGTTAGGACTTTAAGTCTTCACCAGCCTTTTTCTGGACAAGTCTTATAACTTCAGATGTGGGAGTATGTTTTCAGGTTATGCTTTTAGAGAGGGGAGTATATCTTCTGGTTGTACTTTTAGAGAATTACTTAAATCCTTGAATCTTAAGCATTTGGGCTGTGAGTCTCAGTTGTACGCTAGTCCTTGACTTTGTGCAGCAGTTCCTTGCTTGAAAAAAAAGGCACTTTGGACACCATCTTCTCTTTGGTGTTTCAGCTGGCTGAAGTACTCTGTACCCTTCACCTTGCCAGGTGCTGTGCTGAGCATTGTAATATCTGCTCTTAAACACCAAGCTCCCCCTTGCAAATTGATAAATGCAATATAGGCTCCTTAGTCAACATAGCAGAGTTTTCTTTGGGACCTGAGCAACAAATTGGGCAGCGTGGAAAATTGTAAACTCCACTGGAATCTTGGTCTTCAACCTTTCTATGAAAATTGGGAGACGAAGTAATTCAAGCTCTCAGGATATTATTAGGAGGATTTAGCCATTAACAGCAGAAATACCTCAACTAAGAAATGCACAGCCCCACTGCAAATCCTTTGTAGGTTTCCTATCATTTTATTTCTTTGCATTATCTATTTAAAACAAGGTTGGAACCAAGACCTAATATATCCAGCTTTTGCTTATTTTCCTGTCTTTCTACGTAATTGGTTCCTCAGGAAAGGAGTCCTTAGCTGTATGATCTGTAAGGGTCAGACTATGGATTGGAAACTACAGTTTGGCAAGACTATGGTGGAGTAGTGCTGTTTTCTAGAAGTATGATATAATGTTGCTTGGGACGGTATGACTCTCCGAATTTGTGCCTTGTTCTTGTCCTCTATATTGAAGCTGCCTCCAGAGAAAACTCTGGATCTTGTTTGTAAAGACAGAGCTGCAGCTTTTACTCAGAGTTAGCACTGAATTAAAAGCTATTTTGTCTAGTTTGGTTTATCTTCCTCTTTGCTATTATGCACTTTGGCTACTTGCTCTTGATTTTTCTCATGCAAATAAAAGGTAACTGTGAACTTCTTTTGTGATTCTGACTTCCATAATATCTGCTTTGCAGACATGAATAACTTGTCCAGAAAAGGTATTCTTTGACATGTGAAGGTCAAGGAATTGGGGATCGCATACATCCAGAGCTTTTTATTGTCCTGTTGAAGGCACCTAAGCCTTGGTACTAAGCGGTATTTTATGCTTTGAAGATGTGAGGCCCAGCTCCCAGAGTGTCTGTAATGGCTGCCAGGGCTCTCCAATTTTTTCAGTCAGACAAGGTCACACTCTGGAAGTCCAGAAAATAAAGAACATACCATCAGTGTCTAGCTGAGAAAATTTTATTTATAGCATCAATATTTATTTACAGCATCAAAATAACAATTCTGTGGCAGAGGCAGGACAAAAAAAATTATGCATCTGTTGCACTAATGGTTAGACCATGTTTTCACTTCCCTGCAGTCCCCTTTGTTTGTATCCCCTTTCCTTTTATCCAAGAGCTGAAGGAGGGTATTGAAACAAAACAGCTTCTCTTGGCTCTAAAGAGCGCATCTCATCTTTGGGGAGAAAAATAGTGTAAGAGCTTCTAAAAACTAATTGTACATACACTTAAGTAAGTTAATTTTTGAGTTGTTTTTTCTGTCCAGTGGTAATGTTTGTCACTATTGCGAGTGGATGTGGATGTGAATGTGAAGTATTTTGTTTGTAACTCAGGCCCAAATGGAGTTTTGTATTAAAATAGGTCTGGATCATTACTCTCAACATCAGAAGAGAGGGGAGTGGGTAGGATGAGTGTGGCTTGGTGGTGGATTGTTCTGTTTGTCTTGCTGATCCTGAGACAATTGCAATGGAAGGAAACCATTTGTTGCTTCTCTTCTCCTCCAGGACGTACCACTAATAAGCCTAGCAAACATCTTCCACAACGCCAAACTCTGGAATGATGCCATCATTGTGGCCACCATGGCCGTGGAAATAGCGCCGCACTTCGTGGTTAATCATTTCACACTGGCAAATGTCTATGTAGCAATGGTGAGTGTGCTGCCGCCCAGGTATGGCTGTCTTTGTGATACTATTTGCATGTATGTAGAAGTTTTTATTCTCACAAATAATGTTGAAGGAGCAACATTCAAGAAATTGGGGTATGATCATCAAGAAAGAGTATCTTTAGGAAGATGAAACTTTTATTTATTTTGCTCCTAGTTTAACTTACTATACTCCTATTTCTCATTTAGTACTTTAAGGCAAACGTTTTTATAAACTGGCTTAAGAATGCTGTGTGCAAAGCTTTGTAAAGGCAGTAGCAAACAACTGGTAATTTGGGTTGTCCACCCATCTAAATACAGGATATTTTTATAATACTGGAAAATTAATGATGGATTTGGTCTCTATCTTGAAGAGCTAAGCTTGGACTAATAAGTAAAACCCAGCTTGCAGTTGTGGTGAACAAACACAAGGGAAGTTCATTTTCAGTATCAGGATTATCAATGCCTAATATAATTTGCAGATTGAACTCAAATTTCTTCATACTGTCTATATATACTATTAATATACACCTTTTTTAAAAATCAAGATTTACAGCTTGCCTTCATCTAGTTATTCTTTATGATGTGGCCAGAAATACATATTATCTCTACCTCATAACTAAAGTTACTGAGAAAAGGAACTTAAGAGAAAAAAATAAGTCATGAAACTGACTGAAAGCCCCAGAATGTTTTGGGTCTTTTCTCCTCTCATTTTTCCTCTAATATACTATTGCATGTTGGCATGCTTTCCTAGTTAATAGAAAAGCAGGGTGGCATAGGTAATGAGATTTCAGCTATACAAAAATAGATGCTATTTCCACATGAATGCTTCTAACTACCAGCCTGGAGTCCAGCTTATCAATTGAAATTGTCTAGCTATTGTATGCTCTTTAAGTTTTTTTGGGGGGGGGGGGGGGGGGGGGGGGGGGCGGGGGGTGTTCAGTTTTTACTCTTTTTATTGAGTAATCTTTTTTAAATAATTTCAGGTTGTTTCTAAAAATGTTAACTTTTCAGAAAAGTTGATGGTTTTGCATTGTCAAGATTTTAAGGCTTTGATCTACTCAAATTCTGACTGAAATCTGTTTTTAAAAGTTACTTGCACAGCAAGAATACAGAGGTGTACTATTAAAAAGAAAAGGCGAGAACATTGGTCAATAATTCTCAGCAATAACTCAACTCTTTTCCATGGATTATGCAGAATTGAGTCATTAGCCCAAGAAAATATCAGTTATTTGTGAGAGAAGGAAAAAAATCCTAAATCACAAGGATCGGTTCGGTTACTTTTGTGCATATCATGCTGCACAACTGGTTGGGATGGGAAGGGCACAGAAAATATGTTCGCTGTTTTTAGAATCTGATTCTTTGCACTCTGGTTTCTTTCTTCACAGGAGGAGTTTGAAAAGGCCATGAAATGGTATGAGTCAACACTAAAGCTTCAGCCGGAGTTTGCCCCAGCAAAGAATCGAATCCGCACCATTCAGTGTCATTTACTTCTGAAAAAAGAGCGACGGTCTCCTTAGAGATCAGCATCTTTCTCTTTTTTAAAAATGTCATTATTCTCTATTCTGCTCTTAAGTGTGCTAAGATAAATTGATGAATTGAAATTTTTAACAAGACTGTTAAAAAGAGAAGGGATTTGGATCAAGGGTTCTTTTATTATTTTTTTGTCAAATAGAGGAGCATCTTTGGAAAATATATTTCAGAGACCATAATTTTAAAACATCCTTGTAAATATTAAACCGAGAAACTTCCATGAGTCCATGACCACCTGTAACAGGACCCTAGGCACTGTTAGTTTTTCCATAATGCTCAGATTGGCATCAGCATCCAAAATAACTTGCTTCATGTCTTATAATCTAAGCCACTGGAAATGCAAAGCACACAATGTACCAAATAGTAAGAAGAGATAATCAGCAATTCATCCATGTGAAACTCATGCTTTGTCCAGTCTCGTTCACTCCATACCACATTACCTGCTTTTTTGGAAGGAGAGGAACAGACTTTTAAATATTTATTAAAAAAACATGAGAAACATGAAGCATTTTTGGAATTGTTCATTTCTGTTGGGGAATGAGGAGCAGGAAACAGCAGGACCCTAAAGTCAAAGTAGTTTTTAATCATACTTGCAGGGGAAAAAAAAAAAAATTGGTAAAAATCCCAGTAAGATGTTTTATTTGTCTGTATATTCATAGCCCTCTGCCTCCCTGAGTGGTGGGTTTACTAATTCTTTGTTCACTGTATTTCTAGCCATTTTGGAATAAGGTGCAAGTTTATGCTCACCCTGAGCCATACTTTCAGCTGCCAAGGAGGAGGAGGGACATGGTGTCAAGGTACCAACAGCAAAAATGTCAGGTGGAAGATTTCCAAATCAGTTCTGTCTTTGGTTGGTGGAGGACATGATTCTCCAGAATCAAAAAGGGCACATATTTGAAATAAAATAAATTGTTTATGAACAACTCACAGCTTCTCCTGTACTGTGTGTATCATGCGCCGCTTGCAAGAGTCCAGGTTAGCCTGGAGGAGCTATAGCCTTTCCTTGGGAGCAGACTGAGCTGGGAGCCAGGAAAGCCTTTGACACGCAATGATTTCGTGTGTACCCTTGGAAAATTCCTTGCCTCTCTGTGTTTGACTCTGTTTGTGGCAGAAGGAAATAAGGAAAAGTTAACTAACTCAGCTGTCATGTAACCCACTCCGCAGCTTCTAATGTTAAACATGCTTCTTAGTGATGCTTTTTAAAGAACTAACAATGCTCATGAACTTATTGGGTGTTTTTTCTCCCCCAGTATTTTTCCTGTCTCGTCAATGCAAATTAAGAGTAAGTGTGGCAGTGGTAGAAACTATGACATCAGTGTAGTTTTTATAATACTGGAACTTACTGCTTCATAAAAGAGTCCCTGAATATTCTTATATATGACTGAAGATGAGCAGTTCTAATGCAAATTATACCTCTGTTTTATTGCAAGTATCTAGGAAGCCCGACAGATGTATGAGCAAGTGCTACTGTTGGGTAGATTTTTTATTAAAAATGGGTGAACGTGTTAAATTTTTGTCAACGGAGTTGATGGCATGTCAAATTTTATTCTCTTCCAAGGCTACTGGAAGGCTGAATGCTGTTGGCTGGAGACAGGCATAGCTCTATCTCTGTAAACTCCAAGAGGAAGATGTCTTCACGAAAGGTCTAATATCACCACTAGGATCATGGACTGGGATGATGAATTACAGAGATTTCTGACATAGAGCTGTGGGAGGGGAAGACAGCAAGGCAGGTGCAAGATCTAGAAAGAAAGAGCAAAGGCTTTTCCTTGAATTAATGCGCAGAGTGGCTGCTTTTATTCAGTTTTGTTAACTGGTCTGCTTCACTTCTATAGCGCTTGATAAATAGTTGGGAGTCACTTAAATACATTTGGTAGTACATTTGGTAGTACATTTCATGTACTAGTTTTAAAATATAGTATGCAAGAACTTAGCTTGGTACAGGGCATGTACATTATAACTTGGTTTCCTAATGTATCACTGGGTTAAATCAAGTGGTTGCCACGTGCTGAGCTCTTTCCTATAGCATCCGTCTCACCACTGATGGGAGATGCTGGGATTTAAGTGAAGAGAACCTTAAGAACCTAAAGCACCAATATGTGGAGCACAGGTGGTCATCCATGGCTTTGAAAAAGATGGAATTAAAATAGACCTTTTCTGGATTAGCAAGGATTATGCTCATAGACAATATAGGTGGGTGCTTGAAATTGGCCATTAATTCTCACTCCAGCTTACCTCTTGTTTACTGCAGTGTTTACTAATTTTTTTCTTTAAAAATTGCAGCAAGGTGCACTGTACACAAACATCAAGCAAAATGTAGGAAGACCTAAGTTTGTGTGTGGCCATACTGTAAATTGGTGCCAAGGTGGTAGCAGGACATTGGTGTCCTTGCTATCTTTGCATTTTCAGAGAATTTGCTCATTAGAAATGGTTCTTGAAAACTGCAGTAGTCTGATGAATGGTTTTTCTTCTGAATCTTAGGTAAGTACTTAAATGTGTACTGCCTTAGTCCCATAAAATTTGTACGTATGGATTTTCATTTGCTACATGGCTACTATATCCTCTCTCTGCCATATAACCAATTTTAAAATAGCCTATGCTTCCCTCTTAACTATATTTTCTGTAATTTTATGTAATTCCTGGATGTGTACTGCACAAGCAAGTACATCCAACTGAAGCAGGGAAATAAAAAGATCTACTTGAGAGCATAAACTTGACTTAATGCTAGCAACAGTCTGTGTCTTAAAGATTTCACCCACTGGTGAATCTGCTGGGGAATGCCGGCTTGTGCCCTTGGAGAAGGCTAATGGAGCACTCATCTCCATGCCTTCGACCCTCTACAAATGCCAAGAAGTAGTGTGTTTCAGTGGTTTGTGTTCAAATGTTAGTCAATTAAAATTAATTATGCTGATCCTATGGACAGAAAACAAGTTGGGCAACATGCTGAGATGGAGGCTACTGAATTTTTAAGAGCAAAGGTGTGATTCTCTGCAGGGTAGGTTACCTATTTAGAGAGTACATGCATCTCCTTCCATTTAAGTTTTTTCAAAATAAGCTATGGTAGTTGTCTAGGCTCTGTCTTTCATAAATGAAAAAGATTATTATCTTGAGAGGGTGATCTAACCCCCCTGTTGTAGGGCATGGCAAATTGCCTGTTCAAACTGCCTTTTCCTTTCCTTTGGCTGTTGAGATAACTTTGACAAGCTGAACTTCAGCATGGCTTCAAATAATGAGACTTGGTAACTCTTCACATTGACTGCCTCTGCTTAACATATCACCGAAGCAGTCTGATTTAGGGATGGCATAACCATAGGTAAATGGCAAAACCCTCTCTTCTCAAAAAAAAAAAAAAAAAAAAAAAAAAAAAAAAAAAAAAAGAGTTTTCAGAGCATATCCAGAAATTAAGTACAAATGGGGAAAAAAGTCTCCATTTGTTCGCAGATAGCATCCTTTAAATCCTCAGCATCCTCACAGATAGCCTCTAAAGCCCCTGACATTCAGGGGTCTTTGAGGGAAAATAGTACAGGAAAAGAATCAGACACTTGTATCTATAAAGTGGTTGGTTTTGATTCACTGTTGATGCCTTAGTTGTACTGGTCAGGACTGCACTGATGCCATACAAAAAAAAGGAGACATGAAATACCATATTGCCGTCCAGTGTGACCATAAGATCATATCCAAACAAGAGGTTTTAAAATGCAGTGGAGACTGAGATCACCTGTGGATGCCTTGCATCACCTATAATAGAAAATGGCTATCAGAAAAGTTTCCTGATGCAGCTCGCAACTTTCTTTCCCCACTCTATAACCTTCCCTCTTTCCCTCTCACAGGAAAAAGATTAAAAACAAACAAGAAACCCACAACTTCTAAGAATGGAATGGTATGGTACAGTATGGTATGGCTGAAGATACCAGTTTAGTTTTGTTGCTGTATTGTCATGCTTTTGCTTCCTGCAGTTTACAGTAGCTGCCATTAACTTGTCCGGGTACCAACTTAGGAACCCCCCCAATTTGGGTACCCGGGTCAGTAATGTTCCTACCCTTGTTGCTGCCCTGTACGACTTTAGGCAACATATTTCCCCTCCTTGCTGTACCTCTCCCTCCCATCCCTCCCACACATTGTCTGATGTCTTTTTAGAACATATGGGGGAGTGGTTGGAACTGAAATTATTGCTGTTTATGAATTTGTGTGAGAAACAGTTGTAGTGTCAGAGATTACAAATAGTGGCAACCCAAATTAAGAACAACCTGTGAAACAGGGAACAGGCCCAAGTTTAATAGTCTGTATCAGCACTGAAAGAGTGAAAATGCTTTAGAAGAACTTGCCTGGGAATTCAGAAAAACACAAGCTCCTCTTCTGCAGAGCTATTGGATGTTGTGTGGCGGGTCCAAGTGATCCTCGCATCTCAAGATGTGTCTTCTGGAGTGCCGCAGGTTGTCTTGTTTCTTAGAGGACCAGCTGGCCATATTTGAGTCAATGAGACTCTCTTAGAAACGTTCCCCAAGAAAAGGCTTTGTCACTTGTGGGATTGGTTTTGCTGAGTTTTATTTTTACTCTCAATTTGCTGAACGTACTCAAGTGTGCCAGTATTCGTTCAAACAAAATGGTTTGGGGTCTGTGAACACTGAGGCTTATGAAGCTTTCCTATCAATTTGTTGTTGTCTTGCTGGAGTCCAGTGGCTGGTCATCTGTGAGAGCAGACAGAAAGTTGTGCAAATGATTACCACAAAGGGGCAGGCAGTGAGTTTGGGGGCAATTTGTTTTCACTACCATTTTTAGGGAATCTGTACAAGAGTAGTACGACCTACATTCCACACAAAGAAAGTTAAGAAAATGACAGTCTGAAATTAAGGGAGAGGCTTCTTGTACTTTTAGCTTTTTTTCATTTTTAAGTGTCAAAAAGCTCAGGATTGATTAGGAGCAGTGTTTTGATATGGCTGACTGCTTAAAAAAAGCATTCCCTCAAATTTTTGCAAGTAGCTGTTTTTTTTAAACTTTTAAACCTAACGATCTACTTCTGGATCCCAGAGCAAAAATAATAGTATTCACGTTCAGTAGTCCCAGAGGAGGTGCAATGACAGTGCCACAGAAGGAATAGTTTCAATATACAAGTGAGCAGGAGTTAGCTTTGTGATACTTATAATCTAGGGATATTTTCTTAATACAGGTGTTTTGATTTGTTGAGGTTTTTTTTCTTTCTGGTTTCACGGTTCTCCTTCCATGTTCAGTCCTTCAGAATCAGGTTCTTACTAGTCTAACAGAGTATTGCTGCACATGTTTATTTGTGCCTGTGGCAGCCCAGGTACTTCACAGAAGAGCCAGTCTCTGCTCTGAAGGGTGTACAGCCCCAGACATTGGCCCACAGAAGAATTTCAGTGGTTACTGGTGCCTTAGCCAGGGATCAGACAGCTGTTGAGTCTAACCTTCTGGCCACACTCCTCCATGGTGACACCACTGTTGGTTTTAAAATCCAAGCCGTCCACATCTCTCTGAGAATACTACTCTGACAAATCAATGATCATTATTCTACTACAATTCAGTGGAAAAATTTTACCTGTTCTGCTTGTTGATCTAAATCCAATTATGTCCTCTCTCTCTAATAGTCTAATTCTACTGTTGTTTTGTTTTGTTTTTCTTTTTTAAAAGAAATTATTTCCCAGAGCTGCAGCTGTTACAGATTACAGTATGATAGCATGAGTTACCACTCTGTCTTAGGAGTGCATTTTGCTGTGCCCCGTCTTGTGATCCATATGCTGAGGAGCAAAGCTTTGATATATGAAAGTTGCTAAGGACACTAACTTGTGGGCAGATGCAATCCAAACAGTCTAAATAGATGGAGGACCCAGTCTTATCCCACTGCTATGCTAGAAGCTAATGTAGGAAAATATTTTCTCTGTGAAAACAGAAAAGAAACCAGGCCTTAGTGGTGAGACTCATGAAGAAGGGAGAGGAAGCTCCAGGTAGAAGAAGCAAGGAAGACAAGGGTCCTGCTTTTTGTAGCATCAGAGACTTTCTGGTGGCAGAACTAGACAAGGTAAAAAGGACAAAGCAGTGGCCTGAGTGGATGGTTCCGTCTAGTTGTCTGGACACATCAGAAAACAAGAAGGACACCTGAGAAGGCGTGGATCAGCGCTGCAGAGCCATTGCAGACAGTGGGGCACCTGGCATTGGCATGCATTCCTGCATGGTCAGTATGTCTGTGGAGTTTGGAGGGCCACAGCTGCTCAGCCTCCCTGGCCAAGGGATGAGCGTAACTGCAGAAACGTCCTGTGAGCACTGGAACGGAAGCTCCCATGGTCACTTACATCCAGGAGTTCCAGAGGTCAGTTTCCAGTGAGAAGTGTTTGTTCTTTTTGAGCCTGCTACTTCTTGAGTTACAAAAGATCATTAACAGCTTTTCTCCCTCGCCTTTTCTGTGACATGCTCATCTAAGACACGCTTTCCTGACTAAACTGAGGCATGACCAGACTCAGCTTAGCTTTTAGCCTGCTGACTTCTTTTGGGAGGATGGGATACTCGCTTAAAAGCATTTTTAATTTTTTTTTAAGAAGACCGTAGTACAGCATCCATAATCTGGGGTTTTTTTTCTGTCTTCTCAACTTAGATTGAAGTTGCCTCTGGAAAAGAAAGGTCAGGACGTGATTCTGTTAACTTAGGTGTTAACACCAGCGTGGCCACTCTACACCTCACACACAGAAAGGCATCTTCTGGCCCACTCACTCTTGCCCTCTTTCTTGGGGACCTGCAAATAGTGAGTTCTGTGTCTTGTGTGACATGGGGACCTCTCTGCCTGCAGGCAGTTTTCTGTGCAAGTGGATGGCGGCAGGGTGCGTATACCCTAAGCATGGCTGGATGCACACGCTGGCACAACAAAAAGTACCCTGCCTCAGTCGCTGAACCAGTTCTATTCACTATTACACTGCCAAAATGAGAATTGGGTCTAAAATCTATTTAATCTGTGTGTTATCTCTTGATTACAGTAGTGCCTTACAGTCCTTTTCAGTGATCTGAGAGAGGTGAATTGAATGATCTTCCAAACCCTACCTAATTAATTCCTGTCGTCATAGGGCATTTTTAATTATTTGGAGCAGCTTAGTCAGCACATCAGGTTACAAGAGCTCAACAAGAATTCTTATCCTTGTCACTGTGGGTTTACATGGGCCTTCCTAGGAATATCTATAGCAACAACCCCCTACACCTGCCTACAATAACCAACCTTAACAGGAGCGTCACTAAAAGCTCTTAGAAAATTGGGTGGTTGCAACCCAAGTGGCAGCATTTCCTCAGGAGCAGATCAGAACAGCAGCGCTGCTTCTGGTACCCCGACAAAGAACCCTCTGTCGCTTTTCATGAACAGGATATTTTGTGCCTTTAGAAGCCTAGAGTGTTTCTTATGAAATAGTTTCTCCTAAAATGTTTCAAAGACATTTTGACCAGAAGAACAAACAATTTGGTGTATTTTAGTGTAGGCAAGGCTTGCTTTCTTCAGCTGGAGGACCTGCAAGGGACAAAAATAAGGGAAAAAACCCAAATGGGGGGGAGTTCCTTTAGAAACCCTCCAGAAGAGAAGCCAAGACAAACCCCTTCTATTTGCCTGTAATTTCAACCTTCCTCCGTGCTGAGCAGAGGAGTAGAGCCTGCCCATTCCATTCCCTGTGTGAATCCAGGGACAGGGCTTTTATTTTCTTTCCATCTTTTTATTTATTGACTTAGCCCTGAGCTTTTTTTTAATATCTTTTTAACTGACTGCATAGGCAGTTGTAGTTCTTTCAGTCTGGATAGCATGTCCTAGCATATCAGGTTACTGTGATTTCTTTGTTCAGCACGCAACCCTTCAAGCGGGTGAAAAAGAAGAACAAGACTTTCTAATATTGTCAGCATGACTCTAGGAAGTTTGAGAGGGGAATGTGAAGTGTGAATGAATTCACAATATTCATTTTAAAGTTGATATTACTAGAACGAACAGCAAGGTCACAGCAGATAAAATGGAAATTAATTCATCTCTGTGACTCTTTCACTTCAAAGTGTCACCAGCAACCCTTGATTACCATCTCAGAGCCTTGCTTGCACACTACTCACAAGATTTCCAGTAAAATGGATCCTGGAGGGCATGGCTTGTTTTTTTGGGGGGGAAACCCATGAGCTTTACCATTTTTGCTGTTTATATTAATCCTCCCTTACTTGCAGCAAAGTGGCTTCTTCCCAGGGCTTCAGTAACCAGCTTTAGTTCCCAGGTACCCACATTTCTCTGTGCCCCACTTCATCCACACCATGCAGCTCAGCCACCTCTGAGTGCTGCTGCCAAGTCGGAGCAAGTGGAGGAGTCAGTGAAGGTCGAAGGAAGATGGGGCTCTGGAAAGAAACCAGGCAGTGGCATCTGTCAGCTTGTAAGTGCTTCCCCCTGTTCCTTACTGTCTCCTCCAGCCTCTTAGAGCTGCTGTGTGGGAGGAAAGAGCAGCACCAGCAGCTGGAGGAAAGTGGGAGGAGTGGGAGGAAGAAGAGGGAAGAGCACCTGGGGGCTGAGAGCCAGCCTCGCTGTCTGCTCCCTTTCGCAGTCCCCTCCAGCCGCGTTTCTGTTCCTCACCTAAAGATAACGTCAGAGGGGCTGAGGAGCAGGTAGTGGTGCGAGCAGTGGCGGTGGGGCAATGCCCACTACCTCCCTCCCCCTTGCCGTGCTTCTGTCTTTCTCCATGCCGGGAGAACTGCTGCCACTGATACTGAAGCGCTCCAGCACTGTCATGCCTTGTTCTCTCTGCCTCCAAGTTAATGAATGGGCAGCTGAAGCAGAGACGAGAAGTGGCCAAGGGCAAAATTCGTGTTGCCTCCTCTCTGGACGTATTTGGACTTGGATGGATGGTCTATCCTACTAGGAGCAGGTAAGATTGTCCTATCCCAGTACACCTATGCCATCCCACAGACTGTCCCAGCACCTTCCCGGGGGGAGTCAGTGTGGTGTGAGGGTCTTGCAGCTCTTTGCCAGTCTGGGCACACCAGGTTTGTTGAGCTGTGGTCATGCCACCTCTTCTCCTCCTCTGCTACGACTGTCCTGGTCTCCACTGACAGAATCACTTTTGCAGGGCCCCGTTTTCGCTCTGCCTTTCTCTGTGTGCTCACTTCGGCCCTGTGACTCCTTGGTAGCGCAGCTTTTTGCCTACACACCTGCAGCGCTGGAGCCTCCTAGGTACACCCACAGCCCCCTCCCTGCCCTCCAAAGGGTCCTCGTATTGAGCCCCTCGCTGCTGATTCATGGCAGACCTCTGGCTTGTTCCCTGTATTCCTTTCCCGCCCAGGCTTTTGCCAGTGCGACGTGTGCTGGCGACGGACACCGACGAACGCGCCGAGGGTAACGCTGATTCCCCAGTACCCCATCTTCGGGCTGAACTAACACCCTGGGCAGGAGTTTGTCACGCTGGAAAGGGAAGGGGATGCCGTGCCGCAGACGTCCCGGTGCGTCCCCGTCCGGGGAGCGGGGGGATCCGGCCCCTTTGGCCGCCAGGGACAAAAGCCGCTCCCGCCGCAGCTCGGCGGCCCGGCGGCGGCGGGGGGAGCCCGGGGGCGGCGGGCGGCGCCAGGCCCGGCTCGGCCGGCAGGTGGCAGCCGCAGCCCGGCGTGAGGCGGCGGGGCCGGGCGGGGCCGGGGCTCCCGTCGGGGCTCCCCCGCCGCGCTCTGCCCCCGCACGGAGCGCGGCCCCAGCCCGCTGGGCTCGGCCCCACGGGCACCGGGCTGCTCCCCGGCCCACACCGCAGCCGAGGGGGCGCTGCCCTCGGAGAGCGGCGCCCCGGCTCCCCTCCGTGCCCGAGGCGCTGCCGCGGGGTTCCCGCCTCGGCTCGGGTTCGCCCCTTGCGGGGGGGATGGGGGGGGAGGCAGGGGGCTGATGCGTTCTGGGATTTGGGGGACGGAAGCCCTCGTGGTAGCTCTGTGGGAGCGCCAGGTTTTGCGGGGGCGTTCCTGAGCCCCGCTGCCTGGGGCCGCCCGCGCTTCACCCCGCAGCCCGGCTGGAAGCCCCGGGTGCGGGACAGCCCTGGCCGCGGGAATTCCTCCGCCCCGTCCCCGCCTGCCCGCCCGGCGAAGGGCCCCGAGGGAGGCCCGGCTTCCCCGCGGGCACCGCAGTGCCCCGGCGCAGGGGGAAATCTTCTCTCCCGCCCACACTGTCTGAAACCCGGGGGATGCGGGTGCCGGGGCTGGAAAGGCGGGGGCGGCGCGGTGCTGCCGGCGATCCCCTGTGGGGCAGGTGGAGTCCGGCACTGCACTTCTGAGGGGTTTACCCACTTCAGCTCTAGATTCTGCAAGGGAAGGGTTTGCCCATGGAAGGTTTCTCCGGGCCATCCTTCCAGCCCACGGAATGCTCCTTTGTGCATCCTCACGCCGATCCGCCCTTCGGGCTGCGCTGTGCGATTCTCTCGCTTTTCTCTGTGGGTTGTTGTTTTGGCCAAAACTTCAGTCACTGCTGGGCTAATCTTAATCTATTTCACGAAGCTCACGATCTCTGCTTTCCAGATGACCCTCCCCAGCTTTTTTTACCGGCTCGATGCCTCACCTCTGCGTGCCCTCCAGCTTCTCACAGCAGCCTGTCTCTCCAGAGCCCAGGGAACAGCCCACTGGCAGGGAGTTCCCTGCTCACCTTTACTGCCTCTGGAGCGGACAGAGACATTATCCAGCACTGCATCTGCCCTGAAATGCCTGTAATTCAGAACACAAAGCACCTCAGGCTCTGTCAGTTTCAAACATTTCGGGCTGGATTCCTGCTCGGAGAATGACACCAATTTCTTCCAAACTGTTTTAAATTCAGTCAAAAAAAAAAAAAAAAAAAAAAAAACAAACAGGAGAGTCATGCTTCGAGCTGGACTTTACTTGGAACCCGGGAGCAAAACATCGGGTCTTCTCACCTGATGGTCACCAATCCTGCTGCGACAGGTAATAGCTGCCTTTTGGAGACCTAGAGGAGCAGAGCTGGGGTAGTGGTGCAAGCATCCCCACCCCAAGTCCCACCACCCTTTGTTAGTCCCTGCTCAGCCCCCTGGCAGGTGATGAGAGATGAACTGGAAACTTGCCCACGCAGGGTGTGGCACAGGCACTAAAGGCTGAAGTACAGAAGCCACAGCCATGGTGGGGACTTGTCCTGCCTGTGTCTATGATGGTCTTTAATATCTTAGGATACAAAGGGGATTGCAGTCTACAGGATTCTCAGACAACCCCCCATTTTCCAGCTTGAAATGCTCTTTTAAATGTATTTAAAAAAAAAAAAAAATCCAAACACTATTAAATGCAAAGAAATCATGAAAAACAACAAGGAACAAAAGCTCTCAATCCTAGCTGAGCACTGCACAGACAGGAACCTGCTCTGACGTACATGAGCACCCCATAGGGATTAACTCTCTCCTGCCCAACAAAGCTAGCCTTCTAGCTTCTACTTTGCAGCACATTTTGTGTGCTATAAATGTGTTTAATCTAGCCAGATAGGGAGATTAAAATGTACAGGCTTAGTACCTATCTGCAGTTATCCCCACCTAAAAAACCCTCACAATCCTGGTCCAGGACTTTTCTGCCTATATGACAGATGAAAAAAAAAAAAAAAAAAAAAAAAAAATCCGTGTGAATGAGAAACAAGAATCAGGCAGCAGAAGTCTAAAGGAAAACGACAAGGAGAAGCTCTTAGAGTATTTTTCCCCTTTGCTTTCCTGTAGCCAATATGCAGAAGGGCATCTAATGCATGTCTACTACCAGCCAGTTATTATTTTCTTACCCTCACCCCTTAACTGAGGTTCCTAAAGCCCTTTGCAGCCACTGCTTCACCAGTCTCAGGTACCCTCAGGAGACAGCTGGTGTCACTAACCTGCTTATAAAAAGGGGGGCAGTGAGCCACAACTGTGTGTAAAGCCACCTAACAGGCAATTCTTGGAACACAAATTAGGAGGTGGGATTCTGTTTTGACTTTAACCTTCAAGCTAGGTTTCCTCCTTTCCCCAAACCTGCAGTGCCAAACCACTGCAGTATCAAACATGCAACAGCATCCTCCATCTTCTTGTCATCATTGGTACCACATCAGAGTGAAGGGTCATGTAGGCTGCAAGCCTCCAGACCCCCACCTGCCTTTCAAGGAGATTGCTGTTAGAAAGGTGAACCAGGGGATTCATGCTTTGGGCTATTTGCATTATCCTTCATGTCTATAATGGAGCATCATCACTGAGGAGGGAACTACACAGAAATCACTTGCTTTAGGTGCTGCATCTCTCCTGTGTTTAAGCACCTATGTTTAAGCACTCCTGTGTTTAAGTGAGAAGATCTGATGTTTTTTCCCAATGTACCCCATACTTTTATTCCAATGTCTTTTCCTTGCATCTGTGGGCAATTCAAAATCTCACCACGAGACCACCTGTGCAGAGATACAGCCCACAGAAGGTCTCAGTTGTTGCTGCAGCAAGAACCCGTGTAGAAGTATTCTTCCACAGCCGTGGCAATTAAAGCATAGCATTGCCTAAGCGTGCTCGTCCTTCTCACCATGGTCCGCAAATTTTGAGTTCTCTCTTTTTTTTACTTTCAGGTCTGACTGGACACAACCAGCATCTCGGGGTGCCTGTATGGGAGATGTGTAGAGATTGTCTCTCTCTTTCACTGACAACCCATCACTGTGGTGCAGCACAGGACATGAGCAAGAGGCTCCATGGCATTGAGATGGCAGTGAAAATCCTGAAACAGAGGCAAAATCCTTGGAGACAGGTGTGTCATAACAGGTATGGTGTTTTCTCTGAGAAAGCCAAGTGTAAAATATTTGCTAACTTACACTCAAAAAACAAAATATAAATTCTCCCCCAGGAAAAAAAGTGGGGAAATGAATTTTTGGGAAAAGGGGATTTATAGCAGGGAATTTCTCATGTCTGCACATCTGTTTTATAAATGGAAAATATTCATGAACTCTATCCAATCACTTAATTGAAATATTTTCCCAAAACACCACATCTACTTTTCTTAATTCTGAGATGGTACCATTCTGAATCTATACTTTGAGTTCATCCTAAAATAAGATAAAACTACGTTAAGGATGGCTAGCTAGCATTGCAGGAGTGTGGTACGAGACATAATTTTTCATACATTACATGGAAAGTATGGTGGACCAATACTGAACAAAGCATGCCAGCAAGTTTCTGGATGATGTTGCTAATCAGTGTGCCCTGTGTCTCATGTGCTTGTGCTCTCCACACATCAGTGTAGTGTAGAAGTCCTGGGGGAAGCACCATAAGTGCCAAACGGGACTTTTCCTAGCCTTCCACTTGAGTGTGTTGAAAGCCCTTGCCCTCTGCAAGAGTCTGTCTAAGAGCAAGTGCAAACTTTGAGTGCGATGTCTCTGAGGGTATTATGGCACGAGATTGGTAAGAAAAGAGGGAGAAATCATTAGCTGATAATCAGAACGTGAAAAAAATAATTTCAGTAATTTTAGGCTTGTGTTGCTCAAAAGCCAGCATCCATTGACATTTGAGAGGAAATGAGAACTTCTCAGTTAAGATCAAGCAGACATCAGTGTTGTTCAATGCTTCTTAAACACTACAGGGGGTGGCTTAAAATCCCTTTAGTGCTCCTAATTCCTGTGTCCTAGGAATCTCTCCTAATGTCTATCTCTAGAAAGTCCAATGAAGTCTGATTTTCATACTGGTTTAAGTGTCCTGAATCTTGGCTTGAAACCTAAAACCTTCCTCACCCGTGGCCTTCCTGTCAGTGGTGAGACAACAAGATCACAGATCCTCTTAAGCATCTTAAGCTAAAACCCCTTTCTTCCAGTGCTGCTCTTCTTGTCTCCATTTGCTAATTGTGAACATGGGAACTTGATAGCCAGAGACCTCATTCTACAGCCTTACAGATCTCCAGATTACATGACCTTAATTAAATTGAGGAGAGCAGAGGGACAGGAATTAATATTAAAAAAAAAAAAAAAAAAGGAAAAAAGGAAACAACAACAACCTAACCCCCAGAAATCAAATCCATGACAATGACTTTAAATGTGTAGCATGTGGTCAGTGACATATGAGTCACTTGGGCCCATCTTTATAAGAGTTGCAAAATATGAATAAAACACCCAGCTGGCATGGTGCCACAGTCCCTGTAGCTATATCAGAGCATAACAGCAGCCTGCATTGTCAGCTAGAGGCTTATTGTCATCAAGGCTAGCAGAAATCCTAGTCCTGGGGCTCAGCTAAGAGTCATCCTATACCTCAGCCTCCTATTGCAAGTCTTCTTTGGAGCTGTCTTCCACAGCTGTATTACTTTTTATACCCCCATTTCATTTTCATGATTCCAAGAGAATCCAAAAGAAGGAGTAGAAGGTATGATGTCTCTCCTCTCATATTATCCACAAAACACACAGCTCTGGAGTGCAGGTTCAACCTATGCTTGCTTGATGTTTCTGGGCTAACGTGGAAGCTGGTTGCTGCCTGCCACGTCTAACAGTCCAGTCCGCTTTATGAGATGTTACCATGGACCTTGGCCAGGTCCATCCAGGTTCTCCATTTGGAGGTATGAGTAGAGTGTGGCCAGTGCTGAACCATCGCACTTGCTGTCAGCAGCACTGAGAGGTCCTCTGTGGAAAGGAGATTGTGTGCAAAGGGTATCGGCAAAGCCTTCAAAGAGGTTGAACTGGCATCTGCCGGGAATGACGTTGGTTACAGCTGACTCCGCTCCAGCTAGATGGATAGATTAGATAAAGCAACCCAGGTGCCCTCTAGCTCTGCTACTGTGTGACAACCCCCTGAGAGCAGTCTGTGCCACCATTAGCTCGATGAGCCATCACAACCAAAACATAAAGAGAAGGCAAGAGCCTATTTTGGTTTGGGACGAGAGCTCGTAGTAAATTAGCGTACTTCCAAACTTCTGATAGAGTAGATACAGCTGTAGCGCAACTGCAGAAGTTGGTAACCTGCCATAGTTTAAAACCAGGGTCCATCTCCTCCTCTGTTGCCAAGGAGCAGACTAGAGGGAGGTTGTAAGGGCAAGATGAGTTTTACAGAAGTGGCTGGTCTTCTGTGCTACGTCACTCTTTACCGGTGTGCTGACATTGCAGCCGCGCTGTGCTAAAAGGTCACATCCATTCAGTTCCCATGTTGTGGCACCCGGTTCCCCCAGGGAGTCACACAGCACACGTAGTTAGCTATTTCGGCTAACTCACTCCCGCCTCTGGCCCCAGGTGAAGCAGCTATTTCCCTTGGAGAGGAAACCTGGAAGAGGGAAGAGTTTCCATGAGGCTCAAGATGAACAGTTGGGAGCACTAGCCCAGTGACATTGCTCAGCAGCAGTCCTTAGCCTCTAATCCCTAAAAGAAGGGGTTTCATCTTACAGGCTCTGAATGGGAACAACACATGAATTCCCAAATGAGTGAGGGCATTACGTAACGATGAGGCAACTGATCTCATGTTCATATCGATGAGAAGGAGAGGAGCCCTCCCCCGCATCTTTTACCAGAGCAGACAGTGAGCAGGGTTTCCTTAATGGGAATCCCTCCACTGCTTCTCCCCCAATTCCCAAGCTCCTGTGTGTGGGGTGTGCCGCCTGTGCATCAGATGGGCAGAATGAGGCTGTCGACTTATTTTTCATTCAAAGGTTTAGCTGAAGATAGATTTGAACTCCACATGTATATTTCAAAGGAAGTTTTTTCAGCAAGTATAGTAGGCTTAGCCTGAAATGCCCACCTCTATCCACCCCTCTCCCTCTGGAGAAACGAGGCAGATCAGTTTGTTGCCTTTCACTACATCTGTTTGTAAGAAAGTTGTGAGAGAAAAGCTCAAATATGTGGGCTGAACACTCCAAGATAAAAAATAACAAAGCCAAAAAACCACCATGATCCTCTTAAGCCATCTGACAGCTTGTGGTTCACCCTGATGTTGGTGAGGACCAGTTGGGGAAGGGCTTTGTCCTTTCCCAGCAGTGTCATGCGTGTGTGTGTGTGCAAGGCAGGTTAAAAAATACTCTGGTTGGGAGCTCTCCCACATTCTCAAACTTTTCAGCATCTTCCATCACCTAACTTTCAGTTTTTCTGAGTTTAGAAGTGTTTACAAGTCACTGGTTGATGTCACCCTTTAACTCCCCCAGCTACTCCTGCTCTATGCTGCTGGGTAAGGGAGCTTGACTTACCCAGGTCAGGCCACCACAGAAGCAAGAGAAACCTGAGGAACATCTGGTCCCAGTGCTTTCCTACCTGTCAGATCACATCTGTTCTCTCTGCATGCAAGTTTGGGGAAAATTTGGTGCATTAATGGGTTTTCCCAGGATTCTGGGAGTTTATTGTATGTGCAGATCTGATAAATTAGATAACTGCCATAGCTGGTGAGGACCAGCTCCGTCCTAGGAGGCTACAGAGGAAGCTGACCTTCCCCATGTGGTGGGACTGGGGAGAGGGGCTGAGCCCTGACCAGGAGATGGAGGATAAGAGACAGGTCATGGCCCTTCAGGAGTGGATTTCCCCAGTGTCACCAGGACAGCACTCTGGGAGAAGAGCTAAAGCTCCCTGCACTAGGTATCTGAAGAGCTATGCTGGAGCCTCCTTTGGCCTCTCCTCCCCAGAAAAGGGAAGCTTTGGGCTAGGGCTGACTCAGCAGGGGACAAGAACAAGGACACCCCCCGGGCAGCGCTACCAGCACCAGGGTTGAGCGGCAGCACGGTGACCACAGGCAGCTGCCAGCCCAAGCCCCAGGTGCCCACTCACCACAGCCAGACTGAGCACAGGAGTGACTGCAGCATGGAAGGGCCTTGGAGGCTGCTGGGGCTGCCTCCCCCGCACCACGCTGGATGCCAGATGGGGAGGGCAGCTCTGACTAGTACATGTCCCTCCATGAGAGAGTAATAGGAAGATTACTGGGATTTGTGATTTTGTAAATGGTCCTGCCTGTGGGGTAGCTAAGCAGAAACATCTAGGAGAAAAAAATTGGGAGCATCTTCTTGATCATATGAAGGGTGTGGCCCCATGACAGGAAAACTGGCTTTGTGTCCCAGCAATGCCACAGACCATATCTACAGTCTTGGGTAAGTCACTCAACTTCCATTTACTCATCTATAAAGTGCAAAGGGCTTCCTCCTTTTGTCTTTATTATTTTCTTTTTTTTTTTCTTTCTCTTTTCACATACTGAGCTCCTTGGGCAGCCTCTTAATACCTCGCATGTCTGGCTCCTCACATGTTATGGTGCAGATCTTATTCGGTTGTTTACTTCCTCCCATAACATAAATGAAAAATCACTATTCGCATATCCTTGTAGGAATACTGAGATTGGGAGAGGCTATTTTGAGAATGACAGGATGGAGGGGGGAAAAAAAAGGATTTTGTTAAACTGCAGTCATTGCCCTTCCTGAGTGAGGCTGAGTTAGAATCCTAAAATTGGGCAGTAAATGCTACTTTTTTTTCTGTGTCCATCCCTTCTTTCATCCATTCTGAGCTGAACCTTTCTGCTGCAGTGTATGTTCTGTCCTCAATTAAAAAAAAAAAAAAAAAGGAAAAAACCCCACAAAATAAAATAAACCCCTGATAATATAATTCCTCTTCCACTGTCTGAGTCTCTGCACCAGGGAACTGTGAACAATTTCCCAGTGCAAACAGCCCCCTGTGTAAAAATAGCAACACAACTGCAAACTTCAGGGTAATCACTGCCTGATTTCAAAATATTTGTTCTGCTGCTGCCCTGTCCTTTATCTCTCAGGCCTCTATATGTCACTAAAGCAACATTCGACAGCTCCTCGCCAGGTCTGCCTCCTCCAATGTGCTCCATCATTATTAATGGAAACAATCTCCATCTCAGAGTATTTAAAAATATACCCTTTTCTAAATATAGGCAATCTGTGTGTGCTTAACTACTACAGGGCAGAATGAGAGGGACCAAAATATTGACATGCACGGGGTGTGTATAATTTGTTTTGATTCCTGCTCCTCACCCCCCACCACCCCCCCCCCCCCCCGCCACCCCCCAGTGCCGATCTGTTTATTACCCACACCTTGGAGGAAAATCTGACATTATTTAGCATGAGGAATGTAGCTGCTGCTTGGAGCCTGGAGTTTCCTTTGTTTATTTTTCCGTCCTCTGTCCAAACGGTGTCAGTGAGAGTGGAGCTTACGGAGCTATTTATAGCCTCTCGCCACACTAGGCTGCACCTTGCCAGCAGCAGCAGCAGCAGCCCCCGGGGGGGACGGGACAGGGCAGGGCACAGGGACCCGGGCAAGGAGAGGAAGGCAGGGGAAAGCCTGGAAGGCAACGAGGGGCAGGGAGCAGAGCAGAGGAGGTGCGTGGAGTGGGTGACCATGGCATGTAAGGCGGAGAGGAGCTGGGGGCGTGTGGACCACGAGAGCTGTCTCCAGCGCTTGACAGGGGACAGAAGCTGTTCTGGAAGAGATTAGGTAGCTATTTCCTGGTTACTATGGGGGCTTTGAATGAAATCCTATTGAGACAAACTTTGCCTGGGGGAGTACTTGGGAGCTGGTCAGAGAGAGACCTACCTTTTTGGGGGGATGCAGAAACATCCCATCTCACCCAGTAGAGCAGGAGAATCTAAAAAAAGAGGAGTTTGCCCCAAGGGGAGGGGGCTGCAAGTTCAGTGAGAGTCATAAATGGGGCTGGGAACTCTGGGCTTATGTGGCCTGTTGACCCAGGGGACTGACTGCAGTGTGCTCCCCAACCCTTCCCTGACATCATCCCTTTTTGGGGGTGCCAAGCTCTGACCTTGGCTGGAGCAAACAGGCAGAACCATGGCATGTGCATGGCACCCCCCAAGAGGGTCCTCGTCAGCTTCCTCAGCCGTCACTGAGCCTTTGCTCCCTCTGCCATGCCCGGCCTCCCTTCCCGGGGATCCTGCTCTTTCCCGTGTCCCACTGGGGACGTTTTCCCTTCCCTGTTTGTGGGTGGATTTGATTCATGCCTGGTTTTATATGCAGACGTGTGCTGGTGGCAGTTCCCTAGAAGGGGGTGAGGGCAGTGTACCCACTGACAGAGGCGGCTCTGGGGCTTGGTTTGCGGCTGTGTTCTCTTGTTGTTAGCATTAATAAGCTTGCCCTTGGTGCAGTCTGCAGGGCTTGAGGTGCTGACTAAGGAGCAAAAATCCAGGGATGGTAGAGAGCGGGAAAGAGGGCTTGATTTGGGAGCGTGTGTGCGTGCATTCTCTCCCCTGAGCACATGTCCAGAGCCTAGGGCCACCCCATTTTTCTAACGGGGTGCAGGGGAAAAGCTGCAGTTTCTGCTTGAGGTACTGCTTGAGCTGGCAGGGAGAGCTGGGCTGGCCAGATGGAGGGATGAGAGGGAGGCAGGGAGAGAGAGAGAGGCAGGCAGGGATGGGAGGAGGGAGAAGGGAGCTAGACACCTACGCAAACACAGAGTGAGAGGAGATCCTTGGATGCAAACACAGACACAGGCGTCCTCCTCCTCCTCACATGCCCCTGATTCATTTCCACATGCCATACACGTGACATGCTAATTCAGGGCTACTACAGAACTCCAGGGCGAGAGAGGAACAGGAGAGAGAAATAAAACCCAGTAAGGCACCAATCTGCAGATTTTTAAAGGGGATTCAGCGCAGCTTAGCCGCACCCCCGCCCCGCGCTCTCTCCGGGGGGGCCGAGCCCGGGTGGCCTCGCCGGCAGCCCCCCCCGCCTCCTGATGCCCCCACGCAGCCCCACACCACCACCTTGCGGGAGTGGCTCCACGTGAGCCCCGCGCACGGAGGCAGCGCACGGCCCTGGCCGGGACACACGCGGTTACATCAGCCGCACGCTCCCCTCCGCGCCCCTGCGGCACCGCCGCGCCGGGGCGCATCAGCCCCTGCCTCCCTTCCGCGCCGGGGGCCTGCCGAGCGCCGCTCTATTTTTAGGCACGGGCACGTAAGCCCTGCTTGCTGGGGGGCGGAAAAACTCCAAACGACCCCGTTAGGAACCCGGACATCCCCAAGGTAAATGTAGCTACCCGGCCGAGGGGCAGGATATGCTCCCCGCCGCAGCCCGCTCCCCCACCGCCGGCCCCGGCGCTTCGTGCCCCTGCCCACCTCCATTCCCAAGCCACGGCAGGCTGCCTGCCCTGACTGTCTCAGTCACATCCCCACTGTCACAAGGAGCTGAAAAGGAGGGAAGGTGAAATAGCAAATACAGCTGTGGCTGCAGTGGGCTCAAGTAACTCTGGCAATATGACTGCTCTGACCCCACAAGGGTTTACACCAGGGTGACGGATAGGACAGTTTTATCCTCTGTACCTGTACCTTTGCTTGGTTTATGCAGTGCTTTCTTACCGTCCACTCTTCCAACGCTGGGTCCAAAAGGAATGAACCACCTGGATTCATAATTTCTATCGTGCAGAAATAACATCAGTACAAAGAGCTCTGCAGCCCATCACCAGCCATCTTCCTCCCACTCTCTGTTTAAGGCTGCATCGATGCAAAGACCCGAAGAGCTTCACCCTCTCAGGCACCATCAGGTGTGCCAGAGACATGGGCAAGGGAAAGCAATTTTCCTCTTCAGAGCCTCCCCAGCAGGGGTGGGCAAGGACTCTCATCTCAGCCACCCCAGACGAGCTGAACAGGGGACAACGTCCCCGGACCACAGCAGAGCAAATGTGGTCAGCAAGAACGAGCACCCTCTGCACTGCACTTGGGAGTGGTGGTGGAGGACCAGCAGGACTGGACCTCTCCCAACAAACAACCGGTGATGGTGGGGGCTCCCAGTGCCCTTTGGAGTCAGCCCTGATCACCCCCAGCTCCCCTTGTGTCAGGTCAGTTTGGTAGGGGCTCCTTGGGCATGACACAATGAATTCAGCAGAGCTGATGTCTTTGTAGCACAGAGAACCAAGGGTATTTTGGGTTGTATTGTATCCTTTGGATGTCTTTGCTAACTGGACTAACCCTCCAGACATTTCTAAGAGGAGCTCCAAATCTAGCTAGACAAAAGCATCTTTGCCCTCTCCTGGGCAGAACCTTGTGTGCTTTACCTTTGAAAAGCATACTGGAGAAGTTTGGGATGCAGTCCTGGTAATTTGCTCCTGTGAACAGGTGGTGGTGACAATTTTTTCACCAAGTGTTGAGTCCCCTTCCAGTTTTGGGAGCCAAAGGAGCTGGCCCCTTCCCCCAAGAAAGATAAGTTGAGAAGCTCCTTTCTCCTGCATTTCTGAGGAGGAAAGAGAGATCTAGTTTACTGGCTTAGCTCTCCCCACGTGTGGAGGGGCTTTATTTTCTAGACTGAATATTTTGAACCAAGACCTAGGAAGGAGAATACACAGCAATTTCAGGTTTAGCTGCCATTGCTTGTATTAGAGACACTCTGCTCACTAAGAAGAAGAAATTTGTCTTGGTTCATGCAAAGTACGAAAGAAGGTGGAAAGCATTCAAGTGAAATATTCCACATAAGTATTTTAAACTGACAGTCACATGAACTAAAACATCCCACAAGCTATATAAGACTGTGTAAGGCTTACTGAAAAACAAGGCTTTCTGTCTAAGGCAGAAGAAACAAAGGTCATTCATAACACCCACCACTGTTTGTATTTTTAAACTTTTATTATGTCCATTCTCAGAAGCCCTAATCATGATTGAGGTCTTTGTGTGTACAGATTTAAAGGTAAGATACCAACCCAGAAATGTTTTTGATGATGTAGGCAGACTGTTACACTGAAAAGGGTTGCAAACATGCACATGCATAAGTGTGTCTGTGTGGTTTATGTCTAGCATCCTGTCTCCTCATGGCACCACAGTACTAGATGCTCCCCCCAAAAATAACAAAGAAATCCTTGACCAAAGAATGTGCAACTGCAAGTAAGGACCAAACTGCCCTGAGTGCTTAGTTTGAGCCTAATGTGCTGCCACACACATGCCAGCATTGGAGTCCTGGAGTCCTGCCTCTCCCTTTCTCCAGTAACAATGAGACAGCAATCCTTCCCTTGCAGAAACAAAGATTTTATTTTTCATAATTATATTAATACCTGGTCTTCCCTTATGCTAGCAATTTGGTTGATTTCTTGTTTATTGTGTTTCACCTTCTACCATCTATAATTCAGCCACATAGCCCCCAGGAGGTGGAGAACTAAATCTTCATTTTACAGAGACTTGCCTAGGAAAGGAGTGATATGATAGCTGGAATTGGATCTCTGGCATTCCTTGTTCCCAACCCAAGACACAATCCCAGAAACAGTAAACCCACAAGCTGTGATGCCAGGGCTGTTGCTGGCTTTTGGAGGTTTGTTCTGGCTTCTGGCTCCTTGAATTTTGCCATGAATAACAACTGCAGGATGTGACCCTGACTGTAAATGAGGTCCATGGGTGGGTTGTGTACTGTTGATCTTGCTTCTTCTCCTCTGGTCTTTAATCTTGTATTTCCAAAATCAAAGTGTTTTACCTGGATCCTCTCAGGAGTCCCTCGTGGATTAGGTCATGGGATTCATTTCAGTTCTCAGAAAAACTGATTCTTGTGATTAAACTGCTACCATAGTCGACCCCAGAAAATCCTGTGTTAGGGACTGGAAGGGGTGAGGAGAGAAAAGGCTGTGAAGAATCAGCTCCACTCACGCTCTTTTTCGAGTGTCTGAGCCATATAGGTCAGGCAGAAGCCATTTGCTGTGCTGTACCTGCTCCATGGATGAGCAGAGGACTGCACTTTGCATATGTGTCAGCTGCCTTACTTTTCAGTTTGGTTCAATTAGCTAAACCCTTCTTAAAACCTTGTAAAAATATATAGCCCTCTATTGCTCAAGCTACTGCTGCCTTTTTTTTTTTTTTTCCTTATTTAAAAAAAAAAAAAAATCTTTTTCTTTTTTGTGTTTCTTTGCGTGCTGTCGTTTCAGCTCATCCTTCAAACACCCCGGCCATCTCTTCGGGTGCCGTGGGCTATTTTTAACCTCTGCGCAGGTTCGAGCGAAGCCTCCCCGCGCCCGAGTCCCCCCGCCGGGGTGCGGAGGGGGGTGGCGGTGCGGAGCAGGGAGCGAAGTCAAGCCACAAGGGGGCATGTGCTCTTCTAATTCATAAAATGTGCCTTCATTGACAAAAAAAAGCTGAACAATTGGTGAATGGTGTGTGCATAAGTTAATGGTGCTGGAGAGCACACGGGTAGTGACGGGGGAGCTTTGGCACGGGGGCTTGTGCCCAGGGAAACAGAGAGATGGGGAGGAGTGGTGGGGACCTAAAGGGCACCTGGGGTCTCCGTGCCTCTCTCCTGCTGAAGCAGGGAGCTCTGGTGAGGGGAGAGTCAGAGAGCCTAGTTCTGCTCCCAGATTCCACTGAAAGTAATGGCAGTGGCAATTCTAAAGCCAGGAAGATCTTAATAATAGTCACAGGCTCGAGCTGGCTCTGGGGATGCCTTGTTGTGGTTTTTTTAAGGTTTTGTAGCAAATGCTCTCAGCTGCCAAACATTTTTAATTCCTTCACTAGGTGACAGTAGAGGAGACTAATAGCTAAGAAGAATATTTACAAGCAGAATATATGTTTCTAAGCAAACTTGGCATCCCCCTCCACCTCCCAGCCTGTTGTGGCCGAATCCATCCTCACCACGGTAAGTTCCCCACCTTTTGCTGTTTCTTCCTCCCCTACAGCACTGTGTTGGGGCTTAGGTGGTTTCACCAAAGGGCAACCATTGCAGAAGGAAGAGAGAGGGGCTGAGCAATGAACAGGAAGCTTGGACCCCTGGGAATGCTTTAGCCCAGCCCTTCTGTGGTCTCAGGCATGAGTGGGTACTCTGATGAATTAGAGCACCAGGAACTGCTAGAGACCACTTTAAAGTCTTGCTTTCAAACAAATTTCCCAATGAAATGGATAAAAGAAAATATGAGATAAGCAGGAGCTTTTCTGTCTGAGGATCTCACAGTAAATATTTGGTTTATTGGCTTTTTAGAGCCCTATATTCTCAATCCAAAATGGAGCCAGATGTGCTGGGAGTCAGTTTATAACTTTCCAGGGTATGGAGTTCAGCCAGGGATGAATTTGTCAAAAGAGAATTGCTCAAGATGGTCCTAAGCGATATCAGGATCAGGGAGGTAGCCCTCATCCTGCCTGCCCTGTGAGCCCATGCTCTTCTTCTGCAGCCCTTCCCCTCCAAGTGTCTGGGCAATGCTGTCAGACCGTCACCCACCACGGCCTGTGACTACCCAGCACAGTCAAGGGCTCTTCCGCAGTCATTAGAGACCGCACTGAGATAAGGGGCAGGGTTGCAGACAGTGAGTCTTTCCCTGCTCCCTGGATTATTTCCTGCTTCCCTTTCCTTTCTTTGATGGGGAGGAGGAAGGGGGAAAGCCAGGCAGTAAGGAGAAGTACCAGTGCTGTCCCTACAGCATGCAGAGGGGAGATTCTGGATTATCCCACAGTGACAAACTGGAGTGTCACGGGGAATGCCTCCTCAATTAACCAGGCATGGGAGGGCCAGGCCTACAGCCACCATTGTTTAACTTCAATAATTCAGTCTGCAAGTCCCTCCATTTCATTTTAAAAAGGCAGGGAATGCCCTCATCATGCAGGTCAGAAGGTAATGTTACTCTCTCTGTCCATCTCTGCCTCTGCACAGGGACAAGCAAGACACAGGTACTGCAAGGTTTTTTTGCATAAAGAGAGGAGGGGAAGCAGGCTGGATTTACCTGTAGTCTGAAACAGATTAATGTCTTGAATGAGTTTTCCAAAATTGCATGCCTGAAAATTTTGAGTACAGCGCAACAGAGGTAGAAATAAACCTGCAAAGGGCTTTCTGTCATGTAAGATGCTCTGACAAAACTGTGTAATGTGTGTACGATAACATTTCTTGGAGAAATCAGCAGAAACATACTCAGCCTGAAGTATGCTAAAGCCTGGGACATCATATCCAAGGCTGCTGCATAAGAGTCTTCTTTCAGAAGCTAATTCATGATGCTGACAGCAACACCACACCATTCAACATTTGTGGTGTGGCATGGGCAAAGCCTTGGGAAGTCTAGCTTGTCTTTGGGACAGGTTTGGTTAGGTGAGATGCAGGACAGTCACTTCTCAGAGTGTTACCAGTTCGTCAAACCTTTGGTAGTACATTTTGCTTTTGCTAAATTCCAGATAAATTCTCCATCCATCAGACTCCTTGCACTTTGTACAGACCAGAAATTTCCCTTTGGACATCAAGTTCCAAGGGTAACCCTCCTGCGCATGGGAAAAAAGACCTCTTCCTTTGACTTGAGGCTAGAAACGGCCACTTGCTCGTGTGCTGTCTGTAGTCTGTGGCCTCTAATACCCCTAAAGCCATGTGCCACGAAGCTTATCCTGACCGAAAATCTCCTGGTTCTTCTTCCAGGACTGAAGGTCCTGCAGTAATTCTTAATAGTCTTTAAATACAGGATGCCAATTTGATTTAAAAGCTGAAAATAGCAAGGTGTGTCTGTCCTACCCGCAGTGAAATTTGGTAACTTACTTTGTCCATCCTTCTTCCTCTCTTCTAATTGTTCTTCTTTGTACAGTTTCTCATTTAGACTGCAATCTCCTTGTGTACAGCACGCTCTCTTTATACTGAGCTATACAGCACTGTGTGCACTGAACTGCCTCCTTTCACTGTTATTTAGTGCTTACAACATTTGCTGCTGCACAGGTGGTGTGGTAACTCCCTGCTCTTCTAGAAAATTCCAATACTCATAGGACTGCAATGCCTAAGAAGTCAAAAATGAAATGCTGGAGGAAATATCCCTTCCCAATATGATCTTAACTGTGAGGTGCTAGAATTAGGTCCTGGAAATAGCATGGCAAAAGCTGAGGAGCCTAATAAATAGACCTGAGACACTCTCTTTGGGTGTGCTATTATTAGAATCACAGACAACAAATTGGAAATCCAGCATTTATCTGCATCTATTCTGAGCGTATTAACTGTGTTGGCTGTAGCTGTATCGATTGACTGTCAAGGTAGCCTGGGAAAGCTGATATCGTGATACACTGCAAGCTCTATGTTGAGAGATGGCGTGTGGGTTATTTGGTTCCCTGGCAGAGGTTCGGCCAGTGTGTCTGCAGGAACTGTCCACAGCCCAGTGGTGTGATCTCCTGGTCATGGGGAGAGGGGAGCTGAGCCATTATATGGAAGGAATCTGTATAGAAAGAGAAAAGTCAGTACATCTTTTTATGTGATGTATGTAGGCTCAGCACTGGGGCAGAGGCCAAGCCTAGCTCGCACCTGTTTTCTTGTGTGACCTTGCCTTGTGTTCTGCCACAGCAAGGGAGATATTAGACTCTGCCCAGGAGTCCTCCATACTCATTTCTAGTGTGCATGCAATGGCAGGTGAGGGCACTGCTGTGGCACAGTGCCCAGAGGGCAGAGTTGAGGTCACACTGCAGACAGCAATGTGTGTAACACTGTTCTGGGTCTCTTCAGTTTCCTTGCTTGTTTTCAACCACTCTCTGCTTCTTTATTTCCTGAAAGGAAGTGAAGGAAATTTAATTCCCTCTAAGCAAAGATTTGGGATACCTAGTCATACCAAGTCTTCTTCAGTTCACATAAAACATCCACACTCCTAGAAAAATGTAACCTTTTCCATGTTGAGAGCCCAGGTCCTCACACTGGATCTAGTTCGCGGTCCTACACTCTACTTTCCTCTTTATGCTCCTGTGTTTGCAGGTACCAGCAAGAAGCTCCGAAGAGGAGCTAGGGAAGGAATGTGGAGTAGCCTGGGCCACTGACTACACTTTGGAAGGTGGAGAGGACAAATGTGAAGGGAGCACATGAGACAAGCAGGATACACGAAACGAAGTGCCTCAAAGCCCTCTGAGGTATGGGTGTTGGTTCTGAAGTTGATCAGCTTTTCCCATTTTTTTTCGCTGCTTTCATCTGCCATAATCCTTTGGGCTCTTTTTACTTCCTACAGAGATTCAGGTTCCTTGGAAATCTCTTTCATTGCACCCACACTTGTATGTATGTACCTCCATATCTTCTGATACCTTCTCCTTCCTTTCCATGCAGCTCTGTTTACAGCTCTCCCCCCTTGTGTCCTCCCACATGTCCATCCCAGCTTTACCCTTTTGCTTCCCACATCACACTTGGAGGCTATTTGACGTATCTGTGGGCAAGTAAGAGTGTGGCAGTGCTTTGAGGTGTGAGTGTACCATGTGCAGAGTAGCAGGACAAGGGACACGGGCCAGCCCCAGGCTGCTCCTGGTGCATTGGGAAAGGGGTTGACAGCTCTGGAAATTCAGAAACTCATTCTTGGTCAAACAAAAGTGCCACATGGAGGAAAACAATGTCTGCACATCACCAGGTGGCTCTGGCCAGAGACAGGCTTGGTGCCCAACAGAATTCCCCTCTGCTGTGCTTACACAGAGGGGAATAGGAGGTGTTTCTAATTCGTCCTCTTAACTGCCTACCTAGCTTTCATTCTGCAGCAGGCCTTTCACCACATTTCTGAGCCCCAGCTCTACTCCCCTGCTTTTTTTCCTATTGTCTTCTAACCCCCTTGCTCTAAGTGCTTTTGTGCCTCCAGAATCCTATCCTCCCCTTCCTGCACTCTCCTCTAGACCCTTCTTCCTTCTGCACCCAGCCAACCCACCCTGCCCCTCTTCAGCCCGTGCACATGCCCCAAAGCCTTCCCTCTGTCTACCTACCCCAGAATGTAAAAAATTCAGAAACTTCAGAATAGTTTGTGCTAAAGGGATTTTTTGTCAGTGACTTATTGGAGTAGGTGACCAAATTGCTTGTTTTTCTTTGACTGCATTCACTTTCCTTGCTCCAGGTAACCTAATCCTGTTGTTTTCAACTGTCTTCTATCTTCCCTCAGTAAGTCATTACTGATTTTTCCTGACTACTTATGTTTCTAAAACAACAGTGGACTGTTTATTTTAGAGAACTCACAAACGTTGGTTTAAACCAGAGATAGTGGGGGTTGGACAAAAAGAGCTCTTGTAAAACATGAGAAGCATGTGTATCACTCTGTTCCCAAAAGCTGTCGAGAGAAGTCACCTGCACAGTGCACAGGTGCTGCTCAGGTTTAGCCAACAGCCCACAGCACCTCGTGATCCACGTGGATCACTTAGTTATTTTCCCAGCAGGCTGCCTGGAAACCTTCTTGCCTCAGCATGTCTTCCTTCTCACGTGCATCTCACTTTCTTTGACTCGATAGCTTGCCACAAGCTCATGTGGGGACCTGAGGTCAAAGGTCAATCACTTTTGCAGCAGAGTGTCATCACTGGTGCTGAGCACCAGCAGAAATGAATATCTAAGATCAGACCAGTCTGAACAGGGCCAAAACTTCTTTTGCGAAATGATGATGAGGATGATGATGACAACATTAATAATAGTAGCAGTAGTAATAATAATATCAGTAGTAATACAAAGAATGAATGCGTGAATGAATGATTCATACAGTGGCCATGCTTTCAGTCTTTCTCTATTTCTCCCTCAGAACTAAGAGTGGAGCCTCTGTGTACACAAATGACATGTGAGATGCCCATCTCAGGCAGGCTGAGCATCTGCAACTTCTTGCTCAAATGACTCCAAATTTGCCCCAAGTGGTTTTAGTCAAGGCCTCTGGGAAGTTCATCAGTATTGCAAAAATCAGATCGAGCATGCGAATATTGGGGTGTGTTGCACACTTCCTCATTCAGCAGAATATGGTGCTCATTCTTCACTACAGCAGAGCAATGCACACTCTTCAGGATGGGATCTGAGTGTGTACAGTGCTGAAGTATTGTAAGTAATAAATGGTGTACCCAAAAGTGCCTAGCTGCAGTGGTAATTAATCATTTAGGCCCTGATCCTGCAAACATGCATGAGTTTAATGTTACTACTATGAGTAATCCCCTTGATTTCAAATTAGATTAGTCACAGTCTTAACACTTGGCACGTGAAGAAATGTTTGCAGGGCTAGAGCCCTATTTATGGCCTGATCTTGCAAATTATTACTGTCTAGCACTGTGCCTCTGTTTCTGAATATTTTCACCAATGCAAAAGAAAAAAAAAAAAAAAAAATTCCTCACTCTCCTGAACTGTGAACGTTGCGGGATTAAATCTGCTGTTTGGTACATAGGTACCGCTCTGCACCGCGTAGGTCGTGCATAGATATAGCTGTATCTGGCCATGGGTGTGTGCCTTGATGCAAAGCACTCAAAAGCTGATTACCGTCAATGTTTTTTACTGTCCTTTACCACAGGTTCTGAGATTTAGGTCTACCATCTACCAGCGTACATGGAATTTTTCTGCTAAAAAAAAAAAAAAAGGAAGAGAGAGAGACATTAAATCAGTTAGTTTTGCTAACTTAGGATGAAGACAATAAGGAACCCAATAAGCAGCTTGCTTGCAAATTTAAGTCACCAGTCTAATCAAATTCCTCTGGGCTGCGGTGTCCTTTCTGTGAAATCAACCTGCATTAAAGCGACTGGGTTGCTGTTTGTGAATGTACCATCTCTGCAAATTACCGCTGCTCCGTTGCATTGTGTTTGTATGAATGGGGGTGACATGTGCTTGCCCACAGGTCCACGTGAGAGAGGTGGGGTGAGGAAGGAAAGATATTTTTAAAATGAATCTAGAGGGAGAAAGTGGAAGCTGCAGCTTCATAGAATGTGAATGGTATCCTAAAATAACCTCTGTCATCTGCCCACCCACCCACTGCCAAAATCAAGGTGCAGCTCTTTCATTTAAAATTAATTCTTGGCCCCAGAGGGTATCAATAGATCAATATCTTGTGCTTCTGATCTCTCGCGGGCCACCCTTCAATGGCTCATGCAAAGGCTAAAAACAGAAAGATGCAACACAAAAGATACCGCAGTCAGCTCAAGCAAGGGGGATATTTTTAGATCAGAAAAGGGAAAGGAGGGGAGAGGGAGAGAGAAAGGAAAGAGAGGGAGAGAGGCTGGTCTAGGGTTTGCAATCTAATTTTGGCTCCCTCTTCCCCCCTCCTTTTTTTTTTTTTTTTTCTTCTTTTTTTTTTTTTTTTTTTCCCTTTCTCTCTTTTTTTATTCCATCGGTGGTATTTTCCATACAATCTGATTTCTGCCCGCTTGGCTGGGGGGGCTGGGGGAGGGGGGTGGGCTGGCACAGCAAAGCCGGGCTGAAGATTCTGGAGTTTTATGGCTCATTCCAGCTAGTGGCTTCTCTCTGCCAGTTGAATTAATTTGATACTATTTTTGAAAGTCAGTGTTTCTAAGGGAGACCTAATGACGCAATGACGTCAATGCAGGTCAATAGCACACACTGGAGGAACTGACTGTGCTACCGGGAGCCAAGGGCTGGGAGCCCGCTCCAGCTCCGCGGCTCCCGCACACGCACCCCCGCCGCCTCCCTGCCCACCCCGCCCCTCCCCGCACCTCGGGCACTGTTTGCAGTCACCCCCACGCCCCCCCCCCCAAAAAAAAAAATTAAAAAAAAAAAAAAAAAAAACCTGCGGTGAGCGGCAGCGTGGTGGAAAAGCAGCCCACCCTCGCTGCCTGTGAAAGGCAGCGTTACCGTGGCGGTGCACGCACACGGAGGGAGGGAGGCAGGCAGGGACACGCGTGTGCCCGCCCGGCCGGCCGGGACCGCGGGCTATAAATAGCGGCGGGGGCGCGGGGCGGCGGGGGCTGAGCGATTCCGTCCCGCGCACTCGCCCAGGAGGTGCCGGGCTCGGCGGTGCGGGGGTGGTGCGTGGGCGGCGGGGCGGGGGGGCGGCGGGGGACGGGAGGAGGGGGCTGCCGCTTCTCCCTGTCTCCAAGTCAGGCTCTGAACACGAACTGGCGTGTTTTTCTTTTTTTTTTTTTTCCCCTCTTTATTTTTTTTTTTTTTTTTTTTGCCTTTCTCCTGGAAGAGTGCAGGCACACACATTACGCGAAACCCACAGCATTTCGCGATACACAGCTCGAAACGCTCTAGTTTATTTATATAGCCCCTCCACCCTCGGCTCTTCCCACCCGTCCCCAAATTCCCTAGAAATCCAGCTAAGGCGTGGGGAAGAGGAGAAAGCGGTTTTGGAGGGGAGGGAGTTATTTATTTTTGTTTTGTTTGGGGATTGTTTTGCTTTGTTTGTTTTTTTTTTTTTTCTTTGCATACAAAAATAAGTGAAGAAGATTTTGCAAGGTAGGTTTCTCTGTGCGTGCATGTGTGCGTGTGTGTGTGCAGGTGTTTTGCTTTTTGCAAAGTTTCCTGATTTCAGTTGCTAGATGCTGTTACAAAAAGTAGACTTTTCTGATTTGTTCTGCTGCCTGCCTTGGAAAAGACTGGACAGCGTTGCATTCCTCCTCCTTGTGAAGAGTTCTCTAGGCTGTCGTGTCGTGTGTCCTGTGCATTTGATGTTCCTGCAGGAAAGCCTGCTAGTTTGCGAGCTCAAACTGCAGGCAGGGAGCTATGCATTTAAGACCCACACACACTTTTTGTAGAGGCTGCAACTTCCATTTTGTCACATTTTGGGGTGGGGGGAGAAGAAAGGCGTCGAGCCACTCGGGAAATGAGCTTGCAAATGAAATTTCAATCGCAGAAAGAGTCAAAGTCAGCAGCGTTAAAGCTTAAGGAGGATGGAAGGGAGTTGACATTTCTTGCATAGGGAATTTGCTACCACTGGGAATAGACTGTAGGTCCATAGTGGAGGAGGGGGGGAAATAGGTAAAATAATAACAAAGTAAATGATGAGGCAAAACACTAATTAAAGTGATGCAGGAAAGTGAGAGGCTGTTACAAGCTCAAACCACCTGTAGAGGGAAATCTTTATACATAGTAATTTCTGATAGCTGATCTATAGAGAAACTAAAGAGAATTGCATGTTCCAAACTTTGCTGCTCTGCAATGTGCAAGCCGAGATGCCAAGATTCACGATTAATTCTTGGTGGCTTGCAAATTGCAGATACTGTTAGTTCAAGAAAAATGGGGGTTTAGCAGCTACTGATTCTTTATCTCCACCTTGGCTGCAGCCATCGGTGGTGCACATCCTGGTTTTCTTAACTGCTGCCGCACTCAACGTGGTTATCAAGAGATGTCGTGCCTGAGAAAAGTGGGTTTGATTTATTACTAATTTCAAGCAGGTTTTTTAATTGGAAAAAGTTGGATGGACTTCACTGCCTGAGGGGACGGTTTCCAAAGCAGCTGTAGGTACCAACTGCACTAACCAGTGGAAAGGGGTTTTCCCTTCAGAGGTCCCTGCTCTCAAGTTCTGACTAGAAGAGTAATACCTTGTGACAACCGACACAGGGCACAATGTGAGTAATGTGTCACACCTTGGGCAGTGCCTTTTCTTCTGAGGAATCTCAGGGCGCTCAGCAGAGCAATGAAGCAGCCTGACCTCACAAAGGACACAACATGCAACTGCAGGGTGATGACCAAGTGCCTCAGAAGGGTCAGGTGGCAGTGGAAGTCAAAGTCATGGCAGGTTGTGCAGACAGTCAGAGGTGAGGTGTTTAGGAGGCAGCATTTTCCCTTCACACTTGTTCATACACTATTTTCACCCCTTGTCACGAAGGACAAATCTGTCAAGAATGGACTGCTGGTTACAAAGCACATATTTCTTAATCATGCAGTAATAGAATGATTTGGGTTGGAAGGGACCTTAAAGGTCATCTAGTTCCAATCCCCAGGGACTGTCCACTTGACCGTGTTGTTTAAGGCCCTATGCAACCTGGTCTTGAACACATCCAATACTTAATTCTTCTGATGCCTGATGCATCATTGGTCCACCTCCCTTACAGAAATACTGAGATCTCAAGTTAACTTGGACTTGAATCACCTCTACTGCCATCTGTTGACCCCTCATCTCTCATTTGCCTGTCCAGCTGAAATCCCATGTTTTATTCCTGTGAGTCTTGATGCATGTGTCACTGGGGTCATCTGACTAGTGAGACTGCGAAAGGTGGAACACCGCAGGCAGTGCCACTCTCTTGTTTCCTCCATGTAACAGCAGCTGAAGTGTGTCACCTCAGGGTGCTGTTATGGGTCCAACATGTGCCCTCATAATCTGCATTAACACCTCTGATTTTTGGTTCATTGATCTCTATCATCTTCTACCAAAACAACAAGTACTTCCAACCCTTGTTTACTGAGGTTTATGCTTCATCTTTTCTTTCCTCTGCTCCTTATCCCAACCCCCAAATCTTTGACCGATCTGGGTATCTGAATGTTTTGAAATGCCACCAGGTTTAAACAGCTTCAGGAGCTCTTCCTCTGACACTTCAAGAAAGCAGTCTGTGGCAGGATGACTCTTGGTAATGGGTTTTCATTAACTCCTTTCACTTCCTCCTCTCTGGGAACTTCTGAGGTCCTACACATGGTCTTCTCTGTACAAACTCTCTTTAACCCAGATATTCTCACATCCACTTCACCTATGAGTCACTGCACTTTCTAGCCTACAATTACATTTGCATAGCTTGTGCAATAGAGGGAATTCTCCAGCTTGCACACTGCTCATCTACCCTCCTGCAGCTTTCCAGATGCTGTGTCATTTCATGTCAGGTTTAGAAGGATTCTCTGTGTTGAAAGAGCTAACCACTACCTCTTTTTCTGCCCTGTCTTTTCTCTCTACTACCATCTCTTCCTAGTCCAACAGTGAATAGGACTGCATCAACACAGGATCTTACCCTGAAAATGCTTATATTGGTTTAGATGCTTGTGCAGAGGGATATCCCTTATTAAGACTCCTTCTGATTTGTAGGTTCTTCTGCTACTCCTGATGTTCCCATGTTAAACAATGTCCTGTGATGCAACTTATCTCAAGGAGACTGCCTAAGCTAATTCTCAAGTGAAGGTTTTATTTAAGATGGTGGTCATTTATGTCACCATACAACATATTACGTGTCAGGTGGACAGCCTTATCGATAAAAATCCTGTATTTCTTCTCACAGTACTTCTCTGAATGGTCTTACTGAGAAATGCCTCTGGAGAAGTACCTCTGGAGATCTAGATACAGTCTTCTTCATAGCAAATGGCCAATGGAAGTACCACTTTCTTATGAACAGCCTTCAGAGAGGCAATCCCACACCACCTTATAAACTCTGGGCACAAGAAACAAAACTCTTTCTCCTACTAAACTATGCATTCTGTAGAAGGACTGGACAAAAGGTCAGTGGTAGTGAGGTAGAGCAAAATATTTTATTGCTTGGATTCCTTTTTAGTTTATAGAAAAATGAGCAAGAGGACACAAGTCCACAAATTGTCTGGCAGAAGAACTTCCCTCTCTCAATTCCACTGCAGACCTCTCTGAAAGACACTCCAAAATTCAGTGACACCTATGTACAGTCCCACTGCTCAGTTAGTTCACCTCTGCTTTCTCAACTGAAAACCTAGTATCCATCCAAGATGAGTGGCTCCACTCATACTCATTGGAGTATTTTCGATATTCTATGACATTTTTCCTCTTGAAACACCAGGATCATGAATAGGGTTCAAAGATTGTCTCAGCCCCCATATTTGCTCAGTTGCAACAAATTCTTGCAGATTCTTGTTGCGTAGAAGCTTCAGTTCCTCCTGCTTTTCAGGCTTAGCCACCAGCTTCCCATCAACTCCCACTGTGCGTATGAGGCCCTGTATCTTGCTCTTACTGCTTGCTTACTTTCCACTTCTCTTTGTACTACCCAAGATCTCCTGCCTATGAACTTGTCTGTCACTTACTGTGATCCTATCAAAATTATCTGCACAATATAGTTTGTAATATAAATACTCTATCATATAAATAATATGCTAACTTCATAATATAATTTATAATGTAACAATAATATCTCTGCAAAACATAGCTATTCCAAAATACAAAACCATGCTGGGACACAAGTAATTTTCCTCTGTTTTTCATGAGACTCTGTTCTGTGCCCTCGCATTTGAATTGTAATCTCATGGGGCAGATATTGAATCTTGTTCATTCTTTTGTCCAGTACCTGTCACATCACAGGTGGGCAGGTAACAATGACATCATCTGTCATTAGTTTTACTTTTTGTCCCCCCTGAATAAGGATCCAGCTTTGTTTTAATGCTTCAATCTATTTTCAAGTGTTGGCTCCCAGCTAGAATGTTCCACATTGTTACTTTTTGCTTCTGGGTTTACACGGCACGCAATAGGATGGGAGCTTGCTCTGAGATTGCCGGCATATGATAATGAAGCTCACGTTTGAAAGTTTAACTTGTGACGCATTGCTAATGTAAGGAGCAATCAGCTGATAAAATATTAACGTTAACAAAAATTAACACATTTCTAAATTTAGCTAAATACTCATTGTCGGTCTTGAACAACAACTCAGAATAGCTTTTACATGCAAACCTTGAACTACTCATAAAATCATTACATGGAATGTAATTCAGACTTTGTATCTCTGATCATATAGTCCTATAATAATTGCAATTACTGCAAAAGCAGCACAAAACAGTGATCTGTGAGGCATTTGCATAAGTATATGGGTTTCAACCCCTGGCTCTGCACCAGGCATTTATAGCAATATGATAACAGCCTGCACTTCTCAGTTGCTCACCCATGGATCTCCAGATATTCTACTAATATTCAGTAAGTTATGTACGATGCTTCTCCATCCAGTTCACATCATGAGCTGGGTAAGTATTAATACACGTCTCTTGTCATTGAAAGGATGTACACACAGCCACAGCAAGGACCAGAGACAGGGCTGCTGCCCATCCTGTGCTTCGGAGGGACAAAGTGAAGACAACAACTGTAGTTCCCCTACCTGCATTTGGCCATTTATTGGCTGGTGGTAGTGGTTTGATCAGGTGTGTGCAATGCACTGGTGTTTCTGAGGTCTTTCTAAAGGGCCGATACTCTTCCAAGCAATGAAGTGTGTGTTTCTTCCTGTGAATTTCATGGCATGTCTTCTCTTCTCAGTGATAGCTGTTAGTCCAGCAGCTGTCAGTTTCCCCTAGGGGAGCTCAGGCATGTCTTAACAGTAAAACCTTGTAGATGTTTCCACTCCTATGCCCAGTCACATGAATTACCTCCTCCCAATTCATGACCAAAGAACACCATGTACTAATAGACATAGTCATTTATTTGGCGAAGTAAAAGAATGTGAAGTCTAGCGTGTTTCTATTGAGAAGATTCAGCATCTGGGAAAGTAAAAGCCATTGGTGCTTGCCCAGCTGGTCCTCCTGGGACTTCAACAAGTTCCGTACACACTGATGGTTTGCCAGTCACAGTCAAGGAACCTGTGGCTTCATTTGTAAACTGTGCATGGAAAACACCACTTGGATCTCGGTGCCATTTATAGGGTTGAACTTCCTATTAGCACACAGTGCATAAATGTTAACTGAGGATAAAAATAGATGTCCAGACAAAAAGTCATATGTTATCTAGATCTTTTGATCCATTTGTGTTTTAATTTTCCTTCCTGCTGTTGGAAACTGTCAGATCTTTCTGATTTAATGAATGTGGATTTCTGGAATTCGGGGGTCTAGAGAGGTAGGAATTCCAGGACTACTGAACAGTGTGAATTTGAGACTTTTTGTTACCCCAAAAGGTAAGTAGAGGAGTAACTGATGAAATCACCATCCTGTCCTTATTTGAATATGTGCTACATTTTCTAGCTGAGTAGCAGTTTTTTGTTGCCATTTTTGATAGCCACATTGAACTGCATTAAAAGGAAGAACAAATCAGAAGAAAAAAATTAGGAAAAAACAGTGTTACAGGAGCACCATAGGTCAGGATAAGAGCTCACAAGGCCGTGTCTTCATAATCCTAGGCATCTCACCTTTTCTTCCACCTTGCCATCTAAGAAAGGAAGCTAAATTAATGTATTTTCTTTTTTCCCACCCCAATGTCTTCTGCCTTGAGAGAACTTGACTTTTTTTTCTTTTTTTTTCTTTGATGGATCCTTTGGCTTCATGTTTTATTATCTCAGTAAATAAATTCTTCCTAAATAACTTCAATATCACCCTATCCATATCCCATTCTCTCACACTGACTGTAATACTGGATAGCTTGAGATAAAGACGGACACAGATTTTTGGCATTTCTTCATCACAGGTTTCCCTTATTTTCTACCTGTTCAAGTTCCTGTATAATTTACCTTGAAGTGTTGTCTTATCTTTATGGTCTTGTTTATAACTCTTTCTTTAAGATGGTTGCCAGAGATGTATGCATATTATGTTAAAGGTCATGGGTCTTGTTCGAGACAAGTTCCATTTTAAAGGCTAACGAAAATCAAGTCTTAGTGTAAAGGCTCATCAAATCTGTAGCAGGATTCCTCAAAGGTTATGCTCCTTGTATCTGAAGTATGATGTCTAGTCACTGTATTTCTTCCATAGGTTTAACTTTTATTGAGGAGTGATATGATTTTCTTTTGATATCATCCTCAATATTGAGACTTTAGTATTCTTTTCCACCAGCTTCATTATGCTAATGCTTTTCTTCTTTTCATCCCTGTTATGCAGAAGTATGTCTCCAGGGCCTGACTTTGCAGCCATTGGAGGAAAATCCAGTTTCTATCCTTTTACATGTTATAGTAATGATATATATCTATAATGTAAACAGAAAAGCTAATGATGACAAAGCAACCCACGTATACTGACATTTCAACCCCAAACTGTTCAAAGTGTTTATTAATACAATCTGCGTGAGATGATACTTGCACAAGTTGTCTATTTTATTGGTGTCCTGGTATATGCATTCAGGTTCTCAAAATGTTCCATAAATTGAAGTCTTTATAAGCCCTTGATCTTCTGACACAGGTGAGATTTTCTTTACTAAGGTACTGCAGTTTCTCATTCTGATGCTGGAGGTAAAGTGTTCCTTTCCTCCTTTTGCTTCCTTGCATGCTCTGATCTCTGATTATCTATAATATTGTTGTCTTCTTACTGATGACTTTTATTGATTATCTCAATGCTATAGATATCTTCAAGAACATCCTGCTTAGGTAAGTGAATATTGTCTTCATTTCATGAGTAGATATGCCACTCCTGAAGTGATTGGCATTTCATCTAAAATTTGAAGAGGACCTCAAAATTATTCAAGGAAAAAGCCTTTCCATCAGAAATTTCAGATCAACACTTGTTGTAGCAAATTTGTGATTGGAAGAGGAATATCTAGATTCTAATTCTCTGCTTTAACTAGAAATTACTTTTCAGTCCTTTCACCAGCATATACTCTACCACCTATAAAACCCAGCAAATTGTTGAATAGATGTTGCTCTAATTTATTTCCATTTTAATGTGATTGCTCTTTCTTCTTTGTTCTACATTTTCCTGTAACAAGAGTTTACTAGCGTAAGTTACTGATTGACCTGATGTAAGGTAAATTTTATTCAAAAAGATGAGGTGAGTTTGTGAGATCCTAGTACATCCTGGTGGCACTTCACTCTGTTTCTGTTTCTCTTCTGTTCTCCCTATGTTTGGAACATATCACGTGTCTTTCAGCTGCTTGGGTGAACTAGGCCAAGAACAGGCTTGAGATGTTATTGGGAGTAAGACTGGGTTAAGAGAATATTTTATAGCAATTATGTTATTGAATGGCTCGCAGGTAAGCAGAACCCCAAGGCTCTGAGGAGGTAACTGTCAAACTACACAAAACCAAACTGAGAAGGAAGTGGTGTCTTGAATCTCCTGGATCAAAACCCCAAACAAATTATGAATACCACTAAAATAGTTTTATTTTCAAAGCCTACTACTTTTTAAGTGTCAGATCATAGTTGGTTCTGAGCAGCAACTTTGTGCACACTGATGTTTTATTATTATTAATAATAGTAGTATCCCAGTCTGGGGGCATTATCCATCTGTGCAGAGTCCGAAAGGGAAATTTCCAAGAGTGAGGACAGTTCGACATGTGGAGCCTATGTGTTAGAAACTGAGCTGCCCCTTTGGCATCTTCAGTAGCTATAGGTGAAAGGCCACATACCTGCAGCTGATAGGGACTCTGCTGCTTCAGTCCCTGTCAAGAATCACTTTACGGTGGCAGAAAAAATACAGGATCCATTGCTTTCATTAAGACTTCTTTGGCAGGGAGGCTTAATTGTTCAAAAATGAGATGGCTAGTAACTAAAATATCGAGATAGAAGGTAGATTTTCTTTTTAGTGCTTCTAAGGATCAGAAGAAATGGAGAAATGGGAATTGCTGTTTGGTACATGGTCACCTGCCAAACATTCTTTTCAGTTTGGATAGCTTCCATTTCTTTTTTTTTCATGAGAGGGATTCTCTGGGCACTGGACCTCACTTCAACCAAGCCTTTAGCAGCAGGCAGGGAAGACAGGAGATGGTTCTGCTGCGATGGAGATGATGCATTGGGCTGGAGAAGCAGGGGACAGCAAAGAAGGCGGCAGGCTGGTTTTATGAAAATAAAGCTGAAAGATGGCACTGTAGCTTCTGTGAGAACATGTTAGACCCATCGATAAGAAGATCTCTTTCTTTCACTAAGACTACAGAGCTTAGGGGAAAGAAACAAACTAAAAAAAATCAAAAAAAAAAAAAAAAGCCCCCACACAAAAACACCTCCCCCCTCTCCTAACACAAACAAACAACCAAAACCAAACCTAAATAACCCACACATGTGACTGCAAGGAGCTGCTCAGGATGTGAAGCAGGGAGAGAATTTCAGGCATCTTTATGGCTGGAGAAGGCCCAAGGTCCAGGAGCTGCAAGGCTTGCCAGTATGCCCACTCCTGACCTGCCTCAGAGATCATCCTTGGTACACAACCACGTCGATATCCTTGTCTCTGTGACGAACTAAAGCTGAACAGCTTTCCTCTGTTTATATGCAGAGAGGTGAACGCTACAGGGAAATGCAAAGCTCTTGGGGGGTGTGTGTGAGGGAATAGAGTAGATGATCTCCCCTCCTTCCACAGTTGGCCATGGGTCATCTGAAAGCTTTTGGGTCTGAGTGACCGAAGATAGTTTAGGTGTGCACTCCTCCATCCTCTAACTCCTGTGTTGCTTAGTGTTTTTATTAGCCCAGGATGAGCTTTGTTGCAGCTCCTCAAAGAAGGTATGTTGTGTGTCTGGCACTCTGTCTGGGCTCTTGAGGTGCCTTGATCTGTCCCTGGTATAAGGTCTTTCCCTGCAATGGTATTTCTCTGCATCTGTCTGGCTTCTGGGCTGATACTGCTATAAAGGCCACCTTCCCAGGTGTATGTGGTGAACACATGGTTTAGGTTGGGCTTTTCTCCTAGGTCTGAAGCACAACATCTGTCCCAGTCCTGGGAAGATGGATTTGTGGCTGGCATGCCAGAGATGTGTGAATGAAAATAGATCTGCTCACTTCTGCCAGAGAGTGTGTGTAGTCATTTTAAAATGCTTAATCTGTCTCCCCAAGCCTAACAGTGCTTATGATGTGATCTCATGTAGGTGTGTGATGTCCCCCTCCCTGCGTGCTGCTATATCACTACCACAGTTTGCAATGGCATTGTCTGGCTAAGAGACAGAGGAGGAGACAGCCTTACCTCATTGATTGCAATTTATTGACATTAGGAAATTCATTGTCTGCAGAAGAAGTTGGTAATAATTAAGTGAGTTAATAAATAAGGAATGTGTGTGTACAGATTAGACAGTAAATAGCTTACTGGCTTCTTGATTGCCCCAGCATTTTGCTTCTCCCTTCATACAAGGTGTGAAAAGGACTGATGGTGGGCAGGGCATGGTAGGATATTCTTACCTGGTGAAGAGATGGTCCATAAACCTTGGCTTTCCCCCGGGTGCTGGAGTGTGTGCCTGAGCCTGTCCCCAGTGCGGGGAGGTTGTTTAATGCTTTTAGTGCCATTTTCCAACAAATGAGAGATGTGTTTAAAAATAGCAACAGCCCATTGCGCTTGCCTTTTTTTAGGCATTTTAAGAAACAGCTGCATCCCTTTGACTGGGAGACAGGGAAGGCGATCTGCTCTTCAAGGTCCTCATTAGCTCCTCTGGGACCGTGGAAGGGCTCCCGGCGCCCTCCCCTCCCCGGCTGCATTTGTTAATTGACCCCTCTTCACACACTTAGTGGCAAGAGAGGTCGTTTCAGAGATGTGTTTTGCTCAATGGGAGCAGGGAAAGGTGTGGTGCTTAAAGAAAATCCCTCTCTTGGCCAGATAAACCCCGCATTTGTCAGCAAGACAATTCTCTTTTGTCTGGTTGCTATTGATGCCTGGGTTTGAGGTGGGGGGGGGTGGGGCGGGGGCTCGGGGGTGCGAGTGTGTATCTGTGTGTACCACTGTGCAAGCTCAGGTTTAGCCATTTGCGTACAGACAATAGCAGCATTATAATTTTTAATTGCAATTTCATTTGATATTCTCTCCCTTTCCCCCACCCCTCTCTCTGTATAATCTGGATCATTGCTCTCTGTAGCTGATTCCGTGGGAGACCAAGCAGAGTGCGTGGGTGCAGAATATAGAAAGCCAGAGCCATAGAATCTGTTATTTGCGTCATTCTAGGAGACGGGGCTGTTTGCCTGACAAATATACAGAATTAATCCTGGTTTTATCAATATCTGTCTTTTGCTACAGTAGCCAAATACAAGTGTGAAGTGGTAGGGGGACTTGCTGTTGGTGTTGTTGGTATGGGGGGGGGGGGGGGGGCACGCGGGGGGGTGACAGGGAAAGAGAGAAAGTAAGGATGCTAAAATATACTCAGCAACCCCCATGCTGTTTGCCTTACAAATATTCAGAAAACAGGCTTATGTTTCCAAATTGCTTTTCGTTAAAACTGGTAATCACGAGAAGGGGGCTGAAGGGGCGGGGGGGCGAGGGGGGGGGCTAATGTTCTTGCAAGGTCTGGCTATGCAGATTGCTCTTCCTGCCTGTGCTCCTGCATGGGATATGTGTGTGGTTTTTAAGAAATATCTCCCTGTCTCCAGCCCATATTCCGCCCCCCTCCCCGCCCCCCCCGCCCCAGCCCCCTCAGGATTTTTGTGCAACTGTACAGAGAACTGCACTACACAAAATATGGGGCTTGCTAATTAACTCTTTTCCTCGAATTGAAGTGCCTTACTGCAAGCACAAAGCTCCAAGCACAGACATCTTTTATGATGAACTAGAGCCTCTGAAGAGGAGAATCTGAACGTGACGTCAATAGCTGATAACTGACGCAGCCTTGCAAAGGAGTCTCAGGCTGGCTCCTTGCAGCCTGCAAGCCCTAATGATTCTATTTTTTTCCCCAGTCCCCCCTCGTAGTGAATTACTAGAACGCAAACACACACACCCCTTTTTTCATATATATGTATTTATAGATCCTTTATTCTCCAAACAAAGGATTTTTTTAAAGGGGGAAGAGGCAGTGGGTGGGGAGGGGAGGATTTTTTTAAAAAACAACCCTTCTTGGTGCTGTGTGCAGTTCAGTACATGAAACCATCTCTGTCTCGGTAAACCAAGCATCCCTGCCTGAAATCCACATTTGTGCATGATGACAAACTGGTGCATGGTGGTTGTGTTTTTTCCAAAGCCCACTTTGTAAAGACTCCGGAGGAAGACAGACACAATAATGCTTGCAAGGCAACAGGCAGAGAGGCACAGAGACAGACTCAATACAACTGTGGATTAGGGGTTTGTGCAATAGGACAGCATGGAAGGCGGTCTGTTTGGGTGGTCTGGTGTGGGGTTTTTTTGTTTGTTTGTTTTTGTTGGGTGGTTTGTTTTTTGGTTGTTTTGGGGTTTTTTTTGTTTTTTTTTTTTTTTTTTTTCTCTGCAATGATGCACCTAATGCAAATTTAGATGGTGTTGCAGAAATAAGCTGGGGTAAGGGGGTGCATGGTTGGGGGTTGTTGTGTTGTAGGGGGGCAGACTATATGCACATTTAATGTTTTGGACGTAGCGTTCCAGCAAAATGCCTTTGTGTGTGGATTTTTTTCCCCAGTACCTGCTAAAAATAGCATCAGGGTTTTGATCGCGTTCCAGAAATAGACAGAGGGTTGCACTTGTATAAAAAGCCAGCGCGGGTGGAAGAAAACCTGGACATCACCGCAGTATTTTTTTTCCAACTCCTGTCTGGAAATTAATTGTTGGATTCTCCCCCCCCCCTCCCCCTCTCTTCCCCCCCCCCACCCCCCCCCCTTTCCCCCTCCTCCCCCGCCCTCCCCTAACCGAGGAGATCCCGTTTGGGTAAGTAGTGATCTTTCCTGTGCATGATGCAGAGAGTGGCTGTGAGTCTTGTCTGTATTTTATGCATGCCCGGATTATTTTTTCCTTCCTTTCTACTTCTTCTCTAAAGCGAGAGGGGTATACTCGTCTACATAATGAATTTGGTGCATGCCCGGAGCTCAGACACGGGGAATTCTTGCAGAAAGGGGAATCACCCTGTCGGTAAATCTCTGAATCAATAGCGAGCTGCAACTCTCTCTCTCTCTCTGTCGGCGCTGTTGAGCCCCTCTCCCTGCCCGCCCCCCCCTCTATTTTCGCCCTCCGCGGGGGGAGAGGCAGAGCCGGCGGCGGGGCCGGGGGCGCGGGCCGGGCGCTCCCCGCAGGGCGGCCGCCGGGAGCTGTCCGCGCCCCGGTGCTGAACCCGCGGGGCCGCCGCTCCGCCGCCGCCGCCGCCACGGGCGGGGATCGGTCCCGGCCCCGGGGCCCGCCGGGCGGGGGCCGCGCTGCGCCGCCCGCAGCGCCGCTCCCGCGGAGGCTTCCCCGCCGCCGCTCCTCCGCCCGGCGCCGCCTGCCCTTCCCGCCCGTGCGTTTGAAAGAGCCTGTACCTGATGATGGTGCTCCGCAAAATAAGAGGCTATAGGTTGCTTTATTTGGACTCACCCCTTCTCCTCCCACCTCGTTTTCCCCCTCTAAGTGCTCACACTTTCTGCAGATCGTGTGTGTGCGAGCGTCTGTTTTTATTATTGCCCGTCCTTCGCGTCCTTAGTCATACCCTCACCAGAGGAGTTGGTGGAATGACTGAATTAGAGGCGAAGTAGTGGGGGATTGTTGTGGTGTGTACGGAGTAGCTGTGTAGGGTTACCTCGGTGCTGCAACCACCCGTCACCCCATCGCCGCTTCTGAGAGCCGGGGAAGTTCTCGCTAGGCTGCGGGCATGCAGGTTCGCAGGCATTCCGGCTAGCAAAGGCATGTCATCAGATTGCATTAAACGAGACAAGGAAACACCGTCTGGCACTCACATGCACCACCGCGGTATCCCGGACAATGGTATCCCCTCCGAAACCGCCGTGGAAGGGGGCTTAGCCGCAGACTCAGACCTGCAAAGGATGGAAAACGCACGAGGCAGACAATAGCCAAGGAAGGAGCCCCCGGAGCACGTTTAGCCACAGCCTTGCAGTAAAAGCAAGCTTAGAAAATGGTGCACCTACCACACAAAGCCCAGCAACAATTGCGGATCCTGCAGACAATGGCATGATGCAGCCATGAACATCAGTATAGCACAGTACACTGGGCTAGGGTGAGAGCACCTCCTGGCCAAGACCGCATGCAATGGCTCTGATCTATGCATACAAAAGACACAATTTCTTGCAATTAATCAAACAACAGCGCCTGATTTCACAGCACGGTACTCCACCCACGGCTCCTCCAAATGTCTAAACCGTCCCTTCCCCGAGCTTGCGTGGTCGTATTTACAAGCGGACCAGATATCTATTTTTTTGGTTGCTTTTTAAAGCAAGAAAAAAAAAAATCCCCTTACAACACGTGTAGCCAATCGTTGCAACTCTTAATATATCTCTACAAAACAGGCATTAAAAACAAGAAATGCCCTCCTTCCTCGCCCCCTCCCTCGCCTTCCCAGCCCTCCCCTCCTAGATCGTTGCCTCACTTGACACAATGCATAAGATTACCCTTAACTGGATCCTATTAAATAATTCAATGGTGGCGGTGTAATTTTGGTTGGAAACTGCACGGATTTCCAAGTCGTGACTGTAAAAGTGAGTAATGTGCTCTGGCTGCGTCATGGCTCCAGTCACAGATGGTTCCAAACTGAGGAGAAATCGTGACTTCGACTTGAGACGTCCCCTCTCCATGAAAAGACCATCCAATCACAACGGCGTCGGGGGGCAGCCGGACTCCGCGGAGCTCGCTTTCTCCTTGCTCTCCCGTCCGTGTGTGTGTGTGCGTGTGTGTGCCCGTGTGCCCGTGCCTGCGCGCGTGTGTGTATAAAATCCTCAACAAGTTGCAGAAGGGGTAGGGAGAGGAGGGGTTAATCCCGGGGAATCTTCTACACCTAGTGAGATCGTGACCCTCCCACACAGTACAGTAACTTATATACACACCTGAAGGAAGGGACGCTTTGCTTTTGGGCTTTCCAAAAAAAAAAAAAAAAAAAAAAAGAAACCAACCAACCGAAAAAAAAATTCCAAACCCCAACCAAAAAACCCCACCAAAACCCACCAAAACTCTGTTGGTGATGGTTGCATCCCGCGCGGGACTCCCCGGAGCGGCCAGGGACGCGCCCCGCCAGGTAAGTGCTGGAGGTTTTCAAACTTCTGCTGCCTGCGCTGCCCGGCCGCCCTGCCTGCGCTCCGCTCCGCTCCGCTCCGTCGCGCCGCTGCCGCTGGTCTCGCCGGGGGCTCGGGAGGCGCGGGGGGTCGTGCCTGTCGGCGGGCAGGAGCGTCGGGAGGGAGCTGCGGCCGTACGGGGTGGGACGCGAGCGGGGGCGTCACGCGTGGGTTTCCCGTGCGACTCGCGCGGGACCCTTTGGCGCCGCGGGGCAGTGGCGGGACTGCAAGTTCTGGAGTTCGCGCCGGGACGCGAGTTCCCTCGGTCCCCCGCGGGTCTCTGCCCCAGCTCCTTGGGGATCCCGGCGGGCGGGCGGACCTCGAAGCGGAGGTGCGTTTGCCTTGCTCCCGTTGCCGCCGGGCGCTGGCGGGGCCTCTGGTTCCCCGCCGGCTTCCAGGAGAAGACCTCTGGAGTTCAGTGGCACGTCCTGGAAACTTTTAGCAAGCGGGCGTCCTCGCCGGAGGCGGGTGGCTCAGCGCCCGGGACGGCGCTTAAGAGCGGAGGGGAGGGAATGTCCCGCTTCCCCTGCCGACCCGGAAAGGGTCGCCCCTCGGGTCTGGCCGGTTCCCCGCGCTGAGGCGGGGGGATAGGAGAGAAGGCAGCGGCGGGTTCCCGTGTCCCCGGCTGCCCGCCGCGAGGTGGCGGGCGGCCTGGGGCGCCCCCGCCGGGGGGACCGGCGGCTCTGCGCCCGGGGTAGCCCGCGGCGGGGCTGGTCCTTAGCTTAACGGCGCCCCTTTGGCAGAGGATTCCCGGAGAGGGACTCGGGGAGCGGCAGAAGTGAGAAGGGATCCGGGCTGGCCCAGCCGCGCTCTTGGACGTGCTCTTGTCGCGGATTTGGTGACTAATTGAACACAGAGAGGGCCTTTTTTTCCTTTTTTTTTTTTTTTCCTTCCCCCTTCCTTCCTTCTATCCATCCATCCTTCCCTCCCGCTCTTCTCTCCTCTCCTCTCCCCATTTCGGGAAAAAAAGGAAAAAAAAGGAAAAAAAAAAAAAAAAAAAAAAAAAAAAACAAACACAAAAAAAACAAAAAACAAAAAACCCGAGCGAGGCAGTGTGAGGCGCCCGCTGATTGGTGGGTGACGATTTTAGCCCGCACCAATGAGAGGCCCGCCTGCTCTCTATTTATTTAGCGCTCAGGGGGGAGAGTTTTCTCTTTACGCAGCGCCCGTGCCCAGCGCCGGAGCCTCCGCGCGGAGCGGGGCCGCGGACACGCCGCGCTCCGCCACGCTCCCGCGGCCCCGCGCCGCCGGCCCCGCCGCGGGGGGGAGGGGGGGTGGCGGGACAGCCCCCCTCCCCTCCCAGCGCCGCCTCGCCCCGGCGGGGTCCTGGGTTTCGGAACGGGACTCGGCGGGGATGGGGGGTGGGGACCCGGCGTGGCGGGGGACGGCGGAGCCGATCGCCCGTGGGTCCTGTGGATGTTATGGTGGCAGCCGGATGGATGGATGTAGGAAGCCGCGGGAGACTTTGTCCTTCGCGAATCTTTTTGCGGTCTGGGCTTGCTGTACATAACTACCTACCCGGGAAGCCCTTACCCCAAAAAGCATTCGCGGAGGGCGCATTCGCCGAAGGAGCAGCAGCTGCGATCGCCGAGCCTTGGACTTATCTAGACTCTGTGGGCTTCTATTATTAATTCCTGGCACCTTTCCCTTTCCTTCGTCCAACCCACCCCCCCCAACCCCCCTCCCGCTGTGAGTGTATATATGTATCTCTAGATATATATGTAGTGAGAGAAGTAAACACCCTTTCCCCCCTTTTCCCCTTTTCCTACTCGGCTTGGTTCCCTAGACGTCCAAATATTCCCCGTCGCCTAGTAGCCTAACTTTTTAATCGACTTTTGCCTAAAGGAGCAAAACACACGTTTATTCGGATAACTGTATGGTGTTTTTTATTTCATTAATGGAAAAATAAAAATAGAATAAAACTTCCTAAAAGTTCTCCTATCCTCACCTTCTCTCCCTCCCCCCCGCCACCCCCCCACCCTCCTCCTTCCAGGGCATAGCCGTGTTTGAAAATATGGGTGTCCTAGTTGATCGAGATTAATTCATTAAAAAAAAAATATTCGGAGCGATTCATTAAATGCTCTGTGATCGTGAGCCTCGGTTTATTTCGAGGTGGGGAGGGTGGGATTTACTGGGATCACCCCATAAATAATAGGGAGGGAGGAGGAGGGGGAGGTGCACGGAGCTGCCGCGGTTTGGGGGACACCCCAGTTAGCAGGAGATGCACCATGGAAGCGCTTGCCAAAGGCGCCTCCCTCCCCCCTGCCCACTTCCAACCTGATTTTAAGCAACTTGCAGTCCGGTGATATCTCCAATCACTCTTTCCGCAAAAAGTAGTGCCCCCCGAAAGGGTAAAAAAGGCAGAATCCGAGGGAAAACCCAGCCGAGGCGATGCTTTTGGACGAGGTGATTGCAAGCGAGCAAAGCAGCATCAGCACCAGCTCTGTGGTTCTGAAACTGCCTTGTGCATGCACACAGCACTGAGAGCATCTCAGGCAGGAGTTGGGGAAGCTGCATTTTCCCTCTTTGCAGTAATTCCCAGCCCAGATTCCGTAGGCAAGAAATAAATAGCAAAGAGAAATCCTCCCTCCCTGCCGCCCCCCAAAAGAAGGAGCGATTAAACGCAGATCTGTCCGTGCAGATCAGCCTCGTGAAAGAGACAAGATCTAAGCAGCAAGTTGGTAGCAGAGTGGCCGCTTGACGCAACACAGGGGCCTATGGTAAAATAAAAAGGAGGTGGGGGTGCGATCTAATGTCTGAGCAGTTAGAAAATACAAGGGCTCTCCCATCTGCCCCCTCCCCCCCACCCCCGACAGCGGCACGGAGAGCGATCCGGCTGAGAAAGGGCTGATCTTGCATTTCAGGGAAGCCTGCATTGGAGAGATCGGGTGAGGACCACAGTCTAAGAGTTAATATTTCTCGAGAGATAAAAGATATTTTGAAGACCTGCTCGCACTTTAGAAAAGAGTAAAAGGCCGGCTAAGGGACAAGCAAGGAAAGAAAGCAAAGCAAAAGCACCTCATTGCTCCCTTCCCTCCTTTTCTTCTTGCTCAGGACACGTAGCTTGAGCACTAGCTCTCTTGATGGAAACAAAGGTGGAAGGGTCACAATATCTTTTAAGTAGACCAGCATTTTCATAATTATTTATCCTCTTCTATTTAGAGAGAGGGGAAAAAAAAAAAAAAAGGAAAAGAAAAGAAAGAAAAAAGAAGACGTTTGTACTTTCTGGTCGCCAGCAAACATCTTTACTGGGGTTTTATTCATGTGAGCATATTCTAAAGGGAGAGACAAGGTAGAGGGAACTTGGAAGAAAAAGAAGAGAGATGCGATAAGAGGGACCAGCCAAGCTAAGGCTAAAAAAATATCCTCTCTGTTCCCTGCCTACTGTGGTCCCTCAAGAGGATGGAAACCAGGAGTGATTTGGGGGGGGGCAGCTCAGGGGCGAGGGGAAACCCGAGCCACGGTGGTGCAGCTCCCCGTTTCTTTACCTTGCCAGCCAACTGTTGCTGCCATGCTCAGGGCTGCGGCTGCTGCGGGCGGAGCGGGAGCCGCTCCCTTCTGCTCGGGGGCTGCCCCTGGCCCGGCTCCGCGGCCGCCACAGCTCCACAGGGCGCCTCTCGGCAGCCGCCCTGCCCCGCTCCCTGCCCTGCCCCTCTCCCTGCCCTGGCTCCTCGCAGGTTCCTGTCCGCTGCAGGACACTTGGACACGTCGGGCGGTCTGGGCCGCTGCCGCGCCTGCCGCACCTCACCGGGCACCTTCCCGCCGGGCTGCCCCGGGGAAGCCCCGGCCCTCTCCTCTGGCCGTCGGGCTCTTGCCCGGCCCTGCCGAGGCGCGCCCCAGGCTGGCCTCGCCTCCCCCGACGTGCTGTGCCGGGTCTGGGCCCGAGGGAGCTGGTGGGGCTCCACTCTCTCTGGTACTCTGTGTGTGTGTGTGTGTGTGTATCCCCACGGGTGATAGGGACGTCTGGGTGGGGCCGTGGGTCAGTCTCCGCTCCCCTCGACGCCTCAGGGCAAACCGCAGCCAGGTGAGTCGGGGAGGAGCGCAGACCCCTGCGGGAGCCACGCCGGCGCGATTAACCCTGCTCTCCCTCTGCCTTTCCCCGCAGGTGCGGCCGCGCCGTCGAGGCCGGAGGCGCCGCGGGAGCAGCGAGGGCCGCAGGCAGGTGAGAGAAGCGACGGGCTTTCCCCACACCCCCGGGGATTCCTCCCGAAAGCCGAGGAACCGTCCGGGTTCCCGGCTGCTGCCGTTCCCTCAGACCCCGGCACCGGTTACAGCCGTGCTTGGCCTAACACAGCCCTAGGCCACAGCTGCCCCCGGACCCCCGGCACCGACAGGGCCCCAGGCAGCACCTGCACAGGCCACAGCCTCATCCCACATGGGAGAAAGCCCAGAATGCTGGAAGGGAGGTCAGGGCATTGAAACAGGGGGGCAAATCCACGTAGAGTTGATACAAATTATATGTAAACAGACCCTTGCGTTGATTTCTAGTGAAACCTGTCGTCTTAAGAACGTGGGGAAGGAAAAAAAGTTAGTGAGCATTGCCTAAAGTCTCCTTACTTCCCTCATCTTTCCTTCTTTATTCACTAGTTAACACTCTTCCACTTCATGGTTAAATGCATTGTCCGACATTTGCAGTTCTCGTAGTTTTTGTCTGGCAGATTTCTTTTTTTTTTTTTTTTTTTTTTAATCCACCATCTTTGAGACAGCTAGTACAAATTACTGTCTACCACTACAGTCGTGAGGTAGAAAATTGAGAGGCAAATTAATTGATAGTACATGTTTTAAAAGCAAAAAAACCCCCTCCCAGTAAAACAAGCAATCCTTGTTTCAGTCAGATTTAGCCACTGTCCCCTGCTCTGTTTCCAGATGTGGCAATTTTAGAGAAAGATGAAGTACGTTCCAGTTACAAAATGAAAAGTTTACAGATAAGTAACTACAGAAAAGTCTTTTTACATTTTGAATTTTAAATTAATTTTTCATATTTTAAATTTTGAATTCAATTTATGAGTAAATGAAATACACAGGAAGGATTTTTGCAAGAAGTCCATTTTTCTCCTTTTTATTTTAGCATCTGATTTCTAGATGGACGTTATCTGCCCACAAATCTCAGTGGATGACTTGCTGTAAAACAACAAAAGTATCTTCCTTCAGAAAGCTGCCATTATGGGCAGATGTCTTCAGAGGTTAGGAGCTCCTAACCTGCCCCCTGCCTTACGTCAAACACTCCGTTAGCGCCCATAAAGCTTAGCAGTGCTTTACTGGTGTCAGCTTGTTTGCAACCAAAGTAGACAAACTCTGCTTACTTAAAGATACAAAAGAAAAGCAGCTTCTCATAGCCAAAGATGGGTAAGGCCTGCTAGAGCCTCGAGTACATGCAACTCCTAGACCGGTATTTAATCTCCCCAAAAGAGGATGTATCAAATACTAAACTAGTACTGCTCTTGAGGTTTCTTAAAAGGTCAAGGCATACATTGCTAGGAGCGGGGGGTCAGTGCATGTTAATTTATGTCTGTTACTGCACCTAATACAATTATATAAAGGCTAAGGGCCTATGAATAGAATTGCTGCTTAAGGCCTCTGAGCCTGCTGTATTCCTTTCAGTTAAGGGCTGAGAAATACCTCCAACCATCTGTAAAAAAATGCCTTGTGAATATGGGCCTCATGAAATAATGATTTAACCCTCTTACCCCACCCTTCTTCTCCCCCAGTTTTTATTAGTATTTGAGTCTTTCACAGATCATCTGCACATCAGTTCTCATTCTTTCTCTTTCAGACGTGTTACCACAAATATATTTAGCTATAATATTTGCATTAGCTGTAGTATGCTGCCATCTCATTTCTGGATATAGAGATTGCTCTTATAAAGGACTCATGTAAATTACTTTTTTATTTGTATTATTATATTTTCAGACAAGTTGTGTAGTGATTGTTTTTCGTGTAACTTTCAGTAACTATCAGGCCTTGCTGAAAAATGAGATGTTTCTAAATATGTGTCTGAAGGGGCTTTCCCTATAAATCAAAATAAATGTCTTCCAGCTTTTCTACTACAGGGTAGGTTAATTTGATTGGTGTCACGTTGTTGCCCACCCGCCCATCCCCCTTCTCCCTCCAAAAAAAGACCTAAAAAATTAATATATATCTTTCTTTTTATGAAATATTTTATGGGAACTAATTATGGAATACTAAATAGGGTTTGTTGACTCACTGGTAGTGTCCACAGAAGCGTGTTTTGTCAAAATCTTCCCCGTGTTGTCATTGCTGGTTTAGTGGACCGGTGGAAGCGCCCCGATTACCAGTTATGCAGGTAGTAGTGCTTGCAGCATGCTTAGCTGACACTAACAGCGTTTATCTAACATAGGGAGTGGGAAAGTGAAGCCCCAATGAAGCCTAATTAGCAGTAGAAATGGTAGGAAAGGTTGGCAGATTTATGGTACTGCAGACGTGATATGTAGTCTGGGGGAAAATGCAGGATGTAGACTTACCAAAGTTCAGAGAGGAGCACTGCAGCAGCCAAACTTAGTCTGAAATGACACAATGCTGTTTCTGTTTGTAAATATAATCAATTTCCATTTGTAAATACAAACAGAAAAAAGCAACATTGTGGATGGACTTTGTTTGGAGGAGGGAGAAGCTGCGCCTTATTTAAATACATTCAGTTTTCTGTGTAAGTGACCAAGTACTGTTCAGAACACAGCACACACAGGCACAGGATTGCCTGCATGCATGCACAAAAAATACATATGCATGTGAATATAAAACGGATTTTTTTCTAGCACTTTGTTTTAATTCTTGATTGCCAAGCTTCTTAATTTGTAGAAGAGAGTTACAAAAGTAGTCCCCGTGAAATTCAAAGTTTCCACGTAAATTAAGAAGCACTACCTGTGTTTTATAGCATATTTGGTGCTGTTGTTCAGGTGGGTTTGGAAGGATGATAGAAGTTACTCTATTTATTTTTCTATGTGCACATGGAGAAATGCATCATGGTAGCAGCGTGACGTGAGTCTCATTTCCAATACGTCTTTAGTCTCTGCAGAACCTCTCTGGGGTTAGTAGACACCATCTACTTGACGTGGACACAGTCCAAACTCCAGCGCAGCTCAAGTGCTTCCCGTGAGCCGCGTTCCTGTCTGTGTGCAGGTAGTCATGGGCTGAGCTGTAAGTGTCGTGACAAGGACACGCATTTAGGCACTGATGGTGCCTGTGCTGGTCACCAGGATGCAGCATTAACTTCTGCAGGAGAAAAGAGATGATTCTCTCGAGTCGAGCCAGAGAAGAGATGTGACCCCTTGTGTTTGTCAATGAGTTGTGGTGTTTTTAGTGCTAATGTCTAGGCATCACGTTGTTCTCTTCCAGGCAAGCATCCATGGGAGACGTGAGAGGAAAAGGGAGGTGAATTTATTTTTCTGTTTGTTTTATTAGAGGATTCCTTCATCCCCAAAGCTCATTCTCTGAATTTGACAAATCCGTGCTCTCCCATTGCAGCAGCTCTGTCCCCAAGAGGTGGCCAGGCTGTCTTCTGAAGTCAACCCCTTTGCTTGCCAGTGGAGGTACTGAAGGGGTTATTGTCACCTTCTCCCCACAGCTGAGAATGGGCAAGTGGTTTTTTAAAAAGGGCTCAGAGGATTGTGAGTTTCTAGGCCAAGAACATAGTAAACAATTTACTACGAATAAATTCAGGGTGTGCCCTGGAAAAGGTGTTCCACCATTCCTTATTTTCAGCAAGCTGTAAGTAAACAGCAAGAAATAATGCTATGCTAAATAACGTAAGTTATCATGGGCCTCTGCCCAAGCGGACAAGGTTCATCTGCCTGGGAAACCTGAAAATTCTCAATTTGTGTGTAAACCTCTCTGAAAAGGGGAGTTGCAAAAAAAAAAAAAAAAAAAAAAACTTCAGAGAATTTGATTGTATTAAATGATGCCTTTTCAAAATGACTCCACGGTTGAAGGAAAAAAAAATGGAAAGCAGTGGGACACTGCCATGGAGAAATTACATCCTTTTTACAGAATGTGATTCTTCCATTTTTGTTCTCTTCAAATTATCTGCCCTCATGTGAATGTTTTTATGAGAGGTGTGGGAGGCAGAAAGCACTGCCAAATCAAGGCCCACCACACCCCTGAGTTTATAGGTCTACTGAAGGAAATAAGGTTATTTTGCAACAGAGGAATTGGGACAAGCACTGGGAAAGTATGTACTGTTGTTCAGCTCGTCACAGCACAGTCCCAGCTGTACAGACGTAAGTCAGCCCATGCAGGCGTCCACCCGCACTGCAAACAGGAGGGAAAGGAGGAAGTGGCGTAGAAGAGAGGGCATTTGGTCTTGGACTGAGTGGATGGCACATAGTGTCCACTCCAGAAAAAACATCAGCATTTCCTGGGAGAGGAGTAAAGACAGAAAAGGCCAGGTAATTAGGAGACGGGCTGGGAAGAAGTGGCCAGCAGCCATGACACAATCAGTTGTTTAACCTCAGTATATAGAATACATAGTCTGCAGTGTTAATTTAACAGAAGTACTGTGGGCTGAAAGCACCCAGAGAAATACGCAAAAGCCAACACAGAAACATCTCAATGCCTTTGTCTTTCTCTTTCTGGAAGGTCTGGCTGGGTTCCTCAGTAAAATTCTGCACGTCTGGTGTAGCTACCTTTGTCCTTAGTGACAAGCTGATGCCAGGTCTCTATCACTTTCTGGTGTCCTTTATAAATCTCTTTCATTATATTGTTATATTTTAGTCATTTTTTCAGCATGTGTTCATATGCTCTGTTTTGTTACATTAAAAATGACCAGTGATTTAAGAGAAGACCTATTTGTCTACTAAGAGGATGTGAAAAATCTTGACATACCTGTTAGAAGCTCCTGGCCGTGCCAATACGTTTGCCAGTTTTGATGTGAACATATACTCATTGCTAATTTGCTGTTTGTTGATCTATCTCCAGTGCAAGGATGGTGCAGTGAGGGGTTCCCTGCCTGGGCACAGTTCTCAGCCTTTGTCATAGATCTGCTGCTGTGGCCTCTCACTCCTCAGAGAGTCTCCAGCCCATGTGTTCCAAGTGTAAGGCCAGGCACAGTTCCTGGTTGGGAAAGAAATTGGATTTCTTCTCAAAGACGTGGAAAGAGAGGGACAGATGACATGACTTTTGGGGGTGCTGTTTTTTGACAATACATTTGGTAACTCTCTTTTCCTTCCAAATCAGGATCTGTGAAGCCAAAAAAGAAATAATTTAGCAGAATGACAGGTAGGCTTTTAAAAAAATCTGTCCACTGTTGGTTCCCAGACTCACCCTCGTCAAAGCAACACTTCTCAGTCACTTTCCTTACCCTCACAGGAACATCTGCTGGAAAGCATGATATGGCTCAGGTAGAGAAATGACTAAATGCAGCTTATGATGGGAACATGGCAAGACAGTTCCTATTTTTCCTCTTTCAATCCTCCCTCCTTTTTTTTTTTTTTTTTTTTTTTTTTAATTTTTCTTTTTTTAAAAAATTTCCTGGATTTCCCTTATTTTTATTTTGTTGTTCCTTCTTCTTTGTCCCCACCTCAGGCAGATGCACATTGTCTCTCTGTTTTCCTTCCATTGTGTCTCCCAGATTTTCATTCACCTCCATGGACACCTGTTCCTGGAAAGGACCCTCAGCCAATTACACTGCTCTTCCCAACTTGTTTCCTACAGTGAACACAAGATGAGTGCTCCTGGTGAACACAGGAGGTGAAAATTGGGAGGGAGGGCAGAAGGTAGAGGAGTGAGCCTGAGTAGCCAGTTTAACAGGCATGATCAGTAGCTGGCTTGGCCTCTGTTTTTGGGCCCTTGGATGTTTACAATGCTCATCACGGATGCAGAGTGGGCAGACATCAGGGCCTGTCAATGTAAGTGTGAGAAATCTTCCCTTCACCTGCTGAGTTTGGTGTTAGAGTTCTTCACCTTAATTGCTCTGTAGGTAAATTAGAGAGGTGTGTGTTTCTGTGCCTGTTGCATCAGGCTGATGTGGACTTAGCAAGCAGTTTAGAAATGGATTATCCATCTGCAGTATGTTGCAGATGATGATGGAATTTACAAGGCACACAGGGGAGCACATGCTCCCTGCTTTATGACAAGCTGAGACCAGAAAGAATGGGAAGGAAGGATCCATTATGCAAAAATAGGATTTACTGGCATGTATTACACATTTTTGTGTAGAGTTTTGTAATTAACTGTGTGTGTATATGTTCACGTGCATATGTTTTTATCTTGCAGTTGTAGCAAAAAGCAAACCTAACCGAACCAAATTAAGAAAAACAGGAACAATAGAAAAACCCCAGCTATACAATACTGATTTCTACTCGGAACTGTTTCAGTCCATATACTGGCAGGCCTCCCACACCTTCATCTCAAGGCTTTATTAAGAGGTTGAAGGACTTGTGTATGGCGTGACTTAAAAAAACAGGGTGCCAAGTCACGCAGCTGAAATATTTGGGAGCTCTGTTCATCAGGCTTGCAGTATAACGGATATTATATTGAAGACTGACCCTCAAAATAATCTTGAAGGACCTATGGCAATGACTGTTTAAAGTCCCATGTTTTCTTTAAAAAAAATTAGAAGTATGTTTGTGAAAAAGAAAAGAAAAAAACCCTCCAACTATCTTTTGTGTTTCAGTTAAATTAAAACATTTCATAGTTAACGTTAAAAACCAAAGGCAACTGATTTTTATTAGTACATGACAGCAAGGAGTCTATATGGCTAGGACAGAAAGAAGAAAGGTAAACAATTGATCTTGTAGATTTTTTTTTTTTTAATTGGCCAAACTGAATGAAATGCTCAATAAAGAGAGTATAAAAGGGGAAATCAGGATTTCCCCTTGTTTGTTTGTTTTTTTCATTTCTCCAAGTGCTTTCTGGTTTTGCTCTGAAAAAAAAAAAAAGTATCAGAAACCATGACATTTTTTACATAACAATTTTAAATTCACACAATAGTTTTAACTTATTGTAACAATTATAGATGGTGCTTTTTTCTCTTCTTTAGTTTTTCTTACCCAATACTTATGAATATGTAAGTCTTTCTATATGCATGGATAGATGTGTACGTGTACATGTGGACATATCCTCAAATACAGGTACATGCAAATCCATAGCAGAAGTACTAAAGGCAAAATGAGATCCTTTTCTTGATAGGTATAAGTTGTGCAAAAATAGAAGATGGCTTACTGATCCAGAGGTTTTAATGTACACTATGAAAATGATAGTTCATTTCATAAATATTTACTAACTTTTTAAAGGCCTATTCAGTATTAATTATGTTGAAGTCCAGGGCAGACTATTTTATTATATCACAGTTTTTGAAGTCAAGGACATTTAAAAAAATAATGGTTATCGACAAGTGACTGACTGCATTCCTGCAACTTCCATTCAGGTGTTATTTTAAACACCAATTTTAACTATTTAGTCAAGAAAATATTTTCTGGCTGTTTGCATTTACCAGTAGTCTGTTGCACTTCAAAGCTTGGTATGTAGCTTGCAAACCCAGCAGCTGTTTCTTGAGAAAAGTGACTACATCCTGATCCAGCAAGGGCTTCCCTCCTCCAAGCAGACTTCTAACAGGACTTAGCCTGACCACAACAGGGTTCCTCACAGCAGTGAATGCTGCAAAGAGATGCAGATGCTTGCAGGGAAAGGCCTTTTGTTTTGCACTACTGCATCTGAGATTTTTTTTCTTTTCCTTTTCACAATGGGTAAAAATATCTGGCTTGTGTTGAAAATCAAGCTCTTGTTGAATTGTGCTTTACTTTTAATTGTCCAGTTACAGAAGTGGGATAAAGACCTTGCAGCCCAGGCAAAGAAGCCTGGTCTCTGTGAATGTCTATTTTTTGTCAGTTCGAACAATTTCCATAGGATGCAGTTCTGGCATTGTGTGATTGGCTATCTGTTCCCATGCTTAGTAAACCTATTAGCAATAGATAGTCTGGCTTTATTAATTCACTGCTCCATGCTACATCTGCTTCAGGGCAGAGGGACTATTCAAAGCCTAAGAGGAATATATGGGTTTCTAGGTCTTTTCTGATTAGGTTGTCAAAATAAAAGAGTAGGGGTATTTTTTTTAAATTTTTTTTTTTTTTTTTTTAAATACCACTAACAATTATTGCCTGGCAACTGAACAGAGACCTTCCAAACTTGTATCACACAAACTATTTCTACCTTGCTTTTTTTCTTCTCTGATTATTCATAGTCATACTAAGCCTTTCTCAATGTAATGGGCTTTAAAAATATATGTATAATGCAGCTCCCAAATTGAGAATGGAGATCCTGCAGTTTAACATTCAGTAAACAAAATGTTACCAAGTACTGTCATACCAATAGGTTTAAAGATTCCCAAATGAACACGAGTGCAGAAGCCCTTGTAACCTGCTATACTATATCTTTTTTCATAATACCTTCATTTACTTTCCCATATGGTTTGTGAGATTATGGAGGCAGTTTTGCTCCTACAGTGAGGCCATTAGTAAAACTCCTTTAGACTTGTATACAAAAAGTATTTTTTCAAGAGTGATAATCTCTTATTCTGAAGTTATTTGGCTTCTTTTTTTGAGGCATATTCATCCCTTTATTTTTTTCAGTTGATATATATTTCTATACAGCAAAACCTCATGGTTTAGGTATTTTAATTCTCCCCAAATTTAAGCAGGTATTACATGCAAGAAAAACAATCTTGGAAAAAAATCAGAAAATTCAGATGAGGCTGAAATGGAAGAAAACATTGCTCTGCATAAGTAACATTGCATTTAATCTTTATTTTTTCTTCTCAGAGTAATTTGGGTGTTCTGATGTATAAAAATCCACAGTCTGTCCGTTCCCTGCCCCACATTGTCTAACACCCATGTAAGTCACTGGTACCACATAAGCATGTCCCCCTGTACTCCCCATACTCCATAGGGGAAATTTTAGCTAGCATTTTCTCAGTTAAGTAATGGTCATTCACTCTTATTAACTAAATCAGTCTCTTGGTTCATTCCTTTTAGAGGAATTTCTTGTATTGATTTGAACTGACAGAGTAGAACTCTATATGTGGAGGACCAGGTATATGTGCATATATGTAGGCATATGTGCATTAAAAATACAGGAAAAATACAGCAACTCAAAATAACAAATTGAATCAAATTAATCTGTTCTTAAGTAATTTGTTTTTAAGGTATTTGGACAGAATCATAGAATCTTAATTTGTTCATGAAACTACAGCATAGTTCTCCTATACAGGGAAACAGCTATGCTGGAGAAGGATTTCATGAACAGTTGCTTTGAAAATGTGTTTGATCATAACTATCCATAAAATGCATACCTAGTCCTGACCAAGTTTAACCAAATCTGATCCAAATCCCACTGAAATTAAGGGCTGTTTTCTAACTGAATAAGAATTGTATCAGTCCCTTCAGTGGCCTTGTTTATTTGAGGGTAACAGCCATTAGGATTTGTGTGTATGTGTGTGCATGTGTAGCCGTGTAAATTTTATTCATGTATCATCCTATAGAAAACCCCATGTTTTGTGTAGTTTTACTGTGGCTTTGTGCATGTATTAGGTAGGCACATGTCCCTGAGGTAGCACATGGGAGGAGTTGTGTTGCAGTGGTCTCCTCCTTGTGCACACGTGGGGTTTTTGGGGTGTTTTTTCGGGTTTTTTTTTTAATATCTAGGGGATAGCCATCATCTAACCTTCATGGGGGGAAATGGCAGATTAATTTTTGCTGGTTTTTTCCATTTTAATTTGTTCTTGAAGGTCAAAATTATTTGGTGATCACTTCATGTGACGATTTTTATTTGGAAGCAGACCGTGATGTCTCTGGCACAGGGACTGAGAAGTTAAGAGCACATATCTAAAGTGTCTAACAAATCAGAAGAGATTTTTTTTTTTTTTTTTCTTTTTGCCCCACTCCATGTGGTAAAGCAAATATCGGCCAATACCTGCTAACTTCATTATCCACATTTTCTTACTCAAGTCCCCTTGCTTAATTACAGAGTTTAAAAGAATGTTTTCTTTCATAGGTTGCTGTAGTATCTGTGTGTAATGTATTACAGTAAATAATTGTTCTTTGATTTACAATTTTTTTTTTTTTTTAATTGACTTGCCTTTCCTGCTGCCTAGTTTAGGAGCCTAACCTCCGACAAGCAAGTTTGAAATTTCAGGCAATTGTTTTCTAACCATATAGATGGTCCCCAAACTATACAGCACTTCTTTCTTTACCAACTCTAAGAATAAATGAGGTACTGCTTTCTGGTATCCAAAAGGTAACCACAGTTAGGTCTAATGGAGTTTTGAGAAAAGGCGTGAAGAAGGAAACAAGTCAACTTGTCCTCTGTAATTTCTAGCAGCCCTGAACAGCATGGAATTTGAGAAACAGAAACTCAGTAGAGTGAATAGAAGATTTTGGATCTAAGGGCATTCTGAACAATGCAAATAGTGCTAGTAGAGCATGATGAAATGTGAGCATTTGGTCATCTACGCATCAAACCAGGGTGAAACCCATATGTGAAGCCAGTCCCTCACTGTCTTAGTCCAGCAGACACGTGAGGCTGTGGCAGCGTGTCAGACTGGGTGAGGGGGCAGGAGAGGGGATGTGCACCATTCTGCTGGGGCCACCTGTGGCTCTGCTACCAGACAATGCTCTGCTGCCCTACCCACTGCCCTGCAACAACAGTAGCTCAGCCTGTTAGAAAATCTGGGTCAAATGAAAAATGCAATATATTTGGGCCTGATCTTTTGTCCCAAATAGTCTTTAACTTTAGAGGGTTTTAGTCTGGTAAACAGGCAGGTGTGTAATGTGTGATGTCCCTTGGAGCTCTGGTGGCCAGTACTGCTCAGCTGAGCCAGCAGCTGGCCTCAGTGCCTGCTGTGTCAAGGACTGAGCTAATCTGTCTAATGAGGATGAACAAAAAGGAAGCAAACGATATGCTAAAAAGAAAAGTTAAACATCAAAAAAATAGCAAAAGTACTTGGGGGCTCTTTTTGAAATTAAAAGTTCTGGATGCATGATAAATGCAGGCTTGACTTCTTATTTGAAGGAATATTTTAGCAGCTTTGTTTCATTTATTCTAAAGTTAGGTAGTGTTGTAATGGAGACCTTAAAGATGTCTCCAAGTAGTTGCTTTAGAAGCCCATTTGCTTAGTATAAGTAAGCTGTAATGAAAGTTTTACTTGGTATCTGTTTAGTTAAGGGTCCACCATGGAGGCAAGACAATGTTTTTTGTAGGGGGTGAAAGATAAGTGTGTCTTTTAGTCACGGTACAGTTTCCAATCCCATATGTGTCAAGGCTAAATGTAACTCACTTTTTATACATATACCATGGTCTTGTTTCCAGTAAATGAAAGGATTTATCTGAGTGGCTGGAGCAGAAACTCACATTGAAAATTAGCCTTGAGTATTATTCCTTTGCATCCAGGAGTATTATTCCTTTGCATTCTTGGAAAAAAAAAAAAATTTAAAAATCCAAATTTATAATGAAGCTGAGAATAAACAAACAAAGAAACAAAAAAAATTTAAACCTTTACTCTGTTATTCTTTCTACAGCTAGTCAGGGAGCTATTGATATATAAAGAGCATAATGACTGCTACAGCTAGTAAAACAGAAACTAATTGCATGTTTAGGTAACAGTCAAATCCATATTGCTCTGTCCAATGAATTTTCTGCTTAGACATGTAAGCAGGACCTAGCCCATTGGTTTTATGTGGACAATTCAGATACAGAAAGGAAGCAGGTTTTGGCTCAGTCATGTCCAAACAGAAGTTCCCCTGCATATTTATAACTAAAAAAGCAGGTTTAGGATGTTTTGGGGTTTTTTTTAATATGAATGTGACCCCCAAATAGGAAAGAAAATAATTCCATTGCAGTAGTAGTGGAAACTAAATGTTAAACAAGCATGAATCAGGGGGGGAAAAAAAAAAAAAAAAAAGTCAGAGCAGCATACTGCCATTTTATCACTCTCACCGGTTAATATACATGTTATTAAATGAATCTGAATATTAAAAATAAATGTTAATCCTCTTTTGATATTTACTCCATGGTAGCAGTTATATTTTTCTCTTTAATTCTGAAATTAAAAATATAAAAACATTTTGCTTTTGAGAGCAAAGGCTGGATTTTTATTCTCCCCTCCATTTAAACTACCAATTAACAATTTATTTACTTGTCACTTATTGCTGACCATCCCAATTATTGCTTTTTATTTGGTATTTTATTTGCTGTTTTTTTCTGGACAGTATATGAAATAGATTTTCATTTCTGTAGTATTCTAATCCTCTATTTCTACACGTAGTACTACTATTTTCCTTCCAAATATCTTACCTTTCAAATAAGAATTTCCCCTCTGTAACTTTACCTTGATTATCCAAAACACTAAATACTCTGTACTGAAGTTATCTTGTTTTGAGCAGTCAGTATTTGGGTTAGTCTTTCCTGCAAGCTTGGGAGTTCAGGTCTGAGGCTATAAACACTTCTGTACGTATGAGTAAGTCTAATTTTGTGAGTAGTCTAAGCCAGCAGGGCTCCTCAAACAAGTATGTGTTTGCAGGCTTGGGACCTGCAGATATTTGGATGGAGGAGATGATAGGGAAGGGCTACAGATACCAAGTTTTATTTTTAATTACACATGCCTGCCAGGATCATCCAGAAATATGACAGTGTATTTCACGAGATGGACTATTTGGAACAGGTAACACAAATGAAGCTGTTTGCCTCATTTGATGCCATATGATAAAGTTAACCTAAATACCTGATATCTTAATCAAATCTAATCATTGTGATTGTTGAAACTTTTGTTCCTGATTTAGTTAAATTTTAGGTAACATTCAAACATCTAAAAATCTTCCCATCTTATGAAACCTGGTTGACAAAATTGCAAAAAAAAAAAAAAAGAATCAATTTCTAAAATTTGTGGGGATCAAAAGGATTTTTAAAGATGCTATCAAATTATCAGCCTTTTGGGTTTTATATAGAGTTGTTACGACTGCTGTGTTTTTTCACTAAGAAATTTGTTTTGATTACTTAGGCCTTTTTTCCCCCTTCACCACACCCCTTCCAAACTGCAGCCACAAATTAAAAACTAACTAAGAAAAAGCTAGTTGCTTGGTTCTTGATACTGCTCGTACTTAATTTAATGCAATCAGTATCAGTTTTAGACGTGAGGAGTATGGTGTAAAAGCAGAAGGACTGAGGTACATAAAAAGAGTATTTCACAACTTGGAGAATATTTATAATGTAATCAGAAGCTTCTGCAATGAGAGAAAAGGGATCTGAGGATATAGTCAATGATAAATAAGGAAGCAAGAAAATCAGTGTTTTAGAAGCCATGTTTGCAAATATGACAAATATATCTACCTGGGAAATGATAATCAAGTTAAAAAGAAATACTGTTTTTACAGTAGTGAAATTAAGAAAAACTGTGAGAGTCAAATTCTGCCCTTAGATATACTCATATATTGCGTGACGGCATTGAGAGGGAAGATTTTAACATCTCACATCTGACTTGGAACCAAACCAAAAAGACTATTTTCAGATGACTCTGGAGTGACTTCCAGATCAGAGGATCCCAAATTGATCTGCCAATGTATAGAGAGATGATTTCATCAGGCGTAGACAGCAGTCTCTTTGGAGTTAAACACGATAGCTATTGAATAGTACATAGCAATGACAATGGCAATTTTGGCTTTTACAGGATTTTACTCACATGCAGAACTTCATAGTACAGAAGACTGTCTGATGAAATGAGTGACAGTAATATTGGCCATCATTCCCTTTTCAAACTGCTATGTAATGGCTTTGCTCCTCTGTCCTGTAAATATGACTAACCCAAATGAATTGCTAGGTTCTGTGATTCAAATAGAGCATTAGTAAGCAGGACGTCCAGGTCCTCCTCCAGGGTCCCGCAGCTGTCCAGTATAAACCTGGACAGACATCTCTTTTTCAAATGGTATGTAGTATTTACGTGAAACATATTTCAGCAAAATGGAGGCTTCAAACAAGCTAGCACAGTTTTGGGTAGACTGATCCTAGGCAGCTGGTTACCAGTTCTGGGAGATTGGCATACAGACATTTATTCTTCTTCACTTCTTTTATGAGTGTATCTTGGTGATACCATCTGATATCTTGCTTTCTGATAGTTTCTGAAGCGTCCTGTCTGGAACAGTGATTTGGTCTCTCCATTTTTTTAAATTCTTGAGAAGAAAGAAGGCAGCCTGTTGTGTCAGAGGGCTGTATACAAGGATAAGTGGAAAGCCTCTGGTGGGTCTTCCCAAACCACACTGACCAGAAATTAACTGTCATTTATCTGGAAGACACTTAACAATATCAACAAGAGTCAACACTTGTGTTTTTTCTCAGAAGTCTTTAAAGGACCCAGCTAAGCTGCCTATGATGTTTCTTGGCCCTTTTTTTTAGAAAGCGGTCATCAGATCTTTGATTCTTACTCGTCCCACAAGACATTTTATTTATGAGGCTATTGACGTTCCACAGTCTTTAAGAAAATTCCAAATTAAAAATTCTTGTCTATTTGTTGTTAATCAGGATCAGGTTCCTGAAGACCAGCAATGGGCACGTGCCTGTATCTTTCATCAGGGAAAATAGGAAAAGGAATGTTCCCTGAATGTCTTAGGTACAATAGCTCCAGACATGAAAAAGCTGATTTCCTGGCATTGTTTCATGCCTTGCTGTAAATTTTGATGGATGCTTTTCCTGCAGTTGAGCCATTCATAGCTGCCATCTCCTGTGTGGATTCTCCAGTGCCTAATAAGGCATGCAGTCACAGTGCAGCCTTTTCGTCCAACCTGGAACATTTACATGTCTCTGTAAGTCTTGCTGTCCACTTGTTTCCACAAAACCTGCAGGAACTCAATTATCATTGACACCTGTATTTAAGTGCCAGGACTGACTATAAAGTACCAGTGCATTCAGCAGGTATTAACCACCCTTATGGTCACGTTCTGTCTGTCTTGTCCATGTACACGTACACACACATGCACACACACAGCATGATCATAAGCCTTGTTGCCATAGGAAACCAAACTAAAACCAAGCAAGGTCAGAAGGCATGAGCTCATTGTTTTTCTTTTCCTGTTCCTTCTTAAAAACTCCTAGCACAGGCTTTTGTTATTCATTAGATTAGATGTGGGTTTGGAATGGAAATCATACTTGCTGCCTGCTAGTTTTACACTGCAGGACATGGTGGTGTCCATCATGGAGTTTGTCTGGCTGCCATCTTTGTCAGGCCTTACCTCACTCTCTAGTCAGTCTCTACAAGATTTTGCAGTCATACTTAATGCTTTGGCTTGCAGTTTCCTTCTGGTCCCCTGCTTGTTGTTGAGAATGTGTCCCATAATCACTTTGATATCACTGTAGAGTTTTGCCCACCTTGAAAAAGGTAGCGGCATCACAGGAAGAAAAGATATTCCAAAAACCCAAAGCAGGTTCATCAGTGGTTAAATACTACAGAAATCACTAGTCTGGTTAGAACTAACTCAACCACTGTCATCTTTGCCTTAGAATAAATATTTATACTGTGTTATGACTAAACCGCTCTAATACAGAGGTACTTTCCTGGGCAGTAGGTCTGATGTATACCATGTCTCTCCATAAAGGGACATGAAAGCCATACTTTTGGTAACTCTTCATAGATAACTCTTCTTTCTTTGTCCTCCCTGGCAGAGCAGCAAAGCGTCACTTTTTTGACCAACACAGAGACGTGTTTGTCTTTTCAACATGCATTGTTCCGTTCTCTTCCATCTTTTTCTATCAAATACACTTAAAAAGTACAAGCTGTAAGGAACAGGAACCCATCTGGATATACATGTGTAAAACAGCTTAGTTAATAATAAAGCACAGTATGGATCTCTTTAGCTCATGTAAATGTTCAAATAAGGTGCCTACAAATGGGCACGGTTATTTGGATGTGTTTTATTGTGAATAAATCCGAATGAATCAAACGTCCTATTTTCCATATACTGTTTTAGAAATACAGAAACTGGACACTTACTTGGTTTTGGTGACCTGTCGCCATGGCCGGGAAGGCTTGTGTCTTGCTTGTGATTTTCTGTGCTTTCACATGTACTTGCTCATACAGAGGTTCTGTTCTTCAGTAAAATCAGAGAAATTTCAGCCTTGGGAAATATTTCCTCTTGTCCTGTCTAGATGCTTTTTTGCTCCACTGGATGACAATTATATCTTAAATGTATATATTGTTTATTAATGGTTTGCAGTGACGATCAGTAAGTCCCAGTGGTACAGAGCTCACCCCGATCCTATCCGCATTTCTACATCTTCTTTCCCTGGCTTAGTCAGTGCTGCAGAAATAGAGTACCCAAAGTCACTCAACAACGGCCTCTAGCCCCCTCAGTTTTGTTCAGCCTTCTAGGCACAAAGGCTCTTCTCAGCATCAAGGATTTATTGAGGAGAGGGAAGAATCCTGCTAGAGTAATGGTGGGAAATTGTAAAACTTGGAGCACTTCTGGCTGCCAACAAGGGCATTTTCTGAAACTCTCTTTTACCACCCCATCCCCAGTTTCCCCAGAACTGTATTGCTGTCTTTACTAGTTGTATACACAGAGTTTTAGCTGCTCATGGTGCCAAGCCATGAAACATTTGCAGTCTGGGAGGTGTGCTGATGTTATCAGGTCAGCAGAGAAAGGAACTACTAGAATACAGTTATTTTCAAAAGCCATCTAGGAGATTAAAGTTGCCACAGAGCATACACCTATCGCCCTACATTCTTTCAAATCCTAGGCATATAGCTTTAAAATCCTTAAAGAAAAGGAAATTGGCAGCTCACCGAGAGGCACCTCAGACCTGGCACCATGTATCTTGAAGGCTCACATCACTGGCTGTGTCCATGCTAGTAAATAATATGCATCCTGGACCATTGTCTGGCACCGAGGTCAACTGGCACAAAACATCTAGTATCCATGCTGTCTTGATCTCCCAAGACAGGACAGCCATATGCTAAATGTTTCTAGAACACAGTCACTGGCTCACGGTAGCTTTCAGTCCTCACCCAGGATCTGTTTGGGAGAGTGCTGTTCGGTCCTGGCCTTAGCCATGCCAGGGTTCTTCGAGAAACTGGAGGAGGTGCCAACAGTAGTGTCCCTGGCACCATTTAATGTTTCAGAGAAGGTGCAGCCAGCAGACTTGCAGGTGAATTGTGAGTGACTTTGCCACAGCAACAAGATGGAATGGTTGATCCTTTTCACAAGGGCTGCTGTTCCTTCTCTTTGTCAATCCCTTTGTCTTTTCACTCAAACCTGAGATTTTATTCTGATGAATGCTGGAATAGCTTACTATTTTCAGCTGTTTAATAGTTTGCTGTTGTGATTGTATTTGTCTGTGTTTAAATTTGTATTTCCCCAAAGATAGGGAAAGGGATTCTATAAATATTATTTGTTTTAATTAACAAATGTCAGCTTCCTTTGTAATGTAGTGGGGCAGCACAGATGTGCATTGGGAGAGTGACCAGTAAGGCCAGAAAGGCATTACTTTTTTTATTCCTGTGTCACATTCACCATAGTCCCTGGGCCACTGTTCCCAGAAACTTTAGTGCCACCACAAAGGACATTATCTATTATAAAACCCTTGCTAAAGCCCCAAGGTATTGAAGGCAGACAATTAATTGCTTAGTACCTTCTCAGGTATTTTTCTTATGACTCGTAGTTTGCTGCCATGATCCACAGAGACTCTCTAATTCGGGTCCTACTGAAAGGATGCACTTGGTCAAAAGTTTTTGATTTGAACATTCAGATTATTTTGATCCCTTGTAGGCTCTTCAGAATTTCACCAGAATTATTTTATGCCAGTATAATCTTTCAAGGTACATCTTCATTATGAACTTCTTCTGTAGCCTGATGCAGGCTCTGCTTGAATTTGGCCAGGCGTGTTAACCAAGCTTCTGCTCGCTGAGTCAGACCATTTGTTGGCTGTGGTCTAGGAGCCTCGCTGTTAGCCAAGGAGAAGAGGTGTCTTTCTGGTGATTATTTTGTTAACTGAGAAGACTTTAAATTTCTTGTTAATAATATTTTACAAATCTACAGATCAAAATCTGAACTAAAAGACAATATTTTAATTAAATGCTGATATATCCTGGGCAAACCAGTGACGATACAGGGCCATGAAGATTCATCGTAGTATATTAAAATTGTGTCTACATTCTCAAATGAGTGTATCAATTCCTAGAGTTATCTTGAATAAGTAAACAAAATATCTCGGGTATTTTTGCTGTTCTGAGGCTTTCTGTTAGACTGATAGTTGAGTAAAATATTCTGTGGGACAAATGCCGTCTGCTTAACTCATGGGAGCTAGTCTGCTTATTTCAATGAGTTAGCAAAATGAACTGGATTTTGTTGTTTGGAAACTATTCAGAAAGCTGTGCTATATTTTTATGGAGGATCCTTCTCTAGTCTGGATGTCACTATATGATTAAATCAATGGGAAACCTGTGGGGAGGTTAGAAGGTACGGCATTGAGTTTGCAATGTTGTAAGGTTAACAAACACACCCTCGAAGGGGGGCGATTAACCCAAATTCTGATACATTTTAAATGGTATTAGGTAATATTCATGGTTATTTCTTATGCTGTATATTTAGGGCTTCTGTGGATATACAGCACTGGAATTACTATGTTCTAAACTAAGAATTTTAGAGTAGTTTTAACAAATGTTGTATTCATCTGTAAAATCTGGAAATGTATTCTGTCAATGGAGGTTAGTGCATAAAAACTGATGACTGTTGAAAAAAAAATGTGAACTTTTGTTTGAATATAACTATTTGTTTTGATGGTAATTGAGGCAATTCCTTCACTTTCCACAAACATTCATTAGATGATATTCTGTAGGAAAACTGTCACATGCAATGATGCATTTCTCTATCCCTGTGAATGCCTGAACTGGAAGTCTGCGTGCAGCTCTTAGGGAAGCCTTTGATGGGTTATAAGTTTATCAACCAAGAGTAAAAAAAAGATGTCAGGTGATTGGGGTGACCAACAACACCCTGTAAATACTAATCTATGCGTGGTGAATTCCTAAAATACACAAGAGTCATTTTAGTGAGTAGCTTGTGAGCAATCTCATGGGAAGAAGTATGTTGGCAATTACTCACTCAATAATTTGTGAAAAATGTATCTGCTCATTGACATTTTGAAAAAAAAGAACATATAGCTCTTAAATGCATTGCGGGAAAATACCTTGCCAGCTAACAACCCAAAACAGCCAACTCCACTCTACAAATATTTAGCCACCTTCTGATTGATATTTCTGAACTTCTAATATTTCTCATTGGAAGCAGTCTGTCTAGATGTACAGACCCCCCCAGATACCCAAACAGCAGAAATGTAACCCCAGAGTTGTGACACAATTTGAATAAAACCCCAAATCTATATGAGTGGCTTGGTCCTGATCTGAAATTTGCAGCTGGATGGGGTTTTTTAAACAAAATTTAATTTTTTTATGCATGGATATGTTAAAAAAAAAATAGGATTGCAAATTGAACTTTGAACCAAAATTCACTTCTGAAGGCTGTTACGCATGAGCATTAGGGATTAGTACACATTTGAAAATGCAGTTATTGGCAGTCGTTAAAGTCCTCTGCAGGCCACAGGTAGATGCAGAATAGCTTATAGCTCATGATTTATGATCTGCTGTAGTTACAAGATTTATGAATGCCCATTCCTGCATCATTCCTTTCTCATGGGCCCTGAGAATCAGTTCTACCATGCTGCTCCTCTATGACATGCCTTAGAGGTTCAAAGGATGTTTGTTTCCTGTGTCTCCTTTTTCCTTTTATGTCTTTGCTGAAACTCACAAGAAAAAAAAAGTGATTTTTAAGGGTATTTATTTAAGAGGTTTGTGATGTTGACATGGGACACGATTGTCTAAATCTACAGACAGATTCATTTTGTGCAGGATACATAAAGAGTGCTTACAACTTGCGGTCCATATGTGCATGGACTGATTTCAGATTGGTAGCTTAGCTGGCATAGCTACTTCAAATGTCTTACTTACAAGGTTATTTGTGCAATTTCAACCTCCTTTCAGTAGTGGCTGGACAACAGATCCCAGCATGTATAGGCACAGAGCTCTTTATGTGTTTGTTTTCTGGTTTGGGGGGTTGTGGGTGGGGGAAGTTATATTAACGATTGACACAATTGTTTATTTTTTACAATTTTCTAATTAAGATTGAGTTCCTAAAGCACTATATTACTACAATAGTTTCATACGTTACTAAAATTTCTTCTGGTTCTCAAGTATACAATGACTACCTTAGCATAGTCAAAAGAGTACCCTCCATTATCATTTGATGGTTTAAGATTTTCTTTAGAAATAAAACAACTGAAGTAGAGATATTTCATTGAACTTCTTCCTGAAACAGATAATGTTTTTGTTTATATTTTTGGATTTCAGCTTTCCTCTGAATGATTTGCTATCCAAAACAAGATCAGGGCTTTTCTAGTACACAGTAATTAAAAAAAAAGAGAACTAACAAGTACTAGAAAATTAGTTTTGTTTCTTGTAGATTGGTGACCTGTACTGCAATGCAGAAAGCAGATGATGACCGGATAGTCAGAGAGACTGAAAAGAGTGACAAAACTTATTGCAAAATGATTACTGAAATTGTTAAGAAATTTGTGCTTTGAGGCAGTCATGTGTCTTTAAGCCTGTCACGATTCAATTCTGCTTCTTTTTAAAAGTGTTCAGTGATGAGATTGAATAAAGCATTCCCAGCAACTCTGGTAACATCAGTGCTGCTGGCCTGGAATATTCCACCTTTTGTCTTCTCCCCACATGGCAGGTGTTATCCACCTTGCCCTGTTATCCCCTTTTTCTGCCCCATTCTCCTTTCGGCCAATGGGAATTAGAGCAGAGGTTTTTCTGAGAACAGGGGCTGGCCCCCTTTCTCAGGATTCCTTTCCTCAAGAAACAATAACTTTGCACAATGCCTGATTGGTCTGGGGGAGTTGTTTATTGTAACTGCTTGAGTTCAACGGAGTTTTTGTGTTTTATTTTATTGTTGCTAATTTGAATTTATTTTTAAACAGGGAATTAAATTACCTAGACAGGAAGATATTGATGCAAATGTCCTTACTGCTAAGTTAATAGGATTGAAATTAGAAGCATGTATATATTTTCAAGAAGCATCAAAAATATATAACTACAATTTAGGGACCTTAGAAAGACTTCAGTTTTAACAGAAACATGCTTCCTTGACTTGTTTAGCTCATCTGTTTTTTAAATGCCATGACCAAGACTGAAAAACTCTTTGCATCTTCAGTGATTCCTCAGGATTGTGTTGATCCCTTCCCGAGAACAGCATCCTGCCCAGCTGTCTCCCTGTTTTCTTTAGGGGATTTCAAAGACTCCCCAAACCAAGCACTATAACAATTATGCTTTACAATCCATTCCATCATATATCTTCTTTATAATTTTACCTGTAAATTTTGTGAGGGAGTTCCAACAGCAAAACTAAAACTGTTGCAAAGTGTACTACCACACATCCGTACATACAATTGCTTTACAGCTCAAGAAGACTAAAGTCTGTCTCTGAGATTAGCACCTTTTAGCTAATCAAATGCTACAGAAATATAACCCTTCTATTATCTATTTCTCCTTTTGTGTACAGCTATCAATGCACATTCAACCCAAAGGACCTCGCGATTCTTTCCAAATGACATATGTACAGGAATTCCTTCTACACTGAAATGCCCAGGCTTAGAGGGTGGGCTGCAGCCAAGAAAATAATTAGCTTATAGCACACTGCATAATGTGTGTGAACTGCATGTCTGTAAGGATAATTCTGGCCAAGGGCACATCAGACAGTACATCAGACCAGTGCATCCTGCTGGAAAAGACTAATATTTAAAGGCTCTGGCTCTATTAAAATTTCAAAAACTATCAACAACCTTGTTCATTGACAGTCAGTATGATCCACTAAGATTTTCTTTTTATTTACACATGTACATGTATTTTAATCCCCATGCATACAATTAAAATGTTGATTTATCATTTACATCCTTAAAACTGTTCTGTTTTTAACCATTTTCCTTTAAGCACCAGGTTTTAATAACTGATGGTAAAGGGAGTTAGAGTAGAAATTTGGCTTATACATCTTAGAGGACAATATACATCTATACTAAGATAGGACAGTATACATCTATATTGGCTACTGATACTGACTGACAGCTCTGAATACCAGCCCATACACAGACTTACTAGTATAAACTGTGAGCTAGACAGTGAATTGTGTGTGAGCATTTATCTTTTATAATACTAAAGCACCTGCTGCCTGTTTCTTGTTACTTATGTAGTGCTGCTAGCTTGGAGATCCCTGAACATTTTACCAAGGTTAATTGAGGAATAATCCCATTTAAATGGGGAAAATGAAAAAGTAATAAAAAAGCTCCAACAAAAACCTATATTTTTTTTCCCTGTTTAGCAAATGAGAAACCACCAAAGAGTTCTATGATGTGGCTTTGTCAATAACTTATGGTGAGCCCTGAGTTAATACCTGTTGTCAAAACTGAGTACCCTAACTACACCTATCAAGCTCTTTTCTCTGACTGGGCTTATCCTTCAGTTTGCTTTTGGAGTAGAGGCACCAGTTGTTGTGGGACTGTACAATCCTACCACAGTGAGACTAACTGTGGTTTTCCAAGAGCATCCACAACAGTTGTAGTGTTGTAGTAATTATGAGAGCGACAGCAATACTTATAACCTCCTCAGTGGTACCAGTCTATTATTACAAAATCTTTTCATAGGAGACCTTCAATAGGTGCTCCAGTGTTTTTCAGAGAAAAATATGTTGATGTGGCCTCTATACCAGCATGAGGAGAAGGGGCACTGTTAACCTCAGTCTTTACCATATGTCTTGCCTTCTAAAGAATGTAACTTAGCTCCTCTAACTTGTTTCCCTTGCTTTGTCCTCTCCTTTCATTCTGCTCTTCTCTGCACTGACTCCCAGGATGCCTCTATTCTCAAAATTATTACACCAACTCCCAGTTAATGTTGCTATTCAGGTACTGTCTTTTTCTGCAGATTCCTCAGGACAGTTTTCTTCTGCAAGTATTTTCAAAGGAGATCTACCAGTGAAATGTCCACAATAACAGATTGAAAAGGATGATAAAATAAAATGGCAAGGATTATGTGGAACCAAGCAGCAACTACTGGTTGTCTTCTTGTAGAAAACCTTTGCACTTCTCAAGAACCTCTACTCTATTCCTCCCTTTTCTTCATGCCCTCTAAGGTATGTTTGGGATTAGTTCCTGGGGAGCATATTAGCTTCTCAGGAACCAATGTTTTAAAATATTTTTATCTGTATTGAGATATATGCATGTGTGGCACTGTATCAGTAACAAGAGGAAAGATATTAGCACAGTTCCTTGAAGTCAAATTTATGTGTACTAACCACAGGATTCATTATTTCTGCTCTTCCATGCTTAGATTTCCAAGTCAGATCTTTCATGACAAGGCTGTAGATGGAAAGACATACTTTGAAATAAAACTTTTAAGAAGTAAAGTGGGGATAAATGATCTCTATAAATGTAATCCAAGTAGTTATTATTTAATACCTGATATTTTTGCTTCTCCCTTCCCACTTACTGCTGAGCACCAGCAGCTTATAGAGAGAAAGAGCCTGACAGGGGAAAATAGCTGATTTTTTCCTGGAAAATAGGGATTTCTCTCTGGAGTGTGTGTAAGTGCTGGTATGTACACACTGAAGTGTGCATGCATTTATTGGAATCAGTAGCTTTGAAACATTATATGTACATGGTCTCTCTATGAAAAAAAAAAAAAAAGGAAAGAGAAGAAGGACGATTCACGCTCAAATAAATGTCCAGGCTGATTTGGTCAGACAAACAGTAATGCGGGGATATGTAGCCAGGATGCAAATCCCTGCATAATGTATATGCTCTCTATACGTAACTGTGTGTCCTCTGCATGTGTGTCTGTGTGTTGATGAAGTGTTTCCTATTTATTTTTCTGTGTTTCTGTCTGGACATGCATCCAATCCATTTTACCAGTTCACCCAAGGCAGTGTAAGTCATAACAACACTCATTTAGCTGTGTTTGTCAATGCACATAGTTGAGTTCATTTGAGTTCCACATGTCCTAGTCAGGACCTGTGCTTGTCCATAATATATGTATGCATGCATTCATGAAGATGTGGTTAACTGGCTTTGGTCTGATCTGGAGAGGTGAATAACTCTGGGCAGAAGGGTGTATACAAGGGAAGTTCATTTTTACTAGTTTGCAGACATTTAGCATATT